>NW_026294747.1:36730146-37382613 GCF_026119805.1 Tympanuchus pallidicinctus | reverse complement strand
ATTTGAGGCAGGGAACTTAAACCCTGTTCAGGAAAGCCCACTTCTGAAGTGTAAGCCTTTCAGGTGGGACCAGTGCCAGCTTTCTATATACTGACCCCAAAGTAAACCCTCCCTACTCAGAGACAAAGTAGCCTTTGTCCAGTAGGACCTTGTCATCAGAGTGGCTTCATTGGTGCAGGCTGACAGCTCTGTTAGAAGGTTTGCTAGGTCCCTTTTCCATTAATCTCGTCAGGATTTCTGTATAGCTGGCCAGTATGCAGAGCCCTAGTTACCCCCAAATGCAGTATGTTTAAGAGAGAGGCAAGTCCTCATTGTGTTGTTAAGACTGCTGTTCTGTTGAGAATCACATACTGCATCAGAACGTGAGCAGAGGTGCCCAGGATCTTGTTAGAAATGCAGGCACAGGCTTGTGGGTGAGGGAGGAAGAAGTGTGCTGCTTGTTCCCATCCCTCCAGCACATGTTGGGGTGATGTGTAATCTGTATCACTAATGCTGTGTCAGAGCTTTGTTGAATCCTGATGCTCATGAGCCTGTGTGAACAGGTGAGATGCAGAGCTTCAGAACTGAAAACTGCTGGATTGGTTCTGATTTTTAAGTGTTCTTTTTTTTCTAGCTGGTAGGAACTCCTTACTACATGTCTCCAGAACTCTGCCAAGGTGTGAAATACAACTTCAAATCAGATATTTGGGCTGTGGGCTGTGTCATCTTTGAGCTTCTTACTTTGAAGAGGACCTTTGATGCTACTGTAAGTCTGCAAACCAGGATGGACTGAATAACCTTATTTTTATCACTCTGAGGTACATGTGGCTCATAGCTTTCTTAATTCATGTTTCTCGTGCCGATAACAGAGAAATTGCTTGCAAGATTTTCCCATGGGTGCTCCCATGGCTTTTGCCAAACCCATTCCTCTATAGCCCCGGGTTTACCAGATGCTGACTGCAGACTGTGTCCTGCTTGTGGGTGAAACATCCTTTCCTCCACAAGAGGGAAGTTTGTGATTGTGTACTTGGGTTTGTTTGTTGTTGTTTTTTTTTAGCATTACTAGCTGTGTGCAACATTGCATGGGGAAAAACAGCCTTTGGATTTTACAGGATTTAGTCCTGTTGTCCTTTCCCAAAGTTTGGGTGCAAGAGAAGAGTGGCCAAGCTGGCATGAAATGGTAAAAGGGAGCACTGCTGGCTGGAACATGCAATTTGACTGCTTGTGAGATGAGATGGCAAAAGCTGCAAGCTGGAATGGCACAAGATTCTGTAACCCTTAAAAGAACCATGTGAAAATACCATAATTTCCTGGCTGTAGTTCACATTAGCTGTACTGTGTGGTGGTTTATGCTGTGTAGGAGCTTGCATACTGAGAGGAGCATGTTCTCCTTCGACTGGTAGAGAATTTGGTGACAAGGCAGATGTCACCGAGTCCGAGCTATCAGAGGTAGCAGTACTGCAGTGCTTATTATTAGGTTTCTGGAGAATCTGAGACCAGGATGTGTCCTGATCAGAGAACGATGAAGATGATAATGGAGGCCAGCACCACCTCTCCCTCTGGGCACAGTACGCAGTTCAGTTCCCTTACAGCTGGTTTTGGTTTTGTGCCTAGAATCCCCTGAACCTTTGTGTGAAGATTGTACAGGGAAATCGCGCCATGGAAGTTGATTCCTCTGTCTACTCTTGGGAGCTAATCCAGATGGTGAATTCCTGCCTCGATCAGGTTGGTGAAATACTGAATTGTCAGACATTCCTGCCCAGCTATGTAGTTCAGACGTGGAGGGGGATGGTGTGCCTGTTTCAGCAAGAGGGCTGTAGGTGCAGGATAATCTCTGTGAGGCTTGGGGCATCACTAAGGCTGGGCTTCCTCCAGTTGTCTCAGGATGCCTTTCAGTCCTGCAAGCTCTGGAGGGACGCTGGATTTGCTCTGCTGACAACTATTGTACAGACTCACAGAAGAAATTATTTTCTCATGCAGCCTTGTGGAGGTGGAAGCCTCATCTCTGTACAGTCTGGCTTTCTAACCATGACTGTAGATTTCTATAGGAAGTAATTTTTTTGCAAGCAAGGATAGTGTGAATATATTCAGAGTGGGATATGCTGTAGTTCATATCCCAAACATTTATCCCAATTCATTCCAAATATTTAATTAATTCCTTTCTTTTTTGAGGAGAGGCAGGGAAGAAGGTCCATGCAAACTTGTACCAATGTATCACTGTAGATGATGAACATTTCCCAAAGAATGACTATTGCTCACTTCTTTCAGGATCCAGAGAAGAGACCCACTGCAGATGAGCTGCTTGAACAACCCCTTCTCAGCAAACGGAGGAGGTAATCGGATAGATGGTCTTGCCTGAAATCTTATCAAGGCAGGTGGTAGAAAGAGGAGGAGGGTTTGTACAGACTACTGGCACTTACAATTCTGAAGCAAAGTCCTTAAGTTAATTTGTGCTGATGTGAGGCACTTTTTGAAGTGTACTTCATCGTCTTTAGGAGACAAGTGTGTTTTTGCTTTCTTCTTTTCTGGTCAGTTGCTCTGCTTGTTGAGGCATGGCTACAGTGAGAAAGATCTCTACATTTCTGGTCTCAGGAGCTGTTATATTGAGAACTTAGAAGCATCCTGTTCTGTCAGTCCTTTGAGGAATGCTGGTCTCTGCTTTTCAGATCTCTGAATGAAGTGTTACATTTAGACCCTCCCAGGGTCATTGAAAAATGCCTTTCATAATACATATCTCACACAGCGTAGACACTTGTACTTTTTTTTCCTGTACCTCTTTCTTCCTGAGAGAGTTGTACTGAAAATGGTTAATTTTAGCTTAGTTTGACCACCAGCCTGCACACACTGTCTTTTTTTTAAAGATAGAACAGTATTTTGGACTCTTTGGATCCCACTTTGGTTATCAGTCCTTTATAGTGTTTTACTTGGTGATCAATGAAGTTTGAATTTTGTCTTGCTATATGCACCACCATAAATCCCAAACCCTTATAAAATATAGCCCTTTAGGGTAATTCTAGTGCAGTATGGGTATAGGTTGGCCAAGTTCTGGGATTTATCTGGTTTGTTCTTAGCACTTCTGGAAGTTTGCTAGCTCTGTGGAACATTCCTTCTGCCTACTTCATGTATTGCAGTGAGCTCGTAAACAGCTGCTCCAAGAGGGAGCAGCAGTTTATAGGAAAGGAAAGCAGTCTATGTGTGTGCTGATTATCAGTAAATTGCTTTGGGAGATGTGTTGTTGTTTCCTAAAATGCTTTTTGTCCTTTGGCAGAGAGATGGAGGAGAAAGTCACACTGCTCAATGGGCCAAATAAGCGACCAAGGTAATTATTTTGGCACATGTTTGGAAAGGAAGTCTGGGTGGAACAGCTCACCAGAGAGGAACTTTGCTGAGAGTGTTAGTCTGTGACAACCTTAATGGAATAAAGTTTCAAGGAGGTCCTTAAATGCTAAGAATTAGACATATTTGTTACATAGTTGTCATCCCACGTTTTACTCTGCCTATTAGATGCGTATTTATGGCTGGAACCTTACCTCAGTAGGTCTTACACAGCAGTGTAATCTGTCCTGCTGGGGACGTAGTCTTCACAACCTAAATATCTGAGGCTGTAATGTAGGTCTGCTTTCAGGCAAATTTCCAGGAGCAGGAGAAATGTGACCATCTGAATGTTGACTTTGAAATGGTTACCTTTCATAGAACTGGATATATGCAAAAGTTCTGCTTAGTGAAGGAGACAGCAATACATATCACATGCATACAGTTTCTGTGACTTGTATATCTGTTGAATTACCACAGAATTTAACCTTTCTTCCTGATAAACTCAATCACTTTATTTGAGGCTGTTCCAGTTCACGAGTTCACAAACTGTTTGATCATGACTTCCATTTCGCAATCTGCTAGTGAGTTGGTTCTGCAGTGAAGAGTTGTATCTCCCTCAAATGGAATGCCTGTAACTTAAATAAAGTGGAGATAGGGGAAATTTAGAAGCTTTTGAGCAAGATTTCTTGACTTCTTTACAAATGAGAACAATTCCATGGCAATTCATTGAAAGCCCAGGTGTTCTGTTGTTTTTAATGACATGAAATTGGATTGTAGGCTTTCTTTAACACTTGCTGGAGGCTGTTTTCACTTCTGCTCAGAGCTGTATTTGATCCTGAGCCAGTCTATAACAGTTGAGGCCTCACAATGACTGAATGAAGAGAGCAGTTTGTGAAAACACAGGCTGAGAATGGTTGTGAAGGACTGCAGCTTGGGCCTGGGGAGACCAGCAGAGAAAGAGAGCAGTGGGAAAATGCATGATGACAGTGATGTGGAAATGATTAAAAGCATGTGTGTTTCTGGGGGGGTTCTTGTGCAGGTCGAGCACCGTGAATGAGGCTCCCATTGCAGTGGTGACTTCACGCACTAGCGAGGTGTATGTCTGGGGGGGCGGGAAGTCCACCCCCCAGAAGCTGGATGCCATCAAAAGTGGCTGCAGTGCACGCCAGGTGTGTGCTGGTAACACTCACTTTGCTGTGGTGACAGTGGAGAAGGAGCTCTACACTTGGGTGGTAAGTGAGAGAAACTGCAGGAAGGGGGGATGGTGGGAAGGGAAAATCAGAATCCACCAACCGGTCATGAGTGTGTTAAATTCGGGTGGGAAGCAGCCTGGAAATAGAGAAATTTGATTGCAGTGGATGCTGCAGGAAGCCATCTGCTTTGGCACTGGCTCAAGTCTTCCAGGCCAAATGTGCTTTTGGGTGAAGTTTTTCATAGTGCTGGGAGGTGCACTGGAGATTGGTTGTGAGCCTAAAGATTATAGGTGGATGTGTCAAGTCAAACATCTCTTCTCCTTTCTGATGACCAGAAGCCCAATGGAGGATTTGTGATATACTGTTGTCTTTGATGTCACTTGTGGATGTTCCTGCAAAAATGCCCATTGAAGTCTTTAAGCTAGCTATTCATATTTCAGTTTCAGCTTCAACACTACTCGGAGTTGGTTTTTTGTTTTATTTTTCCCTTTTTTTCCATTAGACTATGTAGATCTTTCTGCTTTGCTGACATTTACATAATGGGGTTTTTTTGCAGCCATTAGGGTTTAGAAATGCTGATTAAAAAGCTGAAGGATGAATTGTACAGAAGTGAATTCTGTAACTTGGCAGGTGAGAAAAGAGCAGGGATTCCTCACCAGTGCTTGAACCCACCAGCTGGTGGCCTGAGACCACATCAGTTATTTGTGCAAAACTGTTGAACTGTGTTGATGTTTAAAGTGTTGCCACTTAGCTAGCAGTCTCTTCCCTAGAGTATTTAACGCTTTCTCTTGTCCTGTGCTGTCTTCTGTCGTTCCTGGCACCGTGTCAGGAGTTGCAGATACATAACCTTACAGATGTTTGGGTTTTTTTTCTTGCAGAATATGCAGGGGGGCACCAAGTTGCATGGGCAGCTGGGGCATGGGGATAGAGCATCCTACCGGCAGCCAAAGCATGTGGAGAAGCTTCAGGGAAAAGCCATTCGCCAGGTGTCCTGTGGAGATGATTTCACAGTATGCATCACAGGTGAGAGATGGAAGGGTACCACCTCACTTTGCTGTGCTCTGAACTCGTTTGCCTTCACAGCAGGTCAGCAGAGCAGCATTATGCAAAAAGGAGAAAGTTCTGTGTGTTACCTAACCGTCAGTTTTGTGGACTGAACGTTCAGTAGTGGTGATAGATGAAAGTCATTGTACATGGAAAGCTGTTGACTCCCAAGAAATCTGGGTGATTTTTTTTGTAAGGATGCATCTCTTTTTGATGATGAAAGTGATGGTTGAGCACAACTCCTTGTGGCTGTGCAGCATCCATACTCTTATCAGTGCATATGTTGTTTCTCACACATACGTTGTGTTAAAGGCAGAGGAGCCTGAATCCAAGGATCTAAATGTGTTTGAAACATTTTTTTTAATTGTGTGAGGAAGGAGTGCCTTAATTATGACAGAAGCTTGGAAAAGCTCAGGTTTTGACAGGGATGAGCTCAGATGCTCAGATGCTCAGCATGCTGGAGGACTTAATTAGGCAGTGACAGGGTCAATTTGTGGGTTTCTGCTACAAAGTGTGATAGGTTCAACCTGAGATTCTTTTTACACCGGTGGCCTGAAAAAGCTGCATGTTGTGGTGCATGGTCATCCATTTTAGTGAGCTTAAGAAAGAACTCCATAGCCTCCTGATGACATTATTCTGCACAAAAAAAGGCAAGTGATTAGAGAAATAGGTTGCTCTGGTCGTGTCCTAAGAGATTAATGTGCAGCCTAACCAAAGCTCTGTGTGCTAACCAAGCTTCCATTGCCTCCTTCAGATGAGGGCCAGTTGTATGCATTTGGCTCGGACTATTATGGATGCATTGGCATTGACAAGGCTTATGGCTCTGAAGTGCTTGAGCCCCTGCAGCTGGATTTCTTTCTTACCAACCCTGTGGAGCAGGTCTCATGTGGAGATAACCACGTGGCAGTGCTGACCAGGAACAGAGAAGTTTACACATGGGGCTGTGGAGAGTATGGTAGGTAGAGTCTCCCTGGAACTTAAAGGCACTGGGGCATGCCTGCTCCAGAAGGCAGCATGGTGCAGGTGTGCAGTGCTTGGCCTGGGTGAAGGCTGTCTGGCATGTGCTGTGGGACAAAGAACATTGTGTCTTTGGGGTTTTCTTTCCTTGTGAGAATGGGAAATGGGACTGAGTCCTTGAGACCTCTCTCTGAGAAGCTCCAGGGCACCACCTGGCTTTCTTGTGAATAGAGAGTCATACTGTGAATGGGTTCGATTGCTTTGAAGATTGGCAGGCAATCTGTGTAGGAAAGTGGGTTTCTAGTTCTGTGAGGAGATTTGGGACTAGGGGGAGATCATACAATTTCTTAGGTGAGGGCACCTGTGAGGCCCTTTCTGACTGTTCTGTTTTCCCTGATACAGGGCGCCTGGGTTTGGATTCAGAAGAAGATCACTGTACACCTCAGAAGGTAGGACCGTGACCACTTCTTCCCAGAATCTGCATGGGCCTAACTCCAAATTGGTTGCTATTTGGAAATGTTAGCTACCCGAGGCTCAAGCAGGGTTTTTGTTTTGGTTTTGTTTTGTTTGTTCGTTAAGGTATCATAGAGTTTGCAAGGGTTTTGTTTTCCTTTACTCACTTCATTTTGCTTCATTTATCCCTAGAGATCATGGCAAAGGGATGTGCTACTTCCAGACTAGCCAGCGTCATGACTTACAGCTGATCTCCAAGCTGAAACTGGAAATGCTGAACTTAGTATTGTAGAAATCATAGGAAATCCCAAATTGCATGCGGCAGGTCTGTACAGGAAACTTGCAGCACTGCAAACAAATGGGAGTCTTTGAATTTCACTTAACGTGTTAAAGATGAGTTCAAAGTAAAACACTCTTGAAACGTGGTGCAAGGGATAATTAAAGAAAAATAACCCAATGAGGGTTAGAAACCAGCAAGGCTGTGCCTGGTAGCCAAATTTCTGCAACCACATGGTGTCACACCTACATAGCACAGACCCAGCCCTGCTTGGCTACCTGATGCTGCAGCTCATAGATGTCAGCTGACTGGAATGTGTGTCTACCACATTCTGGTTCCTCTGCTGGATCAGAGGTTTCTGCACACAAGATCTAGGATGCCTTGAATTTCTGCACTGAAATTCTGCAGAGAATTTCAGTATGCTATAGACTTTATGGTATTCTTGCACTTGTATTCAAAGCAACTGTACTAGGTGCTGTTAGTGCTCCGACTAGCTGAACTGCTGTTTTCTAACCCAGTATGTTTTTCCTATGCTAGCTTCTATGTAGCAGTGGTTGGGATTTTGGTTTTCTCAGGGTGTGTTTCTTCCACACAGGTGGACGTTCCAAAGACTTTGAACATTGTATCCGTTCACTGTGGCTGTGATGGGACCTTCCTGCTCACCCAGACTGGCAAAGTGTTGGCGTGTGGACTCAATGAGTTTAACAAGCTGGGCCTGAATCAGTGCACATCAGGGATAATTAACCACGATGTAAGTGCATTTGGGTCCCTGACTCCAGCTTCCAACAGCCGGTAGCACATGTGGGAAGAGAAGTCCTGCAACAGGTTTGTTTAATTTGTGCCAGTTTGTTAGTTCCAGACCAAGACAATGGACACTGATGTTGTGGGGATGGGCAAATTATTCCTCAGCTTGCTGTCTGCCCTGTGGTCTTATCAGATCTGAGGTAGTGAAACACAGTGACTGCTCCAGTGTAAGTGGAAGCTGGCAGAAGTTTTCCATACCTGTGCTGGAGGACTGTCTAGGTTAATGTGTTCTGCCAAGACCTGCTTGAGTAGATTGTAGCTGATGAATGTGTTATTCTTCACTCTGTGCTTACCCATATGTCTCTTCTCAGACATACTGTGAGGTACCCTATGCTACTTCCCTTACCTTGGCCAAGCAGCTCTCCTTCTACAAGATCCGTACCATTTCTCCAGGGAAGACGCACACAGCTTCAATTGATGGTGAGCCACGTATTAAGAAACAAATACTACTTGCTTCATTCCTTTACATCAGCTTTGCCCTTTCAGCCTGGCTTCTCTTGGTGAAGTGGTGCTATCAGTGCAATGATTGCCAGGCCCTTGACCTTGAAGGTTATGTTCTTGGTATCAGAGCTCATGCATGCTCCAGGAACCAAGATTTCCCATTCCTCAACTAAAACAGCAGCATCAGCTGCCAGAATAATCTTTTCTTTTTTTTTTTTTTTTTTTGAAAAAGAGGTTTTTGAAAAAATTATGGCAAATCCACTATCCTCTGGGATAGTGAAGGAATCATTTATGACTGATGTCACTTGAGCAAAGTCTAATTCAGCCAGAGGAACTGGGGAGGTGTTTCCAGGTTGAAGCTTTTCCTCTTGAGGCAAGCACTGTTCCATCCCAGTCTGGCTGGCTTCTCAGCAGAGTCCTTTCTGGTTATGGGCTGGTGCTGCTAGTTCTCTGCATGCATGGCTGCTTCCAGAGTTGGGCCCTCGCTGTGACTGTCTCCTCGTTCCTCCTCTCAGAGCGAGGCCGCCTGCTGACCTTCGGCTCCAACAAGTGCGGACAGCTTGGTGTTGGGGACTATAAGAAGCACCTGGGAATTAACCTGCTGGCAGGCCCCCTGGGGGGTAAGCAGGTGATCAGGGTTTCATGTGGAGATGAATTCACCATAGCTGCTACTGACGGTGAGTGGGTCTCTACGAGGTTGTGGTGGGTTCTTTTGAACTAAATCTGCAGGGTAGTTAACTGGTTCCCACTGTGCGTTTCCTAGCCCTCCCACAGTACTGCTCTGAAACTTATAAATAAAATCATCCTAGACTGGGACTCTCTGCCCCAGCCACATTGTCAGTGCAGCAGCAAGCATTTTCTGCCCCGTGAGCTGCAGTGCTGGCTTGCAGGATGCCTAATAGATGTATTGCTTTGTTCCTCCCATTGGCAAAATGGAGCTGGCTGATCAAATACTTCAGGACAGCAGTCACAGAAGAGAGGCTGTGGTCCCTGTAACAATTACGGGCTGACAGGGAGCAGGCAAACTGAGTCTCTTGAATTTCTCTTTTCTTCAGACAACCATATCTTTGCCTGGGGTAATGGTGGGAATGGGCGTCTGGCAATGACACCGACAGAGAGAGCACATGGTTCTGATATTTGTACCTCATGGCCTCGGCCAATATTTGGATCTCTGCATCATGTTCCAGACCTGTCATGCCGTGGCTGGCATACCATCATCATTGTTGGTAAGTGAAGTTTAGGAGTGAAGTTTAAATTTTGAGATCTTGATTCTGATGATAACTTGCCAGGGACAAGACTGTAAATCCTGCCTGGGAGCAGCCGGGTGGCACTAAGGAATGTGGGAAGCAGCTCTGAGCTCTAGGCCTCGCAGTGCTGTCTTTATGTGCTGTTTGCAGGAGTTCCTTTACTTTATATCTCTCTAACCAAAATGATATTTTTTTCTCCCTTCAGAAAAGGTGTTGAATTCTAAAACCATCCGCTCCAACAGCAGTGGCCTCTCCATTGGTACTGGTGAGTAATTTGCCCTGGGGAGCTGTTCTCAGTTCAGCTGTTCATTTGAGCGTGCACAGTTTGGTTCTGCAGCATAGTTTCTCTGTTTGAAAGGCTTTGCAGAAATGCTCAAAGGGAGGAAATGCAGTTGCAGTACCTGGGGGGGAGTGCATCATGCTGGAGGGTGGAGAGAAGTGAAATGGAAGGGAAGCCTTTGGAGCTGAGAATCTTCGATTTGACAAGGAAGAGCTGAGAAGAATTTGCTGAAGGGGGCTGGTAAGGGAAGGGGGGTTATGAGGCAGCTGCTGGAGAGGTAGAGTCCAGTTTTCTGGACCTGTGGGAGCGGCCATGGTGCTGCAAAAGACTACTGTGAGTTGTGGGAAGGCCTGCAGGGAGTGTTAGGAGATAAGCAGCTGTTGAGGGAGATGCCACCAGCATGTGCTTTCACCACCATGGGTACACAGTCCCAGTTTTTCTGCTCCAGATGGGGTTTGGTGACAGGAATAACAGAGGTAGAAAAGTGCAAACTTGTAATTTTGTTTTCTAGTGACTCAGAGCTGCAACACCGGAGGAGGAGAGGAAGAAGAAAATGAGCGGGAAGCAGAAACTCCTGATCCCAGTGGAGGCTTTCGGGGAACCATGGAAGCAGATCGTGGGATGGGGGGCTGGATCAGCACCACAGAAGCCAACGGAAGCGACAGTGCTGACATCAGCTCCTGCCCTGGCTGGCTGAGGAAGGTAATGTGGTATTTTAGAAATGCCCTGAAATGGGGCTGAAGAAAGGCAAGTGGTTCCACTTCTGCCTCTAAGGGCTGCTTAGGAAGGTTCTCAGATCTGTGGTGTGTGGGGAATCTTTTAGGTCTAGCTGCCTTTCTTACCACAAGAGGGTGCTGATGCACTGATTGAGGAGATCAGATCAGCTTTGGGATGGCAGACACCTAACAGTCCTGCTTTGGTGTATCCAGGAGCTGGAGAATGCTGAATTCATTCCCATGCCTGACAGCCCTTTTCCTATGAGCATGGCATCCTCAGAGCCTGAGAAGGAGACTCTCCCTTACCAGGAACTTCAAGGACTCAAAGTGGCTCCTGAGGAACCTACTGGATTCAACAAGCCCAAAACAGAGCCCTGGGTAATGTTATTCAGGTCTTTCATAGTGAATGCTTGGCCAGAAGCTCTTGGGAGCATAACTGGCGATATTTGAATTATGGGGAGAGCTGGGAAGAGGGTGTTGGACTGCCCTAATTCATCTGGATGAGGAAAAGAGGGTTGTTAAGAAGAGACAATGCTGCAAAGAGAGCAACTTACAGGAATCTAAAATGTGAAGCTGGGACTTAGCCAAATGGAAAATAATGAGATCAGTTGTATGGAAAGATGTGGTTAATTTAATAGAGAGGGAAAAAAAAAAAGAGAGAGAAACCTGGAGCCCAGGAGTCTAGCAGAAAATAAAACTTAGAAAGCAGAAATTGCTGTGTGGAAGTGGGACTGACGTAGGAAATTGCTGTTAGACTAATTCCAGGAGTTTTCTGCCCAGAGAGGAGGTGCAAATTCCAGGCTAAGGGAAAGGGGTTAGGCCAGGTTAATTTTGGTGAGGATCAGCTTTTCCAAAAGAGGATGTTAGTGGCTTTTGTACAGAAGACATAACAGTAGCTTGGTGACCTAGCTTCTACAAGTTTGGGAAGTCAGCAACTCATATGAGGTGACACTTCCTGTGCAGGCTTTCTTCTTGTGGCATACAGAACTGGCCTAAAGGTTCCTTCCCTTCCATTCAAACGCAGTCTGACTTCTCTTCTTGTCTCTGCAGCCTCCTTGCCCGAGTCCAGACTTGCCATGCAGTGAAGGTAAGGCTGTGCCTCCTGTTGTGGGCTGCATGTGCAATGCTCTTCAAGCAGAGGTGGAGCACCTCCGAAGCCTGGTCTTACAGTGTCTGGATGACCAGAAGAAGCTGCAGCAGGAAACCCTTCGTCTGAGTGCCCAGCTCCAGAGGTTCTGCAGTGGAACAGAGGGAATGCAGCAGGTGAGGACCATCACCTGAGTGCACATCCATGCTCAGGACTTAGTCCCCTGATCCTAGTTCTGTGTAGACTGCAGAGAAGGATGCAGCTTTTAACAGACCCGTCCATATGAGTAGAAGTGTGTTGCCTGATTCTTGGTTGAGCTGCTGATTCAGGCTTTGTTAGTAACAGTGAGACTGAAGCCAAGAAGCCAGTTTCCATTGGGGACAACCCAGTTCTTGAGGGACCTGGGATTCCCCTTTACTTCTCTTGGTTAGGAGAAATCAGCAGTCAGATATTGTGGAGAGTCCCAACTGGATGTGGAGAATAGGAATCATGCCTTGTGCAGCTCCTAGTTTCTTTGCAGCTAGTCCCAGAGCTGTTAAGAGGGTTGCTGTGTGTTTTGGCAGGTGGAGGTTCATTCCAAAGGAACCCAGACAGCCAAAGAGGAGATGGAAGTGGATCCAAAACCTGACTTGGATTCAGATTCTTGGTGTTTCCTGGGAACGGACTCGTGCCGCTCCAGCCTCTAGTCTCCTGAGCCCACTGGGATCCATCTAACTTCACAGCACACTAACTGAATGCAGAGAGCGGCTTTCCTGGCTTCAGGTCACTCAGACAAGGAGCGAGGCCGGAGGCTCCAGAGCAGCATCCATGTACGTTTGATATGAACCAGGAGTGATTCTGAGAGGGGAAGGGCCTCTGAGCTCTAGGCCAGCTCAGTGATTGAAGCAGCAGCAGCTCCTTTTTGTACCTTATCTGTCAGTTCTGCACATGAAGCAGTATGGCCCCGTTACGGTGACAGCTCCGGCAGCAGGCCCTTTCATTGTTCCACTGCTTCCTGGGAGCTGCCTTTGGGACCCCAGTATTCATCGCTGCATCTCTGAGAGAAAGAGACGTGTTTTGTACTGAAGCTGGCTGAACCCTAACACTCACCACCTTCACTTTAGAGGGGTGAAGGGCTAGGATCCTGTCCCTGCCACACCATAAGGCCCAGCCAGTGAGGCTTCTCCTCTCTGCTCGGGGGCTGAGGGAGCAGAGAACATCTCATTCTGGAGGCAGTGGAGATTTTCCTGTAAGGGAGATAATGGCAGACAGCATGTCCCTGGCCCCAAGGTGCAGCTTCTGGCCGTATGACTGTGTCCAGTGGCCTGTACAGAGAGTTTAAAGGCCTTATTCTGGGTGCCTAGAGCTCTTCAACTTCCAGGCAATGCACAGAGATAAGTGAATCGGGTGCAGTTTCTGACAGCTGTAGCAGGGACTGATTGAGATGGGATCTCTGGTACTTGGTTTCAGACCACCTGCTTCCCAACCAGATGCTGAGCGTCTGGTCCTCAGACTAAGTCATGCATTTCTTGCTCCAGCTGTCAATTTGGTTTGGGTACCAGAGCTTCTGGTTTCTTGGCATAAGCCTGTAGCTGCTCCTTGCTTGGCTTCTGTTCTGCTTAGCCCCTGGTGTGGGTGTGGGAAGAATCGGTATTTTTCCACTCAATGTTGTGATGAATCTGGAATGCGTTTTCCTACCCAGAATAGGTCATTAATGCTGTGGTCACAGGATGCAGCCTTCCCCTATGACCACGAACGATCAAGACTCTGTCTGGAATTCACCTTCTTTCTAGAAGCAAGAGGTTTTCCCAAAGAAAATTGGAGATGGGAAGAGGCATGGTCTGCTCAGGGTTTCCTCATTTCCCATTAAAGAATGAAGTAAATTTTATTTCCCACAAATTTTTTAGCAAACTGATTCTGAACTAAGCTTTTGGGAGTGGTAGGATGACTGGGAGAAGCTAGCCTCCCTTCACTTTATGTGAAGCCTCCAAGGAATCCTGAGTCCCTCTCACCTTTGCTGTGAGAGTGGAGTTATGATTTCATTAAACAGTCCCCATCAAAGACACGTCACTAGAATTGTCTTAGGTCAAATGGAGCTGGTTATCCTATCACCTCTTCTGGATGTCTTTCTTTGAGAGACTGTCCTTTGGGAGCCAGCATGTTCCCCCTTTGGTCTAGAGGTGGATGCCAAACCGTTCTCCTTGTAATTTATGCTTCTTAAATACTTATTGGTGCCCCTTGCTTGTATCAAGTGCACTGTCTACAGTGCAGAGTCCGGGGCAAGGATAGTACCAAGTCTACCCCTAATGAAAAAGGGCAGGAGGACAGCCCTCCTGGGAGATGGCATCAGGTGCTCTGTGTGGCCACATTGCTTGGTTGCCCTGGTGACTCTGCCCTCCTTTCCCCTCGTGTGTTGGAGCCAGTTCTCAGGTTAGGGGCCCGGCTTGAGGGTTGTTGTTGCATTTGGAAATGATCAAGTTGGTCATGTTGCAGCAGTGCCTTTGAGGAGCAAAGAGTTGAGCCTGAGCCATGTCCAACAAGCAAGCACCAAGCTGATGGGAGTCGCTCTCCTGCAGTGCACTGCTATCCTCATTTCTCAATGCTCTGCAGTTGGGAAGCTGGGTGCACAGACTGGATTCCCCTTGGATCTAGTGGAGAATTAGGGTCCTGACATAGGGTGCCCTGTGCTCCACAATCTCAAATGTGCCTTAGAGGATTCACGCTATCCAGGTTGTGCCTGTTGCAGACCACAGATTTCACACCAGCCAGCTATGCAACCAAAAAAGCAGTTTAAAGCCAGCACCTTAGTCATGGGCTGAAATTGGAAGGACAAGTGGGCAGAAGTGCCTCTGAGCAGTTTCAAATCCTTTTGACTTCTCCCCTTCTTGCAGTGCTAGCTCCATACGTGTCAGTCTCCTGCTAGTATTGCTACTGAGTTGTTATAGTGGAACACAACTTTTGCCTGCTCTGACACTCTGGCTGAAAACTAGTTTGTCGTCTTTTTTTGAAAGGTTAAAGGGTGGAGTGGTTTGGAGTTTCTGTTTAAATAAATGTTTAAACTCATTTGCTCGTGTTCAGATTTCTTTTTACAGAAGAGTAAGGGGAAACATGCATATATTATCAGAGGCATTCTGTTGTTTGATATGTTTTTTTTCTTATATTTTCTGGAAAGATGACCAGAGCACTTACAGGTTCCTTTGCTATGGGAAAAAATGTCACGTTCTCTGATTCTTAGGAAAAAAGAAAATAAAAAGGCCCTTTTATTGCTGTATCTCTTAGTGACGTCAGGGGCCCTTTGTGTGTGTGGTTTTTCAACAGTTTTAATGCCAAGTGGGAAATGAGTAACAGGAAGAGAAAGGTTCACAGGGAAGAAGCACCTGTTTCTCTTGAACAGCTCTTACTGAGCATTGAGGTCTATGGAGGTGAAAACCTGACCGATACCAGCTCAGCACACTGCACAATGCCTGCCACCTCTAAGCTTTTATTGGGGATTTTTGTAAATTGTGAAATGCCTGGAGAGGCAGAGAGGGTCAGAAACTTAATGTTCAGTGGAGAATCAGAAAGTGAAAATGCAGGACGTCTCTGAGAATGGGACTGTACCACAGTAGAGGAAGCTGAGCCACATGGAGTAACATAGCTTGGGTAACCTTAACTGTGACAGAAAAAAGTAGGGTAAAACTCTGCTGTCTTACTTTACCTGAAAAATTACCTCAGCAAAACAGGGTGAAGCGCTCAAGGCTAGCTCTGAAACAAACACAATGATGAAATCTGGTGATTTAATTTCAATAACTACTTTTGCTTAATCTACCATTTCAGTCCCAGCATTAGCTCCTTGCCTGTTACTTAAGGAAAGTCCCCAGTTGATGGATTTATTTTACAGTATCACAAGCCTTTCTATGTGTATTCTATCCCAGTGACCGTCTGTTGACTTTTAGGACCCACTAAACACAATTAAAAAAAACAAAGTGCAAGGAAAATTGAATCAATACTGCAAGACAGGAAGTGGTACTGAATTTCTTAACTACTCTTTAATTCAGTAACATCTTTCATTAATTCAAGACTGTGGGAATACAACTTTCAGTTTATTCCTTTCCTACCCCTTTTCTTGTCGCCCCTTGCTATCCTCTAATACCCTATGTTAATAAGTTCTGAAGTTGAAGCATTGATCTTATTTTCCAGTCAGTTTGCATACAGTGAAGTCTTTTCCCTTGTTCTGAGTCTCTTTTTCTCTCTTCTCTGGGTTTGCACGTTCTTATACATACCTGGCTGACAGAGCAGTACTGACCCTTTCTGGGACCTTCATGTTTTTCTAGGGTGTGCCACAGGATTGGGATCTCTGCCCACATGTCTATAGGTCAGAAGCACTCCCAACTTCTTTCAGGAATCTGGTCCACCCATTGCAGGCTGAAGTGTTTCTCCAGATTCAGGTTTTTACTAATCCAGTTCAATCTGGCTGCTTTTTATCTGTTGGTTTGGGGTTTTTTTTTTTGTCTTCTTTTTTCTTCAGGCTCCTGTGAGGAGCTGGCGCTGCATTGCTGAAGGATTTGCAAAAGGAGCTGCTGGAACTTTTTTTGTTCCTTGTTTGCTTCCTGTTGCAACTTTCTCATACAAAGTAGTCGTTCTTACTTTGAGAACAAAAAACACTCTGTGACCATTTAAAACAACTTTTTACAAAACAGAAATAGTCTAATATTAGACTAGTCAGAAAATCAGAATCTGAAAAAATAGACAACTATGCAGCAACTGTTACCAGCTTGGAGCAGATGCCTTTTTGTAAGTCTGTAGGACATCTATTCCCCTTAAAGACCCTTTAATCGTGTGTGACAAACTAAGCCCTCCAGCATGAGGCCAAAATAACCAACAACTCCCTTGCACCTCCCTCAAGAAGGGGCATAATTTTGTCATGATGCCTTACAATTGCAGCATCCAAAATGGAAACAAGTAAGTCATCTGACTTAAAGAAGGGTTAAAGCCCTGTGTTTCAGAGGTCCCTATTACCTTGGCCTGCAGAAAATCTCCATCTTTTTAATGTTAAATCTAGTTGTTGATTTACCTGTTACACTGCCTGTTGTGAAGTTCCTTAGTATTTCGCTTGGTTATTTTATTACTGTATTTGTTGTTAGCTGTTCTTGAATGTTTTAGATGGAAAATAATTAGAAGGTAC
Organism: Tympanuchus pallidicinctus; assembly: GCF_026119805.1. NCBI lineage: Eukaryota > Metazoa > Chordata > Aves > Galliformes > Phasianidae > Tympanuchus > Tympanuchus pallidicinctus. Next base: position 37,365,677 of record NW_026294747.1, on the reverse strand, counting down.
GTTAGGAATCAGAGGGAGGTGGAAATTCCTTCTCTGCTCCTGACAGTGATGCACTGAAGTACAGAACTATAGCTGGTGTGTTATTTGCACTTTTTATCACAAGCCTATCTTCCATCCTGAAGATGGAAATGAACTGTGATACAGAGCATTTGTTTCTGATTCCTGCAGTACAGTCCCTTCTGTGATTTTCTCAAAGTCCATCTTGAAACAGTGTAGGTTCCTTGCCTCTGCTAACCTAGTTGGAAGATTTTTCCATGACCTCACTCTTCTCCTGATTAGAAAGCTAATTTCCAGTCTAAGCTTATTCGTGGCCTATTTTTTCGTCTTGTGTGGCATTATTCTTTAATTGAATGTTTATTCTTCTCCTCTTTCCCAAGACTTTTCCAGTTATTGTACATAGTAAGTAATCACTTGGACATGGCTGTTCTGCTGCCTGAAGGGCCTGTTCATAGTACCTCTGCTGTCCTATGTACGTGAATTGGCATACAGACCTGCACATAAGCTCTTCTGCCCCCATGAATTTCTGAGCCCAAGGTGTTGAGGAAGTATTTCATTATATAGCTTCCAATTCTCCTAATTAAATAACATCATCAGTTTTTATGTCGACACGATGCCAAATTTCTAAGTGGTAGTATGTTATGCTCTTCTGCTGGTAAGAAATGGTCCCAGGATTGTCATTAATGTTCCAGAAAATCATCTGAGTAAAACTCTTGGGCTGATGCAGAACAAGTGCAAAATAAGCCTGCCTTTGCAACTTTTATTATTCAACTGATCAGCACTTCAACAAGTGAGAAAAAGCGAAAGAAATGATCGACAAGTAGCTCTGGATCCTGTTGTCTATCATAGACAGAGGAGGGTAAACACAGCAGCCTGTGTATGGTGCTTCCCAAAAGCCCTAAATGCTAGATTGCACTATAGAATGCAGAGTCCATTCTATAGCAAAAAAAAAAAAAAAAAAAAAAAGGGAACTCCACACCTCCCAGTTCTTGTAGGTAATTAAAATAGAAAGACTATGGCAGCCAGAACCACTGTTGCTGTTAATACATTCAGAAGTGAACACCTGCATTTGCAGAGCAACAAAGCATACAAAAGGCAGATGCTCTCTTTGGCCCAGCTGTTTCTCTTTTGCACAGCACTCCTTTTTTCTTTTATGGAAGAAAAATAAATGTCTGCAGCCAGTGATGAGCTAAAGGAGAGCAGTTATCTCTACATCAGGAAAGCTATTTTCAATGAAAAAAGGTTAAGTCTCTGCAGCCTACAAGAAAAAAATGATTCTTAAGGATTTTTCTGATGGCTGGTTTGCTCTTTTGCTTCATGCTGTCAGCCTGTAGCAACAACCTTTCTTTCCTGCTCAACGGACTGAACAGTGACATCCTTACAGTGTAGACTGGGTCTTGCTGTTGAGCTCACCTGCTGGGAGAAGGTGGCCCTCAGAAGGGCATCACACTCCAGCACACAGATTTAAGTGTACAAACTTATATTCTGCCTCTATGTCCTGAACTGATTGCTTATTTTAAATCTTGCTCAACACTCACAGCCAGTGTGGAGAACAAAGCAAGCTGCCTTATCAGCGTTTCCTCTGTGGGGGAAATGGGGGTCTATTCTTGATGTTTTTGCATTTGGGAATGTGTGTCTCAGCTACTTGGGGTGCAAAGCGGCGTCTGCAGTAGGGGCAGGCAGTGTAGTCTGGATTTTCAATGGGAGGCAGCGGAGGCAGGTCAGGTACCTTCCCTCCCTTGGACAGCACTTGCTGCACCTGCCGGGCATGGCGCAAGGTCTGGATGAAAGCCTCATGGTTCTGCCTCCAGTTGTTTCTTCTGGGTGGCTTATTCTGCAGAAGGGAAATGCAGTCAGAGCAACTGGCACTGCTGTCAGCCTCCATTCTCAGCCTTGCTCTCATGGCCCAATTCTAGACACCTCTTCCTGAGCAGTCTCCGTTGATGTAAAATCCCCCAGGGAAGCTGAATCCCACCAAGCACCAAGGAGGGTTTGATGGAGTTACTGATGGAGATGTCGGTGCTTAGAAAAGAGCTTGAGAATGAGCTCATGAAGCAGGCAGTAGCACCGAGGAAATCATAGAATGGCTCAGGTTAGAAGGGATCTTAAAGATACTTGAGCTCCAACTCCCATGCCATGTTCAAGGTTGTCAACCACTAGTTTGAGCGAGATGCTGCAGCTGCTCTGAAGGAACAGACCTGCATGTTTCCACTGCCCTCAGATTGCTAGTCCATTTTATTACCTGCTTTTTCAGTCAGTTCCCCACAGCCCTCCAGCATCACAGATCTTTACCACAGCAGACCCAGTCTGCCCTGATGAGCATTCTGATACAAGGAGCAAGTTCTCTCCAGGAGTACCCCATGATGCATTACAAAGACAAATCAGTCAGAAACAACACCCTCTCATCCTCCCGCCCAACCCAACCTATTAGATTTTATGTGGAAGGCAAGCATCTTCCAGAGGCAGTGGCTGGGTTGTGTTCCTCAGCCCTGTGTTCTCATGAGGGTGCTCATGTCTCAAAACTAGATCTCAGGGAGGGAGAAAAGTGAACAGTATGTGTGAACTGAGGAAGGCTAAGGGACTGCAAGTTACCTGAGGTCTCTCTGAGCTCTTCCGCTGCTGAAACTCTTCCAGGTCTGTGCCCCTGGCTCTGGCCTTGCTGGAGTCAAATGTTTTCCTTTTAGAGCCTTGGCTCTTGCTGCAGATATTCATGTGTTTCTTGAGCCTGGTGCAGAGAAACTTGCGGCCACAGAAGCTGCACTGTCCAAGCTCCCCCTTTTCTGTGGGGCTGGCAGCCTGCATGTACAGCATCTCTGCAGGCATGCTGCCACCACAGTCTGAGAGAACAGAGGAAGAAGGGCCATGTTTTAAGTCCAGCTCTGAGCATGAGGCTAAACTCTGCACCGGTATGCGGTCTCGAATTTTGTTGTTGCTGGCCACCAACCGTTCCTTCTTCAGTTTCCCCATAGCCAGTTCTTGGGGATGGAGAGTAGTGCCTGTCTTCGGGACAGTGACCTCTGCAGACTGCACCCCGCTAAAATCCCCATCACCCGTCCTGATGGTAAATCTTATACTTTCCTCTCCAGGGTGCCACATAGCCTTTCGCCTGCGAGTCCTCTCCATTGCTCTGGCTCTTCTCTCCTCTGCCTCCATCAGTTCCTTCTCTCGTTGAATCCTCCTAAGCTCCTCCTTTGTTCTCCTCAGCTTCTCCCTGAGAAGAGCCTCTTTCTTTCGGATTTCCTCTTCCAGGGACCGTCCCTCTGCCTCCAGCCTTAGGATATAAGCCAGATCTCTCCTGTATAGAGAGGAATCTGACTGTTTAGGCTCTGCTGTCCAAGGAGGGAGCACTGCAGCTAGCTGAGGCTTCCCCGGCAGATGCCTTCCTTTGCTCTTTGTGCTAGTCCTACTATTTAGAGCCTCCTCCATGTATGGGGAACTTCCGAGCTGTCCTGTATTGACTGCAGGAAGGCTCCCAGTGTTGTGCTGAAAAATTGGCTTCAGAGGACATGAACGATCCACTCCTTCTTTCCGTTTGGCTAATGATTTAGAGGGCAGAGTCTTAACCTGGCTGGCAAGATGCTTGTTTTGCAGCCCAGCTGAGCTGGAGCCTCCATGCTGGGAGCTGTGCTTATTGCTTTCTGCAGAAAGAGGATATGAATAGCTTTGGCTCTTTCTGGCACGGGGATTTTTCAGGCTTTCCTCTTTGTCTGATGTGAATTCATGCTGACAACTGTTTTCTAGGTGTTCCAGAGGGGACTGATGTACTGAGACTTCAGAATCATAACTGTCTGTCACTGAGAGCTTAGCAGCTGCCACCACAGAATCCACATACGGAAACAAAGCCAGCTGCAGCTCAGCCATTCAGTACCTGGGAAAGAGCCTGAGGTTAGAAGCAAAATCACTACAGACTACTACATCCAAAACTGGACAGATTTCATAGAATCATAGAATCCTTAGGGTTGAAAGAGACCTTCAAAGGTCATTTACTCCAACTCCCTTGCAATGAACAAGGACACGCATAGATAGATCAGGTTGCCAGGGCCTGATCCAACCCCATCTTGAAAATCTCCAGGAATGGGGCATCAACTTAATCTCTGGGCAACCTGTTCTAGTGCCTCACCACCCTCACTGTAAAATTTATATAATACATATTTATATCCAGCCTAAATCCACCCTCTTTTAGTTTGAAGCCATCTCCCCATGTTCTGTCACCAGACCCTGCTAAAGAGTCTGCCGTTCTTTCCTCCCGTTTACATACTAACAGGCAGCTCTCAGGTCACCTCAGAGCCTTCTCTTCTCCAGGCTGATCAGCCCCAGCTCTTTCAGCCTGTAAAATTTCCTCCCAACAGCCTACACTTGTAAGTTAGATTGAATATTGGCAAAGGTTTTCTAACTCCTCTGGGTTCTTTCTGAGCCCTGTCTTGTCACTGTAGAGACCAATCGCATTACCAGGGAAGCAGCTATGCCCGCAAGGAGCTTACCGAGACTCGTCCCTGCCCTGGCGCCGCCGTCAGAAGGCGGCCCATTCAGCTCACCACGGCTTTTCCGTGGCTCACTCGGCCCCGTACTCCCGCATGGCGGTACCGGCTGCCCACGCAGAGCCTCCCTAAGGAGGAGCACAGCTTCAAAGTCTCCGAACCGCCGCCCCCGCGGGGAGCGCACTGAACACGAGTTCCTGGGCCCGCCCCCACCGTTACCTGCAGAGTCGCCCGCAGCGCTCATCTGCGTTGCGGCTCCGGGAGCGGCCGAGCCGAGCTGAGGGCAGGGGCCCCGGGCCCGGCCCCGCCTGCAGGCCTAGCCGAACGGCGCCGAGCTCCCGCCGCGTCGTGTTGACGGCTGTTGCCTGGAGACCGGCACGCGGGTGCCGCTTCCTGTGCCGCTCTAGCCGCTGAGTTCGTCTCTATGGGTACTCAGCCGCGCATCGGTAGCACTCCGGGGAAGAGGCGCTCGAGGGGAGTGGGGACGCTCTGCTGCTTGGAAGACTTTGTCTCTATGGCCGAGTGAAAACCGCCGGCTGAAGGGGAGCGGGAGGGAGGCCTCATGTATTATTCATGAAGCGGTTAGGAAAGTCCCGCCTTCCCTGCGGAGCTTGGCTCTCGTTGGTCCCTGGGTGGCAGCGAAGGGCACGCTGCGCGTGCGCCGTGAGGTTGGCGGCTGCGACTGCGGCTGGTGGGGGTTGCTGAGGCTATGGCTGGGAGCGAGGGCTTGGTGTCCGTGGATTACGAGGTGTCGGGCAGAGTGCAGGGCGTCTTCTTTCGCAAGTACACCCAGGTGCGCTGCGGGGTGGTGGGACGGGGACCTAGGGATTCCTGGGCCCGGCCGGGCCAGCTGATGCGGTGTGGGGTTTGTAAGCATCGCGCTGCCCGCTGTTGGTAGCTCCAGCAGCCCAGAGCCATCTCACGTCTGCGTTATCTCCTCAGAGCGAGGCCAAGCGGCTGGGGCTGGTTGGCTGGGTGCAGAATACGAGCTATGGCACCGTGCAGGGACAGGCCCAGGGTCCGGCCGCCAGGGTGCGGGAGCTGCAGGAGTGGCTGCGGAAGATCGGGAGCCCCCAGTCCCGCATCAGCCGGGCCGAGTTCACCAACGAGAAGGAGATTGCGGCGCTGGAACACAAGGACTTCCAGATCCGCAAGTGACCTCGTCCAGAGAGCAGCCAACCTGGGGCACAGGCTGCCCCTGCCGAGCATCCATCCCCAGCCCCCAGCTGTTCAGACAGCTGACATCCGGCTCTAGAGAACTGTATTTCCTTACATTTCTAACTTATTGGTTTGTTGTACTGTTGTGTAGCACTAAAATGCTTGTGTCACTTTGACAGGTGGAGCGTGGCTCGGTGCTGTCTGTACTGATGGGGCTGCCCAGGGGCACAGCCTCCGGTCCCCGAAGGCCTGAGTTGTGAGCGGCAGTGCTGAGTACCGTACGGCATTGGTGTAACGCTGCGCTCGTGTGGAGGAAACTGCAGAATTGGCACCAGCTGTAAATACTGCTGAAAGTGAGATTGTTGTGACCTTAATCTCTGCGAAGCAATTTATTGTGTTCTTTACTCGCACAGAAGTTTATTTTTGTTAGAATAAAGTACTTGGAGCTTGCTTGAGTTGACTGTGGCTGTCTGGACGCGGTGGCACCCTGTCGGGGCCGGTCTCCCTGCTCCTTCCCTGTCCTCACGGGGGCGGTGGGAAACTACAGCTCCCATCGTGCACCGCCCGCCCGGAGCCGCGGTTCCGTGTCGCGAGCCGCAGCCCAGCCTCCGGGGCGTCGCGCGCATGCGCCTTGTGCTCCCCGCCCGGCTGCCTCTGCGCTGCTCTGCAGCGGGCGCCGCGTGCCGGGCCCAGCGACGGTTGGGCTCGAGCCGCGGCCGTTGAGGGGCTCCCCCGCCCCGCCCCGCCCGCAACCCCGCGAGCCGGGAGGGGCAGTGCCGGCGGCGGGGCGGGGAGCTCGCGCCCTCAGGGCCCGCTGGTTGCCGAGGCGAGCGCGCTTTCCTCCAGTGCGCAGCTCCCCCAGCTCGCCTTCTTGCTTCGCTACTGTAACGGGAGGAGAAAGAGGTAAAAGTGAGGGGACGGCAGCTCGCAGCCCGGCCCTTTGGTGATGCTTATTGCCTGTTTGCGGTGCTAACGGGCGCAGAGGCCCTGTGCTTGCAGGCCGTGTGAGTTTGGCCTCACTGCTGTCAGATTTTCCTTGACTTACGCTGCGTTTGGGAAGTGTGTGCTGTTGGGTGCACGGACCGGCTTCTGGCCGTGTGCATTGGAGGCACTGGCTGGTGTACACGCAGAGGCTGGGCCTTTAAATACTAGAGAAAAAAAATCAAGCCCTCGATAATTTCTTCACTCTTCCTTTTTTTTTTTTTCCTTTTTTTTTCCCCCTCCCCACCTGTGCGGCTGTTATCAAGAACACGGAGCCGTGATCTCCCTGCAGTTTGCCGAGTTTCTCTCCTGCCTGCTTTTGCCATGATCAAGCAGTTGGCAGAGGACGTGCAAGCCAGGCTGCGCTCTGGAGTGGCGGTCACCTCGCTGGGGCAGTGTGTTGAGGAGCTTGTCTTCAACAGCATCGATGCCAAAGCAACGTGTGTAGCTGTTAGGGTGGATTTGGAAGCTTTTAAGATCCAGGTGGTGGATAATGGCTCCGGCATGGGGAGGGATGACTTAAGTAAAATGGGAAAGCGGTACTTCACTAGTAAGTGCAGCTCAGTGGCAGACTTAGAGAAGCTGACGTTCTACGGCTTCAGAGGGGAGGCTCTGGCAAGCATAGCAAACATGGCCAGTGTTGTGGAAGTTTCATCTAAGAGCAGCAAGACCGCAAAAACTTTTGTGAAACTGTTTCACAATGGGCATGCACTGGAAGTCTGTGAAGCTGAATTGAGCAGGCCAAGTGGCGGAACGACAGTGACCGTGTGTAATCTGTTCCATCAGTTACCAGTGAGGAGGAGGTGCATGGATCCTGTGCTGGAATTTGAGAGGGTGAGGCAGAAAGTAGAGGCTATATCATTGATGCATCCCTCTGTTTCACTTTCTTTAAGGAATGATATTTCTTGTTCTATGGTGCTTCAGCTCCCTAAGACAAGAGACGTTTACTCTCGTTTTTGTCAAATATATGGGCTGGGCAGATCTCAGAAGTTAAGAGAAATAAAGCATAAGTCTGGGGGATTTGAGATAAGTGGTTACATCAGTACTGAAGGACATTACAATAAGAATATGCAATTCTTGTATGTCAATAGAAGGCTTGTTTTAAAGACAAGACTGCATAAACTGATTGACTTTTTATTAAGAAAAGAAAGTGTCATTTGTAAGGCAAAAAGTGTCCCTGTGAGCAGACAGGGTTCCTCAAGTCCTGGTCGCCTTCGCTGTGGCCCAGAGTTGTACGGGATCTTTGTTCTCAATGTGACCTGTGCGTACAGTGACTACGATGTGTCTCTGGAACCTGCAAAAACTCTGATTGAGTTCCAGAACTGGGATGTTCTTCTAGCTTGTGTAGAGGAAGGAGTGAAAATGTTTTTGAAACGAGAACATTTATTTGTTGAACCTTGTTGTGAGGACATCAAAGAGTTTAATGAGGATAATAATTTTTGTTTGTGTAATGCTCCAGTTATGAAATCCACACTCCCTGAGGATAAGAGCATCCAAGAAAACTTTCAGAAAGCATGTGATGAAATTATAGATTCCTATGAAGTGTGTAAATTGCAATCAAAAGATGTCAAAAGAAAATCCATAGTGGGAAAAAAATCTTCAAATCCTACAGAGTCAAATACACAGGAAACTGAAATTTCCTCAAATCAGAAGATTGCTGAACTCTCTGGTCAATGTGGAAACAAAAAAGCAGAGATTCCACTGTCCAAGAAAGATGACACCACTTCTAATTTCATTGTATGTGATGTGTTGGAACAGGAGCCAAAAGACACAATCAGTTCCCAAAAACGGTGTGATACTCATCTGAAATCTTTAGAAAATCTCCATTCCTCCCTGACTGAAGGAGCCAGATCAGAAATAATGAAAAAAGGCAGTTGTGATGAATTGCGGCGTTTTGCTGAGAATTGTGCAAAAGGCGTAGGAAGCCAGCAAGACAAAGTTGTGCAGAAAAGCAATACGGTTTGTATCTCAAATGATACTTTTACTCGGTGGCCATCTGAGAGAGAAGACCCTACTGAAACAGCAGGGGAATCTGAAACTGTCTATGGAAGTTCATTGATAAGACTACCTCATGTAAGAGAAGGAGACAGGGAAGCAACTGAAGTAATAGATAATGCTGGAAGAGGGACTGTTAGTTCAGTACCAGAAAAAGTGCGTTCTCACTTAGGCCTCAAAACGTGTATCATGCAAAATGAGCCACCCTGTGAACGTAAACAAACAGAAACAAATCTTGCATTAAACATGCACTGTAGGGCTTGTTCTGTGAGTGCCAAGCACGCTTCCATGCACAAAATGAGTTTGCCGATTCAGTCTTTAAATGCTAAGTATATTTCCAGTAACGTGAATAAAGAATGTATACCTCTCTGCAGCAGAGAAGTTGGCACGGCTGATGGAAATGAGAGGTCAGAGAATAGGAGTTTGCCAAGTCAAGCACGTGATGGGAGAGATGTGTCCATTGCCACCAGTAAAAGACATTATGAAACATCAAATGTGTCAGACTTGCCGCTGGCAACATCTTCACGTATTCCTCACAGTAAAGCTGTAAAAAGCCCTAGAAGGCAAATAGCTGAGCCAAGATCACAGCCTTGCAAGAAGCTGAGCCTGTCTACGCAGCTGGGTTCATTAGAAAAGTTCAGGAGATATTATGGGCGTGTTAAGTGTACGCTACCAACACCATCACCAGAGCAGAGTGAATTCTGTCTCCCAGTTTCCAATGTACAAGCTAATTGTGACTTTTCAAGGAGTCAGAATAACAGTCATGGTCGCTTGAGCATTTGTGAGACTCCAACTTTGGATTCTAATAGTAACAGCCATGTTTTGAGATCTTTGGATGAAGTTTTACTCTGCAGTGGAGAAACTTCACTGGACAGGCGAGCCCTTTGTCGCAGCCCTTTGACGTTGTCTGATTACTCAGAGGTTAGTAAAAAAACCGTGAGTAGTCAAAGATCTCCAGGATCCCTATCATTCAAACTGCGCCAAATGAAAAGTGATCACCGAGCAGTAAAACAGCTGGGTGAACAACTCCAAACAGATTCAAGTAGAAAAGATAACCACTCTTTTGATCTTGAATCTTCAAGTAATGATTTTTTGTATAACCCTTGTCAAAGGTATAAATCTTCAGTGGAAGAAATGAGGGAAGGTTGCAGCATTTCTAAGAGGGATGCCTGCCCACAATCAGATGATTTGAGAGCAGAGTCCAGGAAATGTACTGTTAGCCTGTCACCACTCAGCAGTACTGAAGGAGAGTACACAATCTCTGCAAGCAGCGTTTTACCATTTCCAGCAGAAAAAGATGGCATTGACATCATCTGTGAAGATGAAAGGATGTTAGATGAATCATCAAAACAAAATGTGAAAGATCCTGAGGTTCATTGCATGACTTTCCCAAGTAACTTGGCATTCTCTGGGGATAATGCAAGAATAGGTGATCCCAGAGATGATTTGCGTAATTCAGACTGGCTGCAAGATTTTGATGCTTTATTGGGTAAGACAATCTACATCAATAAAACAACAGGACTGAGCACCTACAACACTCCTCCTGAAGAGTTTCCAGCTGCCTGCGTTAAAGATTTAACAACAATGGCCGTGAATGTTGTCGCAGAGAATGGTAAGATGATTTGTTGTCATAAAAATGGGATGAGGAAAACAGTATTTGTTCTGCTAGGTGCATAGAATATTTTGGTAGTTGCACCTGACACTCATACTGAAAAATCCATGGCCTTACTCATAGCAGCTGTTTGGAAAACAGAATGTGTTGGTGACTTTGGAAATAAACATGTTAACGTTAAGATGTTAAAAGATGGTTTTTAACAAAATAGTGAAAAGAAATATCAGCACTTAGGTTTCACTAAGCATCATTACATGTACTGTAATCACTGTCGTAAATAATTGCCGTCATATACAAAGGCTGCTCTGAAACAAATTCCTTCTGTTTTATTATGCTGGCCCATAACTAACATGAGAGTCAGATGTTGATGGTACAGCAGAAGAGGTTGAACCTCTCACCAATATTCCATTGCATGTAGTTGCTGTGTGACAGATGGCAGCAAAGGGGCAGTCTGATAAAATGGTTTCTGATATGGGAGTGCATGTGAAGCAGAGGGGAAGAACTGACTTCCTCCATGTGGAAAAACTTGCACCCACTGAAATTCACTGACTCTCGCTGAACGTTTGTAGAGACCCAACAGTGGCTGTGAGCACAGTGAAATGGTGGGTGGTGCCTTTCAGCAGAGGTAACAGCAAGAGTGTGTCACCTCCACTGGGGCAGATTTTTTTACAAGTATGGCATGCAGGCTCTTGTTCACTGCTGGCAAAAATGCATGGCTAATGGAGGTGACTATATTGAAAAACAGTGTTTTGTAGTTGACTTTGAATTTCAAAGCCACTGATTTATTAAGAATAGCGTATTGAAGGTTAGGGAAATTGCACTGGTTGGTAGCAGACAGAAAGATATAGGAATAATCCATGTCCTCTTGCAGGGGATCCATATCCTTTGCAGAGGAAAAGGACCCAAGGGTGTTGGTTGACACTTGGCTGAACATGAGCCAGCAGTGTGCCCAGGTGGCCAAGAAGGCCAGTGGCATCCTGGCTTGAATTAGAAATAGGCAGCAAGAACAGAGAGGTGATTGTCCTCCTGTACTCTGGTGAGGCTGCAACTTGAGTACTGCATTCAGTTTTGGGCCCCTTGCTACAAGACACTGAGGCACTGGAACACATTCAGAGAAGGACAATAAAGCCGATGAGGGGACCGGAGCACTGGCCTTATGAGGAGCAGCTGAGGGAGTTGGGATTGTTTAGTCTGGAGAAGAGGAGGCTCAGAGGGGACCTTATCACTTTCTACAGTTCTCTGAAAAGAGATTGTGGTAACAGCAATAGGGTGAGAGGGAATGGCCTCAAAATGCACCAGCGGAGGCTCAGGCTGGATATTAGAAAAAACTTCTCCGAAAGAGTGGTCAGGCTCTGGAATGGGCTGGTCAGGGAAGTGGTGAAGTCACCATTCCTGGAGGTGTTCAAGGAATGTGTAGATGTGGTACTGAGGAACATGGTTTAGTAGGCAACACTGATGGTAGGTGGGTGGTTGGATTAGATTATCTTAGAGGTCTTTTCTGACCTTAATGATTATTATGGATATCCTCCATCTCCATCTCAGCAGTAGCTGCCTGCCATCTTGTCTAGTCATAGGCCATGTACTCCGTGTGCTCAAGAGAAATGTAAGATTTTGTAGGTTACACTTAGGCATCTTTGAACTGATTAAGCTGACCATTACAGGAAAATTAATGACGGTTTGTGTTTTTTTTTCATAATCAAATGGCTTTCTGAACAACCCAATATTCTGCATCAATATGATAATAATGTAATTGAGGCAAGTGAAATTCAGTATTCAAGTGTTCTAATTGCATATGGTTTACATGTATAAGGTAGAGAAGTTATTCTTGGCACCTATTCTGGTGTTACCTGTCAGAATAATAGTTTTAATAATACCTCTATGAGCTCTGAATTCTCAGTGGCTGTCAGACAAGAAAATCCTAACTTCATGAGCAACGTATGTCCCGAGCAAGGCTTTCCCCTACAACAAGGAGGGAAATGCTTTTCTTTGTTTGTGACACGTATAAAACATTGGACTCCTGTTTACATAAATGATAGATGGTTCTGTGAACTTGAGAGATAATATCTCCTTGAGGCAATAACTATAAAAGTTCTATCAAAGTCCAAATGAGATGGAATTCTTAATTTTGCCCCGGTTCACCAGGAATTGCATGAGGGCATCTTGTCCAGTGTGAGGTAGGAGAGTCTGGCTGAGTTTTGTGACAGTTGGATGCTGAGTTACCTTCCTGTGCTGAACTGCCAGTTTGGATTCTTGAGAGGATTCTTATCCCCCAGGGCAGAACCATCACCAGGCTTTTCTGGGATAAAGCCAACACTCAGGAGTCTATGGACTGGCCACAGGACCTCATAGAACCTTTTCCTACTGAGCTTATCAGCGCACAGCCGGTGGATTTTTTTGTGTTTTTTTTTCTTTTGGCTTTATCACTCTGCCATGTTTCCTGAATGCACACCCTTAATTTCTTAGTAGAAAGGAACTTTATTAATTCATTATTATTTCACAAAGAATAGAAATCTGAATTGTACCAAAGGAAGGGTGAAATGTTTACCACTGTGCTGGAAATCTGAGCCGCTTAATAATCTTGATAACAGTGCAGGTTTGTAATATCATTAAATCATTCCTGGGCGGGTAGGAACATTGTTAGGCTAACTTTGATATCTCACATGGTCTTACTGGCTTGTAGTTTTCAGTCTTACAAGGTGCTGATGACTGCTGATAACTATTGATGGTGGTGGTAACGGATTGACAGCTCTGCCACACCTGAAAAGAGGGAAATCCAGAGTGTTTTGATTGTCTGTATGACCTCTCTTTCCTCTTAGGGTAACACTTCTGATTGCATTAATTCTTGAAGTAATTCTTATGTGATCAAGGCTGTAGCCAGTTTTAAAGAATGACAGTCTTGCAGAGGCCACATTTCCAGCTACAAGTGTATCTGAAAATTTTTATGGATGTGCTGCTATTTCTTAATGCTAGATTGCCAAATCAGCATAAGAATCTAATTTACCCAGGGCTAAGCATACATTCACTTATGAAAATGTAATTGTATAGTCTTTTATGGTTTTGCACACTGATGAATCTGCAGAAGTAAATTTATGTTGTTCTTAGGGTTTCAGTGCAGGTGCCATCCCTTTAGAAGTGAGATTGTGCTACCCTTCCTTCCTAGACCTCGAAAAGAGAAGACTCTAGCAAGTCAGGATCAGAGAGGTAGGGGCAGCTTTCCAGGACACGGTGTACTGCTGTAAAAACAAATGAAAGAATTCTCCCAGATGTTCCAACAGGAACCCAGAGTTACTCAAGGTCTGCTAACAATGGGACTGTGTGAGTCATCTCAGATCTAGAACTGGAAAAAAAACCTCTGAGGGTTGAAGGCAGGTTAGGGGGTACTTATTTACAGATTAAATACCCAGGTCTTTGTTGAATGATGCCAATAGCTTAAGGAATAATTACCTAGTCCATTCTTTGTACTCATTCCAACCTTGGAATGTGAAAAATAGCTTCAATCCACACATTCTTTTTGTGGTAGAACGGATGAAATCACCTTTTAGGTATGTGGCTTTGTCCAGAAGCAGTGGGTAGCTAAATAGGTCCTTCATTTGTTTTCTTTTGGTTTTTTTTTTCCCTCCTCATTTTCAAGGCCTGTGGAATTGTGCTGCAGCATGCTCAGGAAGCTGCACAGGGTCTCTTCTAGACAAAGCAAACAATAGGGAAGCCCACTCTCATCTCCATTATTTACCTGTACACTCTCCCATTTTACTGAAGGAAAAAAATGTAATTACACCTGTGTGAGTGAGAGGTACCCAGCATACCTTCTGCTGACAGCTTATGGTAGTGCCTGTGTTATCTGTGTGTCCCTTCCCAGGTGGTGAAGGCGAGTCTCTGCAGGCCATGCTTTCAGAATGGGATAACCCTGTTTTTGTTCGCTGCCCAGAGGTAAGCGTTATCTTGCATCTCATGCCAACACTGGAGTTATTTTATCTGATGTGGGGACCAAAACTGCAAGTATTGTGACTGTTCTTTAGAATTTATTCAGTGATATTTTAGACTGCAGACCTTGCAATTATGTTTTACGGGTGGTTTATATACATGTCATTTTTGTGCATGTATTCAAAGTTGGAGAAGCAGATACTGGGCTAATCTTTTATCTTCCATCATTTCAAAAGCAAAACATTCTTGTAAGCAATCTTCTTCTTTACAGAAACGTTCATCTTAAAATTAAAAGGTTATCAGATGGCAAAATAGTAATATATTGTCTGTCCTCTTTGTGGACAACTCATCTTTCTCCTCTGGGTGCAATGGGTCTTAAAAGTTTAGTTTACTGTAGTTGTTTTTGTAGCCTAGCAGGACTATGGCATGTGAGAGAAAACAATGTTGGAACTGTTAGAAAGACTTCCTTTGTTGTCATGAGGCAGCATTATCTTTAATCATCATGTTGTAAGTGTGTAAACTTACGTAGGTAACCATTTCCACCTGCACACAATGGAGATGGAGTCACAAACCACCTGCTGGTGAATTTTTGAAAAGGAACAGTTCTGTTCATCTGTTACAGTGACAGACTCTGAGTCATTGTAGGGTGATACATTTTTTGAGACTCACTCTGCTGGGAGCTTACCGAGGCTGCTAGTCAGCATCAGGTTTTCTGATAGGCATTCACAATTAGCTGAATGCACTGAAGTTAGTGGGTTATCCCAGATGGGAAAATAAGTGGGGATGGAAACAGAGGGATTGCTAGATTGTATCTTTGACTAGTGCTGTGACTGAGTGGAAAGCTTGGTTGTCACAATATGAAGAGCTGTTTCCAGAACGTTTTTTTTCCCAAATCTGACCTTTTTTTTTCCCCCACGTTCATCATAGGTGGCTTGAGCCTATAAACTATTCATGTAATTCACTTTTATTTTTACAGATAGCTGTTGATGTGACCAGCGGTCAGGCTGAGAATCTTGCTGTGAAAATTCATAATATTTTGTATCCGTATCGTTTTACCAAAGACATGATTCATTCAATGCAGGTACAACATGAACTATTGCTAGTTTTCATGCTATAATTCCCACTCTGCCATTGGAATTTTCTGTTGTCTCTGCCTTGTAGGAGTGAGGTATCTAGGGAAATAGATCATATCCTTAGTTTTCACAAACACAGTCAGAAATCTTGGTGTATGATATCATCAGACACACGTCAAGCCAGATCTTCATGTCTGGATAATCATCTCTCTGCAAAATGACTGAAATTCACTGGCTGCGTGGATAAATGAAGAGGCAGCCTTGTTGCTGCTTTGAAACACTGCTAACTAAATGATATTTCAACAGCTGGCTTTCTATATTTCTTGTAAATATTTGCTAGTTGATTGTCTCCTGAAATCTGTGTCCCATGGTTCTATGTTTATTGACTTAAGAAATTTAATTCTTAAGCAGAGCGATTTCAAAAGCAAATCCTAGATTTCCTGGAAAGACTTGAAATTTCCTTTTAAGATTTATATCTGCTCTGAAAAGTGATTCTTAAAAATAACGTTGTAACATGAAGTCTAACTATTTTAATGCTTTTTCGTTGTATATTTTAATAGTTAACTTAAAAGCTCATGTAAACGTATGGCGTCAGCTTACATTCTTGGCATTTATAGAAATCTTCAGGTGAATCCTCTCCCTCTCTTACATATTAATGACTAACAGGTTGCAAACTGGCATTATTCTCATGTGATCAGGTTGCTGACTTTGAGATTGAAGGTTCTGACTGGGTTGGACCTGGTGATATTAAGGTCAGGGTGAAGAAGGATGGAAATGATTCTCCCTTCCTTATGTTGCATGTGCAGGAATAACAAGAGAAATAAAGTTATTACAGGAAACAAATTATGTTTCAAAAAGGCAGGGGAAGAAAGCTGTGAAACAGAAGGAAAAAAACAGAAAAAATGATTAATGTCTCGTATGCCTTCAAAGAAATAGGATCATCTATTCATTTTTACCTAAGAGGTGGATAATGCATGTGTTGTAAGACAGTGTTCACAGCGGGCTCTGTACCTCTGACTCAGGGAGACTCCTTCCTTATTTTGCATCTGTTAATTTAAATATAAAAATTAGATCCTGAAAGCTTGATGCATGGCTGCTCAGTATTCCATCTGTAGATCTGGTTGATGTACGCTGGTTGGGAGGAAGTTAGAATCAACTCTGAAAAGCAAGTTAGGCATAACAAAAAGAGTGAAGAAGTTGCTTCCTGGTTACTACAAGTGATTAGGACAAACCCTTAAACACAGCTCAAATTATAAAAGGTTGTTTATATCCTGCGGGCTGTGAACAGCTTTGATTCCCAGCTCCAGGAGCTTCTATACCACCATTCTGTAAATTTCCTCCTTAATTACAAGCTCTTGTGCTTGTAACTCTTTCAAAAGACAGATTCAGAATTATTTTATTGGATATTGTGCAACTTTCTTATTTATTCCAGTCTGAACTGTTTCATGACAAATTATGGTCGTTTGACCTTCTTTTAGTGTTGTCTTATAGCCTTGCTAGAAGAATCGCTGCCTTTTCCATATTTAGCCCCTCATTGCATTATAAGGAATAATTATATAATTTCACAGTGTTGGTTTTTCTAGTCCAAATTCTTTCAGCCTTCGAGATGAGAAAAGATGTATTTCTAGTCCCCCTTCTAATACCTCTTTCTGTTACAACTGGGTGGTGATTGTTCTGAGTATCTTTCAGGTTCTTCAGCAAGTGGACAATAAATTCATTGCTTGTGTAATCAACACCAGGAATGAAATGGATAAAAAGGAAGGTAAGAGCTACTATAGGTACTAAGGTAGCTCTCAAGTGCACTTAAACTGCAGAGAGAACACAGACCTGCTTGTATTGTTTCTTGCTTTGAGATGATACTGCAAGTAGAGGAAAATGTTAGTCTTCATATGAAATTTCCTGGACCTTCTTTCTCTTTATTTTGGACATCACTGAATGTTCCTATTACCTTCAGATTAGTATTATAAGAATAGATTATACTCAAATTACTAACATCTTTCAGACTGTTCGCAGTGTTTGGGTATATCTGTTGCTGCAGCTTACTGAAGCTGTGTAGAAAAGGCTTTCAAAATCAGTAATTTTTGTAGCATTTTAAAGACACTATTGAACAGAGCCATTGTTGATGACCTCAGCATTTGTTCCGAAGTTAAATGACTATAACTTAAATGACTATGACTATATACAGGAGTTGAACTCCTATAGACAAGATTTTCTAATTGCCCTTAATTTAAATTTCTCATTCGGATCATTCCATTTCAGTTCTGTAGTGACTTTGTTCTGCCACTGGTCTTCCCCTCGCTTCACACATGTAGAACCTACTGCTGTTTATCTTGTAAATGTGGCCTCTAGGGAGCGGTCATTTTCTTCTTTCCAACCCGTGTGCCTGTTGGGTACAAAGTTACCTATTTTTAATCTCTTGCGGTGCGTTTTTTAGGTGGAAACCTGTTGGTTTTGGTGGACCAACATGCAGCTCATGAACGGATCCGCCTGGAGCAGCTTATTGCAGGTGAGAATGCAGATTGTTTCAGGAAAGATAGTGCACAGGAATGTGCAAACAAGAGCTGTCTTAAGGGGAAAGCTCGCTAACTAAGGTGTCGTGAGAATAAATCTGGGCTCTATGGAACCAATAGAACACCGCCTTGATCTTTAGCAGAGTGCAGCCACTCAATATTTGTAGCAGTCATAGTATTGGTAGCTGAAAATGGTTACAGTGTTTCCAGAAATAGAAAATATGCACCCTACCCACACAGACCCATCAAATTAAAATAGGCCTGATGTAATGAAAGAGTAGGAAGGCAGATAGGAAAAACAATGAACAGGAAATAGAAAAAACATCAGTAAGAGTATGTGATTATGCTGTGAAGAATAAGACATTGGGTGCAGACTAAAGAGCATAGTTTGTTTGGTTCCTTTCTAGCTGAATGCCCCACTTGAAGCCTAAAATTTTTACATTCTGAAACTGTTTGCAAAGGGATAATGGTCTTTTCTGTAAGCCCATTAGCCATTGGTTTCAGTGCTAAAAAGCACAACTATCCATCAAGTGCTTAAAAGTCACTGACTTTCTCTTTCATTGAGAAATACTGTGCAGTTCCTGCAGAGAGGTTTCCAGGAAATCTGCTCCTTTCGGTGAGGTACTGAATAAAGTTGAAGACTGAAGGGAGAGATGCTTAATGAGTAGTATTTTGATTTAGCCATTTATGAGAGATTTTTCTGTGGAAAAATCGCTGTGTGTGAGTTGGACTAAATATATCAGTAGGTTTTTCTTGCTATTTAGGGTGACTCTTTTTTGGAACCGGTGGGAAAAAAACAAAGTGGCATTAACCAACTTCTCCCCTGGGACTAGATGTCTAGTTTGTGACATTCCCAGTCCTCCACAAGTTTCAGGAGAAGGCATTTTGTGGTCACTTCTAATCCAAACAGAGATTATGTGCCAAACCATAGGGTCATTAAGGGCAATGCCTGCATAAGTATTCAAAGAGGCATATTTCTAAATGTTTCATTCACAGATTCCTATGAGAAGGAAGCTACCGCATGCGGCAAAAAGAAATTTCTGTCTTCCTCTGTCTCTCCCCCTTTAGAGATTGAAGTTAAAGAAGAACAAAGAAGAATTCTATGGTTGGTAATGGCTGGTAGTGCTAAACTTTGGGGGAAGATTTCAATATATTGCTAGGTTACCCCATCTGTTGATTGTTTCCTGAGTAGAAACCAGTTGGCTGTATCTATACTGTGGGAAATAGGTGTGCTTCTTGGGCACATCATTGCATCTCGAGACAAAGCCCCATGGTGCGCCGTCCCTGTGCCACTGCAAAATTCTGTGGTTCCCCTGGCAAGCGAAACTGTGATGCATGAGCCAGAGGAGTGTCCCAAAGTCTCCAGCAGATCCTGCTGTCTGGAGACCGGGACTCGGAGTGCAGTGCCCGTAGTAGAGATACAGGAACTGATTTAATAGACTGTTGGAGAGGAAAGGGATGGGCTATGGAAAGCTTGTACTGTGAATCCTTCAAAAATGCATTCCTTAATTCTAGGTGTCTGCCAAGACTAACTAATGAGCACTGTTTCCCAAATGTTTCAGAATGGTGTACTAGTTACCATTAGGAAATTTAACTTTTGTATTGCAACAGTTTAGAACTAGATACAGAATCACAGAATCACAGAAACACCAAGGTCGGAAAAGACCTACAAGATCACCCAGTCCAACCATCCACTAATCACCAATAGTTCTCACTAAACCATGTCCCTCAACACAAAATCCAAACATTCCTTGAACGCCTCCAGGGTCAGTGACTCCACCACTTCCCTGGGCAGCCCGTTCCAGTGCCTGACCACTCTTTCAAACAAGTAGTATTTCCTAACATCCAGCCTGAATCTCCCTGAAGTTCTCTGCTAACTTCCACAGGTCTCCTTCATTGTTATTCTCAAACTCTCCTTTTTTTTTGTGATGCCTTTGGCAAACTCAGTAGCTTTTAAATCATTCTTTATTAAAATTGCTGCCTATTTTAGGGATACACTCGTTTGGTGGAATGTCCTTTTTGGGTGTATTCCAATTATAACAGTATCACTGGTATATGTTTGGTAACTCTTTTGTGTAACAATGGCAAATACCAGAAATTGTAGAGGAAAGTGTGAAGGACCATTATGTACCACCTGCTGTATGAAAAATGCGAGAATATAACCGTGGCTGCTCATAATTCAACAATATTTGGATGCCTTTGTTTCTATCCTTTAATGATATTCTTGCCAATATCACAATATTTTTAGTGCCTCTAGGTCAACTCTGAATTATTTTTACACTAATCTTTGAATATCTTTGTATCTACTTTTGATGGCCAAAACTGAATACAATACACCAAATGTCAGCATCCCACTGATTTCTGCTGCTATGCAATTGTTCCCCTGTCTTCTGTCTGTTACATCCACACTTCGTATTTTGTCTGTTGGTTTTGGCTACAGCTGATAGACAGCACAAACTGCTTGCTCTGCTTGCTTATTGAACTGCCATGACAGTGAAACATAGAGGGGATTTTTGAATTTTTGCTGTTTAATGTAGAAATCACCAAAGTGTACACAAACATCAGACTATTTGATAATGATTGCTGACAGTTTCTTCTCTTTTTGATGACAAGTTCTCCTCTTTTTTGTGTATTTTTCCATCCATAGGGAGACGTGTCAGATTAATTAAAGGTTGTTCTTTCCTTGGCTCTCTTTGCCTTATTTAACAGGACATGAGTTCTTTAGACTAGCATAAATCTCTTAAAATATTTTTCTGTCATAAGTATTTGCTGTTATGTGTCAATTGAAATCACTGTTTTTTAGGCTACACTTAAATCAGTCTTTGTAGTGCATAACTTTAATGTTTGGAGGATGTGTAGTGTTGCTATTTGTGTGATATTTTTTCCTTGAATCAGACATCTTGTGAATCTTTAGAAAACAAAAATTTATACATTTAAATGTAAAGCTCTCTGTGAATTACAGAAAAATTGTACCTAGATCTTGTGGCTGAGGAACATACAATATGCATAGTTGATTGGAGTGAAAAATTGGAGTAGAATGCAGAGTAAAAGGGCAAAATTAACTGGAATCTGAAGTATGATTTTCAAGATCAGAAACTTTTAGGAAGAAACACAGAGACTACACAAATATCCATTTAAGCTGTCAGGAAGTAGCTGCTTCTGTCTTACTTGTTTTGGTTGTTATTTTATTTTTTCTTCAGGTGCTGCTACAAAAATTTGAAGGATCTGGGCCTTGAATTATCATTTCCTGAGACCAACAACTCCTTGATTCTAGTGAAGAAAGTGCCACTGTGTTTTACAGAAAGAGAGGCCAATGAACTACGACGGAAAAGACAACCTGTCAATAAAAGCATTGTGGAGGTCAGCGGTGGATATGGAGCAAAGCAATTTGTGATACTGGCTTTTTTTCTGTGTTAAAGGCCCAAAGTATAGCATATCTTTCTTACAAGAGAGGCAAAGAAGTTCTCTTGGCCAGTGTAGGTGCCATCTCTTTTAGTAGCTAAACAGTCCTATAGTTGAAATCCCTGAACTATAACAGAAATGACAGAAATCTGTTTCAAACTTGAGATAGTGGAAAAGCAAAGAAATGTAGTAGGCAGATCAGATGTTTAATCAGTTTTCTGCTCATCCTTTTAAGGAAACTGATGCAGAGAAACCAAGTAATTAGATTCAAGTCTGAAAAGACTTGGGGAGATCAGGACTTGCACCTGAATCTTTATCTGTGGTCAGTGTACAAGAAACTGCATCATTTTTCCTGAGGTGTATCCAGAACTTAAATTATACACAGATGTGGAGAAGGGGGATATGGGCAGTAAAAGTGAGAAATACCAACTTACTGTCTTACCTTTTTGTTTTCAGGAGTTTATTAAGGAACAAGTTGAGGTGAGTAGCTTCTGCTTCTAAAGTTGACTGCAGTAACGCAAAGCTTATTGAAAGAACCAGGGGGAATAAGTGTGTTAAACACCAGAGATGTAGATTTAGGACATTTGAAGCTCATTCTTGTTACAATTCTCCTCATTCTTCATATTAAATGGAATGTAAGATGATGTTCTCGTACTAATTTTAGCTAGTGCAGACCACGGGAGGAGCACGAGGGACAATGCCTCTGACATTTCTGAAGGTGTTAGCTTCCCAAGCCTGTCACGGTAAGGAAACTGTACATTTCCATTTACACATGTACATTCGTCCATTTATTTTTTAGCCTTGCTATTTCCTGATGACATAATTCCTGGGGTAGTGGTTTCAGAATGTGTTTGCAGGAATTGCAGGGTTACAGACTGTTTCATAGGGATGAGGAGATAACAGCCCATTTTCATGGTGTGTCACTACATTCTAAAGAATGGCTTTCGTGGCTAAAAGGCAAGACAGAGATTGCAGATAGCCTTGTGAATTTGTGGAAGCTAAAGATAACAGACACTTCTTGTAATGTTCTGCTTTAATTTTCTCTGGATGCCATTAAGAGCCCACTTGTGAGAAAGGACTTAGCGGCAGGGCTGGCGTTTGCTTTTGGAGCTCATGCCTGTCAGTGGCAAGTGTATAGAACTCATATCAGTTCTATAGAATTGATAAGGGCTATCTTCTGGTTCTACTATCTCTTGGCATGTGAGCTGATTGCATCTTCAGCCCTAAAAAAAGTCTATTACAACACCATCTGAAAAGCTGGAATCTAATAATCCTGCAATCCATTAGAATTGGATTAGATGAAACAGTTTAGGCTTTATATAGCTGATTGTTATGCAATAGTGTGGTTAATTGAGCTAAGCCTTAAGCCAGCTTTTGCTGTTAGTCTGTCTTTGGGAGCTGCCTTATTTTCTTTGTAAGTAGCAGTTGTGGAGGGAGGTCTGTTGGGTGGTTTGAATTCTCTCTGGCAGCATGTGCAGGAATTTCATTTTGTTCCAGGAGCTATTAAGTTTAATGACAGTTTGACTTCAGAAGAGAGCTGTCGGCTCATGGAAGCTTTGTCATCTTGCCAGCTGCCCTTCCAGTGTGCTCATGGAAGACCTTCCATGATGCCCCTTGCAGATATTGACCATCTACAGCAGGAAACGCAGGTACTGCGTGGGGTACCGGCAGGGAGCAGTACGCTCTGCATTATCGGAGGCATCTCATGTATGCGTGTTAGAAATTGAACCACCACTGCTGCATCTCACTTGAACTTTTATGTAGCTGTTATTAGCAAAATAAAACTTGAGAGAATTAAGCCTCTGTTCTGCAAAAACTTTGGCAATGATTTTACCATGTTCCATTTGAATGACTGCACTGACTTGAATGGAGTCAACTAATGTTTAAAGTTGAGCATGTATTTAAAGCAGTTCAGTTTATGAGTGTAAAACTTTGAAAACACGGAAATGCGGATATTCTGCCGGGAGCAAAGATGCTAAAGATTAAACACCTGCTGCCCCAAAGTTGAAGATGCCATAAAAAATCCTAACTCTTTCCCTTTTGCAAATATACTATAATAAGTTACTAAATTAGCTTCTGTGGGAAATCATGTGGGACTTTGAATTAGACATGAAAAAATGGGAATGTTTCTATTAGATAAGAGTGTGGAGGCACTGAAGTTGGTTTACTTATGACGCTGCTTCACTTTTCTCCCTCCAGGCTAAACCTAACTTGGCGAGACTGCGGAAAATGGTGCGAGCATGGCAACTGTTTGGAAACAAAGACCCTAACCTAAAAAGGTAAGGCTACAAACTGCAGATTCCATAAGTGTTGGCACAATCCAGGTTCTCTTGTTGTTAAATAACATCTTGTGTGGAGCAATGTTCTCAAGCCAGCGCAGTAACCAAAGTTTTGCCCTGAGCACTGACCTAAGAAGAGACCAGCCAGAAGAACGTGGCAGAAGCCCACTCTTGGAGCTTGGAGAAGCATCTTCAGCACTAAGGAACTGTGTTGTAAACCTGAGTCACATGTCAGTGCTTGACTACTGATGTCAAGAAGTTGCATCCAGTCACAGTTACTGCAAGCATGGCCAGAGACTTTTAATTAATGTATTTTAGAGTGTTTGAAATGGAAGAGGTATTTATTAATAAAATTAATTAAACTTTCCTTAGGTTTCTGACAGTGGTTGGAATGAGGACTGACCAGCTTCTTAGTAAAAAACAGGTTTGACATAGGCTTAGGTAGGCCTATGTCTTTTTAACTAGGCAATCAGTGACACACCCAGCTGTTTTCTCCCACTTCCCTGCAGTTTGCATTCTTGAGTGAATGATTTCTAAACCCTACCATAGTCCCACTTTATCAGTGTACAGAAACAACTAAACAGTTCATTGCATTTCTTACAATAGGCAGACAGTTTTCTTTCCTCAGGTTCCAGTTCTATTTTGTATCACATTCTGAGCTAGACAGGACATGATTGTTTTAAAACAGTAAATGATAATCACTGGTATCTTTGTTCTGCATAAAACAAAGCAAGGAGTGGAAGCTTCTTTCCTTTGGTGCCTCAGCTGTGATGTAGTGTATTAACAAACATTGCTAAAAGGGACTACAAAATGATCTGATCACACTGCGAGAGCCTGAGATTTCTAAGCCGTTCTATGCTGCCCCTCACAAAAAGCATGAAGCTTCAGAATGAGACAAGATGTCCACCCAAGAAGAATAATCAGTCACCCGGTAGTAAAGGAGAGGGAAGGCCCTCAGATTAAAATCAGAGAAGCAAGAACTTGAGTTTTGCCTTCCGATGCAGAGGCGAACAAACTTGCTGGCAGGCCTTCTGAAGTCTACCTTTCATCAAGAATGGAATTTCTGTTCCAGCATTTTCCAAATAACTGATTTGTATTTCAGTAGCTTAACAAAACTTGTCCAAAAGATCTACCAAAAGTTCAGTTTTGAAGCACGAGGTCACTGGCACTTACATTTTGGGTGAAAGCATGCGTTAACCTTACTTCTGCAGCACAAGTACAGGCAGCTCACTGCACTCATAAAACCCTGATTATTTAAGGAAACTAATTCTGCGTGGAAAATAATTAACACTGAGAGCACTGTAAACAGCATTTATTGCAGCACTCTTTGAAATAACAGCGCAGCTGCCCCAGAAAATGACATTTTGCTGCTTCAAAATTGGTAGGCATCTTCACGTGGCTCGTAACAAAGCAGAGGGTTCAGGACAAGTACAAGAACTGTCTTCTGCTGCTTTTTGGTAGGTAAGGTTGCACCGAGCATATTCCCTACCAGTTCCCAACAGCAACTTACCTTTGCAACATCTGCTTTAATTAGCTGCTGTCTCTTTCTAAAGAGAAAGACTGGACAAGTTTGGACAGTAATGCGCTTCTTGGTGTTAGAGTTCATAGTCATCTGGATGGTAGAGCTCACTCATGAGGCGGTAGATGTAAGAAGGTGCATTACCCCCAATGTTAGAAATGAAGAGAGTAATGAGCTCTGGAGGGACGTAGTCAAACACTGGGCAGTGAACATTAGTCTTTGCCAGGATCTCTCCTGAAAAGAAAAGAGCAGCAGTATTAAGACATAAGCAAACCAAAGAAAGTATATTTAGCCTTCTGCACGTCTTCCTGAGTTCCTAGAGAAACTGGTTGGGCCCATGACGTCCTGAAGTCCTTACTGGAATATCCTGAATCCTTTCCAAGTTCCTCACCAATGCCTTTGAATTATAAGTATACAATAATCTTGGATTGGAGCAACATCCTCTGCTCTTTTGGTAGTTTTTACTGATAGCAGCCCCAGATCCTCTCTGATGCAGATTTACTAACTCATAGCAAGCCTGCTGATTGGAAGTAGAATTTGTATCCCAGTGCCGCCAGAGTTACCACCTAAACAAAAGCTCCTAAGGCCAAAAACAAACCTGAGCCAAACTTAATATATTAATAGTTTCAGAAGTCTATCACACAAAAATGTGTCATTGAAAGTAACATTCCTACTGAAAGGGGGAGACTGTGAGCAGCCACCTTTCTAAAGAGGACACTGGAGTGGAAAACTCACTGCAGAAATACCTGATCTGATTGTTGAAACTCAGTAACAAAGTTTCAAGAAATTATGTGAGTTTTAGGAAGAAGAGCAAGCTGCATTCATTGTTGGGCATCTGTTGTGTCCCACAGGAAATTGCCACCTGTCTGGCACCATTATCACAATCCTACAATAAAATGCTGAACAATGCAGACCAGAAGCAAAACTAAAAAGATGGATAATGTTCCAAAAAAACTCTTCTGTATTCTCTATAGTAAAAAAGCTACATATAAAATGGAATGGTTCCCAGCACTTTTTTTTTTTCCCCTCAAGATAATAGGAAATGATTTGGGGTCTCAGACAGTGTTACATTAACATTTTGTACCAAATATTAAAACAAACAAACAAAAAAAAACCAAAAAAAACCCCCAACAAAACAACAAATATATTTTATAATATAAAATAGAATATAAAACAACCATTGCCTGGACTGGCTTGACCAGTACCTTCTGTGAATGGCAGCACTTCTTGTGGTGACACAAACTTGTGGAATGAATCTTCTTCATTAGGGAACTGAATGAGACAGAGTACAAGAAGGTCAAGAAAATAAAGAGCATCTCATTATCCTAGTGAAAACATCCTGGGTGCTAGAAGGAACTGAAGCAGTGGAAGATTTGCCAGGAAACAATAAAGCTCTTTACAACAATCACATAGTACCCATGCCCAGTACTTCAGTAGCATCTACAGTGAAAGGAACTTCTAGAACCTCCTGTGGCCTGTCTGTCCTTTTGCAATGCCTAGGGAACCAGAGCAGTGACTTTTCAGTCTGCAATTTAATCTGACAACACTGAAAATACTGAGCATAGGAAATAGAGGGCATCTCCATCTGCCATTTCTGTAGGTACAAAGGATCTTTCACTTCTAAAAATATACACAGAAGAAAAAGAATGGTGATGTCACTCTCTGGTAGCATTGGCTCACTCATCTAGTGGCAACCTTATACTCTGTGCGCCTATTACTCAGCAGATTTTGCAAAGAATTTAGCATTGCAGGGAGAGCTTTGAGACCTTGACCTGTGCCAGATCTGGGTGAAGATCTCCTATCTGAAATAACAGCACTACATGGAGGAGATGACTCATCTACCAATCCTACCTTGGGCCATGTGGTGCTGTCCACCCTAAGCTTTCACAAGCAAATATCACCCCCTTATCTCTCTTTAAAGAAGGTGCAGAACTGAAGAGGTGCTGTGCTTACCTGGGGTGAGAGCTTGAACATGGGGGCACATACAATAAGTGGTGTGGAGTGGTGTTTAGCTGCTAGTGCCAGAGTGTGAGTCCCACTCACAGCAATCAGTGCACCGTTGGCCAGGATTGTCTTTGTACCAATGATAACCTTAAAAGACAAATTAGCATTAGAGAGCATCTACCACAGCAAACCGAGGAAGATGAGCTTCCTGGCTGACACCCTTCTGAGTAAGATGGAGTTTGTCAGAGCAGTCAGCAAGCAGCTGGAGTTGCAGGGCACCTGGATGCCTGATCTGTTTCGTGTGGCTTTGGCTCTGCACCAATATGTTCCTCTCCCAACAAGAGCACAACTCCAGCACAGTGATGCCAGCATAGAGAACTTACAGGACAAACGTATGCTCTACTGCAGAGACTACCATGCAGAAGCTGGATTGTGTTCCCTGTTCTGCTACAAGCCTAAAAAGTAAGCTTGTGCAGGTCATTTGATTGATTGCTCTCCTGGGTTGGATTCTCACAACTTTTCTGATCATTAGCGACGAAGGCAGAAAATCCTATCACTATGCTGATAGAGTCATCACAATTATTAGGGATTGCACAACATCTCCCTATCTGTAAACAGGGATTATTACAATTTTGAGTATCGCTGAAGAAAAACATAAATCACAGATAGGATCTGTAGGTGATTTGGAAGGCCCAAGCACCAAACCTGCCACGAACTCCCACCAGTAGCAAAGCCCTCCTTACCTTGTTGACTCGAGACATGACAGCAAAAATAGCGGCATCACTCATGACCGTAGTTTCGATGTTCTCTTCAGATAGTCGGACAGCCATTTCATGGCCCTGAGAAGAGGGAGAATATAATTGTGTCCCTGAAACCCAGCTCCTGCACTGCAGTTGTAGAGCACTCAATCCCTGTCTGAACTGCAGAAAACATCAAGCAGCGGACCACAAACACAGCCCTCAGACTGAAGGACAGAGAGCAGAGCAACGAGTCGTCTTTAATCTTTCAACTGCAGAAGCATTCCTGTAACGTTCCGCTTCAGCAGGTGTTCTGCTGACAGCTTGTCTCCAGATACAACAATATGTGTATATGCAGTATGACAACACAGCCTGGGCCTTACCTGACAGAAAGGTGCACACTCTGCCACAATGACCTGGAACTTCCGTTTGCGGGCAGCTTCCTTCAGGAAGGCCTCAACAGTGCGTGAGTAGCCGATGGTCATGATCACCTCGTTGGAATGGATGTGCTCCAGTGCCTGCATGGCAATGTTATCGGTGGTGCCCTCTGTAACAGAATGAAGTTATGAGTGGAAAAGAAGCCAGCAAAAGCAACATCTGTGCAGCTGTGCTTCAGTAACATATTTTACCAGAGTGACTCTACAAATTCTGGTAGAGCAGAAGCTCCATCACTACAGAAGTGGGCTGTGCCAGCACCAGACAAGCACCATGCCCACATGATGGATGTTCCAGTTTTACAGTTCAGCAGCATTACAACCGTGTACAAAGGAGACCTAGGCTTCAGGAGGAGCTCTACATGTCTGTTGTACGATAAGGTTGTAGGATAAGAAAAACACATCACAGTACTTTGGGCAAAAGGGTGAAATAATGCTTATTGGGATTATGTCCAACCTTGGCAGACTGCTGATACTCTACTTCACAGGGCTCAGTTTAAGACTTCCCAAAAAACCAATAGCAAGGGCAAACACCCCTGTTTCTGATGCTTCTTTGAACCAAAAAAAGCACACCTATTCCCATTACTTCAGATTAAACCACCCAGTTCTTTGTTGTCATCTTTCCAGGTAAGAGCAAAAGGAAGCATCAGCCCCATCCCATAGAGATCTCTGTTCATGAGCTATTTTAGCCCCGCCCCATACCTAGCTCTATTAGCAGCTCATTGATAGCTTCAATAACGTTTGCTCTGAGAGAAGGGTAAGGAGTGCTGAAATCCTCACTCAGTCCTCCAGAGGTCAGAAGTTTGTGCAGGGAATCTTGCTGATCACTTTCCTCACTACGCCCATGAAGTCTGCAGAGAAAAAGAGCCCTTCAGCCTCAGGAGAGCATGCAGGTGCAGAGCCTAACACAAAGCAGCTAGAATCCCCACAGCACAGCACGTGGGTGTGAATGGAGAGGAAGGAAAACCATATGCAGGGGTCATGTCACACCAAAGAGCTTGCCTAGCCATCTCTGGCAGAACCTGAAGCTCTGCCAGTGAGCGCTTCCCAAAGCTGCATCCAAGCTCAGCAGGTGGAGAGCAGTACTCACAGCTACTGCTGCAGTGGAACAGACCTTCCTGGGGATGCAATAGAAATGGCCAGGTCAGAACCCAAACTGCTCTGGGGAGGGGAGCTTTTGCATCTACTAAAGGAAATGTCATCAGCTATTTTGAAAACCACTGGTCCATTGGTAGTGGTGCTCTTCCCTCTATTATTAAGCTTATCAAATCCCTCTGTAGAAGATGCTGGAACATGGAACAGCGGGTGATAAAAGCAATCTCACAGAAGCAAAACACTCTGCAGGAGCCTGCTTTGGGTTCTTGGAGGGGCAGAGAGAGCACAAGGAGCACCTCACCGGCCATACTCCTCCCGAATGACCTTCAGCACACGCCGCACCATGTTGCCCACTGTGGTCTCGGATGGCTGTGCTGCTGTCATCCGCTGGCCCTCCGTCCGGATCAGATCCATCAGCTCCCCTGAAAGAGGGCACAGTCTCAGTTATAAACTGCCTGCGGCTGCCCTGTGCACATGTCAGACACCAGTAACACAGCGCCAAGGCAAAGCACAGACGTGTGCAAAAAGCAACGCCACAGTTTGCACCAGAGGATTTTTGGGTAATGTGAATCACCTGCATACAATGCAGACTTGGAACCTATGAAAGATCATAAGAGATGAGTATGGAGAAAGAGGAAATTCGTCTGCAGGTGAGATGAGCAGCATTCTGACTGACATCCCGAGCTTTTAGAAAGACCTTTACGTATACCCCATGCACAGGATGGCAAACTCGGGACGCTGAAATTAACTACCTAAAAGTGGGAGCCACATCCCAAGAAGCTTTTGCGAGGAACTGCATACAGAAACAGCTTCTGCCGACAAAAGAAGGAAGCCCAAGCCCAGTCCCAGCCCACGGCACAGCTCTGACAGTCTCGGGGTGGGCGAGGAGCGCGGACAGACACGGGCGACTCAGAGGGAGCCCGGACCCCGCCGGCCACGCTCGGAGCCCCGCCCCCAAAGCTCCCGGGGCTCCCCGCTGCCGCCCTCCCCCCGCCAGGCCGCAGCCCGGCCCTCACCGGCCCATCCCCACCGCCCGTGCGCGATAATCTTTCGCAGCAGCGACAGCGTCTGCCGCGCCGTGTCCTCAGAGCGCGGCCTCTGCCCGCCGCCCCGCAGCCGCGACACGAAAGCCTCGATCTGCTCCGACAGCTCCGAGCCGCGCTCGGCGGCACCCGGCATGGCGACGGCCGCGACACCGCCGCACGGGCGGGAGAAACTCTTCCGCTTCCGCCCCTCTCCCGCCCCATTGGCGGACACTGCGGCGCTGCTCCCGCCCCGCAGCGGCGCGGCCAATGAGAGGCGCGGGGCCGGGGCTGCCGGCGCCCTCGTTACTCGGGAGACGGGCGGCGACCCGGACCCAGGCGGCGGGAAGAGCCCGCCCGAGGCATTGACTTTGGAGCGGGTCGCGCTCGTGGCGCAGGGAGCCAAAGCAAACCGGCTGGAAGGGCGCAGCTCCCGGCGGCCCGGCCCTTCCCGCTGGCAGCGCCTGGATAAGGCAGGAATGCGGCTCCGTCTCGTCCGCTTCCCGGCGCGCCGCGGCCACGGCGCAACGCTGCAGCGCCGCTCCGGCCCGCCGCTCTGCTGGGCCGAGGAAGCAGAGCAGGCTGCCAGCCGGACACCAGCGGCGCCTCGGCGATGTACCGCGGCAGCTCGCGCCCAGCGCCCGGGCTGCTCCGGTGTCCCCTGCTGCTCCTGCGTGCCGGGAGGCCGGCCGGCTTCCCCGAGCGGCAGGCGGTCACACGCTCGGGTCTGTGCTGGAGAGGTCCGCCGCATTACACGGGAGGACGCCGCTGCCCCGCTGCCCCTCTGCGCAGCCGCACTGCAGCCAGGCCGCGAGCCGTGCCTGCCGCTGGGTGCCGGCATGCAGACGCCGCTCCCACGCACGCACCCTGGGAGCGGGCACGCGGGGAATGGGCCAGAGAAAAATGCATTGCGTTGGAGCTTTCCTCTGTTTGTTTACTTATCTGGCTCATAAACAGAGCAGCTCTCCGAGATTAGGCAGGAGGGAGCGAGAGGAAGGGAAACCAGTCCGGGGGTTGTGACCTCCGTGTGGATGCCGGGCTGTTTACATTCCCTGCTCCAGTCCCAGGAGCTGTTGCGGGGCAGTTTCTTCTCAGCCCTTGCCAGGCTGCAGGGTTTGCGAGCTCCACGCTCACGCTGCCCGTTCCCTGCAGCACGTCCCGCCGGGCAGTGCCGCCGCAGCCAGCCGAGGACAGCTGCCAGCCCGGTGTCCCTCGGGGGGCAGAGTTCTGCTTTCAGCCCGCTGCCCCGTATTTCATGAATGAAAGCCTCTGAATGGGGATTTGGGAGCGGTTAGCCTGCGGCCGCGGTAGCTGAGCCGAGCCAGAAGCTGCCTTTCTCCGGAGAACTGGAAGGCATACACCGGGCTCTGGCTGCTTGGCAGGACCGCGGCTGAGGGACATCTGGTTGTCATGGGCCAGCAGCTGCCGCCGGGCTCCAGTGCGTCGGTCTGAGCACCCAGGAGGAGTGAGGAGGGAGGGGAAGCGGGGTGGCATGGTCCCGGCCAGGGCAGCCTAGGACACGTGGAGAGGTGACTGGAGACCTCTTGGTGTCCTGGTATATCCAGTAACGTCTTGCTGTCTAGCAGGCTGTGGAGGTGGGTCCTGGGCAGCTGTCCAGAGCAGAAGCTAAACTCTGCAACCCCTCTCTTGTCTGCCTCCTGCACGTCACGCCTTCTGCATGTCTTCTCTTCCCTGGCATACTCAGATGCCCCTGGGAAGACTTGGCTGCAGCGGCCTCCCAGCTGCCGTGTGAGCAATGCTGTGGGTGAAGGAGCTGAGGAGGGGATGAGCTGGCTGGCAGAGCCAGGCAGATGCACACATGTTCTGTGCCTGTGGAGGAGCTGGGGCATGGCTCATCTCACGCCCAGCACGGTGCACTGCTCCTCAGGAGCTGAAGCTGCACTGTGTAAGTGGATGACACAAAATTGGGAGGAGTTGTTGACTCTCTTGAGGGCAGAGAGGCCTTGCAGGGAGGTCTTGAAAATTTGAAATGGTCACCAAATGCATGAAGGTTAACAAGAGCAACTATCTGATTCTGTGCATGGGACAGAGCAGGAGGATGAGAAGCTGCAGAGCAGCCCCACAGAAGGAGCTCTGGTGGCTCTGTTGGACTGCAAACCGATAACGAGCCAGCAGAGTGCCGTGACAGCCGAAGGGCCAACTGTACTGTGGGGTGTACCAGGCCCAGCACTGCCCCCGGGTGAGGGAGAGGTTGTCCTGCTCTGCTCTGCGCTGTATGGACTCAGGCTGCTCAGGGCTGTGGTCATGGCCCCATTCTGCCAGAGTTCAAAGGGCAATTGGACAATGCCCTGAGACAGAGTTTCAATTTTGGGTGGCCCTGTGTGGGAGCCAGGAGCTGGGCTCAGTGATCCTTGTGGGTCCCTTTGAACTTGGGGTATTCAGGATTCTTTCTTAGGGGTGGCAACTGGAGACACTGTCCGTTCTGCCTGATGAATTTTGCATTTATCTTTCCCTGGGGACTGAATGCAATCCCCTGAGTGCTAGTGCGAGGGAGGAGAAGGCAGCACAGAGGCTGGGTAGAGTCTGGGAGCACTGGAACATCGTGTGCTAGGAGGCTGTTTGGATTAGAAACTCTCTGAGGATCAAGTGGGCTGGATGAAATGCCAGGGAAGGGAATTGGAGTTTGCTGAACTCTAGTAATTGGACTCGTCTGTAACACACGGATAAGAAAAGTGAGCTGCTCACGCTCAGCACAGATGAAGGGAAAGAGCCAGTACGCGGGAGCCAGCAGACACAGCCCAGTAGGAATAACAAGGTGGCTCTCTGCACAGCAGTGATTGCACAGGCTGGATAGGTGACATGGGGAAAAGGAGCATGGGGTGACTGCTGGGTGCC
Organism: Tympanuchus pallidicinctus; assembly: GCF_026119805.1. Lineage (NCBI taxonomy): Eukaryota > Metazoa > Chordata > Aves > Galliformes > Phasianidae > Tympanuchus > Tympanuchus pallidicinctus. Next base: position 37,332,664 of record NW_026294747.1, on the reverse strand, counting down.
AAAGGTTCTTTCGGGCATGAGTGGCAGAGGAGGAGTTCAGGACTGCACAACACGTGATGGCAGGGGGAACACAAACCACAGCCTGAGGAGTTGGGTTCCCCGGAGTGTCTCTGGTCTATGTTCAAAGGAAAGGCCCCAGGCAGCAGCTGTGACAGTCGCGGTGGCAGACAAGGCTGTGCAGCCATGGAGGCAGAACTATAATGAAACAGGAGTGATTCTGTTGAAGGGCCGGGGGAGCCCAAACTGGTGCTTTCTGCATGTTACTGGGAAGAAATTGTGTCACATAGTAAGCAGAGGAACTGGAAATGATAGGCTGAAGCAAGTGCTGAGCGCATGGTGAATACTTCAGCTTCCAGGAAAAGATGATAAAAACCCCAAACAAATAGCTGATGATCAAAAGCAGGTATGTGAATAGCTGAGAAACACAGCTCTGTGCGTCTGGAGGAGCACGAAGACATGGCCTGAGTCATCGGCAGTGTTAACATGCTTGAGATTCATGGCTGACTCCGTAGGTACCAGGAGGTGTTCTGCTGCTCTTTGCAGATGAGCCTGGCAAAAACTGCTCCATGAAGCAGCATCTATAGGGAAGTGTGATTGAAGTGAACAGCAAGAAACAGGCAGGGTTTGCTGGGGGTGCTCTGAGGGTGGGGTAATAGGACCAGCTCAGTGCCTCGAGATAGCAAATGACTGGGTACAGCTCACTGCTCAGCAGCTCGCACGCATATGCCCCAGCCTCTGCCTGGCAAAGAGCTGATGGCCCACCCTCACATCAGCATGGTGCCCACAGGCAGGCCTGGCAATGCTGACACAGTCCTTGATCCCTCAGGGAAACAAGTAGGTGGTTCCGAATCCGGTCCCGGGATCATCTCTTCTGCCAGCACGTCTGCTGCTTGCTCCCTCCTTTTCAGAGCCTTAAAATAGAGGCTGAGGCTGGGAAGTCACAGGGTTTTTCTAGACTTTGTTGTGGAAGCAGCCCACACTTGTGCCCCCAGTGGGCTGTGCAGGCTGGGCCGTGACCCTGGGGACAAGAGAGAGAGGCACAAGAAGCTGGCACTGCAGTGCCTGTTCTGGGCAGGGAGCCCCGCTCACCAACTTGTTACTCTGCCACCATTCCAGGTCCCTGGTTGGGATACCGGCAGCTGGAGGCTCTGGGTTCAAAGGCCAGGCTGGTCAGGAAGAGTGAGGGAAGTGTGGGGGAAGCCAGCTGTCAGGTAGGAAAACAAGCTCGAGAGAGGGCTGAGGGAGCATGCTGCAGGGATGGTCAGAGGATGCTGGCCCCAGCACCACAACCAACACATCGGGCCTTTGTAGCCAGAAAAGGCATCGGTGTCACTCAGCGCTAAGGAGAGCAAGTCAGAAAACTGGCTGGCACCATGCAGGTGGTGACTGGGTCCCATCCCTGCTCAGAGGGCACGCAGCAGGCTGGATGGGCTGGGGAGGAAGCGGTGCCGGGGTTTGCCGACGTGCATCCCTCCAGGATGAGCTCAGGGGAGTCCCCAGGCAAACCTGGCACCACCATCGCTGCTCCAGGAAGCCAGGCCCTTCGGGGGAGACAAAGTGCGTCCTAGCTGCTTTGTGGTCACCGAGGGTCCGTGACACCAGCAGTCTGGGCTGCTTCCTGGTCACCGGCCAGCTCTGCGCAGTTCCTCCACTCACGCGCTCCTCGCGCTGCAGCTGGCTGCCGGGCTCGCTTTACTCATTGTCTGCCGCGGGTGATGCGAGCTATTCAGCGGCTGCCAGGTTTCAGGGAAAGAGAGAGATGAGCCACCCCTCCACCCACGCTCTGGGAAGGGCTTGGGGACGAAGCCCTGCCGATGCACACGTTCACTCCTGTTGGGGTGAGCTGAGTGCAGAGCCCGCGCACGCCATCCCCGCGTCCCATTGCTGCGCTGGTGCTGTGAGCAGAGGTTGGGAGCCTGCTCTGCACAATAGCAAGCCTGCTGCTCCCCCTCTCCTTATGTGTTTGCCTTCCAGAACCAGACAGGGGCTTGCCGTCACTATTATTTTGCTTTGTGTCAATATTATGACAGCTAAAAGCAGGAGAACTGCATCCACATGATAAGCAGCCAGAAGCTCTGGGCTGGGCGTGGATCACATTCGTTTGGCAGGAGAGGATGCCTGGCAGCCCCTGCCCGCAACTGGCTGTGCTGGGAGGTGGTGGGCAGAGGCACGCAGCAAGGCAGCACGTGCGCCGCTCCTCCCTGTTAGACTCCCACCACCTTCATCCCAGGGCTGATGAAGCCTTCATGGTGTGTCGTGAGGGGAGATGTACACAGAAAGAGCTTTGTTCTCTAGTGGAAAGTCACCTCCAGCTCTCATTCAGACCCATTCTCCTGGGGGGCTGCGCAGGACAGGGGCTGCGTGGGGGCTCTCATCAGCTTGGCACAAGGGGCTGCTGCCTGGGCACAGCAACCACACACTTGGTCTGGAAGGCTCGGTTTGGGAAGCTGCTGAGACAGCGCTTACCTGTAGGCATCCACGTATACTTGATGCTGCGGTTCAGCTCCCTAACCTCACCCTGCTCCTGCAAACACCGTGTCCCAATGTGTCCCCGCCAGCCGAACAGCACGATGTGCTCTCCGTGACTTCCCACCAGCTGCCACGCGCTGCCCTGGTGCAGCCATGTCACGGCGGAGCTGGGAGACAGCCAGCTGGCTTAACCCTCCCTGCTGCCGGCATCACCTTGCCCACAGCTTCACCTCTGTGGGAATGGGGCTTGGCCTCAGTGCCAAACGAGGCTCACACTTGGTGTGAGATGCTGAGCTGAGCAGTGCCTGCCCCTGGCTCAGGGTCCTAGGACTCAGGTCTTGCTGTGTCAGATTGCTGCTCGCTGATGGCATCACCCCTTAAATCTCCAGTGGGATATCAGTGGGGTGTGACTGCACTGCTGGGATTGCCCTCATGGGTCTTGTGCCCCCTGTGCTCTGAAGCAGCTCTGATTTCCCTGTAGCCAGCCTGGGGCACAGCGCTGCAGGCAGAGTGCGTGCTGAGCCCTGCTGTTATGCCAGCACAGGGCAGCCGTCAGGTGTCTGCAGCCTCATCAGCCCTACAGAGGCCATGGGTCCCCAGGGAGGCCAGGTCCATCCCGGGGAACCAAAATAAACAGCAGAGTTCCTGCCACGTGCAGCCGGGGCTGACTAAGGGCAGCCGCTTCCGCCTGCTTCGAGCAGCAACAACAGCCACAATGTTCGAGGTGCGCAGCACGGCCCATTTCCCCCTATTGTCAGCCTGCTGCTCAGCACACACATCCCCTGTGCACCTGGGCTGGGAGGAGAAACCACGGGGCTGCCCGCAGCCAGGCACAGACCTGGCCAAGCTCTGGGGAGTACTGTGGGGCCCAGGAGTCCACAGGCTTGTTCCCTCAAGAGAAACGCTGGCAATGCAGGGGTGCTCTGGGACAAGGCCCAAGGAGTGCAGTGCTTCACATCCCTGTGACGTGTGGCCATGGGGGTCCCGTTGTGGTGGGGTTCAGCACTGCTGGCTGAGGCTGCTCGGGCACAGCATCACACGGGGCTCCGGACTGACCCACGGTGGGCCAGAAATAGCTGCAGCACAAAAATACAGAGCTGAGGTTTCCAGGGTGTTTTCTGAGGGCTCAGCAGGTGACGCAGGAGGGCCAGGAGACAGTTGGCTTCACAGGGACATGAGGATGTTTGTTTGGGCTGTTCTCACCTGAGATGCCAAAGGTGAGATTTTACAGGGGCGAAGACTCCCATGGGGGATGTTGATCCCAGCACAGGACTATGGCAAAGAAGACTCAGTGCAGTGGGGTGAAGCTCTGCTAACAGAGCAGTGAGGTGGCACGGGTTTGCTTGACATACTGGAGACAAAGCTCTTAGCTTTGTGGCTGCCACATCTTTCCCGTCAGGAAACGTTTCCATGAGCCCCCAGCCAGTCACTGAGCCCTGTTTCTAAGGTCTGTGGATCTGGAGCCCCGGGGAGTTTGTGTGGCAGATATCAGGGTGCAGTTATAGCACTGTCCCCAAGCCCTGTCCCATGGCTGGGCCCCTGCTGGATGCTCCCTGCTTACAGGAGGATGTTGCTGGTCACAGGTTACTAGTGTCCAAATATTATTTTCCCAATCCTGTCTCTGCTTCATGCTACCCGGAAAGGGGATGCTCATCCCAGGAATGTAAACTCTGCCCAAGGCCTCTGAGGAAATAGCTTCAGGACAGGAACAGGATTGCCCTCACAGTGAAGGGCCAGTCCGTCCCCCCTTCCAGCCACACGGCCCCAGGGAGAGCCCTTTGCTCCAGCACCAGTGGGGCCTCGTGTCTGAGGGGTGGCCCCAGGAGACCTTCCCGCAAGGACGGGCTGGCAGCCCTGGAGGCCCCGCGTGGTGACGACCTCTGCAATAACAGCGCTCTGCCCTCCGGGTGGCTGTAACTCCTGCACATGGCTGCGGGAAGAACTCCCTTGGCTCCCACCCCAAAGCCATCCCCGGGCAGAGGGGTGCTCTGGGCCCAAAGGTGCCATAGGGCAGCGGAGGGCAGCAGAGACACCGCATGGGGATGGCACCTGCTCCCATAAGGGCATGGGAGCTCCAGCAGGCGCTGAGCACCTTGCGGTGGCCCTGAGCAGCTGCTGTGCTGCTGCGTGATGGACTGCAGTCCCTTGGCCTCTCTGTGAGCTTATCTCCACAGCACCTCCCTGCTAGGTGCCAGCACCTTCCTCGTGTGCTCAGTGGTAGCAGCACACAGGGGGTCCAGCTGGAGCCTGATGCTTGCTGGCGCCTGAGCCACCACGGCCTGTATGGCCCCGTGTCTCGGGGACAGAGGACGTGGGGCCGGGACGTGCCACAGCAGTGCAAGGACGGATCCCACACGGAGGAAGGCCGGGAGCCCCCGCAGCCCTGCTGCCTCCCAGGAAGCAAGGATACGAGGCCCGGCCTGGAAACAGAGCCCATCCTTACTCAAGCCCCGCAGCCCACGGGGATCGTGTTCCCGCTGGCATCTGCTCCCTACCACCTCCGGCTGCCACAGCTTCCCTGGCTACCGGGGCTTAAAAATAGCACAGAAAAGGCCACGGAGCTCCTCCGGGTTTAACCTCGACGGCCCGGCCGCCCGCGGCCCACTGAGCGCAGCCGCTCCGCGGCCGCCGGGCTGCTTTCCTCCGGCCCGGCACCCGCCACCCCGCGCACCCCCGTCCTCCGCGTGCCGGAGAACGTCGGTGCCGGGCAGAACCGGGCTTTAGGCCGGGATCGCTCCCGGGCTCCAGCAGCGGGGAGGAGGGCGGCCGCTCCGCCGCTCCGGGGACGCGGTCGTTCCCGCGTCCCCCGGGGCCGGGCACCTGCTCCTCCCCGCGGCCGGAGCGGGCCGGGGCGGGGGCCGAGGCGGGCGGGGGCGGAGCGGGACAGCGGCGGTGAAATAGGGGCGGCTGAGCGGGACGCGCTCCCATGGCCCGGCGGCGACGGAGCGGGCTGGCATGTGGGGGGCGACGGGGCCGAGACGGTGGCACTGAGTCGGGGTCGGGGCGGCGATGCGGCTGCTCGGAGCCTTCCTGCGGCTGCTGCTGGCCGGGGCACTGGGAGCGCCGCCCGCCCCGGTGAGAACCGGGGGGATCGAGCGGGGAGGTCGGAGCGGGGCCGCCGCCTGGGGCTGGAAGGCGGCGGTCCCGCCGTGCCGCTCCTACAATGCCCGCTTTTCCCTCCCTGCAGGCCCCGGAGACGCGGGGGACAGCCAGCGCGGAGGCGCCCGGTGAGTCGGCGGAGGGCGTCGGTGCGGGACTGCGGGCGGTTTCCCGGCTCCGAGCTCGTCGTCTCGCAGCCCCGCGGTCCGCGGCGGCGCCCCCGGTCGGTGCTGCGCCTCCGAGCGATGCTACGGGACGGCGCAAAGCTGCTCCGCCCCGGGAGGAGCGGCGGGGAAGCGGGCGGTAGCTCGCCTGGACCCGGGGCTGTGCCCCTGCTCTCTGACGGCCGGCAGCGCGGCCGCCGGGGGTACGGAGCCGGCAAGCGGGTACAGAGCCCCGGGGAGACGGGTGGCTGCGCGAGGTCCGCAGCAGAGCAGTGGCAATCTCTTTGGGGGCACCGGGGGATCCTCCGCATCCCGTCCTGCGATGGGGACAGCGCTGCAGGGCTCGGCTGGGGACCCTCTTCTCCGGGGCACCCCTTAGAGCTCCCCGGTCTCTTGCAGTCCTAACTTTTAAGGAGATCTGGAACCGTAGCTTCTGCCGGCCTCGGGAGCAGCTAGTGGATATCATTACCGAGTTCCCCAACGAGGTGGAGTACATCTTCAGGCCCTCCTGCGTCTCCTTGCAGCGCTGCGGGGGCTGCTGCGGTGATGAGGGGCTCCGCTGCGTCCCCGTGCAGACCGGCACGGTCACCGTGCAGGTGAGCACCGCCCCGTGGGGCCGGGGTTGGCGGTGGGTTCCTGGAAAGCTTTGCGCTCGCGGCCTCCCAGCCTCACGGCGCTGTAGGGGACCCGCACAAGTGCCCAGCCAGAGGGGTACCTACGTTCTCCGGGAGGTCAGGTGAGAACCTCTGGTGGCACAGACCTTTCTCTCTTCTTCTTTGCCCTCTCCTCAGTGCGCGCTCCATAACAAGAGCTGCTGCCACCAACTTTCTGCCTCCCCGTGGGGCCGGGGTTTCTCTGCGGCTTGCGATCCTGCCAGCGGGGATGGCAGGGAAGTTCCCGTGTGCCAGGGGACGCACACAGCGGTGCTGGTAGCAGACGTGGGATGGGCAGGGTGAGCACGAGGGGCCGTGGTTGTTTCATGGCAAGCAGGGCAGCTCGTGTCTTCGTTCTGCACTGCTGGTAGTCGGTGTGCTGCTGCCGTGCTGTGGGTGAGGGACTGGAAAGCCTGCAGAGATTGAAAGCACATCAGAAATCAGGAGGGGAGCTACCAAAAAAAAAAAATAATTAAAAATTTCAAAACTCTTAATTAGAGCAAAAATTTGAAACAAGTAAGAGGTGGGGACCTGTGCCCTTCCTGGGCTCCCCAACACAGGAGGCATTCAGCTGCAGTGCACAGGTCAGTGTGGGTCACAGCACGGTTGAACATTCCCAGAGAAGCCCCTGAGTGTGTGGGTTGCCCCCCTGGCTGCTCTGCAGGCTGACGTGCGGCAGGGCAAATCCCACACCCCCAGCACAGGAGGCACCATTGTCTGGACTGTGGTCCACTGTGGTGGGAGGAGTGGCAGCAGTGGGAATGGTCTGGAAAACTGGGTTGGGAGAAATGCCCTTCCGAGAAGGAAGATGTGCAAAGCAGTCAAATGTATGAAAGGTCTTTGTAAAGTCAGACCGAATATCTGTTCTAAAGCTGAGAAATCCCTACAGGAGACTTAATGCAGCCCCAAAGGCACAAGGAGGTGTTAGAGAGCTTCCAGAGCCACAGCCCAGCTGGAGCTGCTGCCTATGGAGGCAGAGGCCCTAGAACTGAGGAGTGGGGCTGCCCTGTTCCTGGACATGGTGCTGGGTGGTCATTGTCCTGCATTGAGTGGAGGTGGAGAAACGATGCCTCGACAGTGGGCTGGGAAGTAACCTTTGTTCCTTTCAGCTTGTGAAGATAAAGCCCAATGGGGAGGCACCCTACGTGGAGGCACCCTACGTGGAGATGTCGTTCACTGAGCACAAGCAGTGCGAATGCAGGTAGGGCTCACTGTGCTGCTGAAGCCCTGCAAGCCCACCTGCAACCCCTACATGGGGCAAGGGGACATGCTGGGGCCTTTCCCATCTCAGCTGTGCTGGGTTTTGCTAGAGCTCATGGCCCCTGGCTGCACTGTGTCTCTGCAGCACATTCCCTGCTGCTCAGGGGTGTGGTGAGCTTTGATCAGGCACTGAGCACTTGGTGAGTTGGGCTGCGTGTGCCCCCATCTCCTCACCTGCCTTGGCACCATGTGCTGCTGTGGGCACAGGGTAAGGCAGCTCTGGAGCAGCGCACCCAAGCCTTGGAAGGATGCTCTGTGACTTGGCACAAATGAGTGTGACAAATGAGTGTAGGCCAAAAGGCCGGGCCTTGCATCTCCCTTTTGGACAGGCTGCCTGATCTGAGGATGGTGATTTAGGGTTTACATCTGAGCTTAAATGCATGGCACCAATCTGGCAAGACCATGCAGCACTGACCTGGGACAGATGCTCATCACCGCCTGTCAGCCTGGCACAAAGTTAACTGCAGTGGGTCACTGCCCTTTGGTATCAGCAGTGGAGTGTTGCAAAGAATGGGAAGCACGTCCTGCTGGGCAGCATGAGCCTTGTCCAGAAGAGCATAAGGATCCCGTGCCAAGTGTTCCCCCACATCAGTGCAGGCAGTGATGTTGGAGCAGGCCCGGGGCTGTCCTGCTTCATGCTGGCTCTGGAGCTGTCTGTCAGTGGATGTGTAAGGAGCGGGAAGAGGCACGTGTGCGACTTCCCCCTGCTTCCAGCTGTGTTCCGTGAGGGAATTTCCTGAGCCTGTTGTGGTTTCCCTACGTGGGGTGATTCCTGGGGCAGCATTCACAAGTGCGCAGCCTGGCTTCAGGTCTGTCTTGCACCTGCACAGCCTTTTGTCTTCTCATCAAGCACCCTTCAGCACTTTTACATTTCTCCCCTTGTTAAGTTCAGTGTAAATGCAGCAGATGGAGCCTAGCCATGGCTCATATTGGGGATGCTTGAGCCACGGATGCTGTGGCTGGTGCCAGCCAGCCACTGCTGAAGCCCAGGGGTGTCACCGAGTCTGTTGTCCCCCTGTCTACTGTGGTCAGTGAGGGGCTGAAAAGTGAGCAGGAGTTATTGAGTATGTTTTAAGGATGATAGGGTGCTTAGGCAGCCCCTTGGCAGCTCCCAGCTGGCACTGCCCCATAACCACCCTGCTCTCCCCACAGGCCGCGGCAGGACCTGGCGAGGCCAGGCAGGTAAGTGGCATTGGGGCGCGCCGCTGCTGGGGCTGCGGGTTCAGTGCCCACATGTCAGCCTCTCTTTCCTGCTTTGCTTTTGAAGGAGGAGACTCAAGGGCCGAGGTAAGAGAAGACAAGACAAGAAGAGACGTAAAGACTGCGAGCTGTAAGTGAGCAGGGCAGGCATGGGTGGTTCGCTTCTTGACAAGGATCAGCTGCGGTCAGGTGTTAGGTCTGGTGCTGTGAGTAGAGCGGAACAAATGCAGGAAGGAGCAGGACAGAGGGGACAGTGTGGGGCTGGGAGATTGGACACACACCAATCCATGTACAGTAGGCCTCTGGCAGGGATGCTTGAAGCTGGCTGGTCCCACTCAGGGTGGGGATGGGTGGATGGAGCGGTGAATTTGTTGCATATGGCTATATTGCCTGCACAGTCCATGCTGAGTTCTTCATCCATGAATTTCCAGTTCTGGCCTCATTCTGCTGCCAGCCGTGTCCTTATTGCAGTCCTTGGCCAGCTGCTGTTTGGGTTACTCCTGTCCTTACCCTCGCTGTGTCCTGCTGACTCTTGCAAACAGCCTGCTGGGGCTGCAGAGCAGGCACTGCCTGGGGATGAGCCCGGTGCTGGCACTTTGCTTTTTATACTCCTCTCTGTCTGAAGTGTGCTGCTCAGTGCTCTGCCAGCACCTACAGCTCCACACCCCTCTCCTTGCCATGGAGCTCCAGATCTCATGGCTCTTCCCTCAGTTTGGTGTTGAGGCTGGGCATGGGGAGGGCTGAGGGGCAGGAGGTGATTCTGGTACTGCAGAGTCCAGTGGTTCTCACACTGTGCTGTGCTTCCCTTGCAGATGTGGCACACCACGCAGGTAGCCTCCGCTCTGCCCCTGGCCTCGCTCCTGCCTCTGGAGCTTGAGCCTATGGCACTTCTGCCCAGTGTGGGGACGTGTGGTGCTGAGCCCCTTGGAGTGACAGTGCTGGGGAGCAGGACTGAGGCAGGAAGGAGCCGACGAGATTCATGCTTGGCTTGAGTGGAAGTGTATCCTGGAGCCAAGCATTCTCTTGCCCCATCTGCACTGGTTGCAGCAGGACTAAAGGACCCAGAAGGGAGGATGAGGAGCCGGAGCTGCAAACTGGTGCTGGAAGGCATCTTGGGGCTGAGAGGAACAGAGCTGTGGGCATGCTGCTGGAGCTGGGTGCAGTGTGGAGTGGGAGTGAGCAGGGCTGGAACCACAGAACTATTGTGTCCTACAGGCAGAGGGGAGGGAGCACAGCTGGGATGGGTCCCCATCTGGGCAAGGTGCAGCCCAGAAGGGTGTCTGCAGGGGAGGGGAGCTTGGCAAGCCCTTCTTTAGGCATGGGGAGGAACTGGGGTGCTTCAGACCCTTCCTGTATCCACAGCCACATCCCAGCCGTGCCCTTCTGAATAAAAGCTAGGGATGGACCCAAGAGCTGGGTGGGTGAGTGCTCCTCTCTTTTACAGCAGCTGGAGGGCCCTTCCAGCCAGTGCCCAGACTGGTGGTCCCAGCTATTGCAGCACTCATCCCATTCCTGGTGTGGTCCTGCACTGACTCCCTCTGTTTTGTTGAGGTCTGGTCCCATCTTGCTGTCCTACAGCTGTCCCTTGGCCCTGGTGGAGCTGATGCTGGAGGCGAACTGCCCAGGGGCTTTCCTATCCAAGAAATGTACTCCATTCATCTGGCACAGTGGCACCGTCTGTTACTGGGAACACACTGGTATGGGCAGGGGACTGTCATCCCCAGTCCGGGGAGCTACAGGCACTCATTTTCTGTTTGCCCCGGTAGTGGAGAAAGGGCTGGGGGCTCCTCCCTGGGGCCATGATGGCACTTCAGCCAGGGCCATGGACAGCCCACACCCTGATTCCTGCTCACCTCAAGCACTGCCCCTGGGACTCCTCCATTCCACCCCCAGTGTTGGATCTGGCTGCTACATGCATTCTGTGCTCTTCTGTACCCTTCAGCAGCACACAGACGCTAAGGACAAAATGGGGAACTGATGGCACAGAAGTTCCTAGGCCCAGTCCTGCATTCAACCACCCTCTTCGTGAGTGTGGAGCTGACTAGAGCTCGCTCAGCTTTGGCAGCCCCTGACAAGCCACAGCTGGGGGTGTATTTCTACAGACCTGAAGCGGCTGTGCGATGGCTCAGCTGCTGCCCTCAGCTGAGGAGAGATTGGCTTATCCTGTGCTGGGTAGTCAGAGAGGGCTGCAGCATGGATAGGAGATTTGGGGCAGCCTTCTCAGGTCTGATAGTGCTAGGTGGGGGTCCTGGTGCGGGCAGCTTGCTGCGCTGTGTGCCTGTTCAGCAGGTCCAGAGGTGCTGTGAGCAGCAGGAGCCACCGGCAGTGCTGAGAGATGGCCCTGATGGCCTTGCATCCTTTGTAACAGTAAAACTTTCACCATGGTAGTATTATGACCTTTGAGAATGAAACTACGTAAAAACAAGACTATTAATTAATTTAAAAGCCTGTCAGGTATGATTACTGGGGTTAAAAACCCGGAGCCCCACAACAAGTGCAACAGCCTAATGTTTCCCTTGCCCTTCTGCTGGCCAGGTAAGACGGCCGGGCGCCCAGCTCGCCTATCCCGGCCGTGCCTTATCCCTGCGGGTGAGGGGAGGCCGGGCCGTGCACGCTGCAGCCGGTAGGGCCCTGGGGAAGCAGCGGGACCCCACGGCGCTATCGGTGCCTCTGGCTCGTGGAGGCTCCCGGTGCTGCGGAGCAAAGGTTTGTTTAAGGAGGCCTGCAGGGCCGGGCTGCGCCGGGAGGGTCAGCGGGGACGGAGCGTCGGCTGGGAGCGGGCTGCAGCGGGGCTACACGACCGCGTGCTGTGGGGCGTAGCCGTTGTGGCGACAGCGGATCCCGTCTCGGCGTGCCGGGAAGCTCCCCGCTTCCCCCGGAGCCGCGCACGATCCGACAGCGGCAGCCTCCGGAGGTCTGGGGCTTCCACCGGCTCCCAGGCAGCCGCTGAGGACTCTCGGACTCCAGCGCCGCGGAGCTCCGCGCGCACCCGCCCCACCGATGCTACGGTGGGAGCCCCCCGCGCGTTCCCGCGCCGCGATGATCTCACCCGCGGCCAATGGGCGGGCGGGGCCGCCGCCGGGCGCGCTCCTGCCGAACGCGGATCCCGAGGCGGCCGCGCGCAGCCCCGGCGGGGCGGGGCGGGGGGTAGGAGGATGCCCGAGCCCCGCGCCGCGGCCCCGCGCCCCCGGGCCCCATGAGCCGGCCGGGCCGGGACTACCTGGTGGAGGCGGCGCGGCAGCTGCGGCTGGCGCTGGAGCGAGACGTCAGCGAGGACTACGAGGAGGCCTTCAACCACTACCAGAACGGCGTGGACGTGCTGCTGCGCGGCGTGCAGGGTGAGGGGCGCGGGCGCGGGCGCGGGGGGGAGGGGGCGCGGTGCGGAGTACGGAGGGTCCGGGCGGGGCCGCCGCCTTCTCACACCGCCCTCCGCCCTCAGTGGAACCCAACCGGGAGCGGCGCGAGGCCGTGAAGCGGAAGATCACGCAGTACCTGCGGCGCGCCGAGGAGATCTTCACCTGCCACCTGCAGCGGGCGCTGGGCGATGGCAGCCCCGGCGGCACGGTGAGCCCCGAGCGGGGGCCGCGCCCTCGTCCCCGTCCGGGTGACGCGTGGCGGTGGGTCCCTCACCCCGGTTCTCCCCCCCGCAGGGGTACAGCAGCCTCCGCCTGCGGCCCGTCAGGACGCTGCGCTCGGCGGTGGACAACCTGCGGCGGTGCCGGGTGCTGGCGCTCATCGACAAGGTGAGGCCGGAGCGCGAGAGGGATGCGGGGGGCCCCGGCCCGCCCTGGTGGCTCTGGGTGCGAGCGGTCACCGCGTCTGAACGGTGCCGTACGCTTCCCGCAGGTGCAGGTAGTGCAGGACCCGGCAACCGGCAGGACCTTCATCCTGAAGGTGGGTAACGGCTCCGGGCGTCCTCCGCCTCCGTCCCGTAGTGGCCCGGGGTCCTGCAGCACGTAGGGCCGAGTGGTCGGTGCTTCTCAGCTCCTTTGTCGTGCGGCTCAGCAAAGAGCGGCTCGAGGAGCCTCCTCTGGAGCCTTCCCGATCTGCAGTTGTCCGCTTGCCCCTCTCAGCCACCTCCTGTGAGCAGGAGGGAGGAGGTCCTCTTCATCTGTTTGCTTCTCCACTGGGCCTTAGCCTTGCGACAGTGGCCCAGGCTTCGCCTTGCGTTCTGCCCTGAAAGCAGTGGTGGGTCACACGCACGGTGTGCCCAGCGCAGATGGCGGGCACTTCCAGCACCCTTGGAACACAATTATCCCCTATAAATAAAGGACTTTGGCACGCTGCCACAGCCCTCTTGGCTGGGTCCTGTCCTGACAGGACCTGGGAAGCTCACACCTGCCACCTGTAACCCCCAGTGACCTGTACTCTACCTCCGCAGAGCCTCCCCAAGTCCTTTGTGGAGACCCGCACTCGCCAGACCATCATCCCACATGGCGTCCCCTTTATGGTGAAGCTGCTGTGCTACTACGCAAGTGAGGACTCCATCTTCCTGCACCTGGAGCACGTCCAGGGTGAGTGCGGCGCTGCCTCCCGCTCCTTCCCCGGCCTTAATGCATCAGCTGCGTCTCCGTGGGTTAGGTCTGCCTTATCTGCTGGCGCACCCCTTCTCAGGAGGATGTATGGTTAGAGATGAAGAGGCTACGCAATGGGTTTGAGATCAGACCAAAGAGAGGGGATGGCAGATGGGGAGATGATGGGGTGCGTGGTGTGGTACCTGTCTTGCTTTGTGCCCCATCACTTCTTCTTTGCTTTCCAGGAGAGACACTGTGGTCCCACCTGCGTGCCAAGTACCGCTCTCAACAGGGCCCTTCCCCCAGCTCTGGTTCCCTGTGTACTGCAGTCCCCCCAGCCCTGCAGGGCCATGGGGGAGAGAACAGCGAGGACAGCACCAAAGGGAGCAGCCAGGGCCCCTCCAACCAAGCTGCATTCACTCCCAGCCCCAGCCTCTGTGAGCAGGGTCTGGTCTTCCACCCCCAGAACTCTGTGACCACTGGCGAGGCCAAGGGCTGCATATTGACAAGAACAGCTCAGCATGAGCCCAGGGCTCTCAGTGGCCAGACTGCCAGTCTGACCCGTGGTTGTGCTCCAGCCCCATCGGGACTCCGCAGGGCTCCGGCCGCCTGGGGGCACGGCTGCACGGCCTGGGCTGTGAAGGAGGAGCAGGTGCAGATGTGGGCAGCAGAAATCCTCTTGGCCTTAGAGGGGCTTCACCAACAGGGCGTGTTGTGCCGGGACCTCAATCCCAGGAACCTGCTGCTGGATACAGCTGGTAGGTGGAGGCTGGCCACTGGGCTGGAAGATGGCTGCTCACCCAATTGCCAGGAGTCTCAGGCTTCCTGAGCCTGTTGTGGTGGGAAGATGGGGAGGTTTGTCTGAGCCTGAAAGCATGATCTGAGACTTCCAAGAGGTTATTTTGAGAGGTGTGTCTAGAGGGAACATGGCTGCAGGAATATGCTGCTTCCGCTCCTGTGTGGACCTGTCTGCCTGGGAGATCCTGGCACAGGGAAGTTGGGAGCAGCTGAGCAGTATTTGAGGTTGGTGGAACTGCCCTTTTACCCAGGTTGTACTTGTGACCCAGGGTTCCTTGAGCCTGCCATTTGCTTCAAGTCATGGGTACCTCCCTGGGCAGCTGGAAAAGTTTGAGGCAAACTGAAGAGCCACAAAATGCTTAGGAACGAAAATCAGAATTTTGCAAGGGGAAAGTCAGCCTTCCTCTTCTGCTGTGCTCCTCACTGCTGCCTGCTCCAAGGTCCATGGACTGGCCCCCATCTAAGCAGCCTGCTCTCAGCAGGGGATGCTCAGTGTCCCTGCAATCAGGGCACAGCAGAGGCCGTGTATCCCAGCTGTCCCCAGTAAGGGCTTATTGCCAGCTGAGTGGCTGGGCCTTGGCTTCGTGCTCTGCCAATTTTGTCTTAACCTCTTTGGTGCTGGCCTTCAGGTCACATCCGTCTCACCTTCTTTGGCCAGTGGACAGAGGTAGAGCCACAGTACTGCAGCCAAGCACTGGAGCAGCTGTACAGTGCCCCAGGTAAGGCTCACATCCTCTGCCCAGTGCTACTGATCGGGGGGAAGGCCAGCTGCACGTAGGCCTACCGTGTAACAGCCTCGGGGCTGCTGCCCAGGCCCAGCTCCTCACTGCCAGCCCAAATCCCTCACTGGCTCTTTCTGCAGAAGTGGGGGGCATCGCAGAGCCAACTGAAGCGGCGGACTGCTGGAGCTTTGGGTCACTGCTGTACGAGCTGCTGACTGGAGTGGTAAGAAGCAGTGGGGCTGTGCAGCACTGGGATGGGGCACACGGGACACAACAGTGCAAGGGGCTGCATTCCAGCACTGGCCACATGCTGCAGTGTTCCAGGAGTGTGGTTCCTAGTGCCCTGTGAGCTGAGAGCCTTGGATTTTAACCTGCCACGCTGGGATGGGAGTGGGTGGTACTGAAGGCTCAGCAGGGTTTTACTGCTCTGATCAGTGCAGATGCTCACTGTTACCCTCTGCCTCCTACAGCCACTGTTCCAAAGCCATCCAACAGGGATCTACCCTCACACACAGCTGCTTCTGCCCGAGGGTCTCAGCCTGGCAGCTACATCACTACTTACTCAGGTAAAAGCTGAAGAGCCAAGTCAAGCCTAGGCAGCTTTCCCAGTGCACCCATCTTCCCCAGCTAATCTCCTATGTTTCTCTGCAGCTCCTGCAGCACAACCCCAAACAGCGTTTGGGTGCAGGAGGAGGTGGAATCTCCAAGCTCAAGTCCCACTCTTTCTTCAGCACCATCTCTTGGAGCAAGCTGGTGGGCTAAGCAGGGGAGCTCGAGGGGCTGCGTCCTACCCAAAGCCTGTGAACCCACTTGGCTCTTCTGCCTGCAGTGGTGGGAGGCCTGCTTGTAAAGGGGGAGGGCACATACAAGGTTTTGTGGCCACAAATCTTCTGTTGCTGCCTACGCTTGCTAGCATCTTCAAGGGGAGGCTGAGGGTTCTTCCATTAGGACCCCCCTGCTTGGGATGGAGTCTATACCCTAAACCTCATATGTACCACCCTTTTCAGCCACTGAGGAGAGGCCATGGCCCACTGCTTAGCACACTGCCATGGGGTTTCTTTCCTCTGGTTTTATTTCTGCTGCTACTGCAGTTGATGTCCCTGTTATTTTTTGTGGCTTCCAGTTGTGTCTTCCTGGGACTCTGCTGGCTGGTACCCGAGCCTGTGCTCTGTGCCATTCACCAGCTGCATGTGTGTGGTAATGCCTGCTGCAGGTCAGGGGTGGGATGGAGCCCCTGGCTCTTCTACTCCCAGCTCTGTGAAAAGAATAAACCACATGTAACTGCTTGCAGAAGTGTCCTTCTGTTTCTGAGTCAGCACTCAACCCAAACTGTTCTATGATTTTATGATGACTGATGAGAAGTAGCACAGCTTGACTTGTTGAGAATCACAGTACCTCTGGGCCTTAGGAGTATCTAGCATCGTCAGGAGTGTACTTCTGATCCTCCTCTCCCAGTAACCTCCCACTGCCCAAGCTTTCCCCGTACTAATGAGCTCCTGACAGCAGTGAAGCACTGCTGCGGCTGCTGGTCCCGACCCTGGCTGTCGCCAGCTGCAACACCCCGCTCCTCTCCCAGCCCCTCATCTTGGCGGCAGCAGCAGGGCTCGGCCACCAGAGGGAAGCAGAGTCCGGGAGAAGCTGAGCTCCTGCTGCAGCGAAGCGGCTGGAGTGCTGCGATGCAGCGGGGCTCAGCGGAACCGACCCCACAGCTGGCACCTCTGCCCCAGCACCCTTACCACGCAGCACCTTCGCAGTCACCCAGAAGGGTCACAGAAAACGAAGCTCCAAGCACAGCAGCTGCTGGAGCCTCCTACAGCAAGTGAGGCAGACTCAATCAACCATGTTGCCCTGGATTGGTGTAAGAGCCTGTGGGGTTCAAAGGCTACACTCTAAACGGAATACAGCCTCATGCACACAGGTACGGATGCCTTGCTGTATTCTGAAGGTGCATGGGAAGCATTTTTAAAATCAGAACCTTCTCTTTCACTCCGTTTATTTTTGCAACAGCAGCTGACCACGCTGGTCTTCTCATAGCATAGGGTTTGGGTTTTTCCTCCCCCCCCTTCTCTCCTAACCTATCTGTCAGGCACAAAGGAAAGCTGATGCTACGCTACTATTTCTCCTTAGCTGCCAGGAAGCAGTAGAAACAAGTACTAGAAATTCTCTCATCAGCATTGCAGCTGTGCATGCAATAGTTTTCTCTCAGAAGAGGTTGCCTTTACTCATAGCTGGTAAAGGCAAACCATTCTCTGAAGCTTATGTCAGAGATGGGAAACCCCTACCACAATCCAGGAATGGTTTCTTAATGTTCCAAGACAGACAGCTCCTTGGAGAAATGCCCTCAGTGCCCGTAACGAGAAACAACTTTCAGTTTACATTTCTTGCCTGCGCAACCATTAATACCCTTTTTCTCACTTCCACAATTCACAACCCCTGTTCTACCAGGGAAAACCAACCTGGTTCCAGAACCATACTGAGAGCTTGTCCCAGTTCTCGTTCTTGGCCATCACACCACTTAGAAAATGCTGGGAT
Organism: Tympanuchus pallidicinctus; assembly: GCF_026119805.1. NCBI lineage: Eukaryota > Metazoa > Chordata > Aves > Galliformes > Phasianidae > Tympanuchus > Tympanuchus pallidicinctus. Next base: position 37,315,253 of record NW_026294747.1, on the reverse strand, counting down.
TCCTTTGCTGTTGATAGACAAAGAAATATGGAAAAAGATGCTTTCTCATATTTTCTGGTAAGAGACAGTTCTTTGCCAGAGGATCTGAGAACAGGAGAGTTCAGAGCCAGAGAAACTTCCATTTACTATCACCACGGAAAGACCCAGCTCCAGTTCCCTTCCTCTCACTCCCAGAGAACAGGCTGTTCATGCTGTGCTACAGAGGCTGCCAATGCCCAAGGCCTCTCTCAGGAACTACCTCCCCAAACACAGCCCACCTTGCAGTTGTTGACCAGTTTTATTTCATTTAAAATCCGCTGTGTTAAATATTTTAGTTACAAGTTCAGTGTAGAGGGTAAGAGTAATAGACTCTGCAGGCACTAGCAACCCCCTCACTCCCCATTACATGTGTGCGCTATCAGATTAAGGACTGTCCCCCCTCCCCCCAAAACCAGCAGCCTTGGGCTGGGATATACATTACACTTGCAGACCAGCCTTCCCTTCCCCCCCCGCAGCTCTCTGCTGGTAGCAGGCCAAGCCCTCACACGCAGACCCATCCATCAGTACGCTGTGATTCAAGGACAGCTGCTGCGGGCAGTTTCTTAGCCTAGTGTTGGGCATGTCATGGTGAAAGGGTGGCCTCCCATCCCCAGGAACAGTGCTGCCTCCACAGGGATCATGGGCTCTGCCTACTTGGCCAGGAACATTCATGTCTCAGTGGCCAGGCTAGAGAGAGACAGACGATCTCCAAGGAAAAGCAGGGGAGATGCAACCACTGCATTCCAGTCCGTGGAGGGAGTGTAATTAGAGCACTGCCAGGGGCACAACACCTACCTCAGCACTGCTCTGATCAAAAACTGCTGCAATTGGCCTGGGGGAACCCAGGCTGCCCTTGCAAGGCAGATGAGTGTGATATATTTTCAAGCAAAACGGGGACAGAACAGTAGCCTTTCCTCTCCCTCCCCTCCCAGAACCTCAGTGCTAGGAAATAAAGCTGAACCCACCCTGGAGTGGCAGGAAAGGATACCCTAGCACAGCAGCAGCAAGCACTTTCCAGTGGTATTGGACAAGCTAGAGGTGAGAGTTTGGTGCCGTGAGGGAGAGGATGCCACACAGATGGCTCCAAAAAGGCAGTGCCGTTCAGCGGTCGGCCCACTGCACGGCAATCCCAGTGAGAGGCTGAACCATCCGTTAAACAGAACAGGAAAGGAGGTAGGAGCTATCCTCCCAGTTCCCTCTGGGACATCTCTGATCTCAGGGGTGGGAGGGAGACTGGAATGACCCCAGCCAGTCCCTGAATGCCCTGCGTTGTGCCCCTGCTGGTGCTGCGTCTATGCCCTGGGTGGGTTGTGTGGGGGGTGTGACTGCTCTACAGGTCGAGTAGCAGCACGCGGGGATCCTCCACCGCTGCCTTGATCTTGCGCAGGAAAGTCACTGCCTCTCTGCCATCAATCAGCCGGTGATCGTAGGTCAGTGCCACGTACATCATGGGCCGGATCTCGATCTGAAGGGGGAGAACAAGACGGGTGTTAGCGAGCTCAGCCCTGCTGCCTGCAGGATACCCTCCTCTCCATCTAGGGAAGACCTGGCATTCTCCTGTCCTGAATCAGGGGCATGGCACAATTCACACCCGCTCATTCAACCCAGGCACCAGCACTAGCTTGGCCTGCACTGCACAACGCTTGGTCCCTTCTCTGGAGCTGCTCTCTATCACAGAGACTACAGCCCCTTCCTCCTTTCCACACTCTAGCAGTTATTCAGCTGCGTCCCTTTCAATTCGGGCAAGGCTCTCTGCACATCTCAGGCAAGTACCAGTGCCAGCAAAGTTGCCCTTTCATCTTTCAGTCTCTGCTCCTCCGTCACAGTGAAGCCTTTCAGAAAGTGACATCACCCTCCCTAGAAACAGCATACTGGGCATGATCCTCATCCCACAGAGCACTCCTCTCTGCTCAGTGAAATCTCCTGTGCAGCTTCACTTACCTTGCCTCCCACAGCCACAGGCCTGTCAAAGATGGCATGCATGCCTAAGATAGCAGACTGCGGTGGGTTGATGATAGGTGTCCCAAAGAGTGACCCGAAAACCCCTCCATTGCTGATTGTGAAAGTGCCACCATCCATGTCTTCGATAGCCAGTTCGTTCTTCCGTGCCTAGAGGAAAGGTAAGGTCTCAGAAAGCCACTCAGACCACAAATGACAAAGGACAAGGGTTTGAACGTTCAGCCTCTCAACAAATGCTGATGGCCAGAGCCTCACTTATTTGCTCAACTGAAAACCAGCATCAATTACTTGAAAACACATTCTGTTTTAAGACTCAAATATTTGCTGTCTTTGCGGAAGATTTTTTTTGCCTTTGATTCCAAATCCTGCTTGTGCAGGAAACAGATAAGAGGGACTTATCCCAGGGCAGTTCAGCCTTGGCCTCCAGAAGGAATGGTGAAGACACAGCATATCACTAATACTTAGTGGGAAGTCTTCTGGAAGGGCAGCAAGTAGATAGGTCTGTCCTGTAAGCCATGGGCACAGCTACAGCTATAACTGGATCGTTCCCTACAACATAACTCCATGTGTCAGAGGTCAGAGACGATGCCACAAGGGGATCAAATCAATTCATGCCTATCCAGCACCCTCCCAATCTTTTCCAAGACCACCTCCAGCTTTTCTTACCTTTTCCCCCAACTCATAGATAGCTCGCTCTATGTCAGCAAAGTTCATATTTTCTACATTCCTAACGACAGGGACCACAAGACCCTAGGAAGAAGCAAAGTGCACAATCAGCAAATTAATGGCAGTGACAAGTAGATAACCACTATTGGGCAGGAGCCTGGCTCAACCCAGCACCACTCCTGCCTCCTGCTCAGCCCACAGCAGGTGGTTGGCACAGCTGCCTCACATTCTGTCAGCCTGCCAGAAAACCTGGCACGGCACCCACAAAGGCCCTGTACAGTGAATGAAACGTTGTCTTTGCCTATAAACCCGTCATATAAATTCAGCCAGGACTGTCTGTATCCCCAGGCCACATCCACCACACTGAGTGAAGCACTGGGCAGCTGTCATCTCTTTCTCTGTGAGAAGAACAGAGTCCCTACATGCGGGAGCTCCCCTAGACTTTGAGAGCAATGATAGAACTTCAGTCCTGGCCAGACCTCTGTCTTACAATGGAAAGAACTAATTCAGCATGAGCTCCATCCCATACTCTGCCTTCTGCAGGAACACCTGTTTTGAGCAGGAATATGATTTACAGAAACGGTGGGACAAAACAGCAGAGTTAGTCAGAACATACAAAGCTTTTAGTGTCCATACCATATTCTCACAAGTGCAAGAAAAACAGGTTTCTCTAACTTAGCCCTACTTGACCACCACCAAGATCTTTATTGACCCTGTTACTTCACATTTAAGCACAGTGTCAAAATGTTCTTTGTCCTCCACCTTCTCCCAGAACCCACCTCAGCAGTCCACAATACATCAGATGTCTCATCTAGATAAGCAGTCCCATCAGTAAGATTCTGCTGCAAGCTGTGTTGGCTCAAAGCGTATGAGCATCCCAGACCCAAGGCTACAGGAACCATGCGCAGAGCACCTAAGGTACCTACCCGGGGAGTTGCTACAGCTACACTGATGTCCACATAGTCCCTGTACACAATCTCTTTGGTCGTGTCATCAATTACTAAAAGAAAAAAAAAAAAAAAGAAAAGAAAAAGGCACGTTACACATGCAGTACCCAAAGATCAAAAGCTTAACAGGCCAGAAATAGCCACAAATTATAACAACTTGCTCAACTATAGAAAGTGTGTCCTCACTGCTTCTATGGGAGAAGTATCAGGACATACAGAAAGGAATCATAGCAAATAGAGGTCAGTGCCACTCAAATGCTGCCTTGATTATTCTCCTCCTCTGGGTTTGAGCAAACACCTCTGACATTCACCAGGAACTGCACTGCACCTACAGCAACTACACCAAGCAGCAGGCTCAGCTTTCTTTGGGCTAAGACATCTAGCACTCACAGCCCCAGCCCCAGCAATCCTTGCTAATAGGACGTTTGGCAACACGTACTTTACCTAAGTAAGTGGCATCAGCAACATCAGCAACAGCCTGAAGGACTTTGTCCTCTCTTCACCTTGTATTTGACTTGCTTATCCATGCCAACAGCCCTGCCTCGGACTGGGCCACCTGCTTTTGCCCACTCTGGCACATTCATTGGTAAGATATGCGACTCACAGTGAGGATCACCACTCACCTGCATTCACAACAGGCTGGTCCTGCAGAGCGAAAGCTGAAGCTTTCACAAAAGCTGACATGAAACCTAATTTCAGGTTGTGCTTTTTCAGGAAAGGATCCCTGTGTACAGCTCTCATCTCCCGGATGTTGCTGCAAAACATGTTACAACAGTGGTCAGCAGGGAGTCCAGGAAAATGCCACTTCCTCACTCTGTAACAGATCTCAGTGCCATCCCAAGGACTGCAAACTTGCACTACCAACTGGCAAACTTCCAGCGTCCTGAAAAATCCTTTAAGAGGTGTAGATGAAATGGGCTGATGGTTGCTCCAAAGCCCCTGCCAAAAGATCTAACAGGAACTGCTTCTGGACCCTAACCTCAACAGGATAGGTTTACAAGGCTTGTGCTGCCAGGCACAAAAGCAAGATGTGGCATGGCATATTTCCTGCTTAGACCTGATAAAGCTGCAAATACTTCTGCTGAAACTCTGGAGCCACCACTGCAGTGCGGCACTGCAGAAAGCAAATCCAGATGCATCTGGGCTGACCCTGGAAGAATGAAAAACACAGGAAAAAAATGCCAAAAGAAGAAAAGATGCAGGTAGTGATAGAGGTAGAAGACTTCAACCATTGCACAAGCCCAGCACTAGCCAGTGCAATGACATCTCTGAAGCCCCACTCTTTGACTTTGGGAACTGAATGAATATGAAAGAATTGTTCCCAGATGCTATGAAGCCAAGTGCCAGCTCTGCCACAGTCTTCAAGCAGGTAACTCCTGTTCCCTCCCTGCTTATGATTATCAGAGATGAGAATGTTTACAAAAAGAAATGAGCTCTGCCTATTCTAGGATAATACAGATGCTGTGGAATTGCTTGATTCATCTCTCCTGATTCCAGAGACCTTAAGTCTTTGAAGAGACAGTGTCAGCAAGGAGCAGGGGTCTCTGTGGTTTAGAGTGTTTGTTTTCCTGCACCTAACCTTGTTTAGGGCTAGGATTACTGCCCAAAGACATTAGTGCCTCCCAAGACACAAGGACTGCAGCAATGAGGACAAGGTTTGCTATGAAAGTGACTCATTACGGCTTACTCCTTTCAGATGCTGACCCCCAACGGGAAGCAGGAGGCCCAAGCTCAGACCCTCTTGAGTCGTCAGCACAGCAATCAATCCAAACCAGATTACCAGATGCAATGAGAGCCCGAGGCCAGCGTAAAGCGACACCTCAATGAACCTCAGAGAGGAGATAACTCTGAAGCACTTCCCCTCCAATCAAGACTATTTTGCCAACCTTATTGTTTTGAGACCCAAATATTTACATGTTTTGTCTCAAGGAGTGGAATAGGATTTCAAAAGGCAATTTGATTTGGGCACAATTTCCCCCTAATGCACTGTAACATAAGCTGCCCACCTTCCAAAGCCATTAGAGTGCTCAGTCCATGCAAGCACTTGAGTAAGAAGACCCCCACCTGCCAAGAGGGGAGGGAGAAGGACCTCGGTCTGTTCTGGAAAGCTGAACCATCTGACAACAAGGGCTGCAGACGTGTGCAATGCTCATGCGAGAAGCTCTGGGGAACTACCTCATGGGTGGCCAAATATGCCCACCTGCAAAAGCAGTAACCTGGCAGGTGCTTTTGGTGTCTCCTAATAGCCACTGTCCAGTTGATAGCATTCACTCATGCTCATCTGTTCAACATCTACTAGTCCTCCACTATGAACCACATAGATGAGGAACTGGGCTGCCCCTTAACAAGCAACAGATGATTCCAGAGGAATGAAAGTCCAGCAGGAAGCTATGCACCCTTCCTGCTGCAACACCAGCATAGCTCAGATGAAAACGCACAGGTCGGGGAAAAGTCTAAGGAAGAGGTGCCAGAAGACACTGTTAGCGTTTCCAAATGCAATCAGCATGGTCTCAGCTGCTATTTAAAGATGACTGCCCTCATGTATTTCTACTAGCAAAGGTTAAAAACAACAGGTCTGCTCCTCACCTCATATCGATCTCATTGAAAGTGGTCAGCATGGCACAAGTGTTCTGAGCCTCCTTCAGCCGCTGGGCGATACGCTGACGCATCCTATTCATTTTCACCTGAAAATTAAAAAGAAATAAGCAGAAGCTGCCTCAAGTTCACACAAGAGGCAAAACACATAAGAAACAAAAAAGACCCTTCTTGCTATCTGGTTGACCAGTAAAACATCCAAGGTTTTCACCTCAGGTCTCCTTGAAGAAGGAGCACAGCAAGCTGAGAAATTGGTCGCCCAGCTTGACTAAAAGTTCATTTGAACTGCAGAATTGAAATGCATCACAGTAGAACTGCTCTGACCTGCCTGTTTCTCAGAAATGCCAAGTACAGTCAAATTTCCAGCATAAGGCTAGTATAAGAGCAGCAAAACAGCTGAGAAAGCAGACTGCTCCATCAAGTTTTCTTAAGAAGGTATGAGATAGCTGTAGCGCCCTCAGCCCTTTGCTGAGGGCTTGTGCACAGACCAGGCAGATCACGTGGAGCTGCCTGTGCTCAGTCAGCAGAGCTGAGGACAAGATTTTTGCCTAGAAAAGACCAACATGAGATCAGACCTGGCTCTCTTCATGCCACCTCCAAATGGTCATCTCATCTAAAGCATTTCCCAATCTGTCACAACCCCGACAAGTTGAACGTGAACAGATATATTCAGATTCATTCAGCAAGTTCACAGGTTATGCCAAAACAAGTCGTCACCCAGCAAGAGAAGAACCAGCAAGGCCCCTATTCCCACAGCTTACCCTATGCTCAGATCTGGCACCTTTGCTGGGCACTGCCTCCCCAGGAGGGGCTGCCACTGGAGCTGCAGCCGGCTTCACTGCAGACACTGAGGAGTAAAGAAGACATCAGTCAAAAAGGAAAACCAGGGGCTGAGGGCAATGCCTGAGAGACAGAAGGCCTGTTCCAGTCACTTGCTTAGGGTGCCTAAGCAGCCTTGCATTGGCTGGGCAGCCTCAGGGACAGCTGAGTTCTCCAGACAGGCCTCCACTATACAGCCAGTTTGTTGGCTTTAACTTTACCAACACTCCCATGGAAAAGAGGCTTTAAAATAAGAGGAAGTGGCTCTTGCCTCACCTGGTTTGCTGTCAATGGGCTGAGCTGACACAGGTGGCACTGGTGGCATTGTAGTTGGAATTGGTGCTGCAGCAGGAGGAGGAGGAGCTGCAGCTACAGGTTCAGGTGTTGCAGGAGGAGGAGGAGGGGCTGCTGCTGGTTTGGCCTTGGCAGGAGCAGCTAAAAGAAAAGGAAGAACAATTATTATAAGAGCAACCACAGCTTCTACTGCCAGGGACCTCTGAGCCGAACCAACCTGACAGAAGTCAATCCTCTAGCATTTTGCCTTTATACACTCTACACTAATAAACTGATAGGAGCCACCCCATGTAGATCCCATGGTGTTTCCTCTCATCAACACCCTAAATCTCCTCACTGTGCAGAAGACTGGATACTAAAGAGGGTGAAGAACGGAGGTATGTGAGGGGAATTCTCAGATAATTTTAGCTTAGTACTGCAGTCTCCTCCAGAATAAGGAAAAGCCAAGTTTTGCTCTCAGAAAGACTGCAATTACGTTTGTCTGGTTTTTTTTTTTTTTTTTCAGCACATCACTGTTTTCAAAAAAAAAAAAAAAAAAAAAAAAAAAACCCCCCAAAAAAACCAAAAACACCCAAAAAACTGGTTGAAATAGGAAGGTAAGTGCAAGTTAAACCCCAAACTTACCTCCAGTTTTCCTGAGTTTGAACAGAGGTGTCCCTCCTTCCACTTTGCCACCATCAGGTACCAAAAGGGCTTCAATCACACCAGCTGCTGGGGCTGGAACTTGCAATGATGTCTGTAAAAAGGAAAGTCTTTAAATTCTCCTAAATACTGGATGAGGAATGAGTGCCCAAGCAAAGACGCCAATAGGCACATGCATTGTAGTCTGGCACAGAGAGCAGCTCTGTCCTGCACCATTTCCACCAGTTTGCATGCCCTCCAGCAGGGTTTTGTGCCAACACTTAGAAGTGTGGAAAATGCTGATAGTAGATCATATAGTCTGATCTTCCTGCTTCAAGGTACAATGCAGAACTGACCTACTGCCAGCATCTTCCTGACAACAACACTGGAAAAAGAACTTGGCAGGGAGTTTCAGCACAAGCTTCAAAGCCTAAGAGTATTTTAAGGGGTAAACTTAATGGTTAAATTTAAAATAGCCTGAAGATACCAAATTGCTCTGCAGATTTCTCCTGTTCATACACAGACAGGTTTCCAAGGTGACAGCACCCTAACAGGAGGGAGTGAAATTACAGATCCTACAAACATCAGCTCCTCTGATTCTTAATCAAGTGTATGAGGAAGGAAGGAATTATCAAGCAATTCTCACTTCAGGTACAGCCTGCTTTCATAGTAAATGGAGAAAAGTCTGTCCCTGTGAAGGGAGCAAGAGAGACAGGCAGGATGTGCAGGCTCAGCTGGAGAGGAGCCACACAAGGTACTCACTAGAGAACCAGAAAACGTTTTGGTCCAGAGAACTCCTACCTTGTCTGTTTCAATCTCACACACCACTTCATCTTCCGCCACTGTGTCTCCAACAGCTGAATGATAGATATGAAGACCACTGTGAGGAAGGAGGTGTGCTCCAGCCTCCCCTCTTAACCCACAGCAGTTTCCCACTAACCCAGAATTTTTTCACCCCAGTTTTCCACGTGTTCTAAAGAAAAGTGTAACTCATACTATCTACTGCATAGAGTCCAATTCCAGTTTAAACATCTCTCTTCATCCAACATTACTCAGGACAGAGGAACTGAAGCAGTAATCGCAATCCTTACTCTGCAGGAGAACTGTAATTAACCTTAACTGCCTTGTTTGTCACAGACTGAAGAATATAAAATGGTCAGCCAGTTAAGTACAGTCCATCCCTGAGCTGTCCAGTGCAGAAGAAACGATACTGAGAATTGCAGGGAAGAGGCAACTATTTACCTTTCTCCCACCTGACATCTCCTTCTGTGACTGACTCAGCAAAAGCTGGGGTGTTCACCGTAACCACGTCATCCCCTGTGACAGAGACAGACAGATAGACTTGAACACATTCAGAGCTCAAAACTTTTGGCACCTCTTCATTCTTGTCACCAGGACTCCAGGAGAGTGAGTGCACAAACACTCAAGCCAGCTGACCTTCTCCTTGCTTCAGTAACGATTAAGATTTGAACATGAGAGAAAATCTCACCTGACTGTAAGTTGTAAGTCACAATGTGACAGAAAAAGCAGACAAAATCTTTAGGGCTCCGTGCCCAACCAAGTGTGACAGCAATGAATTTAGACCAAGGGTGGAAAAGGCAGCTTCAGCTGTTGTTAAAACAGCAACAGGTAACATGAGAGTCACCCCACTGACTCCTGCCTCTTTACTTACTATGTACTGCTGTGGTTCTGAAGTAACGGACAGTGAAGACACTGGAGCTATTTACTCTGCAGAGAGAAAGAACATAAGATATGAACACAGAATAAGCAGCAAGTTCCTGTGGAAGCTGCCAGCACCAGTCTCAAGCTCAAAATTTACATTTGCTTGTTTAACTAATCTGAAGGCTGCTCAGCTGTTCAAATGTATTGGTTCAAAAGAACTCCCGCTTACCTGATCAAGGGGCAAAAATCCAACTAAGAAGCATGGAAACAATTCAGTAGTGCTCTCAGAAAATCAGCATGAAGTGACATCTACAGAATTTTAATTTACAGAGACATCCCAACATATCTGCTGTGTTTTCAATACTGGTAAAAGGTTGACCTACTCAGCCTACTGCACACCTAGGATGTGATCACAGGAACCATTTTTTACCTCTAAAAAAAGTCTGAAGAAGAGAAAGCACCATAAAATGGCAACAGCAAAGCATTCAAGAGACAACTGCTTCCCTCCACCATTCCTCTTCACAGGGAGCTGGCACAGATGTTTTTTATACCTGTGGATACTGTATTTGGAAACTTGAAGCACATGTGCTTTAGCATTTCCTCTAACATAGGCTGTTTGGTGCAAGCAGACCAGTGTATCAAGCTCTTGGATGCACTCTTACGGTTAAAAAAAAAAAAAAAGTATTTGTGGAAATGATGAGACCATCTCAGCAATGCAGACCTTGTCATATGAACAAGAGCTCCCCGAGCCATCCCACTCCTCCTGCAGGAGACCACCTCTTCATGTGTCCAACAGAAATCCTACTGGGAGGCTACCACAGAGCATTCACAATCATAAGAACAATGGGAAGAAATTGATTAACCACTGCTCTCTTCATTCCTGCCCATCCTGCCTTGACATCTGGTTCCAGACAGACCTTATTTTATTGAAACATACAAAGTTCCTGACCTGCAAAAGCCAGAGAACCCAATTTTTTTTTCCCCTCCATGCTCCTCGTAAATGCACAAAGATTTTCTGACAGCTGACTTTATTCTGCCTTCCAACTTCCAAATGTTATCACGGTTAGATCCCCTGCATATCACAGCTCTCCCATGGATACTTACATGAGCTTCCTGCTGTCAATGTAGGCCAGTCCCTGGCTGCCAGCCACACCTGTGAATGAGAAAGATGTTACCCACAGGAACATCACCCAGTCCTCAGGACTGCTAAAACCTCAGCTGCTGGTGAGCTCTCCCCACCAACACAAAGGGATTCCTAGCAGGAGAAAGTGGCAATCCCCTAAGAAGTGCTCTCTAGAACTCTCACAATTGCATGGAACAGTAAGGAGGAAAAATGCCTTGAAAATGGGGCACAGGGCAGAGCAGTGAGTCACTGCCACCCCTCTTCTCTCTTCACCCACTGACCCAAGAACAAGTCTGCTTCATAATTCAAAATGGGGAAGATACTTGCACAGCTTCTCAGGGTTTTCTAGGCATCAGTGACCCCTTGCCACACCGCTCACATGCCCTGACACAGCAATTCTTATTACTTACTGAACTCCTGTCCTTTGCCTCTTTCAGGGCACTGGACCTATTTCCAGACTGATCTTAAAGAGAATCAGTATAGCAATTATAGAATGTAATTATCTCAATTACACAACACCAAAAAGAAGCAGCATTTCTCCACTTGATCTTTAAGAAAGGTAATACAATATTGATACCATCCCTTACTGAAAGCTAATAACACTGGAATTCTATAGCCAGGAAAGATAAGCAGATTTAACACATTTCTCAAAGCAGACTCAAAGGGAAGTGATGTAATCCCATACAAAGGTAGCACAGCTCTGAGAAAATGCAGTTTAAACACCAGACGACTTTGTGGTCATATTCACTCTGACATTTCAGTTAACATTCACCCAAATTTTCAAAGCAGTTTATCAGAGAGCTGGTCTCTGCAACAGCAAATGTTGTAAGCATTACAATGCTTGAAATACAGCACTGCTACTGAGAAATCTCTACCTTGGGTGGATGCACTGGGTGGCATTTACACTAGGCAAGAGAGGCACTCATATGGGCACACGTTTCTTCATTGTATGATTGATAGAAATAACTCTTAATAAATCCAATTATCAATAGATAAGCACCTCTGCCTAGATTAACTTGAAGTTAAATACAAAACATAAGACTTACCAGACAGGGAGCGCCTTGCCAGAGTACAGTTGCCCTGTCAGAGAGAAGAATGTCAGTACTGCAAAAAGGCAGCCCCAACCTAGAGGAGCTTTGGTTTTCCTAAGACACCTGGACCAGAAGGGCTCCACCAGTCCCACAGTCACAGAACCTAGCACTTAGCACCTTTGTCTTGGTTGTTCAAGGCTATAGGGTCTTTGAACTCCAGAAGGTCAGAATTTTCCTCGACAGCCTAACTCCTTCTGCCTATAGTGAGCTGGGGACTCCACCTCCTTGTGACCTTTTGCTTCATACCCAGTAATCACTGACCCACCTTTCACTGGCACCAAACCTGCAGATCTGGAAAACCAAAACATTCTTCACAATCTATAGGAAAATACCACTATACTCACGACTGAAATGTGATCGACGATGGTTTAAACAGCTCAAAGCATCCTAATCCAGCAGCAAATACAGAAGGTAAAAATCAGGTGTCATTCAGAACGTCTGTTTCAGGATGGAGGTTTATGTAGAAACCCCAACTTCAGTATCACCAGAGCAAGAAAAATGGGATACAGTTGAATACCAAAATAACTTCTGTAGATGTGCGTCACAGACAGCAGAAACATCAGGGACCGAAGAGATATTTAATCCTGTGTCTTATCAGCTACAGGACTGGGTGGTATAACATGCTAAAATACATTCAACAAACACCTCACATCATCAAAACTATTTAACGGTTCTGAAATTGGCCCCCTGGCAGATCAATTATCCAAACTCAAGGACGGGTTTGGCTCCCCAGATATTAATGTGCAGTCAATTCAATTGTCTATGGGCAGCTCGACATGGCTGCAAATCAGCCGTGCTGAGGATGCACAGCCTGGCTGCTGTGCCAGCTGGGATCTGGCAGAGCCCATCAGCTACAGCACCACTCCATGCAGCAGCCCACCTTGGGCCCAACATCCTAGACACGAGATTCTGCAAAACCAGCAGGGCATGTGGAGAAGGAAGAGAGAGGTGTTGCACCATCCTGAGTGCTACGCAGCTTAGCCTCAGCTCAGCACTGCTAGCATAGATCCAGTTCATGTAGAGACAGTTCTAAGCCAGGATCACTAAGACAAACCTCCTGCTAACTCCATCTGGTTGTATGCCTAAAGCACCACGATCCTCAGTACGTGCCAGCAACTGCGCTGGTCAAGTCATCCTCAATTTCTGTAATGTCTCGGATAATACTGAAGTTAATCTCAAATAAAATATCAAGGAATATGAGCTCCCCTCTGTCCTTCAATGTTTTCCTGGGTACTCTATAAAGTTGTAAAGGTAATCTGAGCATCCCAGACAGTAATTCATTAAGAAGAAGTACAGAACCAGTGTAAAGGTCTTAGCACAAGGTTAAAAAAAAACAAGTTTAAAAGGTCTGTGCGAAAGTAAATGGCTGTGAGAAAACAAATCTGCAGCTCTCTTCCAGGAGGACCAAGCCTGTGTGCTACAGTTGCTGCAAAATAAAGAAAAAATGGCATCGTTTCGCTTTGCCCTAGGCAAGAAGTGAGAGAAGAGCTCTACCGGTCTGAGAAGCTGTAGAGAAAGACACTGAGATGCTCTCTGCCTTGTGCTCTGCAGAACTGCTGTGCACCCACCCCTAACCACAGTGTGCCAGCACATGCAGCTCTGAGAGATGCCCCGTGGGCTTATTTCCTTCAGAGGAAAAAAGGGATCGGGAATCGCTGTGATTGTACCTGTTCCTGAAATCACCTGGCTACGTGTGTCACGTGTCAGATCTTTGGTAAAATAGGAAAACTAGGTTTCACCAGCTGCTCTTAGCACCCTGGGTCAGTGTAAAGAAGCAGTGTTCCTTTGGAGAAGCAAGTCTTGTTCTAATTTGCTACTGACTCACACAAGTGATTAAAACTTTCCCCCAGTTACACATGACTTCTCAGAATTGTTTTCACGCTGCTGTTATGTGAAAGTGACCCCACCACGTGGCAACTCAGGCTACACCTTCAAGGAGCTGTCACCTTCTAGCAGGTCACCACACACATAAATCAACTATAGTGTCTGTCTGCTAAGACAACAGCCTGCATGCCTGCAAACCTCTTCTGCAGTGGTGGAAACAGGGAGCAGGTCGGGAGCAGGTGGACCCTACTTCAACAGGAGCATGAAGCCCATTGCACAGAGCCACAGTGAGACCCTAGTGCTGAGCAGCTCTGACAGCAGCAATCATTTTGCCAGCCAAGGCTTCTGCAAAGCATTGTGGCTGCTGCTTTACTAGCAAGGATGGATGCAAAGCAACACTGTACACAGAAAACCCACCGAGCGTCTTTAACACAATTATATATAGCACAGCAAGGCAGATGCAAAGATAGGAGAGATAACAATTCACAGTGGGTATGGGATACAGTTACTAAGACAACAGGCTGACAGCTCTTGTAGCATGTGGAGGGGATCAGCGAGGGAGGAAGTTCTTAATAAACTCTTCTCCAGAGAAACACGAGGACTTCTCCGCCAAAGTGTGAATGAAGGACAGCTGCCCATCACATCACCCCTCTTCAGAACCTCTTGGTCCTCCTGGGACTGCCTTGGGTCACCCTTCTGCCACCGCATCTGACTTGTCGGGGCAGGAGCCTCAGTGGCACCTGCATGATTTCTACTTGATGTATGAACACAGACCCCTCCTTCTTCCTAAGCATTAAACCCAGCTGTCCCCTCCCTTCGCATGCTGTTTTTTGCTGACTTAACCGTTCTTCCATTCAGCTCGACACTTCTGAATTTGTTTTCACTTCTCCCAGCAGAGGCCTGCCACGCTCCAGCATTCCTTTCTACAGTTCCCCCAAGCCCCATGTTATCTCCACATCAGCACTTACTCCCCACATCCCTACTCCAAGAGATGTCAAGCTGCTACTACCTCCTTCACCTCTCAGCTTACCACTTTTTCTCCACCTCAAGTAGGCTAAGCACAACTCACTGCCCACTTGCTGTTTAGCTGTGGCCTCTCTCCATGCAAACCAGTTTTGAAAAAGTCTGTATTCTCCATCTGCCTCTCCTCCCTGTTCTGCATAATTACACAGCACCATAACTGCTGATAAAAAAAATAACTATTATTAAAACGCCACTTAAATAAGCACGGTAAGTAACGTGTCACCACAAATACACAAGTACGGTTACGAACATAACCATACACACGCAGTTACAAACCGCTTACGGTGCACCGTACACACGTGTATCCGCGTGCATAACTCCGGGCACAGCCAACAGCCCACCTGCAATTCCCGCACCAAAGAAGAAGGGAATCGCGGAGGGAGGAAGGGAAGAGCCAGAAGGGAAGAGCCGAGGGGAGCGGCCGAGCCGAGGGCTCCCTCACAGTCACGGCGCCTCCGCCACGACGGACAGCCCGCCCCGCCGCCGGGACTCAACACAGCGGCCGCGCCAACCGCGGTGCCCCCGCCCCGGAGCGGCGGCGGCGGGGCCGAGCCGGGCGCGTCCCGGTGTCCTTGGCGCCGCCGAGCCCGCCCCCCCAAGTGCCGCGGCAGCCCGCCCCTTGCCCTCCCCGCGGGTGGGCCGCGCCGGGCCGTACCTGCCGGAGGGTGCGCACCGAGCGGCCCAGCGCCCGGCCCAAGCAGCGCGACCGCCACAGCAGCAGCATCGCGGCGGTGGCGGGAGGAGCTGGAGGGCGGACACCGGAAGCAGGCCCGGCGAGAGCCGGAAGTGCGCAAGGCCGCACCAAGCGCTCCTGCGGGGGGAGAAGCGGGGCGTGGCGGGCGTCGGGGGGGCTGCGGGGCGGCTGCGGGGCGGGGGCAGGTGGTGCTGTCTCGCGGGCCGGCTGTGGAGCCGCTGCGTGGTCCGCCGCTGTCTGAGGCGGGCGGGCGCGTGCGTGCGTGTCCGGCTCTGAAGTGTGGCTGGGCTACCGGGGCTGCTGTTCACCTGGGTCTGCACAGGCACGGTTCCTGGCTGTTGGTGGAATCCGGGTGTGGCTTTCTGCAGGGAAGCAGTTCTAGCGGTCTTTCTGCTCACCTTGCTGCGTCCTGCTGTCAGGATCGCTTAGGACCGGAGCTGCTGCAAACGTCAGCTTGATTAGAAATGGGCAAGGAGGTCACCTCACTGCTACAGGGAAATAAGTGTGGGGAAAAACAAAACAACAGACCGCACATAGAAACAAGCAAACAAAAACAGGCAAAAGGATTTAAGTAGGCTTCATTGGAAAGGAATACAGCAGGTCACGGAGAGTCTAGTGTGACCTGATGTGATGCAATGAAGACAGGGCCAGGCTCTTTCAGTGGTGCCCAGTCCCACTCCTAAGACACGGTCCACGTTTTGAAAATGTCTGAGGGTGCCCCAGTTACCTTCTGCTTTCTGCCTACTTCCAGGCAAGAAATGGTTGTTGAAATAAAATGCAGAGAACTTACTGCAGTCTCTGAGAAGTAGACCAGGAAAATCAGAACTCTGTCTGGCAATCAGCATCCTGAAGGTTACATACACATCCTTAATATAGCTGTTGGTTAATAATACATCAGTGGTAAACTGCAACCTTCAAAATAGTCTCCTAAAATAAATTTGCAATGAACATTCTTGGTGAGATTTTCAAAAAAGATTGAAGAAAAATCAATAGGGTGTTGTCTCTGAGGCTTCAAAGATGTGCTGACTGCTTTAAAACAAAGCAGCTGTGCCAGAAAGGCTCTCTGCCAGGGGATTCTCTGCAGTTTGTCCGTAAAGGGCTGAGACCCTTGAGCAGGACTGCCTGGTGTCAACTGCTTCTAACCACAGCCATCTGCCTACCAAATGAATAAAACAAGCATCACAGTATTTATTAAGTACGTGGAGGTGATGTAGATGGCAACCTGGAAATGGCAGAGGCAATTTGGTTTTGTCTAGCTCCAGGAGTTCCATCTGCTTTTGCCTCCCACACCAAATGTCAAGCAGCTCCATCCTGGAGCAGAGTTTGGGTTGTGCTGGTGGTAGGAATATCTCTCGAGTTCCTAACAGTCAGCAAGGTACTGACTTTTGCTGAATGTCCCAAGTTGGAAGGGACTCACAAGGATCATTGAGTTCAACTTCTATCTCCATATGGGACCACCCAAAATTCAAACCCTGTACCTGAGAGCATTGTCTGAATGCTCTTTGAACTCCATCAGCTTGGAGCTGCAACCACTGCCCTGGGGAGCCTGTTCCATGTCCAGCCACCGCATGGTGAAAAGTCTTCCCAACTGTTTCCTGTATTGTGGACCCCTGGCATCACCACAGTAGGGAACATCAGAAGCACCTGCGCACCTTCAGCAGGAGCTGTGTTCACCTGAAGCTCCAGGCCATGGGTACCGCTTGCCTCTGGCTGTTGTACTTATGTCATCTCATTAATGATTAATTGTATTGAGTCCTAGCTGGGTGCTGTCAGATCAAATTGCAGCTTCCCAGCTCTCTCAAGGTTGTGCTAGTTGGTGGGGTGATCGTACAGTGTTGCATGGAGGATGCTGGATGGAGTTCTCTGCTCCAGGGATTGCCTCCTCATGGGCCTCAGCCTCTCAGCTGCCACAGCACAACTGAGCTGCAGAGCCTGACAGGCACTGCTCAGTGCTCTGCCATGATGGATATGGGGAACTGATGGTCTGCTCAGCCTAGTGCTGGTAATGTCTCAAAAGCTGATTATTTGACATTTTTGTCTGTCTGAGGTATTTTGCTCAAGGTTGAAGCTCTGCTTTAAGTTCCAGATGTCTTTCTTATCTCTGATAAACAGCCTTCCTGAGATGGGATGTTTCTCTTCAAAGATTCAAGACTGTCATAAATTAGACCCACAGGGACAGCATCCTTGAGATGAGGACACAAGTCCAAAAGAGGAACCAATCAGAAGAGACTAAATGTCCTTGTGCCCAAATACGGATAAAGTGAGGAGTGGGATGCCTCCCCAGACAATCACTGACGACCCTTGCACAAGCACAGAAGATTCAAATATGTTATAGAACCTTATGCTTACATAAACCTATTAATGTGTAATGGATAGGTGTCATTTATGTATTAGGTAGGCATATGGTGAAAACTTTTGACTATAAATGGAAGCCAGCATAAAGAGCACTTGATTTGTGGGAATATTCCACCTTATGCCCTGCCCAGAATAAAGCAATGTCTCCTCTCCAAATGCTCGTCCTTTTGAAAGTGTTTTGGGAGATACAGAATCAACAACGTTGTTATCATTTCTGTAAGCCTGGGGGACGCTGAGGCAGGTGGCCAGACCCCTGGACATCCATCTGCATATTCAGGAGTTGTTCCCAGCTGGTTGGCTGCCTCCAGCCACCCCACTCCCTCTTTATAGGACATGAGCATAGCGGGAGGACTTGCTGGGTGGCTTCTCCATCATCCTGCAGCACCCAGCACACATCCTGCACCTTGGCAGCCCAGGTGAGTGGGGCACAGAAAGGCACGCGGCTTGGGCTGGGGCTCCTCACTGGTGGCAGAAATGGCACGCCTTGGGAAAGCTGTGGGGTGACAGGCTGCCAGTGGGGTGACATGGTGCTCCCAGAAAGAAGTGGATGGGGAGCTCTGCGGTGTGGCTGATGTCTGGGGAGGACATACCTGCCAGCTTCTCTGGGCATCTTCATTTTCCTCCTTGTTTTTTTTCTTCAGTTTGGAGGAGCATCTGTTTCTTTTTACTATTTTGGAAGACTGCACTGGTAAAGGCTGGTAGCAGCAGCAGGAATGGGAGCACCCAACTGCGAACTGCAGGGAGAGGACCCTGTTAGTGGGAGCAATTTACTTGGGCCAGAACATAGGGCCAGTCTGGATACAGATTGATGCTGGAAAGCCCCTTGCTTTTCTCCCGTCCTCCAGCTGAGGCTCCCTGTGTGGAACATCTGAAGAATGAATAAGATATATATGTACCTTGCATTTGCTGTGTAGCTTCACCATAGGCAGCTGCTACTCTGAGGAGCAGTGTGTGGCTGAGGGTGAAGCAAGCTGTGAATGGGGTGAGCAAGAGCTGCCGGCAGCTGGGCCTGTGCTGACCTTGGGCAGAGCAAGTAGCCACACTGCTGGGGAAATGGAAACCTCATGGCTGGGAGGGAGGGGAGGCTACACAGAGAACAAGTGCTGTCAGGCAGCCTGGGAAATGGTTTAATACAGACAGAGCAGCAGTAGAGGATCCAGAAAGGTGTGACAGAGGAGGGAGAGGGAAAATGGTCTAGCAAAATGGTGGGGCAGTGCAATTTACAGGGAAGACAAGCCCGAGGACCTGCACTGGAGTGATGTGCCGTGGTGTGTGATTGCTCTTCCGAACACCAACCTGGAATAAAGGCTAACAAGCGGCCTGCTGAAAAGAGTGAGTAGAGGCTTTTTTTTAAACACCACTCAGTAACATGGAGGAGGACTTGCTGTAGAGAAAAGTCATGGGGACAGGAGATTAACAGCACTGAAAATGATCAGATGTATCTGGATATAGGTGAAAGAATCTCAGGCCCTTTAAAGATGGCTCAAAAACGCATAAACCACTTCAGACATGCAGAGCTGATGCTAATTAATGTGGTTGGTGAGGCAGCACCCCATAGGGATTTTTACTCTTTAGCGGACCAGGACATGAGCTTTTGCTATTCCTGTTTTAAAGGTGTCAGAACTAGCAAGAGGAGGGGTGGCTGGCTGCCTGCACTCACTGTGACAATTTTAAGCCTGAGGCTGCTGGCTCAGGAATTCTTCTCTTCCCCAGTAATCCCCATCCCTTTTATTCTGTTTTGACAAGCTCTCAGCAGCACTGTCCCAGCATGTCCTGCTAGTAGCGATCATACTGTGCTTTTTCTGTTTCTAGCCCCTTGCTGTGCCTCTTCCAACCACCCCAGCATTGGGGGATGGCAGATGCTGCTCATCCTCATGCCCTCAGGGCTCCCTCTGCTCCATGCTGTGAATGCCTTCTGTAGAGCTCTGGCTGCTGTCCTTATTTCCGGGCACCCTGACAGTGCTCAGTGGCAGCTGCAAACGCCTTTGCCTAGGTGCACCTGGAAGAAGGCTCTATCTGGTGCTCAGTGCCCTTGTACCACAGTCCACGAGCTCAAAGGGGACTCTTGCCAAAGGTGATCTCCCTTTCTACTTATCGCTCTGAGCCTGTGCCCCACACACCTGAGGCTCCTGTTACCTGTGGGGGGGGCGGGGGGGGGGAGAAGTTGTGGTCAAGGCACGGTGAGATGGATCTTCAACCCTTCCAGGGCAAAGCTGTGGTGCAGAGAGCCCTCACTGCTTGGCACATTCAAGGCCCAAACCATTAGAAGTGGGCTCTAGGCACCGCAAATGCCTGCTGTCAGGTGGGAGCTGGGAAAATCTGTCATGTGAGCATGCATGGAGGGTAGCTGTGTTTGGTTCTACCAGTGATACTTTACTCTTTCTTCAGCTCTGTACCTCTAGCTGGCAGAAGCATCGCCAGGAACGCCTGCCAGTCTGTCTGTGGAAATGATCCCCTACCAGTTGCAGGGTAGCTCACTGGTGCCCAGGCAGAAAGAGAACATGAGGAATGGCACGTCTGCCCCTGCGCAGGACAGAGGCTGTGTTACTACAAAGCACCACCAAGGGATGAAAACAGAACCTTGTTTCCAGAGGGACCCTCTGTTGCCTTCCCCTAGCTCATCCCTCATGTCACAGCTGCTCAGCCACGCAGCAGTTGGCAGGAGCCTGGACCCCTGCACCCTTTTCCCTTCCTCTGCAGTGGAGCCGCCCCAGGGCTATGAACTTGGTGTGCCTTTCAGAGAAGGAGCACAAACCCTGGCTATCACCAGAACCTGTGGCCCTGCTCCTGTGCCCTGTGCAGCTGATGGGGAGCAGCTCTCCGATGAATACCTACAAGCCAAGAGGGCTAGGGTGGAGAGCATCATCCAAGGCATGAGCCTCCTTCCAGCCCACCAGGGCTTGGAGGGAGGTTTGGCGCAGGGCAGGGAGAGAGGTGGAGGAGTGCCCCACCGGGGCAAGAGGAAGCCGAGGGTTCCTCAGCAGCAGGGTGCGGGAGTGGCTGGGCAAGGGGCACCTGCTGCTGGCAGTCCCCACACAGCAGAGTGCCAGCAGCTGAGGGAGCAGCTCTGCTTTCTAGAGCAGCAGCTGAGGTGGCTTCAGGAGAGGTTCTCCCAGGTCTGTGACTCTGGGGATGCTGCCCAAACCCAGGAAGGTGCTGGGAAAGTGCAGCTGCTTCCTGGAAAAGCTGGAGACAGTGTGGGCAGGGGTGGCGTTGCCAACACCTGCCATTCACACACAGCCACTCTCTGGGAGAGCATCCTGGAGGTGGATGGGCCCACGGCAGGGGAGGACGAGGAAGGCAGAGGCAGTGCAGGCGTCCTGCCCTCAGTAGCCAGGGTGCTCTCTCAGGCCCTGAAACACGAGCTGGCTGGGATGACATCCCGTGTGGTGGACTCCGTCTTGAAGACTGTGTGGCCAAAGGCAGCCAGCCACCTCCTACAGCAACGGCTAGAGCTAGGGCCAGATGCCAGGGGAGGGTGTTTACCTGCTGGGAAAGGCAGAAAATCACTTGCTAAGGCACCCTCCCCGAGCATCCTGGGCTCACATCGGCCAGAGGCACCATCACTATCACTGGGGAAGAACTCTCAGGCCAGATCCTTCAGCCCGGAAGGGGTCAGAAACCTCCGTCAGGCACCCAGTGTGGGTCACAGGCCAGGCTCAGCTGCCCTGGCAGTGCAGGACAGTCAGCTGCTGGGCCAGCTGCTGGTCTACACCCCACACAACCACTGGGACAGCCCTACTGCCTCAGAGAGTTGGCGCATGGAGCCCGCAGATGCACGCTGGGCAGTCACCAAGCTGCGGCCATTGGCAGTGAGGCCCCTGGGCCCTGACATGGTGGAGGGGAACAGAACACCCCTTACCCCTACCCACGTATCCTTTGGGGCAGATGGAGTGGCCTGGCTCCTCAGAGATGCCGATGGGAAAAGCCAACTTTCCGCTACTGAGTGATCAAACACTGGAACAACCTTCCTAGAAAAAGGTGACTGATGACCCACACCTGTCACCATCCAAGGGACATTTGGATAACGTTCTTGTTAATTTGCTTTAACTGTACGGGCACAGGTTTCCCAGAGGCTGTGGAATCTCCTCCTTGGAGATCTCCAAAAGCCACCTGGATGTGGGCCTGGGCACCCTGCTCCGGGCATCCCTGCTCAAGCAGGACCCAGAGGACCCTCCTCGGCCATCCTGTGACACCAGGCTGTAGGCATGGGCTATGACAGACCAAAGCTGCCATGTGCAGGTTTTCCTTGACTCAAAGCCCACATCTAGGAGGCGCTGACCCCTGGCCACCTGAAGAAGGCCAAGCTGATGTTCTTCTTCACCCGCTACCCCAGCTCAGCTCTGCTGAGGTCCTACTTCCTTGACGTGCAGGTAGACCTGCTGTGGGATGCAGGGTAGGATCGCGGGGTGTGGGATTTTGGTGCTGGTTTGTTGAGAGCCCACTTCCCCCGCTGTGTCTGCACAGTTCAGCCGCTGCATCAACTCCCAGCTCATCAAGTGGTTCAGCAACTTCCGTGAGTTCTACTACATCCAAGTGGAGAAGTTTGCCCGGCAGGCCCTGCTGGAGGGCATCACGGAGGCCACGGCCCTGCGCGTCTCACGGGATTCGGAGCTCTTCCGTGCCCTCAACATGCACTATAATAAGGGAAACGACTTCCAGGTGAGGGGCCGGGGTGTGGGGCACAGGGCCCACTTCCTGGAGCCCACCTGCTCATCTGTCCGCAGGTGCCCAGCTGCTTCCTGGAGGTGGCAAGCCTGACGCTGCAGGAGTTCTTCAGAGCGGTGCGGGCGGGCAGGGATGCCGACCCCTCCTGGAAAAAGCCTATTTACAAAATCATCTCCAAACTGGACAGCCACATCCCCGAAGTGTTCAAAGCTGCGGGCTGCTCCCAGGAGCTGCCCCACAATTGATCTGCCAGGCAAGGGGCCCCAGAAGGTTTTGGGTAACTGCTGGCGGGGTGGGGGAAAGGCTGGCTGTGCTGGACAAATCCTGGACTTACGGCATCCATCATTCTGTTTTATTTCTGTCCTGTCAGACAGCCTCCTTGGGTGAAGTCTACGGTTTGCTCCAGGCATCAGGATGTTGTGCTATACATTTCATTTGGCTGCTCAAAGGCAGCGGTGGAGACCCATGGAAAGAACACGTAGAGGAAGCCAAATGCCTGGAGCCTGGAAATGGCTGCTCTCCTCCTGGCCCTGCTCCAGCTTTCCCCAGGACCTGGGCCAAGCCACCTTTCTCCTCATTTCCACAGGGCCACAGATAAGGGCAAGTGGCCCTTTTTGTTTACAGAGCAAGCAGAGCTCCCAGCAGCGGGCACCGTTTCCTTGGCACGGCTGTCCAAGGCGCTGTGCTTGCTCCAGCAGCACTCATCAGGCCCTGCCCAAAAACAACACAACAGCATCCAAAGCAAACATCTGGTGAATTCCAGCATTTCAAGCAGCCCATGAGGATGGCTGGCCCTGTCTGGGACACATCAAACTGTTTGTATCCGCCAGCACACCGCCTCACCAGTGTCCTGCAGAGGAGCTGAAGCTGGACAGTGTGACTTGTGTTGGAAGGGGTCAAGGCAGTGTTGGAAGCGCTGCGGGATGCCTGCTGGATGCTGGAGCACAGCAAAATGCACAGAGAGGAAAATCCATGCTGTACAAGCAGCCCTGCAGCAGGGTGCCTGTAGCTGGATGGCAACACCTTGTGGCTGAGCAGTGCAGTGTGGGTGGGCTCCACAGGGGCTGTATTACAGTGGCCCTTGCCATTGTGAGTGGGGTTAGCCACATTCCCTGTCTGGATTTGTATGTTAGTTGCTTGAGGTCTGTATGTTGCGCAAACCCAACTCCAAATTTACTCCATCTATTTTTAAATAAATACGGCTTACGTTACCACTTTAAATCCCCAGAGACCTCTCTGATAACTTTTTCTCTAAACTTTACCCTGGGAATTTCTTGCATTTTGTTAGGAAAGAATAACCCCTTGAGAGAAGGGCTTCAGTGGCTGTGCTGTTGATGGCATGGTACGTACTTTCATGCAGCCTGGTTGCGCTCAGAACAGAGCAGGCGGTTTTCTCTTGAAGACAAATGCCTGGCACATGGGGATTTCCATTGGCTATGTGTGCATGCTTGTAGGGCTGGGAGAGAGGGAAGAGACTGCACCCACCACCATGGCAACAGTGACCTCCCCATGTGTGAGTGTGCTGTAAGAGTTGCTTTTCTATTTTCCACTAATTATTCAATAAAACAAGAGGGGTAGCACACTCACATCCTGCTGACTCAGTTTTACCTTTGAAGCAAGATCAGCTATTTCTCTGTATCCAAACATCTGTGATACATGCATAACATCCCCATTACCACCACTAGCCATCTGCTCTGGGAACAGTCCTGCATTTCCAATTGCATTCCCAGTCCCTCCATAGCACCGCACGCAGTCCACACAGCTAACAACAGCAGATATTGCTGAGCTCTAAATACTGTTGTTTCCCTGCCTCAGGGCTAAGTGGCAGGAGGCAGCCGAGAGAGGGAGATGTAACCACATCCATGCCCTTAGAGCCCTTAACACTTACTCATGCCCATTATTATGAACTGTAAGAGCTCTCATTACTCACATAGAGCTAATTGGAGCTTGAGGAAGTCCTTGCTGAATGCTGAGCGTGGGTGCCACAGCAGCCTGGGGGGGTGGAGGGGGGGAATTAACAAGCAATTAAAGACCTTGCCTTATCTTTACTGCTGCTAATGGCCTTGGTCTGTCTGCAGAGCCTGAACCAGACCCTGAGGTTCCCAGCTGAAGCAGAAGTTCTTGGAAAGGACCTTCCCATAGATAACATCCTGGATACAACAGCTTTCTCCATGCTAAGTCGGTGGCCAATGGTCATGAAATCTCAGCATTTGCTGTCCCATTATGTGTGCTCTTGCTTAAGAGTTCAGAGGGTAACTTTCATTTTACATATTAGTGTCAAACACCATTCCTGGTTTTGCTGTTCCAATAAAACCTGCCCTACAAACACTCTTTGGGACTACTGCCCATTGCCTACCAAACAACTGTAACCACACAGCAGTAAATCCAACTGGCACAAGCCAAACGTGGCAGCCCCCTGCTGGTGTTTATTGCTCAGGCTTTTGTGGCTTCCGTGCTTGTTCTATTGGATTAACGAGGATCAGGCTTCAAAGCCCAGCCTGTAATGAACAGGGTCAATCTTTTTTAATCTTACCAAACGAGAAGCTAAAGGCAGTGGTGAAGTGGAAGGCTTGAAGAGTATGAAAAATACATGACTGAGGATAAAAAAAAAAAGGAACCTTGAAGAAAAGTATTTTACTGAATTACTCAATGCATGTCATATATCATTCATAGCTTTATGCAAAGTACAGATATCATTAAAAATACTTTGTATGACTTTACAAAACTGGCTAAGTTAGATCCATGACAACATAAATGCATCTGCACATACCTATATCCCTCTCTTTCTATAAAACCAGCCCTCACCAGCCTCAGAGGGAAGGCAGCATACCCCACAGCCTAAGACACCTTTCTCCCTTTCTAGCCACCCAGTCTGTAAATAAGAAAAAGGGAAGAAATGAGGACCACCTTTGGAAAACAAGGTTTGAAGACAAGGTGAGCTCGTGGTCAGGGGAGACATGAGGCCAGCCCCATGTGTCCAGACATCCACTAGCATCCCTATGGCTGGCAGTGCAATCTGTGTTCAAATTAAAATTCCAAAGGCTCTTTTTAATCAAATAAATAAATAAAATCTTTAGGAACAGTAGCTACAGTCACAAAGAGATGATGCTTTAGAAACTGTAATTTTAAAGCCACAGCACCCTCTTCTTGTGAGCAACCACTGCAAGTACTGAAACGTTCATGTTGAGAAGTGTCATGGACTACAGTTGTTGCCTCAGCAGCACAGCTGATCTCCTCAGCTTTGGCAGCCCACGGCCTCAGAGAGACTCTTCAGTGTGTTGTGATTCTTTTGTTGAAGGCTGGGCCCTAGCACAGCACTGTGAAGCTCGCTCTGAGCTCTGGGTGCTTTTCACTTTTTGCACCTCAAACTTTGGGTAGAAGGCAGGTGCCCCAGAAGAACCACTAGAAAGTGCCCTTTGTACACCAGGGGCTGGCCAACAACAGAGCCACTTGAATGGCACAAACTGCTGCTGAAACTGAGAGCAGACAGCTCTGATGTGAGCAGGACCTAGCACTGGGCAGCTGGAAACACCATATTGGCGAGCAGCTGTCCAAGGCTCTTGCCTTTCTGAGCCAGAGTGGGGATGTTTGATTGGTGATGAACGTTCCATTTCAGGAACATCATGGCGTTTTCATTATTAATTGAAAGTAAAGGAGTGACAGCAGTGTAGTCACCCACAGGGCAGCACTTAACTGGAGATCTGTGTTATATGTGCGAGCACCTTCTGTCCTGCAATGTAATTAGGATTCTGGTAGCAGTGCTTTCTGTGCTTGAATTAGGATCCCAATTGGGAAACCAAATCCTTGAAGACGGTGGGTTTACTTAGGAAGATGCTGCATTTCAAGTTCTGGAAGGAATCACCTCACTCCAGGATGTAATTCTCTTAGAAGTATTTCTAAGCAGCTACAAGGAAGACTGTCAAGAATCACAGGCCAACACAGAGGTGGGACTATCCCAAACACAATTCTCAAGATCTGTTTCTCAACAAATGTTGAACACGAAGGCCTCAGTCAGCAGCCTGCCTGTTACCATCGTGAGGTCTTCCTTCTCCAGAACAACTGCATGCCCTGCTGCATCAGTCACAGTCACACACCAGGCTCAAGAGCTGTCCGTCTGAGCCCTCTGCAGTTGTGGTTGCCTGGAAGCCAATGGCAGCAGCAGTCTTCACAGAGCAGCTCCTCTCTTTGCAAACGATGCTGGAGCCAGCGTGGAAAGCGTTCTGTGTGAGCACGGCACCAACATCCCCTGAGAACAGCATGTAATGTCCCAGAAGCGTGTTTTGAGTATTCACTGGCCCTTACACAGTCCCCATGACACGCTGGGTTTTGATAGTTGAGCAGTTTGCAAAACTCAGTTCACATTTCTCAGATCTTTTCTCAGTAAGTCTTCTGGTGCCGGCTCAATTGCCTCTACTCAGCACATTACTGAGTGGTCATGTCTTTGAAAGCATTAAGTGGCTTCTTCCACTGCAAAAAGACCACAGAGTTAAGAGCCCCACACACAAAACACAATGCACATTGAAGGTTAAAGCTGAGAAAGGATGTTTGGACATAAAAAAATAGCATCAGTTAAGAGAGCTGGGGAGAGGAAGGTGGGGAAGATACATAAATGTAAGTGCTGTAGGAGTAACTCTGATATCATATAGGTGTAAAACAAATCCAAAGTAATGGAGTTGCGACAAGGCAAATACGGTGTTACTAAAAATCAGGTCCCACATACAGAAGACCTGCATACAAAAGTCCTAAATCCTGGTACAAATAAAGGAGCACTGAGAGTAACAGGGAGAAAGGTTTTGTGCAGAAATCTCTTCAAAATCTGTTTTCCCTATGAAGGATTTAAACAGGACTGTAGCGTTTAGAAAATTCCCTGCCACAACAATGCAACTCTGTGCCTCTAAGACGTAGTGCACAAATAAACAGTACCAAACATTACAACCACAGCACAGCTTCACGTATGCAGTACGATGCAGTACGCCCCAGCCAACTGCTACGCTTCCCTCCAGCATCACCAGAAGTAGCATTTTTAATACTATTTTCAAAATCTTTGTCTTTTTTCACACAGACAGAAAAAAAAAACCAAAACAATCTGACACAGAATGCTGAATTCCAGCTCTTAATTTTTCATGTTTTGCTGCCCTTCTGTAATTTCCAGAATTCCCTACAACACTGGCTGCTCTTTGTTTTGCTGTTATCTCACACCAACTTTGCCAGGGAAGATGCTGACTATGTGCCTATTTGTACAATATTTTAATAACTTTAACTACTTCAAACTCAATGCAGTTTTAGCAATAGAGGCTTTCTTTCTTCACAAGTAGTGTATCAAAAGAAGGGAACGATGAAACAAGCGCTATTTAAAAAGAAGAAAGCAATCTACGTGTTGGAAAAAGCTAGCAAAGTTTCCACAAAACAGAGTCCATTTGTACATTCAGTTGTCTTGAACTCTATTCTCTCCAGGTCTGTAGGAATGCCACAAAGAACATGGGATGGGTCAAATTGTAGCAGACAAACTTGAAAAACAACAGTGGAAAGGTGATGGAGGCCCAGCCCTGCTGCACTGGATTAATCCAGCTGGAAAACTGAACGTAAAGACAACTGGTTTCAGCATCACACTTTTATTTAAGTTTTGTATGACATACAAATGAGCTGGATCATACACTTGATCATGACTCGTAGAAAAATGCAGAATACATAGAAAATAATGATAAGAAACCTAACTGGACATAAGGAGAGAGGCACATCGCTTGTCTCTCCTGAACACCTACATTCACTAGTGTCTTTAGCTGTTGAGAAGAGACTTCCTTCATCTTGATGCACACGGACAAAGACAAACTAAGATAGAAGAAATCCCAAAATAGTCCATAGAAGGAAAATAAATGCTGCAAGAGATAAATGACACATCTTAGAAAAAATGAAACTCTTAAACTGGAGGAATTCACGTACTAAAGCCTCAATCCAAAGGATTCATCTAAATAAGAGACTGATTCAGAACTAACTGCATAAAGAATATTTTCCAAGGGAACGGCCCTTATAACCCAGCTGTCTGTGGCTAAAACACCTTGATGAACCACTCCTGCACAGGTGCAGTCACTGCATCATCAATCCTGGACTAAACATCAACTGTGCAGATTTACAAATAATGTCTATTTCAGAAATTCTGTCTGATTAGGCATGGTGCACAGTGGAAACAACATAGCACGTGTACTTGTTTACAGAATTTATCACCAAAAAAAGATCAGATACAGAGAAAAAACGTCTGAATAAAGAGAACTTCTGCAATACTCTGAGAGGAAGGACAGCCTCTTGGAAACCACGCAAGCATAACAGGCACCACCAAAGAAGTTCTCACCAGAACTCAGACCGCACCTGGATGCTACTGGATCGGAAATGCAGTGGGGGGAGCAATTGAATTCCATCTTAAAAGCCACAAGACTAGGATTTAGATGCAGAACCATATAAACCACCAAAGAACATGATCTGTCGGTGTGGCATAGGCAGTGTTTTCAGATCTAGCAAAACACAAATCTTGCCAGTTAACTTCTGGATACTCCTTCAAAGCAGCACATCATAAAACCAGCTTAGACAGGAAAGAGTGCAAATCCACATCGTTGAGATGACCTTCTACAGCCCAGTACCAGACACAACTGACAGAGGTGGGCTGGAGAAACAATCATCATTGAGGGTAACAGGCTTCATCAATTCCCCCAAACGAACCACGGCCAGTCACTTCTGGCTTTACTGAGGCAAGCCTAGCTTTTTAACCAGATCTTTGGTTTATTTTGAAGTAGGAGACAGTTGCGCAGTGCCAACACACTGCTCCCAGCACAGCATACTCACCGTGACTCACCCCTACAGATTTGTCAACAAACTGATTTAAGGGCCTCTGAACCATCTTCTCAAACGGCATCTGAAGCACACATGTGGAAACGAGGCAGCAGCAGGCAGCCTTGTAAGACTGAGGAAGCTTATACCCAAGTTTCTTTAGGGCCATCCCTTCAGCTTTATAGCAGATTGTTGCTGCCTGCTAGGAGAAGGGAAGGGAGATACAAACCTTTATATTCCTAGAAGAGGAATAAGGAGATTGTAAACCCCTTGGAAAAGGGTATTCACATTCCTCAGCAATGAAGTGCCTACTGCAAAATGTGCACTACATATATTGTGTGTGTTGTGCATTTCAATCAAAGTTGCCCATGTCAGCGTTTCAAGTATCTCCCCGAGGCAGATCTTTGTCTCAAGCTCAATCTCTCATTGATGTGAAGTTCCGTGCTTAGATAAACAGGAACAAGCAGGGCTCTTCTTCACCAGCTCCACAGAAATAGCTTGTTCTTGTCCACACGTGAGTGTCCTAGGGTGATGCTTCTAAAAAGTAATGTTTTTATGCTTACAGGTGATATAATGCCCTTCTAGCCTCAACAGAAAATGCAGTTAATTCATGAGCTGCTTTTGTGTGGAGTAACTGCAGGTGAGTATTGGTCTTCCAGCCTTTCCAAAGGAAGTTGTCTCAAACATAAAATAAGAACATAACATTTTGCTCATTATAGTTAGTATTTTATCTTGAAATTGGGTCAGAAGTGACATTTCTGTGCTATAGTTTGGATATTCATCCTTTTTTTCCCCCTTCATTCCAAGGTTTTTTTTTCTTTGTTCCAAGAGGAAAGAAGTGAAAGATTCAGTTAGAAATCTTGAAAGATTTCAAAACAAAATTATTTATTGCTACATTATACTTAGGCTCCACAAACCAAAATGCAGCTACTAGCAAGTTAAATCCCAATTTTCCTTACATATCAGGAGTTGCCAAGTGTTTTGTCAGAACATAAAAAGATAATTTCATTTCAACACCTCTCATTTAGGTAGAATGAAGACTCGTTCCATATTTATGCACCTTTAATGAGCAATGTTTAACCACTGAGTTTTTTTTCCATGGCAAATTGGTAGATTTTTTACAAAGCAGAAGTTAATAGTTTAAGATTGTAGTGGGCAATATGAAACCACAAAAATGATGGTGGAAATCATTTCAGACTTACGTTTTCTCTTCAATTAAATGCTAACATGAAAACAAAGTTTTAGTGCCATCTGGCTGTCATTACCCGAAAACTTCGATTTCTGTGAGATTCAAACAGAAGAGTACAATGATATCTATCAGATGAGTTAATTCGTCCACATCTTCTTCAAATAAAAGGATTTGGCAACTTCAGTTCAAAGGAAATAGAAAAGCAAACACCTCAAAGAACACCAGAAATCCGATCACTTGTACAGGAGTCTCAGCATTCACAACGAATGATAAATCGAAACAGTGTAGACGCCCACCATTAAGGCCATGTTTTCTGTGCTTTGAACAGCAAGATCATATATTCAGAAGAAAAAAGCAATATAGTATATGGTATATTCAGAACAGAAAACTGCTCTTGCTGTTTATGTGACACGAAAACTGAATAAAAAGATAATTTTTAGATGCTGCTTTGGATACCTTGCCTTCCACATAGCGCGTAGTCACTGCCTGTTACCTACCTGTTAAAACACTTCCCCCAAGAAACACTGCACTTGCAATTTCCCTCTGAACAAGGCAACGATCTCAAGAACTGGTAAACTGTTAACAACTGAAGGGGTCTCCATCATCCAGATGATTAAGTGTTCAAACAGAGCAACTTCAGGCATGAATATGGGGCTTTACACTGGATAGTTCGCATGCCATCCAAATAAAGCATGTCAGAAACTTCCTGCTTAAAGCTGAATATCCATTTATATGTTCTTATCCCAACCAGCTGAGGAAACAAACATACCCCCTGTGCGCAAATACAAGGGAAGCAAAGTGGAGAAAGACTTGAATGATTCAAATTCTAAAATACAAACCGCAGAGAAAGGTCTAGAGATTCCATGCGAGTCTTTCACAAGTTAGAAAAATACAAGGAAAAAAAAACATTCCATCCAGACAGCTTTAAGGATTTTCATTTTAAATTCTAAATCCTCAAATTCAAATTGATCGGAGGCCTCTGACTAGAAATCTAACACAAAATGGAAAACATCAACTCCTTCAAAACACTTTTAGTTACCTCTCAATTTCCAGAAATTCTCTGTACTTCGTGTGTGTGTGGCAACAGTACTACTTATGCTTATCTCATTAAGCAAAACCATGAACAGGAGAGTGTATTCTCTCCCCAAACAACATCAACCAGCTAAAAAGTGATAATCCACCTCAAATACTGTCATTAGCAATTCTCCAGCCTACATACATCATGAAGGTCTAAGGCTCCAGGCTGCAGATCCAATAACAAATAAATTTAGAAGCAGTAGAAAGATTTCATAGTCACTAGAAAAATCCAGCAGCAAGAGTGAAACCAAAGAATTTCACTGTGAAAAAGAAAGAGATTGATCTTGAGCATGTATCAGAAAAGTTATGTGTAAAAGTTGCACGAAGGATGATTTTGACTCTTATTTGTAGCAACGTATGAGCAAAAGAGAAATCTACTTTGAGACAAAGGAATGTATCTACGTTGACCTGATCTACTTTGAGTCAAATTTTATGAGTAATGAAGATTGACTTGCAGGCTCAAAATAAAGAGAATTGCGCCATTCATATTTTACATTCTAAGGAATTTCTTCTCATTTCTACTACAAGACAACCAACTTAAATCAGTGTTTCATGGCACTTTAAGAACTTTCTTGTCATCCACTTACAATTCATGCTGCAGACCTGCCGATCTCAATTTAAATGGCCACCTGTGTTCCTCAAACGCTTTGTGTCAGAGTATGCAGGTTGTATTGGTGCAGTTTGACCCCAAACTGTCCACGGATCAAGTGAATACAGAAACTTTGTTTCCCAAAAGTGATCTGGGAAACAATAAATAATGAAGAGAGGCATAATAAAAAGAACAGCACACCACCAGTGTTTGACTTCTTGAGGATGCAGACCAGGTGCATTTGCCACACAACAAGACTCTCAGTACGGCTTCTCCTTTCCAGTGAACATACACTGTGTTACAAGACAGACGCTGAGTTTCAGACCACTTGATTCAGTAAGCTGGGTGACAGAATTATTAGGAATTTCAAAGCAAGAAGTTCCATTTGTGTTCATCTCAGACCAACCATTTTTTCATGTCCTGACATTTGTTCAATATTGTGTTTCCATAATTTCATGGCAGTAATATTAATAAAATTGCAAAATCTGCTATGGGAAATTGAGTCCAAAGGGCATGTAGCAATTTGTGATAGCCACAATAAATAAATGGATTTATATTGGTAAATAATACTTTTCTTATGCTAACAATGAAGCTGCTTAGGGGCAACATGCTGTCCTGCAGGCCGAATTACTTCATTCCCTTGAAAAGGAATCCCAGAGAGTTCCAGAGAGGTTCTCAAATTGGAAAGAAAAAAAAAAAACCAAACAGATTTCAGCTTGAGGTCTTGTTCTTCTAATTTCAAAGCAGACTAACCAGGGAGACCATTCTTCTGCTGGAAGTATCCTTTCCAGTGTAAATTACAAATCATTATTCTTCATCACAGTTAATCTTCATAACCAAAAGGAAGATAGTTAAGGCAATACCTTAAATAACAGACATTAACAACAAACAGATAGACTATGCTTGGAGACAAACATTATTTTACAAACAGACAGGGAAGGAAAGCGGAGATCCAACTTGTACCAAATGCCAGCTCTTCCCTCGTAAAGATAGGAATTAATAATGCAAGGTGGGTTGTCTACATTGATGCAAACATTTAAGAGACAACTGTGAAATTTCCAAAAGTGATGCAGTAGTATATGGCGGATTTTTACTCTTGCATATCATAGTCTGGCCAACATGCTTAATGAGTAAAACACACAAGATGGCTAAAGATGACAACTAAGCTCCATCAGTATACTCACATCATGACTTAGGTTGCAAGTTCCCTTGCAAAAAGCCCATATATCCCTTCCACGAGGTAGGTATTTCCAATATTCTTAAGAAAGCAGATAATCTTGAGAAAAACCTGAAGTGCCATAAGAAATTGTAAATCCCAGGAAACACTCTTGAAACAGTCAACTTTGCTTAAGAGGTAGAAGCTCAATCCTGCAGTTTCTACCAGTGACTTTGTGCAAGGTTGTCTTTTTAGATGTGTCGTGCTAGACAGAAACAGTCCAATTTGAAGTTAACACAATTGCATGCATAGTCAAAGATGGATCATTATTTAGAAGCACTAGATGCAAATTTTCCTATGTAGGCAACAATGAAAGTAGGCATTTTTTTCTGGTCAGTGCAGTGAGAGATTCTAATTCCAGTATCAGAGCAGATGAAAAACAACTACATCACCATCAAGCCTTCCTGGATTCTATAGCAAAGGTTTTTCCAGACAAAAGAGAAAGCACTGATCATAAGCTCTGACAACTGTAAACCTAGTTGGACATTCCCATGTTTTTCTCAGTTCTGCCAGCAGCAGAGAAATTTCTCATTTTTGTTTAATTTCTTCCCTCAACAAAGAACCAGAGTACGTGGAATGTTACAGGGTGCAATTGTGGCAAAACGTTATTTTCTTTGAGAGCCGCTTTGCATAAAGCAGGTAAAAAACTGACCTGCTTAACATTCAAACCAAATGAAACAGATGGCAAAGATCACTTAATGAGTTCCGTGTGGCGTGGCAATGGAAAATGCAGAACTTCAGGGAGCCAGGAAAAACAATGGCATCAGTTCCCAAGCTGTTTTCATTGACGAAACTCTGACCTAAATTTGAGAATTTACACATTTTCCCTTTCTTATCAGAATAAAGCATAACTTTAATGTGCAACTTCTCTTTAATTGCGGTCACCACAGGAAAAAAATCAGCACGATCCCTTTGAGTGTTATCAGCTGAAATGCTTTTCAAAATTATTGCAAGTAGTAAATATTTGTAACTAAATATTATTTAGCTTGGAAGGAAACTGTTAGAAAGGATCTGGTTTAGGTTTACCCCTAAAAATACAGAGAAAACAGTAATCAAAGTCAAGAACAAAACATCAAATCATAACAGCGGAGTGTCACAAGAACTCTAGTTTTGTTACAGAGTACTTACACTAGGTTGAAAACCATTTGACATGCACTTGAGAGAGAAGCTTCCCTGAAGTGAAACGTGCCGGATTTTCACAGTAATACACAGTCTACTACCTTTTGTTAATATAGGTTTTCCCTTGTCAACAATCTCCATCAGAATTCAAAGAACAATTGACAATATTTAAAAAGGGAGCATATATGCTACATCATAGTGTACATATAGAAGAGCAGCACAGTCTTCACATCCCGTTTTTGTATTCAGGAAGCTTGATGTTCTTGTATTAAAAACATTCAGGGCATAACACAAGTTCATATACTCATGCACTCTTTTCCAAAGAGGTTTTGATCATACAACACAGAAAAAGTTGATAAATGCCCAATAACCTAAATCATTAGAATGGCAAACGGAATCACCCTTAAGCATCACTTGCTCTTCTTAATGGCATAAACTACTGCCACAGCAGAAACAGCTGATTTCCCAATATGGTTGCTCAGCGGAGCAACAAAGAGGAGCAAAGAAGGAAATTCTGGACTCTGTTTGCATCCCTCAAAAAGACTAGGAGAAAGATTTCAATTCACCACTAGAAAAACAGTTATTTTCAGATTTAAACACCTTGACTGGTTATGATGTTGTTAACACAAGGCATTTCTTTCAAAACTTCATTGGACAAAACAAAGTTTTCACCAGCAAACCTGTAATACCATGCAGAAGTGGTACGTCGCCAGCTATGAAGATTTTATCAGTTTTAGTACTGTGGAGTATTATTTTTTCTTTTTCAGCAAGTTAAACATTTATTAAAAGGATAGAGGGTTATAATATTTGGTCTTTGTTGCTTCTTTTAAAGAAATTCCTCTATAAGACAGTAGACTTATGAATGGAATGAAAAAACCCAGTAAGGAACAGCATTCACTAACAGGTACAGCAAGACCAGAATACATTTCCTAGGCTGCTCTCCACAAAAATCTGTAGTACCTGTTCTCAAGTTCAGCATGAAATAAATGTTCTTCATACATTACTACTTTGAGTATTTCAGAGCCATCGGAAACGATTTATACTCATGTAGTAATGGAAATTTGACATAGCAGACAAACTAGGATCCAGAAAATGATCATCTCCACTCTCCATGGAGAAAGAGTATGATGTAATTTCTAAAGGCCAGCAAAAGTTGAGGCCTTACTAGAGCTGTCTATGAGATGAAGAGCGGGTGATCAACCTAGAAGACAGGACACATTCCAGAATACGAGCACAGCACCTCTTCCAGGTACGGACAGTTCTGAGTACTGTCAACATGTGAAGACACAGACCACATTAAAAGGTGAAACAAAATCCATGCTATACGGCCCATCAAGAACACAGAGTTTATAGTGAAATTTATTGTTCTGCTTCCTAATACAATAAGCTACAAGGTACATACAGTATAAAACGAGAACAGCAACAAAGCAAAGGTGATAAAACATTGTGACAGTACAGTGGAGGTAACATCCGTCTAATCCTTCCACTTTATCCCACTAACAGCAGCTAAAACTACTGGCCCTCTCCCTCCCCTCCCCTCCAAAAAATATTAAAAAGTAAACTGTTTCTCTCATTTAGGAGCAGTGGGATATACATATATATTTTTTTTTTTTTGAGGGCATTGGGTATATGCCAACATCTCAAGAAATTGCTGAAACTAAAATAACAAATGAAAACAGTGAAGGTGGGAGTGACATGACCCATGCAAGATGCTCATGACACCTTGGTTCACATCTCCTCAGAGCAAGTGGCCTGTAAAGAAAGGAAAAGTTTGTTACATCAAGTAAAACAGCAACTAAAACGGACAGGTAAGATATAGCAAGCAAAATCTGAACTAGGTAGGACTGGACACACAGCTGAACTATTCTTACAGTGTTGCAACTATTCCTGTTAGCAGGTTTTGGTTACTGAGAGCTGACAATCTTTCTCCTTTAGATTTTAGATGGTGTACAGGGGAATGTACACTGAAAGTGCACAGCTGACACCACTATATTGAATAATCTTGTCTGGAAGAACTCTAACAGTGGCACGATCTGCAACCTCAACAGTTTAAAAACAAACCAATACACATCAAGGCCATAAACATGCAAGATGACCAAATACATACCTTAAAGGCACAAAATTCCACTTAACCACTTTTTCATATATACTTGGTGCGGTTGAGGGCTCTTTCTGCAAGATGACCACTTTCATCTGTTATCTTCTCCCAGTCTGTCTGTCCAACAACAAAACCAATGGCCCTTTTCCTGTCTGCATCTTTCTTTTCTTCTAGGTCTGCCCACCGCACCTACGGAGAACATACTGTCAGTAGGATGCTCCCTTTAAGAATTTCTGAGACACATCCCAGCTTCCTTCCCATTGCAGATGAGTACAAGAATTTGAATGCTCACTTAGATTAATACCAACAGGTGCCTATTAGTTTTCTGACGAGTAAAGACAGAAGCTGCACTGGTTGTGCTATTTTTAACTGAATATCCTGAATGCACCATGAAGTAGAAAAAAGGTATGGATGATTAGCATTTCCCATTTCAGTGCTGTAGTTCAGAGAGCTGAAAAATCACTACAACTATTTTTCTATTCAGCACAACACTTTCTTCAGGAAGAATCAAAGATCAACTTAGTGTCCCTGTTTCTGTACAACCTCTCTTTTCATTGCACAATAGAAACATTGAGAAGGCTGCAAACTACAGGAAGAGAGCGTAAAGAGCAACTCAGTAATGAATGACTGAATGAGAGACCGTTTTCTTCTCTATCTTCTGTGGTAGTTTTTTATGCATGTCTTTACACTAAAAAACTTCTTCATACATTTTGTAGTCTCTCATCTTTACAGCTGCACCTGTTGCCTCTGTGGCTCTTCAGTCATGCAGATCACCTGCACTGGTCCTGTTCAAATACATACAGTCATTCCCACACTCGCAGAACCAGATAACTGATAAAGGGGAGCACAGCAGTAGGGATGGAGGAAGGAGATGATGAATGGTTGTAGTTCAGACACTCAACAGCAACACGCAATTGCAGGATGAGAAAAAACAGCAGCTGAGGGATGCCTCCCTGACATCCTCAACGCCCTCATTTGGACTGGCCTGTTACTTCAGGACATACTCTTAACACCCTTCTGCCAGCACCCCTCTATTCAACATCTACCTGAATTTCCACAGATATTCATACTGACAAGCAATGTTTGCTTTATTCAACCATGACTTCTCCTCTGCAAATATCTTAGTAACCCCATTTCTCTCACATACACTGTGAAGTATTAGCTATGTTTTCTAGTTGACCTTACAAAACAAAACAGCAAACTCAAACATGAATATTTAGCTCAAATTACTTTTAGTAGTAAAAGCAAATGAACTGCACTTCTGATCAGCTCATTCACTAAATAATAAGAATGATGTCATGAAGACCAACATTATTTAAATCAGCTTCAATTTCTCAGATCCAAATTTGACTGTGTCCTGTACAAGATACACAATTCTTTGTCAGTTTTAATATAAAACTAGCTGTAACAGATATTTCTGAGAGTTTTGAATACACACATCCTTCTTTCTCCCTCCCTTTCTTTCTTTACATTTTTCTTAAAGTTAACATAATAAGCTTGACATACTCTTAGCCTCATGTTTTGTTTTATGTACGTTACTACTATGTATGCTTACAGTGGATAGAGACGAAAATCCAGGCAGTCGAGCGTATGTTTGAACATAATGTTTGCAGCAGAAATGGTGAGTTGGAAAGCATATGTGATTCTGTGATCTGTAACTGGCAATAGATGTGCTTCTTCACATATAGTATTGTTTGTATGGGTACAAATGACACAATCCTTTTGCTTTTAAGCAAAAATTCATGGGACACAGAAAAGCAATCATTTTGCAAAAACTTGCAAAGATTAGTTTACAGTTATTGACATTGGCTATGCTTTGAATACAAGTTTGTATATTCATTTTTCCACCCATGTAATGGTAGCTGTGGCAATAAATCTAAGATTTAAGAATACAAGACAATACTAATGTGCTACCCACACAAAATGGTAAGTTTTAGCATGTTGTAACCAGTCAGACTTTAAGATGGAACTCTGGAAGTAGAAGTTTTTCTTTCTGTTTTGGAAAACAAACAAACAAAAACCTCTTCCTATTACCTCTTTCGTCTTCCACCGTGTAAGGTGTATGCAGGAGGTAACTCCTACAAGATCTAACCAATATAACACCTACAATAGTTGGCATTTTTTTCCTCAGCTGACCCTTTTTGAAAGTAAGAACAGTATACTGTTTCTACTTATTATAAAACCTATCAGAAAGGTAGCTTAGTAAAATAATCATAATCTTGTCTTAGAATGCATTGCATACCACAAAATCTCATCACAAAGCACGCTGTGTAAGAAAAGGACTCTAGAGGCTCCTCTGAAACAAAGACTATCTCCTTTCTCACTATGAACTGGGACATCCCTCAATACACCCCTCAATAGCCATGCCATGAATAGTTAACCTTCTCTATCTACTCCTCCTCACTTCGTTACACAATCTGTAAAAAACACTACTCTCAAAAACATTCTCCTACAAAATTTAATAGAACATTAGAATGAAAAGCGAGTCAATAAAATTCCTATATCCATAGACACAGATTAACTTAACGCGAATTCTTTTTCACAGAGATTGCTCAATGGTCATCTACAGAAAGTTATTTGAAAATGTATTACCCTCTTCTTTCCAGGTTCAGAAGCACGTGTATCATAGTCATCTGGAAGCTGCAGATAATCTTCCATTCTGCTGGCAATTGCTTCCCAGTCACGTTTCCTTTTAGTGCCAGTCCGCAAACCATCCAGCTTGTCTGAGAACAAACACAGAGCCTCAGAGTTAAAGGAGATTTTTTTTTCCCTACTATTCACACAAACAAAGACGAAGATGGAAATAGTTTCAAAAGAATGAGCAGCAGAACTTGTATATCCAGTTGTCTTGACAGGTAGAATGATGAGAGTTGAAATAAACTAGAAGACTCAGCACAATTTTCAAGCTTTATTGAACTTTCACATTTACTGCGTGGCAACAGCACTCAGTCTTATTATTTGCAGGAGGGAGAAAACTTGCTTTTTTGGGCATGTTCAGAGCATATAGAGTATGTCCTTACAGATACAACAGAGCCACCCATCGCTCTTTAAGGAACTACAGATCCACTTGTTAGAACACAACACTAAAGCTGCAGCATCTTTCCCAGTCTTGTGTCAACCATGGCATACATGCAATACCAGGGAATAGGTGATAATCATATAACTTAATGCATCAAATACAAATTTTTGAAATAGCCTTTCTGCAGAACAAAAACTCCCCTTAAACCGTGACCTCCCTTTTATTTCTCCCAAAGGAAGAACCACCCCCAAAACCCACAAAATGTCAGAATCTTTTGTTGCATGGTCAGTCACAAATATCTGAGAAATATGATAATCCAACTGTCAACATTTTCTTCTCTTTCTTACTGAATCAATAAAGGTATTAGGAAAAATGATTCTAAAATTTTGTTCCTCTTTGGATACTTATTTTCAGTGAAAAAACGACATCGTCTTGAAATTACACTGTAAAATGCTTTTAGAAAGGAGACAAAGAAATTACTCATTTCAAGATTACGAACAATAAGACGTGAAAACAAAATCTGGCTCCACAAGTCAAAGTAAATCGCAGTAGCACTTCTGTTGTTGTATGCTGCTGTTCTATAAACCAGCAACCAGTATTTGAAGAAGAAATAATAAGCACGGTAGATGTATTCTGTGAACCATTTCCAGTGATATCAGTAACATATCAGTAACATTGCTCAAAGTCAGCGATGTAATTAAAGTTACCCACAAAAGGCCTCTGAAATAAATCAAATACACAGCAGTATATTTTCTGGAGAGCAGAAGATGATGTTCAAAAGTATGTATTTAAAGAAGTTCAGAGATTAGGTTTTTTTTTTTTTTTTTTACTTAATATAGGAGAGAGAAGGTGAGGCAATGGCGATGTAAACACACTAGTAAAGTTTCAGTGTCATAAACTGGTGAAGTAATTTCTCCCTCATAGAACTCTGTCCCATTTCCCTACAACAGATACAGAACTTCTTCTCAGAAAACATTTTAATCCCCCTCTGCAAAAAAGAAAACTCTGTGCAGAATATTTCTATTTGTTACATGATATCTTGTTACATGATTCACTTAAGATTCTTCTTTCGCTCTAAGTTAAATCTGCCAAATTTGAAGCTCAATCTCCACAGAAAGACGGCACTCCCTCTAGAAGACAAAAATCAATTTACACAACATTCCTGTTACTCAGCACATAACGTCTTGCACTACTCCTCAGTATTACTCTCAGACTGATCTGTGAAGACCACTCACAGAGTAAGGGTTTGCAGGAGAAAAAAAAAACAAAAACAAAAAAAAAAGACATTCCAAGGGATAGCAAGAAACAGAGTGAGGAGCAGTTAGGAATGTGAAGAACTGAGCGTCCCGGAGCTCTGTCCATGTTTATGCATAACTCAGACACAATGCTTCTAGAAGACAACATGCTCTAATGCAAGTGTATCTCATTACCACTGTGGAACAGTTAGCTCTCTCAAGTCCCTGTTGCACATAGACAACTTGAAAATACTGCCAAGAAATGTGTAACTCATTACCAGCTGTAATCAGAGTTCAAGAGACATTCAGAATATGACATCCCCCCCCATTCCTTTTCGTTACTGCTACATGGAATTTATTTTGTTATCTCCTTCCATGTTTGAAGTTGCACTGCCTTTCCAGAGAGATCTGTTCCTATCCATACCATCGTGGTTCATATGCAGCAGACACACTCCAGGGTGATATGAAATGCCTACCATAAAACATTGCAGAGCTTTTTTTTTTTTTTTAAAAAAAAAAAAAAAAAAAAAAAACTTTCCTGAAAATGAGACAAGGTGTCATTTTGTAACAATGGTGCTTGTGAATATTTATGGTAGATGATTACTCAGTGTTAAAACTGTCAAACAAATTCTTGTACCATTTGAATTTTAAAAACAGTGAAGCAGCAGCATTTTAAAATACCTAGAGAACTTAAAAACTCACCTGGAGAATTTTAATAATGAGGTTTCCAAAAGTAAATTACTTACTCGGCTCCTTGAAAAGCTGAATTTATCAATTGAATAAATTTTTGCAATTCTTACACGAAAGCCACAATGTTTCAAGAAGAATATTATTTGCATCCCAGAACAGATTTTACAATGGTATCAGAACTTCAGCTACAGCACACCTTTCACAGAAGTTTGTCTAACTGACAGTTAAGCCACACATCAAAACAGGATTGCACTGAACACTTACAGTCAGGTTTTAATAATTCCATTTCTATAAGGGTAAGACACTGTGCGTAGTACATGCTAAAACTGAAGTAGTACTGACTAGATTTTAAAGTAAAAATGTGGTTGTGCAGTTATAACACATAGGGAAACAATACACCAGCACACAGTTAGAGGAATGCATCGTTCCTGCCAAAGTAAATGTAAATGAAAGCAAGAGCTTGGGGCCTAACAGCGTGGAGACTGGCACAGTCAGCACTGCAGCTAAAAGAACTCAATCTTTTCAGACCTTTTCTGAGGCTTATCATGACCAGTAAGATCTTGCTGTGTTCTCATGTAACAGTGTCCACTCAGAAAGAAAACCAAAAGGCAAAACAAAACTTCCAGTGTTGGTTTTGGATTCTGCACTAAATGACTTGTGCAGACACATGCCCGCTGGGACTAAGGCAATACACCTAGTGGGCAGGCCAGCTCACAGAAATAACCCAACTCCGGAACGACAAACGCATACCACACTTGGTGTGCCCTTCAGGAAATAATTTTAATAGGTCATCCATTAGAATGGCCCTGCAAGTTAATGGAATCATAGTTACTTGCAGACTGCAAGTGCTTATAGAGCGTACCCAGATCTAGCAGCTTTCTGACCTTGCAGAGAGATTTCTCAAAAAACCCCAGCGTTCATTACACGGGAGTGTCAGGCTTTCAAAAAAAGTGCCTTGCCTCTAATCTATAGTTCTACATATCTGTAAATCGGAATCTGGGAGTTACTTACAGAAGTAGAACTGCAAATTCAGATTTATTAGAAGGACCTTTGCAGCGCCTGTATCTGTGACTTGTAGCCAGTTAAAGTTCAGTTTGTTAATTGAGCTCTGATTGTTCAAGGATTATTTCAACAATCTTGCAAGCAATTTATTTTAGAATATAACTAATGCTGCTGCTGCTCACTCCCAATTTTACATTTATGTTGAGACCGTATAAAAATCCTCTTGCATTTAACATTACAAAGTTTTCCCACGGAAAGAAAGTCAGTGCAGTTCTCTGATGCTATCTATTAGCAGTATTTGACCATGAGCGAGGAAAGCTTTGGTCTGCTGCAGTCACAGTCCCCATGTTAATAAAAATTAAACGTAAAACTGTTTTAGGACATCCTTTGGACTTCTATCATGCTAATTATGTGCATTAATTAGTGCACATTAGTTATGTAAGTTAAAGTTCACTGTATGCAGTATAAATCATCTGCTCCTACTATTAGTGTTTGCAGGACAGTCTATGTCATTTAGAGCAACACAGCATATCAGAGTCTGGCATTCTTTAAAAGGAGGAGTAAAATAAAAACATTAGAAACTTAAGACATAATCTTAAGATATCAAAATAATTAGCTTTTAAACCAAGAATGCAGAAAAATCTTTAATTCTGTCTTCAAGTGCTTTGCTGTTCGACATGCCAAAACCACTGAGGCTCCTGTAGTTGTGCTGCAGGTGCCACAAAGCCCATACATACCACAAATACTTATATCACTTAAAAAAAAAAGAGCACAGCAGCAAAAGAGATGGTGCAGTTAACAGCAAGAGCTGAAAGGCTGCTTTACATAGGCCAGAACTTCCAGTGCTGTTTCTACTGTACAGTGGCGATTTTGGTTACTGGGAAATAGTGTGACACACAGGGTTGTACCACACGTGCAGAAGTAGACATCAAAAATGTTAAGACATGCTGTATCCTATCCAGGTATTTGTTACTTCTTGTAGATGTGACAAAATTGTAGCTTTATGCAGATTTCACTGATAAAATCTTGACTTAGTGACATTATTGTTCATTGGAAAAAATAGAAAAAATACGCATGGCTGAAAACTCCTTCCCAAAGTTTACTATCACACCCTTGATGTTCTATCACACCCTTGATGCCTACATTTCAGCCCAAAGGTTGCTTTTGGTTTTGATAGAACTGCAGTGTTAGCACTTATGTATAATGCAGCCAGCAGTACTAATCCAAAATGCAGTAAACATAGTGCCCTTGTACTCCTGTAAAGTCCATTCTGCATCCCTCCTAAGAACTCTATTACTCCCCCTGGAATTTGAAAAGCACAATGAACTTCTAAATTATTAGCACATACATTTTTGAAAACATAATAGTACACATGGCATTTTTGTCCACACATGTCAGTTTTGGAAAGCAAGATGCAACTTCAATATAGTTTTACTTACTATGCACGTATCCCTGAAAGTAGGAAATTATTGATGACATTTTGGCTTGAGAAAAACATATGCAGTATGAACAAGAATGTAGTGTAATGTAAATTGAGTCTTTGCTTTTTGTAATATGGAGATGAATAAAGAATAGAAATACTGCTTGCTTTCAATTTTACAACAAAATATTTTCCTTGAACAGAAAAAGAACAATTAATGAGTATATAAAACAGTGATAGCTAAAAAGTCATAATTCCCTTGCCTCTGGCACCAGAGAAAATTTCCTTTCTTCTGTATAAAGGCTTTTACAGTTTCAGACGTGTAGGAGACCCAATATATTTATTTATCTTTATTAGGGAGGCACAGTAAAAATGAAAATAAAAGTTTTGCAAACATCATCAGATACCAACTATAAGAAACAGGAAAAAATAAATACCCACCTAGCTTTGCCTCAGAAGTGTCCATCTCCCATTTGCTTTTCGGAATGTAACCCTAAATCATACACAGAGAGAAGCTCGGAGGATTAGAGAGAGATACACATGCATAACACTTTTGAACTGGAAACAGCATTACAATGGGAGCTTAAGGTATTTCTTTTTGTAAGACACAACTCTTGTTATCAGATGAAGGGAACAAGTTACTCAGTATTTCAGAACTTCTGCATCCACTTCCCTTTCAGCGATTTTAGCAGCCCTTGCACATCATTACAAGAATGCTGCTTCCAACATAGAACTCCAAACAAGTCTAACAGATAGCAAAGATGCTGTGTGCACTGTTACCAGATTATATAAACCCAAGTGGCAAAGTTCCAGCAACACAATTTATCAGGCATTAAGGATATTCAAGGCTTTACAAATACAAATGCAAAAGTTACCTTAGTCGCATACTTTTAAGAATATTTACTACACACAAGTTTCACTTTATCCTTTCAAATGAACATACTAAATTCTTCTATAAAAGCTCAGTCCACAACAAAACTACTTTTCTATTTTTAAAAAGT
Organism: Tympanuchus pallidicinctus; assembly: GCF_026119805.1. Lineage (NCBI taxonomy): Eukaryota > Metazoa > Chordata > Aves > Galliformes > Phasianidae > Tympanuchus > Tympanuchus pallidicinctus. The sequence goes on along the minus strand of NW_026294747.1, from coordinate 37,270,420 downwards.
CAGCATCTGCTGAGTCTCTGAGATTTAACTATTATTTTTCATTTAAAAATATTTCAGTGATTCCTTCTGAAGACTCTTTTCCTACAAATAACGGCACCAAGTGTTTTATATGTAACTACCCTTAGCCAGTTTATTTCTTGCAAATGAACATAATGAGATTAAATTTGGCAAAAGGTATTTATTTTAGGTATTTTCTTGTAATTTATTTTAAACTCTTGGACAAATAAATTCTTATTAAGCAATATCTTGTAACTCCTTTCAGCTGCTCATATTTCATATGAAACTACATATGTTTCTCTGCAATTCCATAAAAAGCCCACAGTAGCAAAACAGAACCCCTTCATTGTTTTCAGGGTTTTTAAGAAGGAAAAGAACCACTCTAGAAGATTTCAGCAAGAAAATAAACAATCCACAGAGCAGTTTTAATTTACTAACTTCTTCCCTGCTCTATTTATACGTTGTCTCCAGTGTGAACACACGCACATTACTGAATGCTAGGAGTTATTAAATCAGAGTGCACCATCCCAGAGAGCTACACTGCTTTGGGTTACATTCAGCACTGCTTTTCCAAAAGCCTTGGCAGATTTCTCTTCCATCAAGTATACCTCAGTGATTTGAGATCATCAGATTTCTGTATTTTAATGTTTGTTAATCGAGTCAGTAATTAATACAAACTAGTTTGTGCTGCAGTATTTCATTGTGACAGAAAACATTCAGGCATGTATGTATGTTTCTACTTTTAAGTCAAGTTGTGCATTAAAAGTTTCTCAGAAAAGTTACAGCATAACTAGGAGCCTGCAATGCAACACGTGATACACTGGTGAGAACGCTAAGTTAAATGCATCAGTAAATCATACCATCAAGTGCAGAAAAGCAAGAATTGTAATAGCAACAAAAGAGTGACTTGGATGGTGTGAAATGCACTAACGTGTGCTGAATCTGTGTAGTATCCAAGTCCTCAGATAGGATAGAAGAAGATTAAGACCATACGGCAGATGGAGCTCCAGACCTCTCTTTTTCCACAGGATTAAGAGAAGTGCAGCAAAATGAACCCTTATTGACTGTTCTCAAGAAGGTGACAGATACCAAATACAATATGCTGTTCCTCCTTTCTGACTGACATACCTCTCAGAGATTAGCCAGGTGACTCAACAGTACAGATTACACACAGCAGATCATTCTTTGATATTTATCACCTCTCATGAATCTGAACAGAAGGCATACTTATATGTAGATTACTTTTAGTTATTAATAATTTGCATAATTTTCACCACCATGGTTTCTCCTTGTCTCATAAAGAAAAGGCCTATTCTTATAATGTGCTGTGCAACAGGACACTCCCCAAAGCCCATAAACACACGCATATTTATGTATACATTTCTCTCAAAAGCTAAAGACAACTTTCTTTTCTAGACATAACTTGTTTCTGGAAAATGAGGAACTAGCAGCTATATTCTTGTAAACATGGATGCATCTTTAAAGACTTCTAACCACACCTTATGCAGTCTCATACTCTGTCAGAGAATAATTTAATCAAGAGAATGAATGAGTCATACTGCAAAAGTACAAAAAACAAAAACCAGATGCTCATTAAAATCCACTCTTCCTAAGTTTTGTCTTTCTTATTCGGGATTTCAAGTGTTTTCTAGACTGCCACTCCTGAGAAAACGCGTATCTTGATCAAGAAAATGGATTCTGTTCATCTCAGCTTTTGCTTATTTCCTGTTTACTGGAATTTAACTGCGTGGTTGTGGGAACTAGGATTTGACACTTTCAACTTCTTGAGCCCTGATCAGTTGTAGCTCCAACACACACCAAAAAGTTACACTTGGAAGCCTTCTAAATACATACTTCAAAGAGTCAGACCACAGGGCAATTCTCTAACCTTAATTCTTCCAAAAGATCTCATCCCTCAGCTTGGAAATACCTACTGACAAAGTCAGAGTGCTTTGGCACAGAAAGTACTCTTCATAACTGTTATCACATACTATGAAAGTTGAGATGAGTTCTTTAAACACATGAAAAGAAATAAGCTAATTGAGCCCTCTGCCCATCCTTCCCATCTCTCCACTTGGTGTGATACTTAGATAATCTGGAAGAGAGAGCTACAGTGTACTGACTTTATAAACAAACGCCTGCAAGAGGCATGTTGCCATGTTACTCTGACAATGCTGTTTGTAGCATACACTTAAAGATGATTTTAAAACTTCAGTTAGGAATAACAGGATTTAACATTGAAGTTCTTTTAGAAATGTTTAAGGAAGAAACGACTAGAAATGTGTGTATTAAGATGGCACTACTAAGAATGGCAATGAGTTGGCATTTACAAGGCTCTCCCTCAGACATATTAACAGGCACTTTGTTAGATATGGCTGATGTGTCTCCTACCAGTTCACTCTCTTCTTCCTCTGTTGTATCCTTTTTGGCTTCTTCTTTCTGGTCTTCAATATTTGCATCAAAATCCTCCATCTCCACCTGTTACAAAGCACAAACACAAACTTAAAAGGATCTGCTTGGCTTCTAAGTCTTATCTTTTAAGCAGGGTAAGCTGAAGTTCAGATAGAAGAATAAAGATGTGATTAATGTAGTAGTTTATCACTAGAGCTCTTGATATGTCTCCCAAAAAAAGATGCAACAATACAGAAAAATAGCATTTCAAAGATGCACATCATGACAAACTACGAATGGAAAGAAAAGGCAGCATATTTATACATTAAGTATAATCTGCTAAATGATATTTATCTACCTCTCTGCACAGGTCTGGATTTCTCATAGCAGGGACCCAGAAAAGTTTGTTCGTTCTTCACTTATTCACTTACTGGATCAAAATAAGTTCAGATCCAGTAACCTGGAAATGTGCCAAGCTCTGAGAGAGCAAAAATACTCTTTAGTTGGTCCTAACAGTTGCTAAAGAATGAAGTGGTTTTAACTCCTCCTCAAAGATTCATCAATTCTGGGACCTAAAAAACACCTCACAAAGTAGCAGGTGCATTTGTGTTTACATATTTGTTAAGAATAACAGAATACACTTGTCTGACAGCAATTTTGGCTTTCTATAGGGCCAAGTGCACTATCTGTTGTGATCATATCTTTCTCTGCTTTATATTTTCATAATAGTCACATCTCCATAACTTGTCATTTTAACAGGCAGAGATATTCTTACCTCCTCAATAGCAGCATCTTGCAACAAAGAACGAATGTCCAGGCGCATCATGTGCCGTGGTGCTGCCTCCCAGTGATCAGACATCTAAGAAGGAAAAACATAAAAATGAAGTACTTTCAAAAAATGCAAGAAATTCAAAGGAAAAAAAAAAAAAAAAATCACAAAAAGATGAATCCATTTTTATGCCATTTCAGTCAATCCCGTGAAATAACCACCAGCTCCTCTTAGAAGAAAGCTGTAGGCATTACACAGACTAAAAGAAACCATGTTTTCCAACATCAGCGGAAGCAAAAATGCAAGAAAACCTGCAATCCATCCTACAACTTCATGTGTATACAGTTACCCTGCTGATGTCCTTTAGCTTGCGTCCATGAATGTTCCTCTTGGAACAGGTCTGGTTATCTGCACTCATTTCAGCCAAGTACACCTAGAAAGAGGAAGACAATATCAGATGCTGTATATTGATGCCATTAATCAATTTTCAGAGCTCTTTTTCTAACTGGTGATATAGGTCCTCTGTTGTACATTCAAATTTGTAATTGTAGACCACAGCAGTCTTCCTTAATGTGGGAAGGTCTTTGCATTCAAAAGTTCTGAAATACCAGCATACAAGTGATAGAAATTTCAAACAACTTCAAGACATTTACCTCAAAACCTTTGGTTTTTGCTGCACTCCAAAACTGCTCAAAATGTCTCACTCTATCATTGATAGCATCAAGGATAATGAAGGGGAAGAAGCCATCATCCAATGTCTTTTTGAAAGTTTTAAACATGCTGGTACGGTAAGTCTCTTCCATATCAGCTTCATATTCGTATTCCATCACCTGGTTTAATGACAAAGGCATTTAAGAACGAGGAAACTATTAAACCACTAATATTCAACTGCTGAATATCCTGACCATGAAGTAAGAGGAAGCATGAGAAAGTCTTCTTCTAAGTCAGCTTTCACTCACCCATTCTGCCCTTAAGTTATATTAGGTATAGTTATACTAGTCACAGCAGGACTTGGGCACGATGATCCCTTCCACACGATGAAGTGCTCCTTCCAATGCAGGATATTTTACAATTCTATATTGACTTGTTTTTCAAAAAAAAGTCAGAAATCTCCACATTCTTTCAAAGCAACAGACAGAAATTCTGATTGCTACTGTGTTGTGCCACAATGTCTCACTTCTTTGTCAAAATAAACAAATCAGTTAAAAGTACCTTCTTTTTTACTTTTTTCCCTGTATCTGGGTCTCTCTCTTCCTTTTCTACTTCAGTGATGAAATAATCATCCAGGCTGAGCACCCTTGGTGCAGGTCCTCCACACTCTACTTCCTTATCCTAGGAAGGAAAGGAAACAGAAAACACACTCTAACGTACCCACACAAATTTCATTGTTATGTAAGATCTTCAAAACGGTGTTGGCAAACTGCAATTCCCAGCTCTATATTCAAGATACAAAGAGAGCAGTATTCTTTACAGTTGCTAATAGTGGACAAGATTCACATTCTACATAAAGACATAGAACATGAAATAACAACAGACTGGAATTCTAGATTCTGATCTTGTCTCTTTCCACCATGTTTGATTTCATTGTTTACCTTGGTATATTGTACAAAAAGACAGAAAAGAGCAAATAAAGCACATGAAAGAGATAAGCAGCACTACGCAGTGAGCACCTGTTTACATACCCTGATGAGTTTTGCTACATGTGTCTTTCCACTGCCAGGCAACCCTCTCATGATGATTACAATCTGAAACAAAGATCGTGTAAGACAAAGTAGGAGACTACATTTAACAATCTAATATTCCAAAAAATTCTTCTAGAAAATTATATGCCCTGGACTCACCATTCTGCATATCACAAAGCAAAGCCAGTACCACGCTTCACTGCCAGGTTTTACAAGCAAGGTTATGATGCATGGAAGAAGTTCCACAGAAGTAATAATAAGATTATGCGATGTTAGCTTTCTCAGCTCACACTGCATAGGCTGGTATAAAACTGGTTACAATAAAATCAATTGAACGAATCTTGCAAACATGCTTTATAGGCTGGATCTTGTTCTGATTTTTTTTTTTTTTTTTAATTGGTGTACTGCCAACTCTGACTTTGCGTAAAGCCAAATCTTTCCTTTGATAAACCAAAAACCCAAGGGAAGATCTCAGAAGAATACAAAACATATTCATATTACTAACTAATAGGAATTACATATTAGTTCACTTAAGTGGTTTACATTTCCTCTTAGAGTTCTTAGGGCTATGCTACAACACTCTGGGTTGCAAAGAAACCAGCAAAATTTAGAGTGCTTCCTCAAACATGGCCCTCTTCCCAACGTTCCACACTCATGAGCTTTTTGTCTGAATACAGACTTCACAGAAACAGTTGCAATGCATACGCACCCTCTCTGGCCTGCTGTCTCGTCCTGGTGGTTTCAAAATATCATCTACATTTTTAGATTCTGGCTTCCTTTCCACTCGTGGAGCAGGTGGTGGCTGACGGGGCATTGATGGAGCAGAAATAGGAATCCTTTCCTCAGGGTAATTTCTACGATCACCTTCAAATTCCAGTGATTGGACAGAAGAATTTTCTTAGTTAAGAAAAATTAAGAAGTTTTAATCGACTCTCATTGCTTTAGGATAATTCACGGATGTTTCCCCACACCAAGTTCTAATTTTGAAATTACTACTATCAAAGACATTTTTAACAGAAAATGTAACTACTTTCCTGATTTCATCTCTACCAAGGAACAAAATTTTCTTACATTACCCAAATAAGTTTTCATGAATTCTGTACTCTTAATGAAGAAATACTCCAAATCAATTGATCTCCTCCTGACTCCACCTCTATTAATCTCTATTTCTCATAATATTTTAGCATGTCTTCAGGACTGAGAGACCATACCTCCAAACATGGACGGCCCATGATCATATGCTGGACGATCTGTCTTTCTTTCATATGGTGGTCTGTCAAATCCACCCCTCCTGGAAGAGGGATGGTCTTTCTTGTCACGGTAAGATGGAGTCCTTGAAGGCGCAGTAGGAACAACCCTGCCAAAAGAGAATTCTGTCTTTTCCTAGAATTTCTAGTATGGACTCCAGAAAGAAATGAGCATGTACTGCAGCAAAATGGACAGGCTGATACACAATATAGGTTGAATCACAGTGATCTCAGTAATGTTCCAAAACTACACACCTATCATCTCGGGGATGACGCTCTTTTTCAAACCTCTCTCGGTCATAGTCCACAGAACCACGCTCTCTGTGTAATTCCCGCTCTCTCTTGAAATCCCTGTGATCCACATTTGAGTTGCCTTGACGCTCAAAATAGGGCTCACGGTCTCTTTCTCTGTTATAACGACCAGGGTGCTCTGAAAAGAGAAACCCGTGTAAATCCAAATTTCTAAAATATACCCCAAAATAATTATTTTTGAAGGATAAACAAAAAACAAAAGTACAGGAGAAGCATGTGGAAATACATGATGCCAGAGCTAAAATGAACTTACTCAGCCACTGAACCTCTTTTCCAAACCCTGAAAGACAACCAAATCAAGTAATCCTACTTAAAGGTAACAAAACAAGTCTTTAAAGTAGTGTGGTCATTGACTGTATTACTCCACTGGACAATATAAACAATATAAACTGTTATTCTGAAGTGTCTTTAAAGCAAATAAAGCGGATCTAGCTTAAAGCAGAAGTTACTTTGTTTAAAATACACTTCTAGTGCCTCACAACCTTGCCGAAGAGCTAACCAATGGTCTGAGAGGTAACCAAACACTTCCTACCTTTTTGAAATGTTTGCCTCTCCGGTAGAGGTTCTGGACGCAGAGTTACCCTCTCCCCATATGGAATCTGTTCCACTTTACTGGTGGTTATATCTAGACAGAAGTAATCAGAAAACATTTTAGGTCTTAAAATACCATTTCTTTTCCTCTCTCACGAAAAGTAATCAGTCAATAGTATTAGAAATAACTGAAATGACTTATCAAATTTCTTTTAATAGATAATGTAAAAAGAACTACACATACATACAGAACAGCAAGGTTTTTTTTAAATCTGAAATGCGTGTGCATAGGTATGCATACCTCTACCTCTTAACAATGGGAGTTAATTTCTTCGGATTAGTTTAGATAGTACATGCAGTTAGATCATAAACCCTAAGATCCTATGCAAGTTTCAGTGACTCGTGGAACTTCTATACTATTAAGAATGTTAACTGACATGATCACTTAAGATCCCTAATGGTCATTTTTCTGTCAAACATCTACTTAACGGAATCAATATGGCTTCAATTCTTATTCAATTCTTCAATAAAGTAAGTATAGCATCTTAAAAAGAAAAAATGCTCTTTAAATGACAATTTACAGTTTACAAACTTCTTTATAACACAACCTCACTTTTGTTAAGAGCTTTAAGAATGAAAGAAATTGATTCTATTAAAAACTAATATTGAATTTTAGTTTTGATAAGCTTAATACTAAAAATCAGAGCCTTTCACTGCTTAGGCACTACATGTCTGTTCCTCCTCAGAACAGGACACTGTTGCCAGGGGGCTATAGGTACTGTAGAAGAGAGTACTTCATACCAATCAAGCAGTATCTAAACAAGACAAATGTTAGTAACTTAAAGCAGAATGTAAGTTGCTCCTCAGAGATGTAACAATCCAAAACACCTTCTAACAGTTATTCCCATACTGAGGTATTAAATGGATTCAGGGAAAGTATCAGTATCAATCTAAATTCAACATGTTGATATGACCACATTAGTTGGTGTTTGTTAGAGGTGGATTCCAGTTCACATGGAAAAGCTCATTATCACAGCATTATAGATAACATTAAACTCAAGACTGGAGGTCATGGAGTCATTAAAAACTGCACTGCTTGGCATTAGATGACAACATACACAGCTTAGATGTCAGCTGCAAAATATATAAAGCATACATTGTGTAGCACGCTCCTTTAGAAAGAAGCTGATGGAGAGCTACCTCTCAATTTCAGAATGAAAATGCTCACTGTAACACTCACCTCGTCCATGGCCGTAATCCACAGTTTGCTGAATTACAGGTGCTTTAGGAACCGGTGGAATAACTGGAGGCAGTGTTCCTGGTACAGCTGACGGAACAGGGGTGTGAACAGCAGGTACTTTCACAGGCGAGGATACTGGTGGAGGCATCATTGAATCCTGTTTACGTAATTCATATTCCATATTTGCTCCTTTATCTTCATTTGTGTCCCAGAGTCCGTGGAAAGAATCCTCGTCCCAGCGTTCCTGTTCCACAGCAGAAGGTGATGGTTTTAAAGACTGACCATGACTTGGGGTTGTAGTTGGAGTAGAAACTGGAGTATGTGGCCTTGTCATAGCTGTAGCAGGCCTTGCCAGTGGGGCAGTTGGTCTTGTCACAGGGGTGGGCTGTCTGAACAACACGGGAGGCTTTATAATAACAGCAGGAGAAGGTTTAATAGCTTGGGCTTCTAATGTTGCCTCTGAAGATAGCTGAGAAGAGACCTAGATGCAGAAAGCACTTTAAATAGAGATCTGTCGCCTAATCTTCTCTCATCCTAAGTCAGTAAGCACAATGGCAATCTATAGTCAAATTATATAGTACCTCCACCAAGATGCTATAGGTAGGAGGCCAATATTTCATGAACTGGCAGCCTCAATTAATTTAGTGTTTGTTCATTACATGAATGCTTAAATACTATCTTCTCCTTAAAAATAACCATAACAATTTAAGCTCCAGTAGGCCAATCTTAATTCAAAAGCGTCTATAGTTGAATTCCCAAAGATTCCTGCTGTGAGGGGGCTGAAATAGTCTAGAAGTAGGGCAACTTGATGAGGCACAAAAGGATTGATAAGGCCAGCTTCTTTCTGGAAGACACTGGAAAAATTCCCAGAGCGCAGTACCACCTGGAAAACTCTTAATGCAATCTGGTCAGTGGGAAGGTGCTGCCCAGTGGAAAAATAAAATCCCTTCTTGAACCCAACATCCTCATGGAACACCACATACTGTGTCACAACAGATTTTTTAGCATCACAGTAGCTGCCAAGATATAGGCAGTTTCATAAGCAGTACACAGCAGAACTTGGAGAACAGTCGTAATTACAAGCAAAGCTTTACATTCAAAGACACAGCAGAAATCTTAAGGTAACAGATGTTTGAAAACCTCCAGGCAGATGGGTGAAGTATTCTGAGATACAAAATACCAAAGTTAAGGAGTAAAGTCACTTCCTAGAGATGTCATCATGTTTGTGGTTCTTGGTACAAAATGTGTTCTATTACTTGACTTTATAGACACTGTAAACAAGAAAGAGGTCAGCAAGGCAAAAATAAAACTTGTAGTGCCTCATTCACAGCGTAATTCTTCGCTAGGAGGAGGGACAAAGAAAGTTTGGGCTGGTTAAAGGTCAGGATTACAGGTCAGTACATCCAAGTTTATTGGTACCAGTAACTTTTGGGCTAAGACATCACAAAAAAAGTCTGTGCATCAACTCAGCATCTCCTTCAACATACACATAACTAAGTTGTTTATTTGTTTTAGGAAGGCTTTATAAATGTGAGTAAACATGACTGCAGAAGTTCAGTTGGTTTCTGACCTGGTATGAGATACCAAAAAACAAATTAGAGCATCTGAGAAGAGTTCTTAGGACCAATCAGGAGACGAAACAGCAGAACAATAACTTACAGCACAACAGGAAATGAAGGCATGGAGGTGCACAAACGTGAGCTTTAAAGCACTTCACAATATTCTAGATGGTAATGAGAACTCCTAATAAAGACAGCCAAAAGCAAACTAATGCCCACTTGATCTGAGTTTCTGATGGAACTATTCTCAATTTTCTTTCCTCTCAACCTCTTCAAAGTATAAAGAGCCCTTAAAGCAGGAAGAGTAGAGCAATCTGGTATTCAAAGACAGCAATCCCACGTAGCTAGATGGGGAAAAGGAGGGTCTGCCTTCTCACAAATCTTGCAAACTTACTTTACAAGAGGTCACCTCTTCTTGCACATCATTCTACAGCAATTTAGACTGTTAGATCTCATGAGCTACTCTCTCCTGTAGGCCATGCTTGGAAGACACAGTGAACTGAATGACTAAAATAGGCTCTGGAAAATCTAAAGAAACCACAAAGTTGCTCTGCCTCAACAAAAGACAGATGAAGTTGTAAGGACTGCTGGGGAGGTAATTCCATAAAAAAGATTGATCATCAGAGCATGGAAGTGACCTGAAATACACACGGGTAGCAATTACCACCAGCACATTACATTGTCTTGAAATGGATTTACCTGAAAGGCACCTGGTCTTGTGCCTGTGCTCTGTGATCTTGGAGAGTCTTGCGTGGAAATGTCAGGTTTAAACTCTTTCAACTTCTGCAGCTGTTCTTTTTGCTCTCTGCACATGAATCACAAGAAAGTTGTATCAGTCTGTTGCTTAAGTGAGAATACGGCATTAAATGGTCAACGCTGATTGTGAAATCCTTGTTTCACATCCACCTTACTAGCCATCAAAACATTTATATATTAGCTGCATCCTTTTTGACCAGACTTCCTCTAAACTTGGCGAGAACGACTCTGCTTCAACAGTAAAGAACAAAGCTGGATTTTTGCTTCCACCAACACCAGCAAACATGAAGCCCCATGGATATGCCTAAGTGCACCGGGGCTCACTCTAGGTTGCACGCTGACGAGACTGAGGCCAACACAAAGCATAACAGAGATGCCAACATTTAAAAACAAAGTGGTAATGTTAGCTTTCGTTTTCCTCTTTTATGGAGCAGAAAAGAGGACAGCAGTGAATGCTGCAACCACTAGATTACAAACTTCTATTCAGTATGCTTTCCTTTCAGTTTTTGTTCACAATGTTTTCTCTCTCCCTTTTTTTTTTCTTTTTTAATTGTAGTAAATCTTTGATCATACTAATTGCATGTATTATGGTAGCACCCAAAAAACAACTTAGAGCAGGATCCCTCTGTACTACGTGCAACAGAGGCCATCCTGGCCATCAATGCCTCTGTTCAGCATCCATTGCAGGGGCAATGTGGTTCACAGAAAGGGCTCCCATGTGCTGCATTAGTCCAAAGATTAGACCGAGCAATTGCCAGCATTTATGCCTTCTTTATGGCAGGTTTATGAAGAATAAACCTCACAATAAATATAGAACAGTATGCAGCACCAACTATGCTGTCATATTCACAACAAGAACAAAGCCAGATGAAGGCTTCACCTTTGCAGGTGAAAAAAAAATGATGTACCATACTACTAATGTAGCTCTTGGATCAAAAAAGTAAGAAAAAAAAAAAAAATCAACAACAACAACAAAAAATCAGTCTCCTTAAAGTTATTTCTATCATTCAGATTGGGGTCACTTGCTTGGAAGGATCTGATGCAAAGTACCTGTGTAATTAATTTTAAGAATATCCTCATATCAAATTTACAAACAATAGTATCAATATTATATTTGTATTTCTCCTTCTTAATGACTTAGACATGCATATCTATACCATTTTCATTTCTATGTGTAAGTATTTCAGCTTGAATAAAATTATTCACTGATGCAGTGGTTCCCAAAGTACGGTTCTACTCTCTCTTTTTAAAAATCACTTTTCTTGCATTTCTGCATGCAATGAAGGCCTCCATATGGGACAGATGCTTAGTAATCTTAAGAGTTTGAAAACAAAACGGCTTCAAGAAAAGTGCAAAACATCTCTATATTGTTCAACATGGTTTAATGTAACAGAGATAACTAAACATTCACTTTAACTGCTCATTATTTTAGCTTATCCTCCCTCTGAAATTAAAACTCTTGTCTTTACTAGGTATCAATCCTAAGTTATCTCTCAGTGGCTCACAAATAGGATGGGTCACATGAATCTCTCATAGAATCTCATTCATAGAATATAATGGAAGAAACCTATCTTTCTGGTCTTCTCATGAATACATTTAATGCACCAAAACCTATGCATCAAATCACAAAGAAAATGTTTGTGCAGAAGGTGCGTGTTCTCCTCCTCCTTCTACTTCTAAATTTACTGAACCCTAGGATATTGCTGATGTGGAAGAGGATATTATTCTATTACTTATTTTGATATAAATCCCTATTAAATTGTTAGGGGGTTTAACAGATGCTTTCTAATATGAGCTCTTTGTTAACTTTCGCATTTCGAGTTTGCCTTGCATTCATATCCTCCTGGTTATTTGTCCTTGCTCTTATGTTGATCCTTAGAAGCAATGTCAATCAAGCTGGACAAAACTATTCACTGAGGATGCTACAGGTTCAAATGAGGGAACATTCTAAAAAGAAAACAAACATACAAACCATACTTCAATTAAAAAGTGAGCAGTATTCAAAAATTAAATAGGTTCCATTATGTAAATAAGGAATCACTCCAACATAGATCTTGACGTGACTATTTGAAACAATTACCAAACTCACCTGAGGATAATGGAATATTACAAAGTAATTATCAACAAGCTCTTTTGAGAATAATGGAAAGATTGGTCAAGGTGATGTGGCTGCATCTTGAAAAGTAACTAATGGAAAATGCCCTATTCAACAGGAGAATGCTCTTTATTTAAGAAAAAAATAAGTTCACCCATGAAAGCTGTGATAGCAATACTCTGAATAACTTGTTCCATGTGAGTTTCTACTGCCATTCTATGGTGAAAAGAAATGAAGCTATTCATGTGTAAGTTGAAGAAATCTGGAAAACAAGGACCATCTCCACAGAAGCACCAAACTATTCTGATAGCTTTGCTTTATGGGCGAGCTGTGGTGGGAGTAACAACATACTTAAGAAGCAAAAGCACCACGCAACAGGTTCGTTCTCATGGTACCTATTTGGCAACTACATTAGTTAATGAACATAATGAAAAAGGAGGTTCCAAGAGCTTGCTAAGGTCATGAAATTACATCAGGACAAAGTTTTCTTCCTCCAACATTTTTCTCAAGGTTGGAAAAGCACATAAGTGAGATGACTCCTGGAACTGGAAACAGATTGATGTCAAACAAGGCTTCTTAGTAATTAGTTTTACAAATACATGAAGTGCATTTCCCCGCATAGGAACTCAGCTTTAAAACTAGTACTACCTATATGTAAAGCAAAATAAAAAGAGAAAATACTACTAAAAGTAAATTTTGTGCTCTTAAAACAGCCATGATGAGAAAAGGGAGTAAACAGTTTAAAAAACAAAAGAAAAATGAGAAAATCACCAACAACTCAATTGCAGAGGCAACTCATTGCTGATCAAGATTTTGAAAATTTCATTCACATCCAATTAGTCCATTTGGCTAGTTAAAGCTACAATATGATTGACTTGCCTACTTAACAGCTGAAACTGGATGTGGATTCACAATCCCTACGAAATCTTTGGCCACCAAAATTTAGCTGCTTCTTGGCAAACACAGAATATTTAATTTGCATTGGAAATAAAAAAGAAAGATAGGTCAGAAGTGAGTAAACTCATCAGAACATACTAATGCATGACAAGAAACATTTATCATGAAGATGTCCAAAAGGAAGTTAACATTTCCCACTCAATACTATACAATTGAAGTGTACCAGCTCAGAAGTTCAAAATTCTAGAGAACACGCAACAGTATGAAAGTGGATTAAAAAAAATAATAATAATTTAATGTCTACTTATTTTTCCTGCCAAATGTGACAGAATCAGGCAACTCACCGAAGCATTTTGAGCTCCTGGGCAGCTTTCAGAATTATTTCATGCTGTCTTTGGCTCAGGACCATCACTCCCCCCAAGGACTGTTCTGAGTCCAGGTTGGAATCTGTTCCCAGCATATCAGAGGAATGTGAAGGCGGAAGAAGGGATGAATCCAGCTGACCGTCCAAAGACCTCACTCTGTCTCCATCGTCTGGATACCACCTATCTGACAACCGTTCCCTCTCCCAGTCGTTCCTTTCAGGAACAAAGTCCTGTTTCTCCCGCCACGTGTCATATCTCTCCGGATACTCTCGAATTCTCAGCTCACCTCTGTCTCGGAGGTCTCTGTCATAATGGTCTCTATTCCTATCCTCTCTCCACCTGTCTTCACGATATCTGTCCAGAGGTGGAAGGGGTGGTAGTGGTGGTAGTGGGGGAATATCCAGGTCACGATTCCCCATTTCTCTGTCATCCATAGGTCTCATGTCCCAGTCTCTATTATCCCATTCTCTGTCCAAATCTTGATCATAAATGTCTGAGGATCTCCCAGTTCTATCTAGATCTCTCTCTAGTTCCCTCTCCCTTGGCCTTTTCCAGTCATCCCACCATGAATCTCGTCTGTCATGATCAGATGATAAATGAGGTAGTGCTGGTAGTGGAGATAATGGAGGCATTGAATGGTGAGATGGCAGCCTGTCATCTCTATCATATGGATCTACAGAATCATCCCGATAATCAGAGTTGTGATCTCTCCAGTATTGTTCTCTTTCCCAGTCATCCAAATGCTCATGCTCCATCGAAGGGTCATCTCTACTATCCAAAGGAAATTCCTCATGCATTCTCTCATCTTCATGACTCCAAGAACCCCTGAGTGTCTCATCTCGATGGTAAGGAGGCATGTTGTCAGGGTCATCTCCTAGGTGACTTGGTTTATCCCTATCGCCTCCTGTTTCCCTCTCCCGGCTATCTGGCCTCCTGACAGGACCTCTCTCACGACTACCCGCCCTCCTGACAGGACCTCTCTCACGACTACCTGCCCTCCTGACAAGGACCCTCTCCCTGCTGCCAGCACGCCTGATAGGGACTCTTTCCCTGCTGCCGGCCCGCCGCATGGGCTCCCTCTCCCTGCTGCCTGCCCGCCTGACAGGGCCTCTTTCCCTGCTGCCTGCCCTCTGTCCCCTCTCCCGGCTGCCTGGCCGCTCAGCTAGCTCTCTGTCTCGGCTAGACATCACCCTCTCCCGGCTATCAGACTGGCCACCCATCGTCCTCTCTCGGCTGCCAGATCGTCCATCTGGCATCCTCTCCCTGCTCCCTGACCGCCCATCTGGCATCCTTTCCCTGCTGCCTGCTCTCCTGAACATGCCCCTGCCACGGATGGATGCCTGCCTAGCCTGCCCTCTCCCTCTGTACACATATCCTCTGCCACGGCCATCGTCCATCCTGCCCATTCCCCAGCCATGGCCATCGTCCATCCTGCCCATTCCCCAGCCACCGTCCATCCTGCCCATTCCCCGGCCGCCGTCCATCCTGCCCATTCCTCGGCCATCCATCCTGCCCATGCCTCGGCCACGGCCCATTCCCCAGCCACGGCCATCTCCCTGCCCTCTGCCCTGTCCTCTTCCTCTGTTTATATGCCCCTTGCCTCTTTCTTCATGTATAAAAGACCCTTTCCCTCTGCCTTCTGGCCCAGGTAAGCCCTGGGTACTATCTGAATCAAGCAATTGACTGTCTGTGGAATCCAGATCCTCATTTCCTGTTACAGGGGTTACTGCACCTCCTGTCCTTGCAACACCTGACTGCAAAGCTACAGAATTGCTAGAAAGGGATGTTGAATTCTGGTTTGGAATAGGTGAAGTACTTGCTTTGGACTCTTCTACTTGCTCATTAGGATCATGTGAACTCCACGTCCACTTTTTAGGAGGGTCTGAAGTGGTTTCTTTGACTTCAGCTTTGGATGGTTCCTGTTGAGTGTTTGCAAGGTCTTCATTTGGCTCAACGGAACTGGTACTCTTCACATCAGGAGGCGATTGCGTTCCACTTACAGTCTGCTGATTGCCAGCTACGTCTGTAAAAGGCTCTTTGTTTTCTGATCTCGAGTCTGTTTGTGACTGCTGCTGTCCTAAATGAGGCCGAGGCCCCCTCCACCGTGGACCACCAGGTCGAGAACCATGTGCATGTGATGTATTTTGAGAAGTATAAAATTGTCCTGCTGGTCCACGTGGGATATTGCCCCATCTACTCATATGCTGTCCGTCAGTATTCTGTCGGTCAAAACGTGACCTGTGTCCTTCTGTGCGCTGGGAGTCGAAACGGGGACCTCTTGGTCTTGAGCCTTCAAATTTGTCATATCCTCTTCCTCGAGGTCCATCAAATCTGTATATGAAATAAAGGCAATTTTACTCAAATGAATATATCAAACTCTAAAAAAAGATTTCACACCTCCTTGATTTAACTCATGTACTCTAGTGTGCCTTAGAACCAAACCCATTTGAACCACTTGCAGAACAAAGAAGAAGAAGAAGAAGAGAGAAGAAATCTCCATTTCAACATTGCACAACGAAGACATTTAAACCAGCTGCAGACCCTAAAAAGGAAACTTGACTTAAGTATCTCAGGATTTAAATGTGACTTTAAAAAGGGAAAAAAAAAAACCACAAGCCTTCCAAAGTTGACTGAGAAAAGTTTCAGCTTTTCAGTTTTGTGAAAACGAATAGGACTTGCTGAACTTTTGCTTTAATACTATGCAGCAAGCTTACTTTGCTATGGTGATGAATGGCATACAGGAAAATCTATACATACTTACAGAAAGGATCTGTTTAACAATTTGTGATATTAAGTTCCATGCAAGACAATATGCTTAAAACAAGTGCATTTTTATGGCATCCCTTTTTTTGTTTGTTTTGTTTTGTTTTCAATTCCTTTTGAGAACACCTACAACTGCTCTTGCTTGAACACAAGAAGTCAAGCAAACAAACATAAAGAATAATTCACAGTCATATAATAAAAAATCCAACCTGCACACGCACAATACTGTTTTACCTACCAGGCTACAACAAATGAAATTCATTTCACACAAAATATAGAACTTGTGCCTGGACTCAAATTGCTTGGATGTTTGGGATTTACAGTTGTGCCTCAATGGATATAAATTCATTACTGCCTACCTACTAGCAGCAGTTGACTTGCTGCAGAAATTAAGGTTTCAGTGAACAATTTACCAAATTAGATCATTTACACAACATGAAAGAATTTTAATAATCCTCTTAAGATGAAAAAGTAGAAAGCACATTTTCTTTTGGAACAAAACTGCATTTTGTTTGGAGTGAAGGAGGTCAAGATAAACAGGATGAGGGAAAAAAAAAGAAATCGTAAAGCAGCAACATATCTTGAATTTTAAGGATACACGGGAGGTATAACTAGAAGAAAAGTTTGAGTACTGTAAGATGTTCTTCATCCCCTAAATTCAGAAAATTAGTTTAAGGAAATTCTTTACAGATTTTTGATAAATGTTAATTGCTAAAATGGAGTGGATGGGTGTCTCCTCATACATCCAATCATTACCTGTTAACTATGGGATAGTA
Source organism: Tympanuchus pallidicinctus (assembly GCF_026119805.1). Lineage (NCBI taxonomy): Eukaryota > Metazoa > Chordata > Aves > Galliformes > Phasianidae > Tympanuchus > Tympanuchus pallidicinctus. The sequence continues at coordinate 37,253,040 of NW_026294747.1, read as the reverse complement.
CCATTTAACAACTACATTTTTAATTTATCACAAGTTCAATAAAAAATTTCAATGGCTGATACTGAGAACAAATAGTAAACAGATTTTTGGGAAAGCCATAGCACATTCATACAATCACAATATAGCAATGCTCAAAAGTTATGCTATTTTAATACTGCAAGTGTCCTCAGAAATAAAGCCACAGTCTACTTTCTTGGAGTTTTTGTTTGTTTGTTTGTCTGTTTGTTTCAAATTTAGTAGGCATCACTTCAACCAGCCTTGAACTAATGACCACACACAACAGATGTTGTTTTTGCAAACTGATATCATGACAATTATGGAAAGAAAACAGTTCAAAAACCAAGTTCTCAGGTCAAAGCATGTAGCAGACACATTTAGAGTAAGGCAGCAGACCATCTACTTGAAAAAATGCAGATTTGTATTTTAATAAAACTCTATCTTAATAAAGACAGTTACCTTCAAATTCAAAACTACCAGATGTTATAGAAAACAAAAGGAATCCCAGTGTTAGGCAAAGACTCAAATCATTTCTTTCTTTCTTTCTCATTTATAGCTGTTTGAATGCTAAGTAATGCTACACATGTGGAAAAACACTGATTTGCATGCAAGACAAAGACCACCACTCTCTTATCCGGCAGCCATTTTGGGAAGTGCAGCAAATAGAAAAAAGATGTAGCTACAGAAATCTCACAGCAAGAGAAGTTAAAGAAAAAGCACAGGTGAAGCACTCTTAGTTTTACCATTTCTTTCTGCAATCAATGGATTTGGACTACAAAGAATAATTGTTTCTCTTCTCTAAAACTAAATTTCTAGTAATAAGCTATGGTAGTATATTTAACTAAATAGATATCTGGATACTTTCTTGAACCCCTTTCAGAATGTGCTCATTTAAGTGTCATCATCTACAGCAATCACTTAATCCATCAATGACTTGAGGGATTGTTCCTCAACACTTTTGCTTTAGATATTCCTAAATTGTGTTCCAAGTACCGCACATGGAATGCTGGAAATTTATACGGCTTTTTGTGAAAGGTCAGTCTTCCAAATGCGAGTTATCATCTTTAAGCTAAAGATGGCAAAGATGCATAAAATATTTACAGCATCTTTCCTATTTTCACAAAAGAAAAATTGTATCTCTGAGGATGAAAAGGGAGCAGCATGCTGAAGCATTTCACTAGAGAAACAGGAGGAAAAAAAAGTGTTCCACTTTAGGAAATGATTAGGTGAACTGAATTTACTTATCTTTGCTGTAATCAGATAAATACAGACCATAACGTGCATACACAAAACCTCTGCCAAACACACCTCATATGACCTCAGGAAAATCTGAGAATAAGACAATGTTTCATTTCTTAATATATCACCAAAATGCATTTAGCCTCAAACATGTATAAATCAATGAAAGTATCCTTACCGAGGACCTCTGGGGCCTTCGAAACGTGCTGATCTGGGAGGATCTGGAAGCAATCCACCTGATCTCACTGGTTTATCCTGCATGGTAGGTGTGTATGTTGAAGACAATGCAGAAGGGGTTTTCAGTTCCCCACATCCTTGCTCAGTTTGTTTATTATGGTGAACTTGAGACTTTCCGTGGTCTGAAGAGCTGAAGGATGAACTTCCTTGAGAATGGTAAGCTGAATACACAGGTGAACTAGATATTTTTGATGCGTAGGTACCAGGAGTGGGAAGTAGAGCTGGCCTTGGTGTTTCAGTAGATTGACTGCTTTGAGAACTGGATCCTGAAGGGACAGAGGAGGAGTTGGATAACTGAGATACTGACGATAGAGGTGGGGGAACCAGTGGAGGTGTAGTTGAAGGCAAAGTTGGAGGCATAACTGGAATGCCACCCTGAGCAGATTGGGAATACGGAACAAATGGAGGTGGAAGTGAAACATTTGCAGGATACTGATTCTTCAAGTTTTGAAGTGAGCTCACTTTCTCCTGCAGATGGGACTGAGTGACCTTCATCTGTTCATCCCATGCTTTCCACTGTTTCTCATACTCCTGAAGTTGGTCTTTATGAGGATATGTTTGAAGCTGATGCTGCCACTGTTGGTTCATTGATCGCTCCCAGTCTTTATGAAGCTGCTGGAACTGTTTTTGCTGTGTTTCATAATGTCTCAGCTGCATCTCCACTGACATTGTCTACAATGAGAATACAGGAATAACTTCAAAATACCATTTGAGTTACTGTCAGAGTCACATATTTTAGCGTCACTCCTCCTATCACAACTTCTGACTTTTGCAGATACTTGAGGAAGAACTACAACCAAACAAAAGCAAACTCCGACACCTAACATCAATTTACTCATTGAGTGACTGGAGGGCAAGCGTTTATGCATAGAAGACTATTTTGTTTTACACAGGAAAGCTAAAGAAAGCTATAGCCAAAGGCCTTCAAGCTGTGTTATTACTTAATGCAAACAACAGCTACTAAAGCACAAATCAATCTTCACCCTTGTGGCACATATAGTATGTGACTACTTCCCAGAATTTCAATTTCTAAACTTACTAACTTGTGGAGAGTTGCTTCAGCGACAAGCAGTTATTTTTCTTTAAACCTTTTCTGGATGACATAATTTGCACAGTGCAGTCAGTTTTTCCTCAGATGCTAATACTGATGGGCTTGACCTGTTCTAAGATTTCGGGCCTTATACTTCCAGATCTTTTAAACAGACAGCCCAAGCTATAAATAAATGCTTAATGTACAAACTCTTCCAATTCAGAAAAAGCTGGTTCAACTAATACAGCAATTAATGTTTACTTAAAAAACTTAAAGGTTTCAACAGTGATATAATCATCCAAATTCGTAATTAAGACTTCTACTTCATCACTGCACATTTTTCAAAATTATGAAATAGGGCAGCTACCAATTTACTTCACACAATCACCTGCTCACTTTCTCCTGCATGATTTCTAAATCAGGAAAATATCAGAAGCTGAGTAAGGTCTGTATTGTATTCAACTCTGCTCCTGTATCACTCAGATATGCCTGAAAATATTAAAAGTGTAAATTCTTATTTTCACTATCCTATTAAAGATTTGTCATCACCTCTCAAGCTACTTTTTTTCATTCTAAAGTTGAGTGATAATAGGAAACAGGGATACAGACTTCTGTCCATGCAGAAAAAGTAATTAGACAGATAAGCTGACCATGAGAAATCACTCAATTACTCATTTTTTCAGCAGACCGTTAGTGTTAGGTCACTCACAAAATATATCAAATACCATCTCCTGAATGTTTCACCTGCAGATGTGGAGGCTGTTGCATGATCTGCTGATACTGCTGTACTATCTGCTGCAGCTGGGCATGCTTCTGCATTATTCTCTGGTACTGAAATCCAACTCGGTGATGGGGATGCTGCTGCCATTGAGCTGCTGCTGCTTGCAACTGCTGCAGTCTCAAATCTTCCTCAGGGTCATCAGGAGGATCAATATTAAGCTAGAGAAACAGGCAAATACTATAAATAAAGGAAGGTTGTTTCTGTCAGAAGAGAAAAACACTTGTTTGCTACTCAGTTTACAAGAATCCTCTCGGCTTTCATTATCTTATCACTCTGTATTCCAGTGTTCTGATTTTTATCTCCTCTATTCTTATGTAGTCTGATCTAAAGGTTAAGCAGATGGGGATTAGGTTTTTCATACATACAGAAACTAACAGGTAAGAGATTAACACAGATCTGCTCTGTGCTGCTCACAGCAAATGCAGGGAGACAACTGTGCATTTTCATGACGAAACAAAATAATTTTAAGTGCATAATTTTGCTGCTTGATGAAAACCTGCATATCGTAAGTGAAAGCAGAGCACATACTATAGGGCAGCCTACCATGCCACAGTAATCTGCTGAAACACTGAAATAATGACCTCCGTCCATTACGTAGCAACTATCATTAAGCACTCTGACAAAATACTAAATACTCTGTACAAAGTTCTTGGCTTCCAGACAAACTATTATACACAGAGAAAAAGAGAGCCAGACCAGACAACGAGCAAGAGAAGCACTGAAAACAGAGCCTTAAGTATAGCATTCCTCATTTACAGAGTACTTCATTTTGCACTTCTGTGTCACAACGTGTTTCTCATAGACAAAGATGACAGTGTTGGAGAAGGTGCAAGTGGGTCAAGCTTGGTGCATGTGTGAGTATCTATGCAAGTCTAAATATGAGGAATGTATTTTTTATTATTGCTGTGGCCTTACATGTTCTTTAAAGATTGTTTTGCTGTATTTCTGATTACACAGTATATGAGAGTTTGATGACAATATTTCCTGCGTTTTGTCCCATCTAGCACAACACACAGAGCAGCATCTCTCTGCAAAGCCTACCTGAGTTTCAGTGGATGCAAGAGAAGACTCATCTTCCTTAGATGCTGGAGGCAAGGATTCATTAAGCGGAGGAGGTTCAGACTGCGGAGTTGAAGCACTCATTTTCCCTTCTTCAGATTTTGCTCTCTGCTCAGATGAATCCTTCCCTACTCCTGGGCCTTTCATTTGCTGCTGTCCCTGAGCATGGGCTTTTGCTCTTTGCTGTAGACTAAGCAAGTGCTGCTGGTACCAGTATTGCTGCTGTTCCTACAATAAACAAATTTTCTAAGACAAATGGCTTTCAGCGAAAAAAAAACGAAGAATTTTAATTTATCATAGTCATTAATGATCATGCAGAATAAAAATATTCTAGAAAAATGTTTATATGAGAGAAAACTCACTTTGTTATCAGCAGTACTGCAATGAAAGTAAAAAGATTCAATCAAAACTCAGTGATACGTGAGGCATGGAAGACTGACAAATTTATTCCTCACTCCAAAGAGATTTCAATTAAGGAAAACAACAATAAAAAGCAGAAAAATGACCAAGTAGTAGAGACATGTGGTAGGTACCATGCTTGCTAATGTTAATGCTTTTTATTCCTATCAAGTGAGTGTACTTACTAAGAGACTAACTTAGGGAAAACGGAGGAGAAAAGGTGGACAACAAATACAAGCAGGGGAGCAGTAAAAACGATAAAATGTTCAAAAAGATGATGAGCATGAACAGAGAACACACACCTGTAGTATGAAAATGATGGCAGAATAATCATGGTGGAAATATTTGAATAAAAGAGGGGTTAGGAAAAAAAAATACGACCCAAAAACCAGCAAAGAATACTTAGAAACTGATTTCTGATTACTCTGAATTACTCCCAGTACCTAAAAGGGACCTACAAGAGAGCAGGAGAGGGACTCTTCATCAAGGTGTGCAGCAACAGGGCATGGGGGAATGGCTTTAAACAAGAAAAGGGGGGATTTAGATTAGGTATGAGGGGGTAATTGTCTACTCAGAGGGTAGTGAGGCCCTGGCAGAGGCTGCCTGGAGACCTGAAGGTGTTGTAGGCCAGGCTGGATAGGGCTCTGGGCAGCCTGATCTGGTGGAAGATGTTTCTTATGTCTGCTTATGGCAGGGAGGTTTCAAGGTGATATTTAAAAGTCCCTTTCAATCCAGACCACTTTGTGATTCTACAATTAATACTCAGCAGCTGAAAAAGTAGATATGGCTCCATCTAAAGAATTCTCCATCTAAGATGTGGCTCAGCTTTCAGTTTTAAATAATTCAGGCTACAATCAGAGTACTGTCAGTACATGACAGCAGCTTCAAAGCACTGTGAGATGCCACTAAAGTAAAGAATAAGAGACTAAAGAGGAGTATCTCAACACTTACAGTACCATGCACATTAGAGAGACCCAAGCGGGAACCATTAGCTCACTTCATCTTGTAATACACAAATACCAGGCATCAATCAGACTAGCAGGACACAGACTTAAAGCTGGTGGGAGGCAGCTCTTTACCTGACAGCTCTGAGCTATGCAAGTCCCTGCCAGAGAACTGCAAGCAATGAACTGCCATGGCATCAAGGCACAACCACATAAGCTCCAACAAGAAAAGTCTCCAGATTTTACAGACAAAGACACCAGTCACGGCAAGGCAGCTCCTGTATTTTAGAGAAGTATCACTATTCACTTATTTGTGAATTCTTCTCTTAGCATCTCCTTTTAGTCACTGTTAAAGTCAGAATAATAAAACACTGTACTTTTAGTCTGACTCAGCGCAACCATTCTTATGTTCTCATGTCAGTTCCACCACTTTTGAGAATCTGTGACTGCCCTGCAGCTTTCATGTCAACTGTTCTCCCTTTCCATCCAAGCATACACTGATGAGAACAGCAATCTGTAAAAAGCCTCCTCACAAACCAAAAAGAATCCAAAAGACAGGGATGCAAGGAACTAATAGAAAAAGTATGGTAACAACGGTGGAAGGCATTGTCTGACGGGATTTCTCAAAATTGAACTATGCTATTTGTCTTTAAACAGGTTTTAGAGAAGCATAAGCTTCCCCTGAGAGCCCACCTGACACTCAGAAAGGGACTGTGGGTTTCCACTGTCAAAAGCCTAGCAGACACAAACATACCAATGTGTTATTTAAAAATAACTTCTGTAAAAGCTGCAAGTTGGAGAGATGAGGTTAGTAAGTTAGTAAGCATGAGGGAGGAGCACACAATGCAGCTATACAAAAGATGTTTACATTTATCCCTCTCAAACAGCATCATAAGGTGACTTAGAACAAAGGTGTTGGATGCTGTGCCTCTGGAGGAATGACCACTGAGCCACCGTCACAGAATTCTGTTCACCCAGAGACCCAAGAGATCCTCCTCAAACAATTGGATAAGGGGTGAAAATCACAGTATGACCAGTGATTCACACAAGGACATTTGTACACAGCAATGTATCCTGTCTCATAGTTTTCACAGCAGATGAAGTCAGTAATACATGCCCTGCAGGCTCTAACAGAGAAGTGAGAAAAAAGTGAAAACACGAGTTTCCGCAGCTCCTGAACAAAACAGAAGCACTGATGTAATGCAGAAGAGTCCTGACAGTACATTCAGTTATTTGAGCACTTACTCCACCATTGGCTGACCAAGAGACTATGCCTATTGCATTACACAGAGGCTGAAATCAGCACCACAACAGATGTGACCAGAACACACACCACCAGAAGCACGGTTCTGAGGAACACAAGCCTGCACCACTGAGAGATTTCAATGCACCCAGTTCTCTGCATGCTACAAAGGCTGTAAAGTCACTCTGACAAAGACCCAAAATTCTCAGTTTTCAATCTGGTTTTCTCTCCTCCTATCACTTATGACACTTCTGGCTACACAGTGGGGGGACAAATTACTTCACTGCTCGATCTGAAGTTTAACAATTCAAGAATTCAGCAGCACCTTCAATGCTATTCACTTTCAACAACTGACTTGTCAAGGTTTTGGTACTAAATATGAGCCCCATTGGTATCCCTGTAAGAGATTAACTAGCACTGTCTGAAGTCTTCATAACATCACATTTGCAAACTAAAAGCACTCCGCCGCTGAGCAGTGATTCATTATATGGTACAAATGTAAAAAGGATACATTTCCATTGCTATTTCTGTGCAGGTATGGAAGTCTAATGGATACAAATTAAAGATGTCCCAAGAACTAACAAAGTTAATCTCAGTGACTTCAGTCTGATACAAAATTTCTACAAATTTTCTTCAGATCAGAATCCAAAGAACAACTGAACTTGCGTATTTCAAGCTTAAATAAAATCCATTCACTCTTAAGAGTATTTATACTTTGTTCTTGCAGCTGGAACTACCTGAGCTGACCCCTAAGGGCTACAAAAGCCCCAGCGAGGCCAAGGGTGGTGCACACACAGCTGGGGGCTCCTCACACCTCTGTCCACACTTCACCAACGGCACTGTGCCTAAATTCACGCATACAGAGCTGCACTGATGTACTCACACTTGGACTAACATTATGCAGTCATTTCAGCCCTAGTGCACACGTAGAAGTGCACAGTTAACTGTAAGAATCATGTGTGAGAACTATTATTTCAGGGTATTCCCTAAGAAGCTCTGTATCATCTTGTAGCAGAAGATTGAACCCATGTGGCGGAAAGCTTATTTCCAGAAAGTCAAAGAGAACGGGGTACCACAGCTCCACGCTGACCAGACAGACCGGCTGACATATGGTCCCCGATGGAAAACCAACTGAAGGAACCACACGATGCACGCCACGGGTGCACACGATACCACCGCAACCTGCGGGAGCCGGACGGAGCCCTTACCTGGGGCGTCATCGTAGCCGGGTCGGGCTGCGGGGTGCCGCGCTGCTCCGTGCCTCCCTCCGAGCCTCCCTCGGGCAGGGCGGCGGGCGGGGGTGTGAAGCGGGGCTGGGCAGCTTTGGCGGCGGGCCCGGGCGGAGCGGACTGTGAGGGAGAGGCCTGCGCAGGCAGCAGGTAGGGCTGCGGGGGGGGCAGGTAGGGCTGCGCGGGGGGCGGCAGGAAGGGCGGCGCGGCGCCGCCCGGGGGGGGCTCCAGGTAGGAGGGGGGCGGCTCGGAGAAGGCGGGCGGCGGCTGCGAGGCCTGCGGGCGGGGCAGGTAGGGCTGGGGCGGTGGGGAGGAGGCGGGCGGCGGCAGGTAGGGCTGCGCGGACAGGTAGGGCTGCGCGGCGGGCTGCGGGGATTGCGGCGGCGACGACAGCTCCATGTCCATGGGCACGGGCTCGGAAGGCGCGGGCTCTCCCCACTCTCCGTGCCCGGCGGGCGGCTCCGCGCCGTCGCGCTCCCGGGAAGCGGCGGCGGGGGGCGGCTTGCGGGCGGCGGGGGGCGGCTCGCGGTGGGAGAACTGCTTCTGGTAGCTGCGCACCGGCGGCGGCGGCACGGTGGGCGGCGGCTGCTGCCAGTCCGGGAAGGAGCCGGGCAGCGGCGGCGGCGGCAGCCCCGGGGGGGGCGGCCCCGGCGGCGGCGGCGGCCCCAGCAGCACGGACTGCAGCTGCTTCTGGTGCATCTGCTGTAGCTGCTGCAGCTGCGCCAGGTGCTGCTCCTGCAGGCTCAGGAAGCCCGAGGTGCCGCCGGGAGGCGGCGGCGCAGCGGCGGCGGGCGCGGGGCCCGGCGGCGGGTAGCTGGGCAGCGGCATCGGCGGCACGGCGGGCGGCGGCACGTTGGGCGGAGGGATGGGCAGCGGCGGCGGCGGGATGGAGGTGGGCGGCGGCGGGTAGTGCCCCGCCGCCCCGTAAAGGCCCCAGGCCGGGTACATGGCGGCGCCGCGGGCAGCCGGAGCGGAGCAGAGCGCGGCGCTTCCACAGGCCGCGGCGGCGGCGGCGCGGACGGCCCACGGCGCCTGCGCGGGGCGGCGCTCCGCCCTCTCGGGCAATAGAGCGGCGCGAGAGTGGAGCTAGAGCGTCGGGAGGCGCTTCCCGGCGGGAGGCCACGTGACTACGGGAGGGCGCCGTGCCGCCGGCGGGGCACGTAGAGAGGGAAGGAAGCGAGAGCAGAGCGCCGCGCCCGCGCTTCCGCCCGCCCCTAATTGGCACGGCCGGGCGGAAGACGAGAGCGGCGGGGCCGAGCCGGGCTCCATTATGTGTGGCCGGGCAGCGCCGGGTTCCACTGGCAGCGGAGTCCAAGTCCATGAAACTCGAACAACTGTTCTGATGCTCCACCCCTAGTTGGCTGGAGAACTGAGCACCTCCGCCCTATAAGAAAGAACAGTTGAGAAATCCAAAGACTTGCAGGCAGGAGGAAGGTCAGGAAAAAGCTTTGTCCTCTTAGCTGGAAAAGCTGGGCTTCGCGTTCAAATGACACATTGTGCAGCTGTGAAGCTATGAGAAAAGCTTCCAGCGAAGTTTGAACTCAGTTATGAGACAACTCTCTGGGAAGATCACCCTAATATGCACACACAGCTCTGTTATTTTATATCCTTTCATTTTGTCTGGCAATTTTAAGCATTCTGCCAGCCGTCAAGACATCCCACAAGTTCATCAGGTTGCTGTGCCTTTGACTTCTTCAGCACCTAAGAGACTTCTGTCAGGTATTAACCATGAGCAACAGTCTATTTCTCCTCCAGACTCCTTCAGTCTAGGCTATCTCAAGTTATCTGCATAGGGAAAATTCTGGGTAACTTTGTACCTGAAGAAGTCTTTTAGAACTAGGATTATTCTGAAAATCAAATAAGCAGATCAAATCCTACAGCTATTTCTCAGTCGTTGTTTGAGAAGGTGTGGCCTTTAAGTGTTCATGGCAATAGTTTTGGGTTAAAAAAAAAATAAGAGACTTCAACTGAGAGAAGAAAATGAAGGAAACTATTTTTGAAATGTACAATTTAAAAGTGTCAAAATTCAGGCTGGATGGTTACCTTCTTTCTGTCTGGAGGTGGAGAAGTGTCAGTATGGTATTATTCCAGGGATAAGACTAGTAGGTGAGCTCACAGCAAGCAAAGAGAGCAAGTCTGACGTGTTCTCAAAGTTTCCTGCAACATCTGTAAAGGCAGGTGCTAGCATTAAGGTTATTAGCTTGTTGGGGCATTTCCCAAGGACAAGAAATTATTAGCAGAGGAGAGCTACTACCTTCACTGTGTGCTGCCTGCCTTTAGGGATATGACTTCAAGCCATACACTGAAGACTGCACTAGTGTAGGGTATTGAAAGGTACAAGCTCTATTGAAGTTTAGTCTTTTTCTTAGTTACACCAGGAGTATAAGTTTTCCCCCTTTTCTCTGTACCCCAACTCCAATATTTTGGCCAGGAGCCATGCTACAGCATGTGGGACTCAGCAACTCTCAGTTTCTCTCCTATCTCTGTCCTAAATCAGTTCTCACCACCACAGAGGAACAGAGATCAGAAGAGCAAACTAAAAATAAAAGCCTAATGGAAAAGATATGAGAATGCAACTTCATGAAGACAGAAACAATACATCTCAGAATTATTTTTTCCACTGCTTTTCTCCATGTGCTTAACCATTTTTTTTCCCTCACTCTTCTGACTACTTCCTCCTCACATTACTGCCAACACTGCAGATCTCTGTGAGATTTGCTCTGATTTCTCCCCACTTACTCTAGTCCAGACCAATCTAATAACTTTCAGTTTGACACTTTCCTGTAAACAGCAGCACATTCTTCTTCCATTACATGAGACTTTAAAGCACCTAAGTATCACACAAAAGGGAGAGGTCTATCCCAGATGCAATTATGCCAACATCTCTCTGCATTTAAGCAAAAACACTGGACTGCTGGCTGACCTAGTGGACAGACTGTGAGATGATACCATCATATCTTAAATACAAGGTGCACTGGTAAGAAGAGATATTAAATATGCACTGAGCACCTACAAAAACAAGGGAAAATCTGTTCAATGTACAAGGGTGAACTGAGTTAGGGAACATAAGCAGGACACAACTTGTTTTCATTCACTGTATTGAGATGCAGTTGAATAAAAGCCCATTGACTCTCAATTAAAATCTACCAGACCATGGCTCCAGAGAAGGCAGTCTATTGATGCAGACTTGACGGCTTTCCCCCAGCATTCAGATTCCAATTTCTTTTTGGAGTAGATGCAAAGGAGTTCACCAAAGGAATACTCATCCTGCTGCAGATGCAGAGATAAGAGCCTTCTAATACCTCTGTGGTCCCACTCTCAGTCATAGTTGGAATATCACCAGTAGTTAATTCAGAATGGTGAAACCCATCACCATGTGAGAACAAAAAGGGAATCTGGCACATTCTTGAACATAAGAGTTCTCTTCTTCTGATATCCTTCTCCAAGCTATGGATTATCAGGTGCAGTCAGAAAAAAGATGAGTAAAACAGACTCTTTCACAAAGTTGTTGTTTTTTTTCCCTAGGAGATCAAGGCCATGAAGTCAGTCCAATATCCTACAAACAGAGTTCCAGCAAAGAGGAAAGCAGGAGGGCTTGGAACAAGAAGGAGCTTTATGCTGGCTCAGGGCCTTGGCATTCATGGCTTGGCTGGACAAGTTAGAACCGAGGAGCTCCATAATCATCTGGCATCCTCTCAATATTGTATCTGCAAAAGAAAGGGAAAACCTATTAAGACAACCTACTCTATGTTGTTCCCCTCTTAGTGCAGCAACATGCTTGTAGGAAGACTGAACATAAAACAGCTTTGCTGCATTTCTATCTGCAGCTCAGAACCTCAGGGAGAAAAATATTACCTCAGAGAAAACTAAAAAGACTTTATAAAGTTACCTCTATCCTGCAGAGTTCGAGTGTCAAGAAATCCTTAACCCCAAAGAAGAAAAAAAAATGTTTTTCTAAGAACTAATATAGGATTTAGGAGCAGAACCACTCTGGAGAATAAAATCCTGTCCATTCAACTTATGACACATGGGCAAAATGAGTAAGGCTGAAGATGTTTGGAGGGAAAATATTCGATGCCATCTTCTACTTGCAGGTCAATTAAAACCATGTATTTACAGCAATTAGCTTGCTCATTTCTGACATGCTTCTGTCTGCATTTTAGTTCACTCAGTTTCCACTGGTAGCATACCTGCCTCCCAGCATCCTTCCCATCCCATCTGAAGACTTTGACCCTTTTCTCTCCACGTTTTTATTTCTTTACCATGCTACCAAAATTATGTACCACACTTTGAAAGGATTTGACATAGAACTTCTGTCTTGCATAGAACCTAAATTGTACATAATGCTGAACAAATACTAAAACACTGGATATGATGAATGCTTTAGAAGGAATGGGAAACAAACTCAAACCAGCGTTGTTACAGTATCTCACAAGTCTTACTGTGCAGATGCATTGCTTTGAAACTGCTGCATCCTTCCAAGTTGCTTCAGCTTTTAGCTAAGAATCAAATTCAGTTTCTTAGCTGAGGATATAAAAAAATTTCAAATAGAACATGGAACAGGAAGTTTTTCTCAAGAATCTGTAGAATACATCTGCCCCATAGTCCTCCTACTGCTTATGCAAGATGTATCTATGGAAACACCGGTCTCAAGGAAAGAAGTCTTCCAGGTAGCAAATAAGTGGACTGCAATAAAAGCAGGTCTACAACAAGTTCTCTATCCCAGCAGCAGCTATGCTTTCACTTTTGTGTGAACACAAGGCTCTTTACTACAGTCTGCACTATAGACATTGCAGGAGAGAAGTACACTGGAATAGAGTCCATGCCAGACAATGATTCTGCCTGGCAGCATTCCTTTCTGTCAGAATTCCCTTACCTGTGCCTGGAAATATACATTATGGGCACTCCTGGAATCTTTCGTATTCTCCGCTTGAGCTCTTTATCCACTGTGGCTACAATATAACATTTGTGCTGAAAAAAAGAGGCAAGCCTGAGTCAACACTGGTGCTAAAGGCAAGCAAAAGCCTCAATTCAATTAGCTCGTTTAACAGGAGAGGGCTACCTGTCAATAGTAAAGCACTCCTAGGACTTGTAGAGAATTCCATAACACATTAATAATATAATTCTGCTAATCAAAACAGACTCCAAGAAACATTCAAACACTGTGCAGTTTTTACAGATGACAGCTTTCCCATTCAAGCTGCTTCTTGATGCTACCTTCCACAGGAATGCTTAGGGGAGATTATATCCTCCCCTCCAAATAAACTTGTGCTAAGTACTGAAAACGTCTTCTTATGAGATTTTACAGTTACTTTGCTGGAAACTTAAGTCATGAGTAACTAGCAGGGTTCAGGAATTTTTAGTGTATTAGCATAGTGTGGGTAAATACCTGAGTGACTCTCTGTACCAAACAGTCATCTGCATAGGTTCCTTTGTGCATACATGGCAAGCGTTCAAACCGAGGGTCCTTGGCAATTCTGTGGGGATACATATGTGCAGCATCACAGCAATCAGACCAGAAATGTATGGTAAGATAGTATGGTGGAACACAGACCCCCTTTTCTATGATATGCAGCATATTATCCTCTAAACAAGGGCTTAAGCCACAGAGCCAATGGTACATTCCACTAACTTGAATTGATGAGCAAACAAATAATAAAATCTGCCTAAATATTTCTTAGTTCTTTTAAACCAGTTTCCAAACTCTCTGTAATGTTAAGTTCTTGCCTAACAGAGAAAAATCATTTGAAATAACTCAAGCACTAGGAGAAATTCTAGATCTTACTGCTGATCTTTTGTACCTTGTATCTTTTCATACAGGAACACTTCACTTTCCCTCTGAAGGGGAACTTCAAAGACATTTAAGGGCTGCACTCATATATTTTACAACTCAACAGCTCAAATAAATGGTAAAAAACAATACAACTGAACAGTAAACCTTGAGAGCACAAGCCATCCTGGACTTGTTTTGTAGATATCACACAATGACACAGCTCTACATTACCACTACATGCTACCTACTGCAAGAGGAAAAATATGAGGCATAAGTGAAAAGTTCCAGAAGACCTGAGTCATTTTTTTCGTTATTTTTATACATTTTTACAATTAAATATTTAGAGAAAAAGAAGAAAATGTTATTTAGAAGGTCTGAGGGGAAAAAAAAAAATTTATAGCTGGATATTTATACCTAGTATATAAGTTTTCAAAGTGATCTAAAACTGAACTCAAAGAACTGAACTCAGAAAGCCAGAGAAATAAAATCAAGTTCAAGACCTACAATCCATTTGTACAAGAGCACCATCATAGCAAATTTCTTTCATTTCTTCTTGTCTGTCTCCTTTGTATTAAAATACAAAGTTCTAGAAGCAGAGAGGAATAGTGTGCACGTACCTTAATGCCACGCGATACCTCTGTCCTAACTTCTCAATTTCAGCCATTACACAATCTGTGATACATGGAATACCTACATGCAAAAATGACAGCATTAGAAGCCTGTATTAGAACAAAACTGTATTTCTGTACAGATCTCAACAGCACAGCTCAGAAAGTTGTCATGAGCTCTGTAACCCACTGTTTGCAGTTCTAAACTTCTAAGATCTGCTAAAGATACAAAGTGATGAAATGTGAAGCCACTGAGCAGCAACTGGACAAATCCATGATAATTTCAGATTTTTAAAATACCACTGCTTTACGTTAGTATTAGTATTTAAAACCACTGACTGTCAGAAAACAAAGTCTCAGGGCTACCACAGGCCATCTGCAACAAGCTCTGTGATTATAGTACATATTTTATTAAATATTTCTGTTACCCTCAGTTAATGTGGTGAGGCCAAATAGGTGATTCATGGACACATCATGGCACTATGTAACCTGGAATCTGCAAGTGAGGCAGACACTCACACTTGGCATAGAGGCAGTCCATCATAGACTGCACAAGGTCCAGCTTAGCCTTGATGGAGAAGTTGATGAAGTTGGTATCCACTAAGATGTGGTAAGGAGGCCCCAGCTGCGTGTTGTACTGGAAGAACAAACAGGAGGGATGCTGGGGGCTGTAGGGAAGAATACAAATCGATTAACTGTGATCGACATGACACCAAATCCTACAACGAAGGAGGGCTACGAGGCCGACACCCTCCAGGAGGCCCGCACTGCGGCACTTACACCTCCCGCTCCTTGATGGCGCTCGGATCCTCCTTCTTCTTTTTGGCGGGGGCCTTGGCCCGTTCTTTCTCATTTCTGCAAGAAAGTCCGCGCACTGCTGGAGCGGGGCAGCGACGAGCCCCAGTGGGACCCCCGCGCCGCCGAACGGGCCGCCAAGCTGCGGGGCGCCGCCTGAGTCGGCCTAGCAGCGGGCTACACTCACATGCGCTGGTCACGCAGGCTGATCATGCGCTTCATCACCGCATACTTCCGCGCCTTCTTCTGCTTTCCCTATAAGGAGACACGGGCGCGGATGAGCGAGACCCAAGACCCAAGACCCAAGACCCAAGACCCAAGACCCAAGACCCAAGACCCAAGACCCAAGACCCAAGACCCAAGACCCAAGACCCAAGACCCAAGACCCAAGACCCAAAGGCCCGGCCCGGCCCGCCTCGCCTCACCATGCTGCCCAGCCAGCACTTCCGGCGTCGTCAATGTGCGTCACAAGTCCCGCCCCCTGAGAGGACCGGGAGTTTCGTCACTTCCGGCCGCCGGCAAGGGGCATCGGTTTCGCGGCTCTGTCAGGGGGGTGTTCGGTAAGGGTGCTGCCGGTCTGGGAGCGGGGTGAGGCGAGGCGGGGCGGGTGGCACCGCAGTGCGTAGAGGATGGCACATCGGGCTCGGGGCCGCGAGCGCTGAACTCGGCTTGCTGCGGCCGCTTCGCTTCTCGCTCGCTGCTGCCACAGCCGAGTTCGGGGCTGCTTCTTTGAGCCGGGGGCCTCCCGAGGCCCGGAGCCACTTCTGTTCGCGGTGACGGGCACCGGGCTGAGCGGAGGAGCAGAGGATGCAGCTCTTTAATAAGCTCGCTGGGCTGACGTGCGCTGGGAAACGGCGCCGTGCTGGAGGTGCTGTGCTGATGGGCTTCGAGGAGAGCAGAGGGGATGTTGATACCTGTGCTTCTTTGGAGGGTCTGTGGCCCTCAGTCTTACTAAGCTGTGCTTTCTGCTGGCGGTGCGACTTGATCTGTAACAGCCCTCCTGCACGGGGAAGGAAATGCTTATGATGTCCTTGCGCTTGGGTTCTGGTACCCTGTGCACGAGGACTGAGTGAGGCAGGACTCGTGGCTCTTGTCTTCACTGTGGGTTTTTCTGAGGTTACTGAAACCTGTAGGTATCTCCTAAATGTGGCCAGCTTTGCTTGACTTGCTGGTCAAATCAGCTCTGCAGCACCAATGTACTGCATGAGAGATTTGTCCCGGCCCAGGGGAAGGGGCAGCCTACAGGAGGGCCCTGCAAAGCAGCACCTGCTTGGCCTGGGGAAAACAGCTTGCTGTCCTTGTTGTCGTTCACCTGCCGTGGAAAGTCCTTGGATAACTGACTGAGGTTTCCCTATGCTATCTTATTTTATATTATTTTATGTTGCATATATTTCTTTGGAATTGCGTGTAAATGCATGTGTGATAAATGCTGGCTATGAACAGAGAAGGGCAGATTTGTGTTGTGGATACCTTTGTCACTGCTGTGGCTTTTGTCCTTGAGGGCTGAGTGTGCTCTGTGCCTTTTGAGCTGACTCTTCAGTCTTCCATGAGTGTATTTTAAAGCCAAGTTTCTGTTTGTCCTTCTGTGCATACTTTAATTAATGTAAAAAAATACTGCACCTTCTTGGTTGAAGGAGAATTGTCTTGTGTGTGGTGTGTGTGGCATGAGACACAGTGGGTGCTGGTGGTGGATGTTTGCATGCATGGATAGGGATGTTCTGCTCAGAGGTGTGAAACTCTGTCATCTTAATGATTCTGGAGCAATACCAAATTACAGAAAGGCTTTTAAACCATTTTTAAATCCCAGCTGGCCCTGTAGCTGTAGCCATGTGAATGTGGCATCGTTGTTATAGCTCCTATGCACGGATATATTGGTGCTGCTTCCTGGAGCTTTGTCCTGTGTTCCCTTGACTTTACAGCAGCAGTAATGCAAACAAAATTTATTCTTGTTACTGGTCTTGTTTTCCATTCTGCCATGAGAGAGGCAATGGCACTAATGTTTATCTTATGATTCCTGGCTGTCTATCTAATTGTGCAAAGACTTCTTGAGGCGAACTACAGTGAAGCTTTTTTGATTCCCCATTTTCCATGCAGGTGGCAGGAGACCATTGTCTGCTGTGTCTTTCAATTCAGATCACTGGGACCTGTGGGTCAATTCAGCATTTCTCAGCCTAGTTATGATGGCACCTTGTATTGCTGCTTTTATGAATTAGATTCCCAGATTGTTAGCTGGCAGTTTTTAGCACTGATACTGTTTTAATTTAGCTGTGTATGCTGCAGCTTATCTTGAATACTAGCTACTCACAGCTAGGAACGTTACCCAAGGAGCATCCTTAAAGCTGCTGCTGGCATGTGTGCTCCAGGGAAGCCAACTGTGCCATGGCTGTTTCATCTCTGCTGGTTGCCCGGCTTGGCGCCTTGCCTGCCACTTCACGTGGAGATGATAGGATGAGAAGTAGCTGTGCTGATTGAAGGCAATGGCTTGTAGATGCAGGGAATCATCCTGAAGTTCTGCAATCCCAACCAAGAGGATTTTGTTGTCTTCAGATACACCTGTAGTTGGAATTACAGCTCTTTCTCTCCTTTCTGTAGAGAGGCTGTTACTTGCAGTGTGTTCTACAGAAAGGAGTTACGGGCTGAGAGTAGAATGGGTAGATGAACCAGTGGTGTCAGTTTGATGCTTTTTGGTGACCCAAAAAAGCAGATTCTGTAAGATGCTGGGAGGGGATCTCACAGATTCCAAAGCATTGATAACTTTCTGTGAAATTCTGCAGCTGTGCAGGGGAATGCATCCCTTTCACTGCCAATCCACTAAGGGGCAGTTTCAAGCAGGCTTTTGTAGCACACAGGCAAGCACTGAAGACTCTGTACTTTGATGTTATCTTGGAGATATACTGTGAAATAACTTAAACATCGAAGAAATTGCTAATCTGTGATTCTTAATATACAGAGATAAGAATTTATAGACCTGAAACATTATTTAAGGGGAAAATTTAAGAGCTTATGCCCCCGGGGACTGCAACACTGTTCACTCAACCAGAGAGAAGAAAATAGCAGTGTGGGTGGGACTCTCCCTGAGATGTGGGGGAAGAGAAGGCAGCAAGAGTCTGACTTCTGCAGCACAATCAAAAAGTTACCCATTGTTTTGCCAGTGAGTTAGAAAGCTTAGAGCCTGGGTGGAAGTGTGCAGAAGCAGTTGGCTTTTGATTATTGGGGTGGAGGGAAATAAGAGACATATGTTCATGCTGTTGGATTTTACTTTTCTATTACTTCATTATTTTTATTATTATTATTATTATTATTATTATTTGGTTTATATTATTTTCATTATTAAAATCTGAATTCTGACAGTAAACTGTGATTTAGGGGACAGTGCTGCTGAAACTGAAATGCCTTATGAACTTCTTTTCTGAACCCTTAAAACATCAGCAAAAATTAGTTTGGGATAGCATAAAGTGTCCTGTGGCACATGAAGGCTTGGAGCCACAACTGGCTCCCTGTGCTTTGAGTAGCTCAGAGCTTCTTGGCTGCTTGGGAAACTCATGAGCCTGATGAAACCTATGGAGACAGGTTATTTATTTGCTTTTACTTCTGTCTTGAACTTTCCAGTTTAATAGATCATGTGGAATGAGAGTGTTATGTGGAGACTGAGAACATGTTGAAGCCAAGCGCTTCACTGACTGTGGTATCTTCATAGGATTGCTTCTGTGGATTTGACATCTAGTGATACTCTTGCAGTGCACCTCTCACCTGTTTGCACTTGCTAGATTTGTTGTCAGCGACGGAAAGATCTAACTTTACTTCTTCTTCATTTTCCAGGGAGGCTAGCAAACTACAGGCTACAGGGAGCTGTGCTTCAGGGCAACCTTTTTCCGCAAAGAGGAAGAGATTGCTGTGCTCAGGTCCTCACCTTTGAGCAGTTTTTCCTGTGATGCAAGTTCCAGGAGTTCCATTTTCTGTGACAGACTTTTTTATGGCCTCTTTGTGCTGACATTTGCCCCACTGTTGGGCATAAGGAGGAAGGATGCTGAAGAATGGGTACCACCCTTTTGGTTTTTAGAACATGGGCAGTTGCATAAAGGTAAGCTGTTTAGCCAGGGGGATGGAGTGTATGTGGGGGGCATTTGCTGGGCTGGAAGATGATGGCCGTTGTTGTGGCCCAGGGGGATATATGCCTCATTTAAGCCTTCTGCATGCTGGTGTCCATTGCTGCTGCTGTTGAGATGACTGCCGAATAACTCCCCCTTTGTGTGTATATTCTTTTTTCTTTAAAGACAGTTTGAATGCACAATGTAGCTTCTCACTAACTGAATGGTGACTTGGTGAGCTATATTGGATGCATTAGTGTATGCCAAGTTGTTTGTCTGATTGTCGCACGCATTCGCTGCTACTGCTTGTTCCATCTGTCAGCTGTGTCTTATCAACCATGAACATGTTGTTCAGGGTGTAGTCTTTTTACTACATGTTTGTTTAGCACCTCCCTCAGTGAGAATTTAATTTTAGATTGGTGACTCTGAAAATTGCTGTTATCTTAAGTGTGCAAAAATCAAGGTTTTAGCTTGTGAGTTGATCAGCAAGGGTTTTTGCTTTTCAGAAGTGAGTACACAGAGGTGGACAGATTTTTTTCTACTTTCTACAGTACAGGCACAAGGCAGGAAAAAAAATAATGGATTCATCCCTGCTCTAGGAGGATTTTTTGTTCTCAATCGATCAGAATGGTCTGGTCCACATCCTTTTTATTCCATAGGCTTTCTTCTAAAGTTGCTGGTTGAGGGTCAGTTTCTGTCCATTTTGGTGTTGGCTCTGTTATGCACTTTCATGGTAGTTTGGAAGTTAACTTCATGACTTGATTCCTCTAGGTTTGAGATTTCCAATGAGTGGCTTTCAGATATTTTTGTTGAAATCCTGCAAAATTAGCTCATGCTTCAGTACTGCAAACCCACTGTTTGTTTTTTGAGGATAATACGTTGTCCTTTTGGGTCCCTGAATCAGAACAGCTATCTGTGATGGTGCAAGAACTATTCCTTTTAGCACGTTGTTTGTATATTTCAGTCTTATGGAATAATGCCTTAAAGATGTCCTTGGAGAGGAAGATAGATGATAGGTATTTGTCTGAGGAATCATAGACTAAATTTGGGCCAGTGTATGTGAGGAAGAGGTATTGGTCTGGACTTGGCCTATTTTGTGTTCTAGATGCAGCTGTGATCCTCGGCTTTGTGTCTCACCGAAGGGACCTGATGTTTTACATTATTGGTAAGTGAAGGAAAGGCTGCCACTGTGTTTGTTGACCTCCCTGTAGGCGTTAGAGGAATTTACTGAAAGCCTTCGATTTCGTGTTAGAGTCTACCTAACAAACATGAAGTTATTGTCACCCTGCACTGTGCCCTCCATTTGGCAGACTTGCCCCTTTACCATTCTTCTTGTTTCCAAAGTTCTTCCATTGAACTCACTCCTAAGCCATGCCCTTTTTCTCTTCAGAACTAGTGTAGGGTTGTTGCCTCCATGATGCTTCTTAACCCAGGCTTAATGTGATGTGCAGGGTTTGTGTGGCTATCTACTGTTTTCCTTAAAGAAATCTCTGTAGTTCTAATTTGCAACTCAGAGAGAATTTTGTGTTTTTGCTGGCCATGCCTGAGACTCCGTACCACCTTTGCCAATTTCTCCTCCACTTGCAATCATTTGCAGTGTTTTAAGGGATGCGTTGTTTGCTAACTTAACTTCTAGCATAACACAATCCGTAAATGCTTGCACAATAACTTCTGCCTTGAACATCTAATTTGCAGTTGAGTAGAATGTCATTAATAAAAGGCATCTTGGGATAGCGAGGATGTGACTTCGGTGCTTGATTCATCATGCTACTGCAACGACCATCTGTTTTCTCCTTGCTGCAGGTGGGATCACAGTATCTGTGGTAGCCTTCTTCTTCACCATTAAGTTCCTCTTTGAGCTTGCCGCACGTATAGTCAGCTTCCTTCAGCATGAGGACCGGGAACGCCGAGGGGAGCGAACTATTTATGACTACGTGCGAGGCAACTACCTGGATCCCCGGTCCTGCAAGATCTCCTGGGATTGGAAGGAGCCCCATGAGGTGGGCCATAGCATGGCCTTCCGAGTGCATGTAAGGGAGTATTTCTGTTTCCAAACATCTCTGGGGTGGGGACGTAGGTCTGAGTTAGGGATGAGCTCTTCAAATGCTTTTTTTTTTTTCCTCCTTTCTAATTGAGACCAACTTAGGAGTAGGAAAGCTAGCTGTTCTTGTATTCTCCCCTATTAATGTATTACAGAACTCAGTAAGTGCATATCCAAAGGTTGCTCTCCTATAAAACCTGATCACAATCTCTGTAGGATCCTCAAAATAATTAGAGGAGATCAGGCTTTTCCTGCTGCTGCTTCCTTTGCTGGGAAACAAGTGGGCTGAGCCTTGCCTTCAGCGGACTTGGTCATTTGTATCTTTTTGGTCATGCAGCTGAAGCCAGGAGCATGACACTGAGCATTTTAACAACCCTAGAGCTGTGAGGCCTCGTGGCTTCTCCCCATACCGTTAGAAGAGTTATTTCAAAAACTGAGTGTTATTCCTTTTGATCTGGAAAAGCTTGCCAAGGTCTCTGGTTTCCCCCTACTCGTGGAAGGTTGAGTTTAGTTGAATGGATCAAGAATACAATTGAGATTCATGAGGGGCCTGAACACTGAGGGTCTGGAGCTATGTAAGGATCATTTGAGCAAGTTTTGTTGAGCTCCTGGGCATTCCACCCCACCCAGCCAGAAAGGTATCAAAGTAAGAAGAAAGTTTCAATTATGATATCATTTTGAGGTGAGGAAAACCGTTTTACTTGATGGTAAATGAGAAGGGGTTCTAATACCAGAACAGGGAATTAAAAAAGCTAGAAGGGACTTGTTCTGTTCTTGCTATTTAAATTTACTCCCTTCACCTCACTGACTCATTCATGGCAGCTCCAGCAACCTGCTTGTGCATGCCATGCTTGTCTCACATTTGCTTAGTCCTTTATTTCATCAACAGTAGCTGTTGCAAGCACTGGCTACTTTCCCTGTCAGCCCATACACATACTACTTCAGGCCCTGCACTGTTTAGAAGCAGGGAATAATAGTAACATTTGCTGACTGGAGACTGTTTGCTGACAGCAGGCAGGATCTAATCTACAGGCTGCAAGTTCTTAGGATTTTGAGGTGTAATTCTTTCCATGCAAGGAAGTACCGGCTGAGGTGCATTACCTTCTAAAATTGGATAACTGCTGTGATGGAACTGGCTGTGTCTGTGTTGTTTTTGTGCCAATGCTTCTTATCTGCGTGCATTCAGTCAACTCCTTTGATAAACATCTTCTGCATGGTATTCTATGCAAACTTGAGGAGAGTTTAGCTGAGCACAGATGGACAAGATCTGCTTGTTTCTCTGAAAGGACATAGCTTTGCCTTTTTTCCTTGGGTAGTGGATTCTCTTGGTTTCTGTTCTGATACAGACTAACATCGCAGAGAAGAAATGCCCAGAGGCATTTACTTTTTGGGTCACTCATGTGAACCCCAACTAAAAAGAGAATGTGGTTTTTCGACGCCCACTTGTGCCCTGTTTGTTTGGGAGAACACAGCCCGTGCGTTAGAGCTGTCTGTTCGTTTTTGTCTCCTATGCTGAGCTGGGGTTCTTATGCTCGTTTCCCCCGGTTGCAAAGCAACTTGCTTTCTGTCTCTCTGTGCACTGCATATTTTTGCTGACCTGAATTTCTCCATTTCCCATGCAGTTATTCTATAAGAATGGGCAGCCCTTCCCTGCTCACCGGCCTCTGGGGCTGCGAGTTCACATCTGCCATGTGGCGCTAGCAATTGATATTCCTGTAACCCAGGAAGTTCTTCAGGAGCCTAATTCCAATGTGGTGAAAGTGGCCTTCACTGTGCGCAGGGCTGGGAGATATGAGATCTCTATAAAACTCGGTGGCTTGAATGTGGCCTACAGCCCCTACTACAAGGTGTTTCAGCCAGGTAAGGTCTAGGTAGCTCTGTAATGATTCAAAAAGTAGGATGTGGAATTATTGAAAGGAATTAGGTGTATGTATTTCCAAATAAAATAGATAGGTGGCTGGGAAAGGGTTACCTTTCACGATTTTCCTCTAGCCATGTATAAATCCCAGCAACAGACCTGTGATTAAAACATACTTTCTACTACTAGAACGTGGCAAAACAGAAGCTGCCTTGCAGAATAAGTCACTAGTTCTTAAGCTCTCTAACCATCTGTGGCATATTCTCAATTCTGTAATAAATTCTTTGTGATCCGTCTAGCAGCCGGAGAATGTTTTTTGCAAAGGTATCCTGTACTGATAATGCTGCTGAAAAGATTCCCTTGATTTGATTCCTTTCCTTTTTTGAATATTCCACACTATTTCTCTGAGCTGCTTTTTTTTTTACGCTTTTAATTTTTTTCTACTTTTGCTTTTTGAACTCCATCAGAATCTTCTGAATTTCATGCGCATTTTCACTGAAAGTTTCTCTGTTAAGTTGCATTATAAATAGATAGAAAGCTTGCTAGGATGACCCCTTAGAAAGAGGGAGCTCAGATTTAATTCAGATACCCTTCAGGATTAATTTTGTTTGATAAACTGAGTTTGCAGGTTTCCTTGGATGCCAGCTGACTTGTGCTTTGTAACTGCAGTGTGGGCAAGCTTCTGAGCTGAAGGTCAGAATGAAGAAAAGGGCATTCTTTGGAGGGCTGGTGACTGATTGGGTTTCTTTTATTGGTATTGAGATTCTAATCCAAGGTGTCTCCATTGCCTCACGCTATGCATTTCAGTGCTCAGATTCTTTGTTTTTTGAGTCTAAGGACGTGAAATCTTTTGAGAGCTTTATCAGTTTTCAAGTGGATTGTGCCCCTAGTTGCTTTTTCTTTGTAGCAGCACCTGGCATTCTGACTCTACACTGTTTTTTCTACCCCAGGGATGGTGGTTCCCTCCAAAACCAAAATTGTTTGCCATTTCTCCACTCTGGTGCTGACCTGTGGGCAGCAGCACACCCTGCAGATAGTTCCCAGAGATGAGTATGACAATCCTACCAGCAATTCTGTGTCCCTTATTGATGAGCACAATTACAGTCTCTCCATCCATGAGGTGAGTGCAGCTTTATCCCTTGCCAATTCATTTCACGTGAACAAGAGAGAATTGTCCTCTGTTTTGTGTTTTCTGTTTAGCTGGGTCCTGAAGAAGAAGAGAACTCTGACGTTGTGTTTGAGAAATCTGTGGTATCCAACCGGCAGACTTGCCAAGTGTTCTTCCGATTCACCTTGCACTGTAGGGGGTGTTTCCATGCCTGCATCTCCTACCAGAACCAGCCCATAAGTAATGGTGATTTTGACATCATTGTTCTGAGTGGTGAGTCAAGAGCTGCGCGGTGTTTATTCTCTGAGTGCCCCACTGCAGAATGCTACATGAAGTCTTGTAGCAAAGTTAAACATAGCATTCCTGCAGGCAAGCCATGCTTAGTTGCTCAAGGAATACCTATTCTTTTTAAAAATGCTAAGCTAAATGAATTTGTTGCTGACAAGGGAGATCTTGGAAGAGTGATGTTCTCTGTACCTTCAGATAAAACAACATGTGTCCTCTTGCATGTCTCACGAGATTTACCTCTGAAATTAGGCAACTTTTATTGCTTCCTACTCTTTTGCGTCTGAGCCATACAGCGAGCTGGCTTTGTATTGTATACTGAGCTGTAGCAATGAAGATCACTGTATGAAACCTATGTGCTTTGGCTGTTTCTTGAAGTATTTGGCTATTTTCTTAAAGAAACAACCAACCAAAATAATAACAATAATTAAAAAAAAAAATAAATCCAAAGACTAGTAACAATCTGAAGCCAGGGTGGCCAAAATGCTACCATGAAACTCTTACATCCTGTTCCTGGTTTCACTTTAGTAACTTCATGTCACCAGGTTTTTTCTGGATGTTAGCTTTCTGGTTGTTTTTTTTTTTTTTTTTTTGGTTTCTTTTTGTTTTGTTTTCCTTTTAATCTGACTACCTTAAAGCTGACTAATTTGTCATTGTATAATCAATGAATATTAAGATGGTATAATTACAAAATAAACAAGAGAGTTAGGCAAAGCAGATAATGATAGCAAAAAAAAAACATAGATAGAAAGCTTACCCCTATCCTGGGCTCACTTACAGAACTCCAGCAGAGCAGATCTCCAGAAGAAATCCTTCCCCACTGGTAGCCAGCTCTTAAATAGGTCTAGGAATAAACATAATTAATAGGAATTGCCTTCACCTGTGCTCCTCTGACTGACTCATTGCTCGCCTCAGGTGATCAGTCAGAGGTTCAGGCTGTGACTTAGCAGTTCCCATGCAGTCATGTTCTATGGATTATCTATTTTTTGATTCTGGGCTGCACTAAGATTTACACAACCCTTATTCACTTCCTTTAGAGAACGAGAAGAACATCGTAGAACGCAATGTCTCCACCTCGGGTGTCAGTATTTACTTTGAAGCTTACCTTTATGAAGCTTCTAATTACACCAACACCCAGTGGCACCTTCCACCAACACATCTAAGCTCCTCCCAGCGCCGTCCTTCTACTGCCACTGAGGATGAAGATGAAGATTCTCCTTCTGACAGCCAAACTCCTGAGAAAGTGAAGAAACCTAAGAAAGTGTATTGCTATGTATCTCCTAAGGTAATGACCACAAAGATACCACTCTTAGGAGCATTTATAGTACAAAATAACTGAAGAGATTCCCTGTACCCTACCTTCAATTTCAGATTTAGGTGCCTAAAATCTGGCTGAGAAAGTTTTGCTTGTGGATGGACAGCAAACGTAAAGCTCATGGCTGAGAACTTTGTGAAGCTTTGCTATTCTGTTTTTCTAAGTCTCATCAAAGCTTTATAGGAATTTTGTCACAAATTGTTCAGGAGACTTTGGCCTTTCCTTTGCTCTGGTCAGGTCAGACTAGCAATTCCGTTTGTCAGTTTCTAATGCCTCTAGACCTGAACTAAGACACTTATTAGGTTTTATGGCTTTATCCTTTTTCTTGACAGTTACTGAGAAAGTAAAAGAAAAAAAGTAGTCAGAGGATGAAGTGTGGATAAGTAGAAGGAAGAGAATTCTAACAAGTGAGACAAAATGAGGATTCCCTTATTATAAGAATGTCAGCAGAAGCCATTATCCCTTCTTATTGCCTTCAAACTTTCAAGGAAGCTAGAAAGAAAATGCCACTGAATCTGCTAATAAGTTCACTTTGCAAATCTATTAATCTGAATGCATGCTGAAAAAATGCAGTGATGAGTATTGGTGTAAAAGGCTAATCAAGGAATTGTTTATCTAACAGAGAGAGAACTGTGAAACGGTTGCATGGTGGCGGTTGTTGCTAGAGATTTCTAGATCTCGACAGCATGCACCATGAAGAGCTGACTTTGGGAATGAGTTGCGGGCCCTTAGGAACTTTGAATCCTTTTATTCTTTGAGAGTCATTCTGGACTTCTGTAGACTTCTCTGTTGTGTTATTTGCTAAAGGGGTTCCCCAGAAGCGCGTACCAATGCAGGTTCTCTTCAGATGCCAAAGTTGGTGATGCATTTTCTGATGCTTGTGTAACTGTATTCGTGGATTTCCCTTTATATGCCTAGAGCATCTGTCCCATGTGATAGATAACTGTGCTGTTATTTAAGATGTTCCTGTTCATATTTGCTCAGCTTCTGTTGTATAATTGCTCAGTGAAGAAATGCCACTCATCATTTTTTCTCCAGTTACTGCAGCTAGAGCAGTGCAAAGAATGATTTTGTTTTTCATCAAATGATACTAAAATTTCATCTTAGCTTGCTCTTTGGAAGCTGACAGTTCCACAGTTAGCAGTTATTTGTTCAGCCAGATATGAACTGGAAAGAAGTTTTTCCCAAATCTCCTGGATTTAGCAATTACAAATGCTTTTCCAAAATAGTTTGAAATGGTTGTCAAAATTAAGGGGATATTAGCAAGAGTTCTGGGAGGCAGAATGTGATAATTTTTTTTTTTTCCCAGAACTTGTGTTACAATGTTGTCTTGAATTCAGCCTCTCAAGGGTACTTACATTAAGTACCCTGTGATTAGACTGGTGCTATTGTACTGAACACAATGGCTTATTGCTGTATAATTTGTATCTTACATGCCTTGTAAGTGTTCATGGTCAACTCTTGCTAACAAGTTAAGCTTCTGTGTGCTGTTGCTAGTTTTAAAGGCTTTAAGTATTGTAGCAGAGAAAAGATGTCATCAGTGTTTGCAGAAGCCTGACCCTAGGATTGCTCTATTTCTCAAGCATTTTGGGGAAGACCCCTTAATGATTGAGTGACCTTTAACACTTTATTTTCCTTGTGGTTACTCAGCAATTCTCAGTGAAAGAATTCTACCTGAAGATCATTCCATGGCGCCTTTTCACCTTTCGAGTATGTCCTGGTACAAAGGTGAGTCTCTCCTTGTGAGAAGTCCTTGGGAGTGAGAATCTGTTTTTCTCCCTTTTGGAGAGGAGGTTTTTCAGACACAGAGCAAAGCTTTGCTTTGTAAAATTCAGACTCTGGAATGCTGTCTCACTGCCTTAATTCTGCTGTTATTTGAGTAGAAACTAGTTCTGTTAGTCCTTCCTGCCTTTTGTCCCAGGTTGAAGCGAAAATCATGCCTTCTCTTGCATTTTTATTGTTTTCCTCATAACCTTATTAAAATGCTGTGACTGTGTCCACTGAAGCCTGTTGGTTAGGGAGCAAGCTTTGAAGCAGACTCCCAACTGGAGCCCAGATACTTAGAAGCAGTGTTCTTGTTGACTGCCTCTACATGAGTGGGCAGAGAAGATCTGAGAGTGCAGGTGGTCTTGTTCTGTCTGCTGAATGTGCTGTTGGAACACTTCTCCTATGAGGACATGCTGAGAGAGCTGGGACTGTTCAGCCTGGGGAAGGCTCTGTGGTGACCTGGTGGTGGCCCTTCAGTATCTATGGGGAAAAAATGGGACAGACTCTTTAGCAGGGTCTGTGGTAATAGAACAGAGGGAAATGATTTCAACCTCAAAGAGGGTAGATCTAGGTTAGATATAAGGAAAGCATCTTTTACAGTGAGTGTGGTGAGGCACTGGGATGGGTTGCCTGGTGATGTGGTCGATGCCCCATCCCTGGAGACTTTCAAAGTGAGGCTGGATAGGGCCGTGG
Source organism: Tympanuchus pallidicinctus (assembly GCF_026119805.1). Lineage (NCBI taxonomy): Eukaryota > Metazoa > Chordata > Aves > Galliformes > Phasianidae > Tympanuchus > Tympanuchus pallidicinctus. The sequence goes on along the minus strand of NW_026294747.1, from coordinate 37,224,551 downwards.
GCCTGATCTAGCTATTCATGTCCCTGTTTGTTGCAGAGGAGCTTGAGTAGGTGGCCTTCAGAGGTCCCTTCCAACTCTTAAGGGTTCTACGATTCTTTTATCTGCATGATGCTTACCATTTCTTGCATCTTTTTGCTTCTAGTTTTCATATCTTGGTCCTGACCCTGTGCACAAACTACTGACACTGGTGGTAGATGATGGGATCCAACCCCCTGTGGAGCTCAGCTGCAAGGAGAGGAACATCTTGGCAGCCACTTTCATTCGCTCTCTGCATAAAAACATAGGTAAAAGGGTAGGGAGGTAGGTATAGTAGTTGGGAAGTTAGCAAAACTAGCAGACTCGAGTGCTTGGCAATGAAGAGTATCAGCACTGAATGAACTTTGAGAATGCAGTGATTCCTGCAGTCTCATACTCTGTTGCTGTTGGTGCTTTCAGTCAGTATATTTCATTGTGCCATCTGTTCCTATTCAGTTTGGCTTTCCTGTAATGCTCTTTTAAAGCACACTTGTGAGTATTTGAACGTTAGCAAGAATAACTGCAGACTAACTTTAGAGTTCTGTCCCAAATGTTGCTGTAACGAACTCTTGGACTGTAAAGCAGTTAGGCTTAGGAATGCCTTCTTACTGTTCCAAGCATTGACAGCTCAGACCTGACTCTAACTTTCGCTGTTCCCAGGAGGCTCAGAGACCTTCCAGGACAAAGTGAACTTTTTTCAACGAGAACTGCGTCAAGTGCATATGAAGAGACCTCATTCAAAGGTCACACTGAAGGTCAGCCGTCACTCTCTTCTGGAGTCGGTGAGTGAGTGTAGAGGTCACCTCAGTCAAGTCCAGCACTTCTCCATCCTTTTTCTTCATCTCGATGCCTAAAGAAATCCAAACTGGCACTTATTAGGGCTGCCACACTAAAAATGATTAGTCCTTTTGCCCACTGGCAGATGCCAGTAGAAAGCTGGACGCTGGAAAAAGAAGAAAATCTTAAGGTAGCTCCTTTGTGTTCAGATGTTGTAACATGCTGTTGGATGCTGTGTTCTTCCTCTACAGCCAGTAAAATGTTGTCTGTTTCCTTAGTAATGAGGATACTTCAGCTCTGATTAAGGAGGAAAAAAAAAAAAAAAAATAGCCCTGAGAAATGTCTCACATAAATGCTTGCATGGCCTGTAAATGCAGGAATGCTGGTACTGTTGTCGTGATTTTTGGGGCTTGGGGCTCAGACAGACACTGATCATTTGAATTGGATCTGGGGTCAGAACCTGAGAGTTCCCAAGTCCTTGCTTACTCTTTCTTCTATACAGCCATTCAGTGCCGTGAGCTCTCACATCAAGTATGACTGAACTGCACATATGCATTGATGAGCTTGTAGCCGTCAAATATTCTGTAGAGTCCTTGATTGAGTCTTCACTGAAGCTGATCTGATATATTCATATAATACATTTCTTAATTGACATTCTGAATACCATGTAAAGAGAGCAGGCAGTTATCCTGACTTATTGTTTCCATATGTCTCATAACAGAAATGTTATGAAGATGGAAAAGAACATTTCTGGAGAAAGCAGGACTGGCTGGGATATATTCAGTAAATCCATGTTTTGGATTATTTTTTGCACGTACAAGCTTGCACTGTTTACAAGATTATGTTTCAGTTAATAGCGTGATACAGAATGGCATTAGTCATAGAAATGCTGTTAGAAGGATTTTTTCCTGCTATTGTTGGAATTCCTGCACCATCATTTGCACTGGTGTTACTGCCTAGTAAGACAAAATAAATTCAGTGCCATAATAATAAGTGTAAGTTCTAATGTACGAGGCTGACAGGCATGAAAACTGTGACCAGTGCTTATCCCAAAGAATTGACTAGCATGGTGCCTAACCTGTTTGAAGATGGATTAAGCCAAGGCAAACCGTATGGTTGAGGACTGCTAAATAATATTTTCCTTTAATTGAAATCCATAACTGGGACAAAAGAAGTTCTAGGCACCTGGAGGATTGCTACTTTTTTGCATTGTGAATTGCTTTAAGTATGAATTCAGTGAACCCTTCAAGCTATTTTCTAATGTTCTCTGAAAGATTCCTTTTTTGAATCTGACTCGTGGGCTGAAAGTGCTTTACAGAAATTGTTCCTACCCACCAGCATTTTAATACTTCAAACAATACTGCAGCCATGGGAGGGATGTATCTGGGTTGTGCTAAGACTATTGTTTTTGAACCTCATACTGGTTTTAAGATGAGCTAGATCTGCATGGGTAGTGCTTCTCTCCTCTTAATAGAAAATGAGTAATTGACTTCTATGGCTTTCAACAAGTAGGAATTAGACCTCAGGAGTTCCTAGTTCTCAGTTCTGTACTTTAAAGTACTGGACTGTGTTTCTTATGTTCTGTGTAGTTTCACTTGTCCATCCACATATTGGACAAGTATTGGTTACAGGATGCCAAGCAGTAACAGCTGCCGCTATTTTACATTTCTTTTCTTTTTTTTTTTTTTAATTTATTTGCAGTCTTTTAAAGCAACACGAAATTTTTCTGTTTCTGACTGGAGCAAAAACTTTGAAGTGGTTTTTCAAGATGAAGAAGGTGAGTTATCCTGTGACTTTGTTTGAGGAGGAAGTAGAATTCTTAGTCTGAAATTCTGGTTTCATGTAGTCTCTGTCCTTTGTGATTTTCTAGCTCTCACCTTCTCACGGATGTTGGTGAATTAACCTTCTGGTACTATCTATCACCACTTCAGATAGATACCTGAGGCTTAAAGTAAAAATGTGTGTATCAGGACTCAGGGAACAGAACCTGGTGTTCTCGAGTCCCTGTTTACTGCTTTTTCTGCTACGGAGAGCTGTTCATTGAGATTAGTTCTCCCGTCAGGTAGTACTGAACTGCATGCATGAAACTCTTGAGCTGATGACCTGTGGGTGACGTCTGAACTTGTTTTGTCTTATAGCTCTGGACTGGGGAGGTCCACGCAGAGAGTGGTTTGAGCTCATCTGTAAGGCATTATTTGATACCACCAGTCAACTCTTTACCCGCTTTAGTGATAACAACCAGGCCTTGGTGAGTCTGCAGTTTTCTGTACTGAATAGTCCAAGCTCTGCATTGGCATGCTGCCGGCTAAATAATGCTGCTGCTAAATTTATTAAGAAGCATGCAGCCTTACCCATCCTTTAGGAGGCCTATCCAGACACTTTGTTGCCTTCCTCAAAGCTTTGCTTAATGATCTGAATCCACTGAAACATGAAAAGCTGGATGAAAAGCAGAGGGTAGTCACTACCAGAGAATATAGGGACTCCAAATGCACAATAACACACATACAGTTTTAAGATGGGCCAGACAGCTTTGTTAACTATGAGCATAGCAAGAGAGCATTTGAACAGTCAACAGGGCCAAGTACCTGCCTCTGGGATGGAAGAAGGAATCAAGCAGTGAATTGTTTGTTAATATGGAGGGATGGATCTTGGTGGACTCTGTAGGAATGCCACGTCTGGTATTACCTTAGCTCAGACTGCTAGCTTTTGGTCAGAAAGAACAGAAGTTATTTCATTAGGACAAACTTAGCCAATCCTCTCAAATCTTGAGTATCATTAATTTTACCACTATACCAGTCAGCAGGGAAGACTACATTTTTGGGAAAGAGTAGGTGTTGTCAGAGTGTCTAGATGTTTTATTAGGTCTGACTGTTTCAGATTCAATTTGTTCTCTCACACAGCCTCCAACCTGTGAATGTGAAACAATTGATGTTCTTCACAGATAGACTCAGGCATTTCATTTCTGTTGCTTGGCTCTGAGGGTATTACCCTGAAGTTCCTTGTGCACCTAGTGAGATGCAACTTAAACTTTATTCCTCATACCTACTAGCTGTGATAGCCTTGTCTAGTACTTCAGTATTTTATTTTTATTTCTTTACAGGTGCATCCAAATCCAGGGCGTCCTACGTATGTACGACTCAAGCTGTATGAATTTGCAGGCCGCCTTGTAGGAAAGTGTCTTTATGAGTCATCACTGGGAGGTGCTTACAAACAACTGGTGCGAGCTCGTTTCACCCGATCCTTCCTGGCTCAGATCATAGGACTTCGTATGCATTACAAGGTAAAAAGCTTCCCAGCACTGTCTGAAGATGGGATCTGGGAAACAGATGAATGTTAGTGTGGTAGGAGCATATTCAGAATCCTAGCTAGCAATATATGTAACTTTCAGAAAATCTCTCTTCTTTCTCATGTTCCTTCCTTCCTTTTTTTCTACTCAGTATTTTGAAACGGATGATCCAGAGTTCTATAAATCAAAAGTTTGTTTCATACTGAACAATGACGTGAGTGAGATGGATTTGGTCTTTGCTGAAGAGAAATACAGTAGAACAGGACAATTGGAGAAGGTGAGAAAGGCAGTTCCTGAAGGTGGGACAGTTCAACCCCTTCTACCTGTACCAAGGGAGACCGAAAACTTTGTGTGCCCCAGAAATGGACCTTGTGCTGGGTGTTAGCCAGGGTGTTTGTTCTGGTTGGGACTTAAGGCTTGGGGATTGCTGTTGGTCATGCTCATGTCAAGTGATCTTCTGTTTTCAGGTGGTTGAACTGGTGACAGGAGGGGCTCAAGTACCAGTAACAAATGAAAATAAAATATTTTATCTGAATCTACTTGCACAGTACAGGCTGGCCAATCAGGTTAGAGAGGAGGTGGATCACTTCCTGAAAGGTAACATGCTGTCTGCTCCCCTCTCTTTTCTGCCTTCATGTCCTGAGGGCTAACACCTTCTTGCTCTTCTCTCCTCTCTTCTTCCAGGTCTTAATGAGTTAGTTCCTGAGAATCTACTGGCTATTTTTGATGAAAATGAGCTTGAGGTAATCACTGCCTTCCTAAGCATGTCTACCATTACAGTGCCTCCTCTCTGACAAATGAAGAGACTTCTGATGTGGAATAATGTCAAAGTGCTTATTTTCTAAGGATTTATAATTTGGACAGTAGCTGTCGTCTTGTTTCCTGAGCTTCTGGCTTTGACTGCTATCTCTTGTCTTTCAGCTGCTTATGTGTGGTACTGGAGATATCAGTGTCTGTGACTTCAAGGCACATGCAGTAGTGGTAGGAGGATCCTGGCACTTCCGAGAGAAGGTAAGTGATAGGGTTTCTGTCTCTTGTTTGCTGTTACTGGTTAGCCCAGCTACAGCAGAAGACAAGTTAAACTGGAAACAGCTTTGCTTTCTTGATTGGAAATTCAGCTTTCAGAAAGATGAACACGAGGATCTGAGTCAAGAACAATACTGCAAGTATTATGAAATAATGTTTAATCAAGTACAAGCAGGAAAAAATTAGCAGCAGCAGTCCTTTTACAAAAAGCCAACAATTTGCTAATTAAGAGCAGTTCAGCAGGGATTTGAGAGGAAGTGGTGGGAATTGTTGCTAGTGGGGATGCTTTAAGATCATGACTGCAGCCCATGTGGTGTGTTTGGAATTCAGTGCTACAGTAGACTACTAATGTAGTAGTCTAAATTTGTACCCTTCAAATCTTTCTAGTGGGAACAGTATAGGAATGTAAGCCCTTCATTTAGAAAAATAATGGAAACTTCTAAAACACCCAAGCAGAAGAGAGGTGAGAGTACAAGCTACTGTCTGTAAGCACTGGAATGGTTTCACCTTCCTGCAAAAGTAGCAGAGGATGTGAAAAAGCAAAAGATGAGCATAGCACAAGAAGCAAACGAGCTTCTGTGTTGTAAACTTAGTTGGTTGTCTGTACAGGTATTTCTAAAAATAAAATCTGTGGGGAAAGCAGAGGTCTTTCTACCTTAAAGGAATGAAGTAGTGGGAAGAAGTGTTGAGACATCTTTTAACTTAAAGGAACTATGTAATCCTTGTCTCATCCTGGTAACAGCAAATTGTTACTGTAATTAGAACATTAGGTTGTGAGATAAATTGCCTGATCTTCTTGTGATCTGCTTACAGGCTTATCTGATTTGTTTACCTGACCTGGCTTTACCTTTACTGTTTCCTAACAGGTCATGAGGTGGTTTTGGACTGTGGTCTCCAGTTTCACACAGGAAGAGCTGGCTAGGCTGTTACAGTTCACAACTGGTTCATCCCAACTGCCTCCAGGAGGGTTTGCTGCACTTTGTCCATCTTTCCAGATCATTGCAGCTCCAACTCACAGTACTTTGCCGACAGCTCACACTTGGTAAATATCCTGGAGTGATAGGACTTCTGGCACTGTGCTTTGGTCATGATGCTGGCTATCTGTGATGTGTGTATTATACATAATTTGTGGGACACTTGTGTTAACCCATCTAAAATCAGCTGATGGAGATTGCTCCTTTTCAATCTAATCTGAATGGGATTTTTCTTTTGTCTTACAGTTTTAACCAGCTGTGCCTCCCTACCTATGACTCCTATGAAGAAGTGCACAAAATGCTGCAGCTAGCTATCAGTGAGGGTTGTGAAGGCTTTGGCATGCTGTGATTTCCCCTTTCCAGGAGGCCATTTGAACATCGTTCTTCATGGCAAGAGCCAGGTTCAATCCCTTAGCTGTTCTCCTTCCCTTCACCTGGGCAATGGGGGCAGAGCAAAGACTCTGTATAAAGGAATTTGTCATCCAGTTGTCATGTGGCCTTTCTGTATCTCAAATATGTCATCAAGAGTTCATAGTTTTCCTTTCCTTCATTCTCCCTTTGGTTCAGTGTGAAACAGCAGAAGGAGTGTGGTGCATTTATCAAGGAGACACTGTGCAGGATTACCCTGCACACCCATCCATCTGTGAGATGACATTCATGAGCAGAAGTTGCAGTGAGGTGCAAACAACATGCTGAGCTGCCTTTATTGTAGCTCTCAGGGAAGAAGAGGGAAGGCCAGTGTGGAGCTCTGCTGGAAACCTGGCTCATAGGAAGCCTTAGTACTTTTGTGTCTTGGCTCAGCTCCCTCATTGATGCACCACAACAGCTCATCTAGCTCAATCACTCAAGAAGGGTGCAGAGCGATTCTTTCTTTCAGCACCTGGCCCAGAAGGGTTTCTTGTTCTCCTCCATCTTGCTCTGGATACTGTTGTCTGTCACCTGTGCCACAGAGAAAAATGGGCAGTCTGCCTCACTGGAGGGGATAGCCCAAAGGGGAGAGCAGTCTCATCAGAGCACAAGTGCTGGCCCTGACAGTCATTCTGTACTACCTCCACCAGGGTCCAGCAGCAGAAGCGTCCTTCTCCAGCACCAGCTGGTAATGAGCCTTTGCAAATGAACTGGAAGAGGAATTTCTCCTCCACTGAATGTCTATGATAGTGATTAATGATGTTGCACAGGAAGCTGTCCCACGCCCTTGCCTTCTTTCTCCTTCCTCAGGAGAGGGGGCACGGGCACGACTGTGATCCCTTATTGCTGAGCACCAATGCCTATCCCACGTTCACCTTCAGGGGTATATATGTTATATAAGAGCAGCGACAGGTCAGTAAGCAGCTACAATATACATTGCTCTTGTGTTTGTTCTTGGGGTGATGGCTCTGGGCACAATGCCGTACCTCCACCCCAGCATCCCCCAGGGTCTTGGCTTCTACCTCTGTTGTGCAGCAGTCTGAAGCTTCTCTTTCTTTACTGCATTTCAGGCAGGGTTTCCAGAGGGTTGTTGGTGCCTGGAGAGCAGCTGGCTTTCTGTCCTCCCAATCTTCCTGCCTGCTCTTTCTTGAGCTCTCCTTTCCTACTGCTCTATTCAGGGCTGCTGGCTTTCCAGCAAAAAATGCTAATTAGAACTTCATTCAAATGATCACTCGACAGCCTGCATGATAGTACATTGCACTCACCGTTGTATGACTTGTGGGGACAGGAGTGGACAGACCAGCATGATTGGTTTGAGTTTGGTTGGCAGTTTCTTCAGCCCTTCTTAAGGAAAAAGAAGGAAAATGAGTCTGTGAATGCTTGTAGGTTCTTCAGTGAAGCAAACTTTTTGAAGATCTTTTAAGTGCTCAACAGTCTCTTAGTTCAGGTCAGGAGACGTGGGCATCCTGCATTGCTAATGCCTGCAATTTAAGCTTTCACTGGATTATGGAATGGCTGGATTTCTTCCAGAGTGAAGTCTCAAAGTGGCACCCCTGAGCTAACTTTAGAACACTGTATTAAATAAAAATTCGCATCATCCTCCTTAGCCCTCTTTTATCCTCGAGCTGATCCAGGCGTATTTCTGCACAGTATGGATTATTTTTTTCTTTAGAGAAGTGTATGCTTTTTCAGTGTACCTTAGTTGAATTGACTGGGAACTTGTGGAAATGCTCTTCATCTAGAGGATGTTCTTAGTAAGTCAGCATCTTACCTATTCTTGGGCTGTGCAGAAAGAAACAAGCCATTTTGGTGCCAAAACCAGCAAGCTGAGCGTTGAGTCTACTCAGGGGGATTTCTTTGCCTTGTGAATTCATTCTGCCACTGGCGCCAAGGTGCTAGCAGATTGCAGCTTGAGAGATTGCCACCATTGCGCTCTGTAGGATCTGGATTCCCTTTTCAGTGCAGGCTTCTTTTTGCAAGGTCCTGAGCTTTGGGTAGAAAATGCAGTACTAGCTTTGTGCTGTGGATGGCTTCTGTGGCCGCTGCAGCTGTGGCTGTGTTCTCTGTGCCACCACTTCACTGCTTTCTCTAGGGACCGAGAGAAGGTGGCTTGTCTTAGCTCCTGTTTGTTGGGAGGTGAGCCTGGTGCTCTTCCCACATTGCAACCTTGTCTTTCCAGCCTTGTAGCTATGGACCAGGTCTGCCAATGACATCTTCCTCAGGAATTCTCCCTTCTTCTACTGAGCTGGACTGCTTTACTCCAAGGACAAAGTAGCTGGACATTGGGCACTCTTCCTCTGCTGGAAGGAGCTCCTAAAATCCTAGTGCATTGCAGCCAGCATCCTATGCTTCTCAGAAGCTATACAGAGCCAAGGAATTTCTTCTTAACACAAGCGCAGGCGGAACTGTGGTGGGTGCAGGTACTCTTAGTTAAAGAAACCCATTTCCATTATTGACACAGGCCCCCAGTTGGTTCCGTGTTCCTGGATCTGTCGCAGTGTTTCTAATCTCTAGCTTTATACTCTTTTCCAAAGTGTTCACTTTTTATGCTGCCCTTAATGCTGGCAGCATGTATGCTCTGGTTACCTGTACTATATGTTTCTTCTGACAGGCTTGTTATTTTCTTTTTCTCCTTATTTATTCCCAGTTTACTAGAGGCACTTACATAAAAAGTTTTAGGACTCTGGTGCCGTGTCAGACAGTTCCATGTTTCTTGAAGTAGCTTTGAAGTGCAGAGGGTCTGGCTTCAGCCTGCACCTGCAGACCATGTTGCATGTTTTTAGAAACCAGGAGCTGTGGATGATACAGATCAAACCCTAGTTCTCTCTGTTGAAGTTCTGGCAGAGCTCAGCCAAAATTTGGAAGCCTGTGGTTGTAGTAGCTGATTTTGTAAATAGTTTGTACAATAAATAAAATATTTTAAAAATGCTGCCTTCTCACTCTGTGTTCTTTCAGGGCTGGCAGAGGTAACCAAGCTGGTTAGTGCTGTCTATGGATGAGGAGCCACTTGGGGTCTCCCAATGTCTCTAGGGCCTAGTGGAAGGGGAGGGAAAGGGCAGGTCTCTACCTGCGGCTTGCAGGTGCCTGGCTGAACCCAGGAGCTGTGAGGTCCTAGAAGACTGCTCTGCTTCAGGGCTTGCAGCCTGTTGTGGGACTCCCAGAAAATGCACGGTAGTTGGTAAACCCAGAATGTATTGTAAGGAATCTGTAATGTGAGTCAAGAATGCAGTTGTTGCAATTGGTGCTTAACTCACTGTGTAGTACCTGACTTCTAAGCTACAGGTCCTGGCACTGCTCATGCTTCATTGTATTGTCCAAGAGGGTCTGCTCAAGTCAGGAAAGATAAGCTCTTTGAGACTTTTGTGTGTTTTTATGTTGTACGGTATGTTTCTATCCTGCAAACATCCTGCTGGATGACTTCAGCATGAAGTAGACACTAAAGTTTCTGCCCCTTACCTCAGGGTGTGTACTTTCCTGGCCACCAGTTTGCGTTGATGGTGTCTTGGAGAGGGAGCAGTGGCACTGACCTGCTGCTGAACCTGTAGCCTTTTGGTTTGGCATGTACTTGGGTCTGTGCCCTTCATGCTGGAAATCTGCATTGCCCCAGCACGTGTCTTCAGTAACAGCAACTGTCTGTCTGATGGCTTGGAGTCCTTGGTTCTACGTGTGGCCGTTTGACCTGAATGTGTCCAGGTAGCTGTGCCGTCGTCAATGGCTTTTGTGCACTCAGTTCTACTGCTAAGCTTTTCTTGGCTCAGTTGTTGAACAGCTGATAAGGATTTTGTTCAGATACCTGAATGAGTGAAGCATCTGGGGAAATGATGCTTTATTTGGATATCTTTTTTTTTCCTTTCTTTCATAATGTTATGGCTGAATCTGCCAATTGAACCAAACAGTAATTCCTTGTTCCCAAAGTGAACGTGTATGTTTCTGGCTATTCTGTGTCTGACTTGCCTTGCACGTGAGAGCAGAAAAAGTCTAAGTATGTGATTATGGGAACTGTAAAAGAAAGAAACTTATGGGAGACCCTCAAGTCCACAAGAACCTCAGTCTGTCTTGGCAAGAGCCTTCTGGTGCCAAATCTGTGATTTTAAAAAGAAAATTTTAAGCTTTCTCCTTGTTTGTGTTTTTCTTTTTTTTCTTTCACTGAATGCGTGAGAAACACTAATCCCTGCTCTCAAGAGCATGGAATTTGATTGTAGGAGGGAGGTGTTGCTGCATGAACGTGTTCATTTCTATACATAATTTGCTATAAATTTTTTTTTCTTCTGCAGTAAAACAAAACAGCTGTAGTTGAAGTTCACCCAAAATTCCCAACCAGTGTTTCCCCACTACCCTTCAGCAGGAATGGCGTGCTACAGCGTACGCTGGGCTGGAAATGGGGAGTGAGGCTGAGAGCCAAGCTGCTCTCGGGGTAATGCTGCAGTGAATGCAGGCAGAGGAAGCAAAACTCTTGCACCAGATGAGGGATGGAGAAACGAGAATTGGCCTAAGGCTGCTCCAGGTCTTTCTACAAGGCACGTGAAGGCCAGAGTAAATTTGGGTAGTTTTTTGGGGAGTGATTCTATGGTGGCCAAAACCACATTCTTCCCTCCCTCTTGAGACAGCCCTCCGATAGGCTGTGAGAAGCGTGCTGGCCCATACCCATCCCTTAATTTAGAGATTTATGCTAACATAATTCTGAAGCCCTGTAAACTGATGCAATTTTCCAAATAATGTTAGAAATCTCTTACCAGAAAGAGCAGCTGCTTGGGGCTCTCGTGCTGCAGTAGCTGAAGCGTGGGGCTGCCTTGAGTTTCAGCACAGCCACTTACTGCAGCAGATAAAGAAGCACAAGGAAGCACAACTCTCTCCAGTTCTCTTGGAGGATGAAACCAGCTTTCAGAGGTTCGGTTGTGTCTGGAGAGGCACTTTGCTGGTTAGGGGCTGGCTCAGGTTTGTGGAAACCCTCACAGCTGGTGTGGAGCAGCTCCAGATCCTTGCTTAGGAAGAACTGGCAGCGTCCTTCCCTTTTGCCTGTACTTAAAGTAGCGATATGCAACCTTCCCACTCCTGGGCCTCGGGAATAACATGCCATGTGCTATTATCAGTTGCCGAAACTAAAAATGACAGTACAGAAATGTCACCTTTGTGTCTATCCAGCAAGAGGTTGGTGCAGCGGCGTGGCCACCAGGGGGGGGCCGACGGCTAGCTGGAGCCTGGTGGGACCGGGGGCTGAGGCTGGCTTCAGATCTCCTGCATGTTGGGGTACTCTTTCTTTTCTCTCTCCCATTTTTTTTTCTTTTTTCTCTCACTTTTTTTTTTTTGTTGCTGTTGTTTGTTTGTTTTCCCCGTTTTCTTTATAATTTTCTTTCTCTGCTTCTAACCCTCAAATTGGAGTGTGTGAGAAGTTAGCATCCAGGAAGCATCCCCTTGCTCAGCACAAGTCCCTGTTGCACTCCTTCCACTTGCCCTGTTGTTTTCCAGCAGGCAATGCATTAAAAATGCATGAGAGGAAGTTGAATTTACATGTGTACATTAACCTGCAGCACGCTCTCGGGAGGCTCAGGACAAATAGCTCAGTAAGAATAATGTGCTCGATAGGAACAAACAACAGCAGTAATGCTAACCAGATCAGATGTGTTCCCTTGGGATGTGAGACACAGGTTAGTCATCACTTTGAGAGTGGAAAGGGAATTTTAACGTGTGGACTGGCAAAGTGTAGTTGAGCACAGAGAGCTGATGTTCTCTTTTTAGGGCCTGCTATAATTAAATGGACTTTTCTGTTAACTGTGGACATTGCCAGCTTCTCTACAGAGTCAGTCCGCATTTCTCAACTGCACGCTCATCTTTGCTCTTCAGGTGCTGGAGGCTTGGGAGTGCATGAGGGATTGGAAAGAAGTCTGCATTCTGCTACAGACTGAAGTTTTGAAGGAAAAGTTTATAAAAGAGGAGAGGTGCAGAAGAAATGTGCAGCTCCACTGGGTCCCTTGTCAAACAGGGGCAAAGTGACAGCCAGCAGGGACTGCAAAGCAGCGAGCACATAAGCAAGCAGAGCTGTCTGCTCCATGGATGGACCAAGGAAAGGGAAATGTTTCTCCTTGTCCCCCGCAGGGGAGGATTAGAGTGTAACAGGGATATGGGTAACAAAACCAGCCATGGCTAAATGAGATTTAAACCAAACATTCCTGTTATAGCCCACACCCTGACTCTGACAGGGGTTAAAGAAGCTTTCTCCCTGTTTCCTCTCACCTTCCTCACAGCCTGGTGCAGGGATGCAAACCTGGAGGAGTGTTTGGCAGCTGGTGGCTCTAGGCAGGAAGAGGAAGGCAGAATCCGCTTTATCCCTGTCATAGTTCTCAAGATAATTAGGACTGAGCTAATTTAACACTTGATTAGGGAACAGATAGGCAGCTTCTTCACAGAACTGGCTGTTAACAGCTTTCTAGAACCCCCTCTCCTTGGGGAAAGGCCACCTGCAGCATCCTCCACACCTTTATCTCTCCCCCTGCATCTCATCCCCTGTCCTATTCTCTTCCTGTGTTGCTTCTTCACTGCCCTGTGTGCTGGTGTGACCCTGGGGAAGACCAGCTGTACTGATCCTGTCTAGCTTGACTGTATCCCTTCTCCAGTCACTTGCACTGGGAGGGTTCTCTCACCAGCTTTTCTGGCTGTCTTTTGCCCTTCCCATCAGTCATGGTCACTTGCCCTGGCAATGTTTGACAGGGGCTGTACCCTAGCATAGTGAGCAACCAGGGTCAGCTGTCAGCCTCTGAGCCACAAGCCTAATGCAATGGAACAGATGGAACTATTTTTTCCAAGTTTTCCCTGGGCAGCAGGATTAAAGTCTCTGTTCTCAGCTGGGGTTCCCAGCACAGTCATTTCCCCCTACGTTATACAACACCCTATTAAGGCGAACAGCACAAACGTGTTCATTGGGATCCCTTCCCCCTACCCTAGAAGGCCAAAGAACAGGGGCGAGGGAGGCTTCTGAAGGCTGAGAAGCTGCCTCCCATTCAGGACCACTGAGCTAATCCTGCCCAGGTATCTCTCATGGAAGTGTCCTGCCACCTTCTCCCCAGGCCCATCCCTGTGGTGCCAGGGCTGAGGGGGAAAAATGGGTAACAGAGCAGTGGGACCACGTCCCAGTTGATCCATCAGGCTCTGCATAGACTTCAGGTGGATATAAGGGGAGAGAATTTTGCATAGCAGCATCAGATCAGTCCTGATGTCCCTGCCTGTGGGTGCGTGCATGCATGTAGCCTGTTTGGAGATGGCTGCAGGCAGCCTTGGTGAAGGAAAAGCTTGCCAGCAGGATGAGGGCACATCCATGGAATGAGGAGCTGCTGCCTCTGTGCACCAATTACTTGCGTTATTGACAGAAGACCATAAATGAACAAGGGAATTAATTAGGCCTGCAGCAGGCCAGGCTGGATGCCTGCAGTGCTGAGAAGGCTGGAGCTGGTTCAAAGGCACAGGGGAGTTGACAGCCAGGAGCTCTGTGTAGCAAACAAAGGTGCTGCTGGTTCTGCTCCTGGGGAGTGCTGTGAAAAGTACCTCTGACCAGAAGGACAGTCTGCAGGAGGGAGAGGGATCACTTCCTGGCATCATCTGTTTGTTCAAGACTCGGCTGAAGGACATAAGCAGCTTGTTAATTCACTCTGTGTCCAGCTGCAGGCTCAGGTCCTGCAGGGGAGCCTCAGGGCTGTGCGTGCGGCTGTGAGCCAGCTCCCACAGCCTGGGTACTTTTCCTGTGCTGGGCTGGGGCACACTGCAGCTGTCTGGCCCGGCTCTAGGAAAGTGCTTGCAGCAGGGCCTTTCCATCTGTCTTGGCCTAAGGGTGACCCTCACAAACCTCCTCTCCCTGTGGTCGCCTCAGCAGATGGTGAGAAAGCAGAGAAAAGGAGAAGTAGTAGAAGCTGCAGTGGTAGGAGAACCTGACCCAATGGTGCCAATTGCCCTGATACCCACATGTATTTATTTTCAACCAGCCAATTTATCTACTTCCTGAGCTATGGCCTCTGCGTTCCTCCTCCCACCCGTCTGAGCACCTCATGCTCCAGCCTCTGGATCCCCATAAAGGCTGTGGGGGTGTCCACAGCTCCACAGGCAGAGCAGGATGGGGAGCTCAGCCCAGCAAGAGCTGAGGGATGCTAATGCTCTTGATATTGTGTTGGTGCAGTCTTGGAGCCCATGAGTTTGCTTTGGGCTGTTGATCTCTCGATTCTCCCCTGTGAAGGAGTCTGCTCTGGGAGGAATGCAGGGACCGTTTCCTCACCTACTACTACAGGAGGTCAGGGAGGTGGAATAAGGCACTTGGTTGAAGGGAAACTTCAGTTCAGCGAGGGTGTTCAGGACAGCTGAGTCGTGTATCACCCACAAGGCTGCACCAGCTGCTCTGCAGTCAGAACTCAAACCAGCACCAGACTTGGTCCTAGTTCCAGACTTTTCCTTCACCTCATTTGTTAGCAGCTTCAGATGCAAATCCTGTGGCCAGTACACAAAGGCCTAGCTAGCATGCAGGGCGCCTGTCCAGCTGCCCTCCTCCTCCTGTCAGGCTTGGATGGATGCGAGCACTGCAGAGGGCTAGGAGGGAACTTAAGGAGTATCCAGGTCACAGCCCGTAGTGCTGTTGT
Organism: Tympanuchus pallidicinctus; assembly: GCF_026119805.1. NCBI lineage: Eukaryota > Metazoa > Chordata > Aves > Galliformes > Phasianidae > Tympanuchus > Tympanuchus pallidicinctus. The sequence continues at coordinate 37,209,450 of NW_026294747.1, read as the reverse complement.
GCTGTCTCTTCAGGTGGCAGCAGAGGCTGACTATGACAGAGAACAGTCCTTCCCAAAACATGACTCAGACAGGTGTGTCCCAGCACAACACAGAGGTGTAAGATTTGCTTTGCAGAGATAATTCACCCTCCTTGTGTTATGTGCAATGCTGATTGCTCGTGAGAGATGACCTTACCTCCTGCAAAACAGCTTGAAAACAGGCAGTGTGGACAAGGAGCAAGAAACAGCCCAAAAAAAGAATAGCAGGATGGCGGAGAGAAACTTGGAAAGGCCTTCGCAAATGCAAAAATGTCTGGGGGCCATAAAGAGGGGCTCTACTGTAATGTTTGGTACCATGCCCAGCCTGAACCTCTCGCACCATTTTGCAGGCTGAACCAGCATTGGATTCTGGCTTCTTTGGCTGGATGGAAGTACTTGTCATTGTGTCCTGAGTACTGCATTGTGCCACTCCTTAATTCTTCCGAAGAGGTGTTGCAAGTAGATATGCATGTCTTGTAGCTATACTTTGGATTTGGATCCACCTCTGGGGAAAGGAGGTGATAAGTGTTAAGAGCTGTTTAGACCCCTAACTGTTGTTTCTGAACTGGTTTCCAGCAAGAGCAGAAGATGGTAGTGTAGGGAAGCAGCTGTTTCCCCTGCTGGAAGCATCCCGAGGGGTCTGGGAGGAGCTCCGAGCTCACCGTGTCCTCTCAGCAGCTGGGTTAATGGCCAGGCTGAGTCTACTGGTAGCATCTTCTGACAGCAGTGGGTTTGCCCTTGTTCAATGCCTGTTCCCGGGATTTTGCTTGTCAGCTGCAGGGGCAGGTTTGGGTCTGTCCAGGCAGTTCCCCTGCGGAAAGAGGCTGCTGTGATTAATGATCAGTGATGAATGAGAGGGAAAGGGGTAGGAGGAGAGACCTGCCAATGCTTTGACTTCACTAAGGGCAAAGGTTCAGTCTGCTTTGGATCTGCCGATGGGAGGGAAAGGCGTGTCCAGGTCCTCAGCCAGCCAGGGTGTTAACAAGAGAGAGGTGAGCCTGGGTGATTAGGATGTCCACGGCTGCGCTGCATAAATCAGGATTTGAGTGCCAGAAAAAGTCTTCAGGGAAATGAAATGTCTAAGTGTCGTCAGCTCTGCAGAGAGATAATTAGAACCAGAAAAGCACCAGGAGTTAAAATGGTACAGATCAGTGAAAACAGGCGTGTGGGATTGGGATCCTCGTGGGTTTGCACTGTCTGTAAGCTGAGCAGGAGGGAGGAAGGGATGGCCGTGGGGGAGTCAGGGTGTTTATGGAGGAGTCATAGGGGTTAGTCCTCCTCAATCTTGGAGACAATCAGCTCTGATAGAGGAAAGTTTTCCTGCCAAATGAGATCCCCTGCTCATTCAGATACCTTGAACAGAAAGCAAGAAACAGAGGAAAATGGAATGGGCCAGATTCACCATTACTCTTTTTGCTCAGTCAGTAGTAGGAGGAAGACCCCATCTTTTCACTCTGGGCCTCTGTGAATTGATAAACCACAGCCATGTAACTTGGGAGTCAGCATCTTCCTGGTGCAGCTCTGGTGCAACTGGAGCCAGGAGTTGTGTGGGCCTTTAGATTGAATAGAATCATGGTGCAGGTACAGCATCCCCAAAAGAGGTACCAATATCTCCTCCAGTTGTGCCAAATCCACCATGGGTATAAAGCCAGCAGACTCCTGTTCTAGAGGTTAGATGAGAGTGAAAGCAAAAGGTTGTCCCATCTATGGAGATGTCCAAAACTCAACCAGAGACAGCCCTGAGCACCCTGCTCTGGCTCACCCCACTCTGAGGACAGAGGTGACTGGATCTTCTGAAATCCCGTTCCACCTCCAACCAATCTGTGAATGTGGGAAAGAGCACCAGACTGTGCAGAGCCACAGCCGAGGCTGGCTAAAGCAGCAGGAGTGCTCTCAGACATGCTGTGGTGCTGCTGGAAGGCTCCTGCACTGTGCAGACAGGCACTGAGCTGAGCTGCTGTAACACATCCACCTCCAGGCACTGTGCTGGTGAGGCTGTTCTGTGTCCAGTTCTCCCTGGTGGAGGCAAAGCTGTGAAGCAACCTGTGGGAATTAAGCATCAAAGCCACATGAGCATCAGGTGTCAAGCTTGACCAGCTGGTAGTAATGATTACAGTTATTTTGCAAAACAGCAATGAAGTATCTGGGGATGTTTTGTTTTTTTAGCTGCCTTCTTGTTGCTGCCCTAAAGGTTTGTGGTGAAGGACACGTGTTCAGGTCTCCCATTGTACCTGCTTGTGCCTTAAGTGCTTGACAGTGCTGTTCCCATCTCCAAAGGAGCTCCTTGTTGTCTGTGTAACCTCTGTCTGGATTAAGTGGCAAAAGGCAAATCCTCATCTTATGGGAAGAGCATACTTGACCTCTGCCTCCTCAGAGCTGCACTCTCCCTGGGGAGGAAGGGTTGGCTCAGCTGTGAACAAAGCACTGGCTGTAACGAGTGAGACTTTTTTGCCCTAGCAGTGTGGGGTGGGCCTGAGGTCAGATCTATGCTGCAGTGAGAAGGAAGAGACAGAAGACCCAGTGACCTGGAAGTTTAGAAGTAGCCAGCTCAACTTACTGAGAAATGTGGAGCTGCATGAACCCCTCCATCAGCAGAAATACACTGTCTGGGCAGGTGGTCCTACTGGTACATCTAGACATTAATTTTCTTAGCAAGATGCAAATGAATTTATTTTCCTATTTTCCAACCCATTCTCCTCTGTTGTGTCTTACAGTACTTCTTGCCCTGAATTGTAGTGCATTCTTTGCAGGTTCTCCAAGTCCCATGGAAGACATCATCGGCAGTAAACTGTGCCCATGTATGGGCTCAAGACAATGGTACATGTGCTCAGCAGTAGGTGCAACTAAACACATCTGTTTTGCCTAAGAACTGGTGTGCATACCACTCTCACCTTCATTCAGAATTCTTCCCTTGCACTATGCTCTTTGTTTCAATATAACCTGGCTCACTCCAATGCCACAGGTCTCAGCGAGGATGTGGGCAAACAAGGTGTGTGTGTGGGATGGTCTCTTGTCCATTTTGTCACTGAGGGCCAAAGCTAGGTGCTTATCTGAGACAGAAGAAGAAACTTGTATCAGAGCCAGACTGAACTCTGGTCCCAGTCTCAGCACCCTGGGGCATTGTCCCCAACCCCATCATCACAGGCTCTGTTTAGAAGTTGTCAGCTCTCTCTGTGCTGACGCTCTCAAGTTAGTCCCCCTGAGTAAGGATGCATTTCTTTCCAGGCCTTTTTGGGAGATCTGCGGCTCCAGCTCCAGACTCTTAAAGTGAATAGTAAGGATGAAGAATTTGATTGAATGCAAATTGCTATAGAAATGCATTTGCACCACTGTCATGGAAGGTACAGTGTCTGCAGGCATGGTGTTGCCTCTGGCCTTTCCACTTGTGTTCCTCCCCAGCCTCTCCCATCGAAGTGTTCTGAACTTGGAACTACTTTGAATTGGTGCCTCTAAAGAATAGATATGCTCATAGTCAACAGCAATAGAAGTAAAGGTCTGGTCCACCTTGAAAGCAGTGTCTCCTTTTGTGCCATTGGTTCCTGTAGATATCTGTGCAGAGCTCAGCCACAGAGGAAATGAAGAGGTTTCCCCTTCAGGGACAGGCAGTCCAGGAGAAGGAAGCAGAGCAGTGAGTGCTGCAGGATGAGAGCATTGCCTTACTTGCAGGTGGACCAGCAGATGGAAGGTGAGTGCAGACTGCAGATTCTGCTGTCAGCCAAGCTGCTGTTGGGTGTCAGCAGGGAGTGGTTTTCAGGAGTACATCTGTATCTAGTGTCACTTGCTTTACTACTGAGAGAAGGTTTGATCATCAGCTGCTGTGAGCTCAGACCTGGGACATCCAATGGTCTTGTAGAAGCAACAGCTACTGCGCAAGCCAAGCAGATCTCCTGCTACAGCAGCTTACAGGTCTTCTGCACCTCCTGCCCCCTTGTCCCTCATGCTCGTAAGTATTAGCTGTGCTTCTGTTGGCAAGAGATGGCTGGGAAGACAACCAAATCAGTGTTTTACTCTGCATTTGTGTGGGAGGTCTGTTGTGAGCATGGGTATGAGCGATGCACATCTGAGAAACTCATACAACAGCAGAGCTGTGCACGTGAAGTGGCCCAGGGCAGCGGGCCATGATCCCTGCTCACATCCGCGTGGTGCTGACAAACCCATTAGTGGCAGTGTGATGCTGCTGGGAATCCTGGAGGTTGCTGACGGCCATGCCTGGTACAGGACAGAGCTGCCAGAGCACATCCTTACACACAGTGGAGAGCAGCCCCATGACCATCAATACGAGCACAGAGCTTTGGGGAGCTGCTGGCCTGGGGCCAGGATGGGTGCGCTGCGTCAGCGGGTTTGGGGGTGGGAAGGGCACTGAATTTTCCCTTTCCTGCTCCCTTCTGAGAGCCTCACTGACATGGCTTCCTGGAACAGTGCTGTCAGGAAGAGGCATTTTGGGTTTTCAGGGACACGTGCGTTTGTGCAGCTCAGCCTGGCCTGTGCGGAGCGTGAGAAGGGTGCTGAACCATCCACCCAGGCCAGCTGCTTCCTCCAGTAGAGCACTGAGACAGAGCCGCTGCCATACCCAGACTATTTGGAAACATGTTGATAAACTTCCAAGCGTCTATTTCACAATCCAGATGTGCTCGCCTTGGCTGTAAACCCTCATCTGAAGAACAGGTGTGCTATAATGTTTCTAGCAGTGGCCCCAAAGCCAGCTGGAGGCTTGAGCTGAGCAGGGGCCAAGGGGCTGGTGCCATATAGGATATGGATGCCGGGGCAGGGACAGGTGAGGCAGAGAGCTGTAGGTCAGACGTAGTTCATAACAACTGGAGTCAGACTGAGGGAAGAGGGGGCTGTGCCACAATGTCCCCGTAGCCCCCAGCTGCTAATCTGCAGCACTGGAGCCAGCTTAGGAGAGGCAGCCCTGGCTGTATGGGCAAGCACCTGCGGGGTGCACCAGCGCTACATTTATTTCCTTGTTATAACAGTGAGGAATGAGAGTTTATTTCTGGTGAGAGCCCGCACCCAGCTGTGGGTCCACAAGCGTGGGCCACACCTCTGTGAGGGTGGGTGACAGCGGGCAGCTGGTGGGGGCAGCGCTCACAGCTCTGATGTCAGCAGAGGGCTGGATTCCCAGCCTGTGAGGTCATAGCTGGGAAACTGGGTACGCAGCCTAATCCCAGTAATTACCCAGTGGGACTGTAAAGTGTAAATGAACTACTCATTGCCTGGTGACTGACTACTTGAGCTCCAACACACGCCACCTTATCACTCTCATCTTTTGCAGCTCTCTAAGATTCACTTATTATTAAGACACTTAAAATTGACTTGAAATGATAGCATTGTAACAAACTGAGATCACAGTTCTTCCAGCTTCCAAACTGGAAGGAAAGCACCTAAAATTTGGTGCCATCTTGGGATGACAGAGTAATCAAGCAAAAATACAAATGCGACATCAGCCAGGGTCCTTCCATTTTGGGGTCTGCAGGGCTGCCACCAGTTTTCTCCTGACACATCAATCTGCTGGGCTGAAGGACTTCTAGTCTGAGTTCCCTATGCATTTAGCAGTGGAATGTTGTAAAGCAGGACCAAAACCTCGAAGAAAACAAAAGTCATAGCTTTTTAGGAAGACTGCTTTGAAATCAAAAGCATTTAATCAGAAGATTAAATGACTTTAATCCCAAACACTCAGTAGAATTCAAAGCTTGATTACAGGCTTGTTTGTTTGTTTGTATCTGGTCTTTTTGATGTGCTGAGAAAATGCAGTGCTGTTGAGAAGAGTTCCGTATGGCAGGATATTCTCAGAACAAATTCTTTCATCACTGTCTGGCATTATCTTGTTTCTTCTGTCCAACAACAGTGTTGTGTTACCTTGCTTGGATCTGTCTTTTCCTTCTTTCAGGTTGTGGGCTCCTTGGAAGCACTGTTCCTGGGGTGGTCCCAGCCGCCAAGAAGGCAAGCTTTCTGCTGAGAATAGCGGCCTGTGGACCTGATCTCAGGATGTCAGTGTGTGACAACCTGCCCCTGGAAAATCTTCCTCACACTCTTTCTTTCCATTTCTCTTTTCCTGAGAGGCACCAAGTGTGTGCTCTGCTTGAAGCCTCATGGGGTGGACACCCTGAGCAGCCTCGCTCCTTTGAGGAAGGCATGATGAAATGGGCTTCTGGCCAGGGCTGTCCAGTCTGTAGGGTCCTTCTCCCTGCCACATGCAGCTCCAGCCACAGCTATGAGGAGATAGAGAAGCCAGCCCCAGCCTCCTGGGCTGTGTGAGGGGAGGCCGCAGTCAGATCAATGAAAACAGGACTTCATTAATTACAGATGGACAGGTTCCTCTGAGCTACGCTAGCTCTGCATGAGTCACATTCTAGCTGAGTTTTCTCTCTGTATTTTTTTTTTCTTCTTTCTCTTGAAGAGTTGTTGAAGGGTTGAAATACTGTGATGGATAAATAAGGAGCTAGCTGTGCTCAGCAGCCAGCTCCACCAGAGCCTTTCTGTAGCAGTAGCCCACAGCAATCTCCTCTCTGCCTCACTCTTCACTCGTATCCCCTGGGTTCTGCCATCTGTTCCTGCTCTCCAAATTTCTTCTCCCTCACAGTGGCATGTTTTGCTCTCATGCTGTAAGCTCCTTTCCAGCATGTGGTCTCAGCCCTCAGTAATACATGGACACATGTTCATACAACAGTATCACCAAAGTGCCCAATGGTGGGACACCCACTTGGTTCTGCTGCGCCTCTCTCCTTCATCTTGGAGATGGTTAGACAAAAGGAGAAACAAACCCAGAAAACCTTGGCTTTCTGTTAGGGGCTGCCAGACAGTTTTTGTTCTGATTTCTGACAATGTGCTGGCCTTCTCCTCACAAGAGAAGGCTGGGATGCGTCCTGGGGCTCCAAGGGATGGACACATCAAGAGCAGATGAAGGTGGCTGGAGGGGCCAGCATGAGTGTCTGGACAGAGCTGTTCCCAAAACCTGCCTTGCAGCTTGTCAGTCCTTTGGGAACATCTTCCCTGGGCATCCTGTTAGTGTAAGCACTGAACTCTGTGTCTCTCATGGGAAAGTCAAGGCTTGGAGTGGTGTTTCTGGAGTCTTTGCTGGCCATGCTTTCAGGTCCAGAATCTGCTTTTCTTGCTTCCTCAATGTCCTTGGTTCCAGAAGCGCCCTCAGAGATGAACTGCTGCCTGGAAGCTGTTTCTCCATCCAGCTCTCCAGGCTAATGTGCCTTTGAGGTGGCTCTTTTCAGAAGCTGTGACTTGTGCCTCCAAAAGACTGGCTGTGCACCATGATCTGTGAACCTGGGGGACTGGCTGGCCTTCTCCTGCACCTCAGCCTTCAGCCAGGGAAATGCTCCTTCTTAGCCCACGAGCTTTAGGCAGCTCCTTAATCCATGGAATGTGTCCCATCTGCAGCGCGTTAGGGGTCCACTCGCAGCAGAGGAAGAAGCACATGTGGGTTGTGAACCCTTCAGAAGAGGAAGAAAACAAGCTAATTTATCTAAGGGATGTGGTGCCAGGAGCTACATCTGCGGGCCAACTGGCCTGGAAGCATGGTTCCCGGTGCTACCCAGCCAAGGGGGTGTTGCAGAGGTGATGGGGACATGAAGGGTGGAAGAATGAGAGTGCAAGGGGTCCAGGCACAGTGGGACCCCTGCTCCTTATTCTTTGAGAGGGCTGGAGGAGAACTGAATCTCAGCCACCCCTCCAGGGCACAGACACCTTTTCTCACTCAGCCTCTTTCACCAGGCACTGTGACTTTGATTTTCAGCTGCCCAAGCACTCCTGTTTCTCCACCATAATGATGGTGGGAAGGAGGGACTATTCTGGTACCATGGTGCATCCTTGCTCCTCTTCTCTCCAGGTTCCAGTGAGCCTCTTCCTTTCTGCTCTAGCTCCAAAAGCTGCCTCATTCACCTTGTTATGCTGCTAGCCATGGAAAGTGCGAACTTAGGGAGGTGCCACAACTCCATCTGAACTTGGCCTTTCCTTTGGTGCTGTCTCAGTCACTCCAGAGCTGGTGCAGGGAAGTACAAGGATGTGGATGCGGTGCTTCTGCTTTGCCCACCTGCAGCTCGCCCTCCTGCAAAATGCTCCCTGCTGTTGAACTCCACTCACCACCCTCCCCTGCTGCTAATCTCTCTTCCCAGGCATGGGTTTGATCTCGGCGGCGAGCCGCTCAATCGGCCGCTCTCTGTCTGCGTGAGTTCCTGAGAAATGAGGTATTTCATGTTTGTCTGCTGAGCCCCTGCTGAGCAGCGTGCTGCAGCCCAACTTGCAGCTCTCCACGCTCCCTTTGCTTCCCAATTTCCAACTTATTTTCAGGGAGAGCTAAATACAAGGCAATCTTGTACCTGTGCATTGCCCCTGGCTCACCTGCATCGGGCTGCCCTTGCTCCCTGTCTGATTGGCACATGTGCTGCTGGGAACAAACAGCTCTGGAACACCCTTGGAGGAGTGCCTGCTTGCATGGGGAGATTGGGTAGGGCTCAGCATCCAGCTCCTGGGGTGGCTGTGAGTGTGACACCAGGCTGATTTGAGACGGGATGCCAAGCCCCTGTGCTGGCTCTGTGTGGGGTACTAGATGGCCGGTGAGGCTGTGCTTGGTTTGTAAACCTCATTCCTCAGCTGTCAGAGCCCAGGACTGCATCTTCCAGGGGTGACCCAGTACCTCCGGGGGGGGGGGGATCCCACTGGTGCTCCAACTGAGTCCTCTGCAGGGCTTCCCGCAGGGCTTCCAGCACTGCCAGGGTGTTTTGAGAAGCTTTGTTTATGGCTTTGTTTATGGTATTGATAATTTTCTTGTGTCAGGTTTAGGCACAAACATTCTTTCCACTGCTGCATAAGAAAGTAATTAGGTGAGGATGGAAAGGACATTCCTCTTCCTCAGAACAAAGAGCTGAGCCTCAGCTCTTATCTGGCACTGCTTGCAGCTTTCAGTAGTTACGCCAGATTCTGCCCAAGCAGATGGAGAGGTGATGTCATCCAGGAAATGCCAAGGCACCTACTGTCCCTCGCTCTGATGCCACTGCCCCACACACACAGCTGCCAGTCCTGAGGTCAAAGTCTGAACCTGCTCAGCCTTGCTGTGGGTACCTGCAATGGGAAAGGCTGGAGGGATGCAGAGGGCAATCAGCAGGCCCTGTGAGAGCCTGGAGGAGTGGTGAGCATGGGAGGTGAGTCTGTGTTTTATTGCAGCTCCTCCATGCATCAGGTGGGCAAGGGGAATAGATAAATTCATGGGTTAACATAACTTTTCTGCTAAACCCAGTGGTTGAGCTGCAACATCTGGCCCCAAGAGTCCCTATCCTGAAGGCAGACATGAGGGTACAGTGAAAGGGCTGCTCCATGCACACTCTGATACTTGTGTCTTCTTGCAGACATTCAGGAACTGCTCTCTGCATCAAGATGCTTCAGTGGGCTGTACCTTCCACCTGCCTGAGCTTGGTGTAATAAGTCTGGGTTGGTGTGCACTTGAGTGCACTCAGTGTGTTTCTTTGCCCTTCTTGCATGCAAGGGCTGCAGTAAGTAGCCTGGAGAGCCCACCCCAAATACCTCATGGTGTTCAGCTGACGCTGAGCCTGTGCTCCTCGAGGAGGACCTGCTCCTGCCCAAGATGGCCAAGGGCAGTGGAGAGCAGCAGAGATGTGGCAGAGCATGAGGTCAAACCCTGACATCCTTCTACCTACTTGCACTCTTCGCCCAGTCCTTCTCAGTGCATTTAAAGCAGCCACTTGGAGCCACCTTTCCACCTCCATGTGCCCACACGGAGGAAAATGGGAGGGCTTGACGTCTATTGATGGATGCGACTCCTGGGAGGCGTCTCTTAGCCGAGGGACCTGGAGCTTTCAGGTGAGTCCTTTTCTACAAGCAAATGCGTAAAGTTCCGAGCAGGGTTTGGGGCCGTCCGAGAGCACAGAAACCAGACTGCGATGGCAGTAAGGCTCTTCGCACCGGGAGATGCCACCAGGGCAGCAGGCAGGAGGCTGAGGAGACGCGGCGGCTCCCGAGGGCCCCAGACGTCGGGGGGTGGCGGCGCGTCCCTCTGGCGCCCGCATCCCCGCTCCGCGCCCCCACGGCAGCAGCCGCGGCCACTGCCGCTCCCCGAGTGCTGCCGGCAGCGCCGAGGGTCGGCGGCTCGCTGCGGACCGGGCAGCGGGGGCGGCGGGAACGAGGGCGGCTCCCAAACCGGCGGAGCGTCGGCTTCCCCGGTCAGGCAGGGGTTAAGGCTTCTCCGTTGTAGTTTGTTTCCCTTTGCCAAAGTGGGTGTTGCTGGAATGTCTCCTCTGGTAAGGAGGGGGGCTGAGCCGTGTCCTCTGGAGAGGGGGGATGTCAGCATCAAAAAGACGCAAAAGGGGGAGGTTTCCAAAAATAAAACCCTCCATCCCCTCCAGGCTCTGGCAGTGCCAGAGGCGGGCGCAAAGGTGCTCGGAGCCGCCTGCGGAACGCCGGAGCTCGCCGGCGGGACGACCGCGCTCCTCCGGCTCTTCCTCCTTCCGCGGGGCCGCTCGGCAGACCCCGTCCCGATCCTCGGCCCCGACGGGCAGCAGGTGCTGGCGGAGCCCCGCGGGGAGATGGGGCAGTGAGGCGCGTCTCCGTCGGGCGGACCGGAGCGCCAGCCCCCGGGGGGATGCCCGCCCCGCGCCGCCGGCCCTCGCCCGCCCCGCGGGCTGACAGCATGCGGGGCGCCGCGGCCAGCGTCTTGCCCCTCACCTTCGCGATCCTGCTGGGACTCGGCGACTGCCAGCGGGACCTGGCGGCGAGGCTGGAGCCCGGCGCCTCCCGCCGCGCCGAGCCCCGCCGGCTGCGGGGTCAGACCGCGCCCCTGGGGGCGACGGGCACCGCTCCCGGCCTGCCCCGGCCGCACAGAGCCCCCCCGGAGCCGGCCGCCCTGCCCGCCGCCCTCCGCCCCCAGCGCGGCCCCGCGGAGAGCCCCAACGACGGCCGCAGGCAGCGCCCCGAACCCGGACTCGGCCCCGCGCAGGGACTGCAGCCCTCCCGGCAGAGACCCAGGAGCGCGCTCAAGGCGCGGGTCGTGCCGCGGGCGAAGGAGCCGAACGGCAGAGGGAGGATGGCGGGGTAAGTGTGCGCCGCGCGCTCGTGCCTCTCCGCTGCCCTCCTCGGGCGCGGCGGGACGGCCCTCCGGGAGGGGCGTGGAGCCGCGCACCCATCGGAGCCCTCCGCCAGCGCTTTGCCGGTCCCTTGCGGCCGTCCCACGCGTGCGGCGATCCGTTTGTGTGCGTCGAAGTGCGAGAGTGGGGCGGCGCCCGCTGCCCGGCGCGCGGGGCTGTGCTGTGGGTGAGAGCGCTGGGTCTGGGGTTCTGGCCCCGGTGGGTTGAGCAGCTGTGTGCTGCTGTGGGCGGTGGATGCTGCTCTGCCGCTCTCCGGGTGCCGTGCCCCGTGCTTGGCAGGCGGCTCGCTTGGCTCGGCGGGATGGAGCCTGGCTGCCGCAGCTCTTGCTGCAGGTACCTGGCCTCTTGGCTCCGTCCTCCCGTAATGGGCCCCTTGTAAGCACTCCACACGGCAGCTTCCCATGGCTTCAGCTGGCTCAGCTGCGGGAGGCTTCTATGAGTTGCCTGGCAGAGCCGCTTCCAGCTCCAGGCTCTGGCTACAGCCCTGAGGAGGTGGAGAGGAGATCATATGGCAGGGCCACAGCTGCTCTGCAGTGAAGGAGAGCCAGCGAGATGCGTGGTGCGGTGCGGACATACCCCCAGGCTTCCTGCTCTGCAGATCTCCCTCTGATCCCCTGGGGCTGATGCCCCTCACCACCAGTATCTCTGCTAGCCAGCACAGTACAGGCCACTGGAGCCCTGGCATGGGCGGCCTGACTGACCGTGTGTGTTGGCTCTGTGCATGAACAGTGTGCAGGCTCTAGGCTTTCTCTGACACAGGCAGACATTCTTCTCCAATATGGGCAGGTATCTTCACTAGAATGCAAAAGGCAGCTTCACCCCTGATGTTCTTTTTCCCTTGCTTGCCTTACTGCAAACTTTTAAGACAGAGGTGTCTCCATGTACCTTCTGCATGTTCCTGTGCTCATGCAGTCCCTTACAACTACACAACCTTGCTTTTCTTCCCTGTTATGTTTGATACATGAAGTCTTGATCACTAATGGCAGGTAAGTGGCAGTTTCTGACACACCTATGCCTTATTTTTCCAGCCTCTTGGAGGGAGAGCGTATTGGAATGATTCCTTGGGAGACCCAGTTCCTCGGCTCAGGAGGATATTATCCTTCCTGCAGGCTGATTGTTGTCAGCCTTCCTGTGGTGGGGTGGCAGGTCTCCCTGGGCAGCGTTTTCAAGGTCCCTGTGATGCCCTCAGTGTCAGCAGCTGGACCACAGTGGCACCTGGGGCTGCTCTGAGCCTCACACTGTGCGGAAAGGTGCTGAACCTCCTTGAAAACAACATCCATCCAATAGCAGAGGGCATTGCTGTTGACCTGTTGTCAGTGAGATTCAGCTGCCTGGTGTACCCAGGGCTGCCACAGGCCTTTAAGCCCAGGAGGACGAGGAGCTGTGCCTCAGTGCTGCACTCCCTGTCCGTGTGCGCTCTGCTCTGGAAAGTGAGAGCTGAGAGGGAGAGCTGCAATCCCCATGAACGTGAACTCTGGAACGTGCATCTAATGGCTTGTTGTCAATGGCTTTCCATCTCTTCTGGAGTCCAAATCAGCACTTCTTAAACTTCTCTGTGACCTGCTGCTTTTGGAGCTTTCTCACACGAAAGCTGCGCTGAAGTCACCGTCCGTGAGTAACCACATGGCGTTACTGCTCGCCGAGAGCTCGCTGCCGCCTCCAGCCGCTCTGTGAGACTCCCTTCTTCCACCTCATCCATCTTCCTACATCCCTTGCTGCACTGGACACGTTTCCATCCAGGAAACTCAGGGCCCCTAAAGAGCTTCATTTCACGATTTCATTTTTTTGCCAGGTGGGATATTTTCTGTTCTGCTGTTCGCACTGCACTCCCTCTACTCTCTGGTATGGTGACCTTCGGTTTCCCTTCCTCAGGTAGCATTGCAGGCTGTGCTACACCCTGGTGCTGTTTATTTATATAACTTCTTTGGCTTAAAATCCCAGCTGTGCGTGGGTTGCCTTTCCTTGTTCCCAAATCACAGCTTTCTGCTGGTACCTCTGGGGGCCTCACTCAGGTCATTGTGCACACTGTGAGCCTGGGTCCTGGGGCTGCAAAACCTGACTGTTAATTAGCATGATGTCCTTCTCTGCACAGCTGTCCTCTCACTTTGTTTGACAGTAGCATACCCAGAACTGAGTTTCTTGCTCAGGGACTGTTTGGATGTGTCTGGAGCGCTGCTCACGGCTGTTGGTGCTGCAGGTAGAAGCTGCTGACACTTTCCTGTGAGCATACCTTGCCAGAACTGCCTTTGGTTGCTTTCTCCCATTCATTGTGAGGTGACTTCTGGCACAACAGCAAGTATCGCTGAAAACTGCTGTCCTTTATCACTGAGCAAGGGAAAAGATACAACACATCTCTGCCTGCTTTGCTATGCCCTCCTTCCCTACCTGTTTCCCAGTCCCTCCAGACTGGCTTGCAGACATTTACCAACCCCCTCACTGCTGTGGATGAGCTATTTCTACCCAGTGCCATGGAGCAGGTGGCTTCCCAGTTCAATGTGTTCAGGCCTATGTTTAAAGTGTTTGTAGGTTCATCCATGCAGCTTCAGGTCCATAGAATTCCTTTTCTCCTGAGTGTCAGGGTAGGCAGCTCCCAGGCCCTCGGAACGACCCTAGCACTTGCCAACTAGTGTGCTGGATGTATTCCTTACTCAAGCTGGTGGTCCTGCTGCACACCATTGTGTCCCCCATGATGTGGCCTTCTTTGTTCCCCTGCCCCATACCTCCAGTTCTTTGAAAACAAGTCCTCAGTGATGCATACAAAAGTAGAGGGGGATCAGTAACTGGGGAATACTCTGGGGAAGCCTTCGCTTTTGTTGCCTACCTCACATCTGGGGACATATGGGGCTTTTTTGATAAGTAATCCCAGAGTGACAGGCTGAGAATTCCATCATCTCATCTCCCTCTTGCTTTCTTTTTGTGCCTTGTGCGCCCCAGTTGTTGGGTTGTGGATGCTGCCTGTGGTCGTGCAGTCCTCCTTCACCCCAGCTTTGTGGGATATCAACTCGCTCTGCAGGGTATATGTAGGACTGCTCAGGCATCGAGGCAGTTAATGCTGATGTGGACTTGGCAGAGCATTTTTGGTGGCTCATCGATGCCAGCAGCCTTTTGCTAATGTTCTTCATTGGGTCTGACTGCAAATATTTCATACGCAGCTGGATGGAGTTCACTGTCATGCAGCATAAAGGCAGACCTTGTGATCTAATAGTCCCCTGGCCTTTGGTGAGGATGCTGTGAATGACCCGCATGGAGCCAGCGGCTCTGGCAGCAGAGCACTGTGCGGAGTTGAAAGATGAGGCATGGATTGCTTTTAAAGCAAATGCTGAAAAAAATGGTTCTGCTGAGTGCTTCAGAAACACTGTGTGATCACCACTAAGGCTGCGCACATGCTTAAACTATGTGAAGCCACGATCTTACTACTGTTTTCTAGTTTTCCTTCCCCCAGTGCTCATTGCAGTTGCGTGGCTCAGGTTTCAAATAACACTGTGAAATCTTGCTGGCTTCTCTTGTGCTGGGTGCTTGCTTACCACTTTGTGTGATGGAGACCTGACCCTGGCAGTGGCCTCTGGCTGAGGCAGCAAGGTGAGTTATGAAGGACTGGCTTACTGCAGCTCTTTTGCTCATGTTATGCGTTATGATGGTGCAGCCAGCACCATGCATGGTATTTCTTAATGTGGAGGAAGCTTGTGTCACTGAGCTGGGCTAGGAGCAGCTCTGCAGGATGATCTGTGAATCCTGTAGCAGTCCAGTGTTACAGACAGCCAGGTCTCAGCACCTGAGAATATACTGAGCCATCCCCATGGGCTGCCCAGAATGAGGGTTCATTGCTGTCCCATGGGCCAGCAGCCCCCCAGGGGTGGTGACAGCATGTTGGACTGCGTGTGGTTCTTCAGTCTGGGAGCAGCCCTGTGTGCCTGGGGTGGCTCATGCCTGAGCCGTGTGCTTACCCTGGTGCTGGTGACAGCACGTGCAGCTGGCCAAGAACCACAGTAAACATGCTGTGCTCCTGAGACCCCCAGGGGCTTGCACTGCATTCTTTGAGAGGCAGGGAAACCACACGGCATTCAACCAGTGCAGATGTCAACTGAACGCTGTAACTAGAGCCAGATGTGCCTGGCACTGGGTCCCGTGCAGCAAAGCCCCCAGAGCTGTTGTGCTACTGCACATGCCCCAGCTCACCTAACTGCTGTCTTCAGGGTTTCTTAGTGGGAAACAGATCTGTTCCATTTTTGCCCCACATGCTGCTTCTTTCAGCACTATGCTCCCAGCCTAAGAAGTCCTTCCTGCCTCCACTTTTGCCTTTCCCCTCATCAAAGTGGAAAGAGAAGATATTCCCCTTCATGTGCTCTCTTTGCCCCCTGCAGAATTGCTCCACTCTTAATGTGCCAAGCTGTCCTCTCTTGAGGGGCGTTCCTCAGTGCTCGTGTTTCCCTTCTTCAGGGGTTGGCAGTGGTTGCCTATAGCCAGTAGGAGAGTGATGAAGGCAGGGGAGGCTCGGCTTGGGAGCAAACAGGAGTATATGTGTGAGACACTTAGACAAACCTTGAACTTTCATTCCATCAAGAACCTACAGCGGGACTCAAAACCAAAACAGCTTCTTTGGAGAAGGTACTTAACATGCCTAGAAGAAGCAACCTCTGATTATGTCAGCAAGTTGAAGTTAGAAAGAGCTCTGCTCTCTGAAGAGACTAGTGGAATGTGGCTGGCAAGGTATGTGCCATGCTGAGGGAAGAATGCGAGATGTGAGAGTTAAAGCAAAGGTGCTTATGCTGATGCTTGTGGTCTCTCTGCAGACCTGGATACCTGCTACAGCTCTAGAATGGTTTTCTCTATTGATTCTTACATCTTTAAAAAGCATAACGCCTTTTGTGGGCTCTTCTACAGTTTGTAAATGAGAGTTTGCTTGGATACTTTCTTGGGAGGTCTTAAAGAAGAAATCCATAGATCTCTGGGTTCACAGACAAAAAGCTGAAAGTCAGTGCTGTTGCCCAGCCAGAACAGGTGCGAGTGAATGCAGGAATTAATCTGGCCCATGCTGTTTGCAGGAAGACACACAAAGGGTACTTTCTAGGTAAAATTTACCTGGTTAGCAAAGTACTGATCCTGAAATACCGGGTAGCACTTTACAAATTATGTGGCTTCTCAGACCTCTTCCACTTCCCGTGTGAGGTGACTGAATCTCTATAGATGAGTTTCTTTGCCAGCACCAGGGCCATCCTCGCACACCTGCTTGCCACTCTGTTTGGCCCCATACCTGGAGCTCTGGCGCTTCTAAGGCTGCCATCTTATGTTGTGGGTATTCAGGAGTGCTTGTTCAGAGCGGGATCATCTTCTGACCCTGCTGTGTTCCTGTGAAAGTCAGTCTAGAAGACAAATGTGCATGTTTCCATGGTTCCTGTAAATTCTGTCAGAAGCCCTAACTGCCTTGTCCAGCATTAGAAATAAACCACACTCCCAACTTGGTTTGCAGAGGCTTTCCAGAGCCCTCAGGCTGACTGTTTCTGACTTTGTATCTTTTGATGATCATACTTTCCCATCTACCTGGACATGCAGAGGTTATACATTCCCTATACTTTCTCTCCATGGTGAGTAAATACTTTTGGAGAGCAACCTGCAGCTTGTTATCCTGTCTCTTGTGGACATGTCAATGCGTGAAGTGGCAGAGAAATCAGGGTTAGCTGCCTTCTTCAGCTTTGTAAGGCACAGTGGTGTCTCTGACAGCTGTACATGGCCTGCAATTAGCACCTGAAAGCAGACAGTGAGGGCTTGTGGGGAGGATGCTGTCTGTATAAGGGCAGTCAAAACATTCTTGCGTCAAAGTGCTGGAATTAACAACCATGGAAGTGATCTGAGCCTGCTGGAATTAGGCAAGCAAGGAAATTGCTTTGCACTGGAGGATTGGTGGAGGCAAATGGTTGCAGGGATATGGCTGCTGGCACAGTGGGTCTGCAGCACTCTGATGAGAGAGGATGTGTTACCTTCAACTGTGGCAGCCTAAGACCGCCAGATTGGAATGAGGCCTGATTCACTCCCCAGTGTCACAGAAAAGAATATAGTGCCGTGAGGTTGTTAAAAATGGCAGCTGCTGGCCTCAGGAGGAGGATGTTTTCTCTCAGCGCTGGGAGCTGAGCGCTGCCCCAGCTCAGAAGGCACTGTGCACACTGCTGCATTCATGCAGCCCTGGGGGGCTCTTCCAGGCACTCAAACAACTCAGCCCTTGTCCGATGGGTTTTGATCTCAGCTGCTGGTCCATCTGGGAGGAAATATCAGATGCTGCAGGAAATAATTTGACGGGTGACTCAGAGGTGCTGGCTACGGAGACCTCAGATCCCCCTTCTCATCACTCTCTTTTGTCTCTGCGTTTAGGCCGAATGTCTGTGGGAGACAGTGCTGCTCGGGTTGGGCTGTGGCTCCTGGCACAAACCACTGCATCAAACGTGAGTACAGACATCGCAGCTCCAGAAAGAATCCCCAAAAAGGCTCCATGCTGGGCAGGGGGAACAGCCTCCATACCCAGCACTTCCCTGAGCATCTGGCCTCTCTCGAGTGGCAGCAGCTGCCCAGATGTTTGGTGGGATGGAGCTCGGCGTTGTTTGCCGCGGGGTCTCACAGTGCTTCGGCTGCGCTGGGATAATTGCATTAGCAATCGCTGTTTGGGAGCAAGGGGCCAAGGGCTGACTCACCTCCTTTCTCCCTCTCCCCCTCATCCACAGAAGCCAAACGGTAGAGAGCATGCTGTGCTGCCAGACAGTGTCTGTAAACAGAGTGGGAGGCCAGCAATGGCAGCATCTTTCTCTCATTAGGGGTTTTTGTAGGAGCCGTGGATCTGGGCTCACAGCCATGCAGGCTGCTGAGCGGCTGCTCAGGTGCTGCTGTTCCTGAGTATTAATTAAAAGGACACCATCAACGTGATCGGGCCTGACAGTGTCACCCCAACAGGGGATGCGAATTCTCAGTCAAGACTTGGATGGAGACTGATGATGTGTAAACATCACCGAGTTCCCAGCTGCCTCCCTCCGTGGGCTTTTCTGCTGGGGATGCTTGGCTGTGTTTACAGCTGCCACTGCAAGCTGAACAGCCCGTTCTGGTTAATTTCTGCACTGTAATGTTGTGTAATTTTTGATCCCACGCTCTTTGGTATGGTGCATATCAGGGAAGTTAGCAGGGTGCAAGTGCAGTGGGGGGAGCCTCTGAGCGTGGTGAAGCAAAGAAGAAATTGGCATTCAGGTTGTGGGGAGGACCTCAGCGCTGGTGGGTCTGACTGAGCCTGGGTGCAGGAGGAAGATGGGCCAAATGCTTACTTTAATCTAGCTACTGATACCTACTGAGCACAGTGAGTTCTTCCTTTTCCACCAGTGCTTTTTTGGGGACGCTTGGAGCACCTCTGTACAGCTCAAACCTTAGGCAGAATTCCCAGCCTTTGGTTTGCTCCAGCTACTAAAACTAAAAAGTGCAGTAAGGAGTGGGGAATTTTCAGAGAGTCAGTGACTGGGAGGAGAAAAAAGAGAAATATGTCACCTGGGGATGATGGCATTTGCTGGTGAAATGAAAGTAAGCTGATGGAGTTAAGGAGGATGATTTCCTTAGATAGCTTAGCAGATGCCTATCAGCTCATCTTTCCCACTCAGACTGAAGAGCAGGGGAATGCTCTTGCTCAGACTCACAACATTAATTCACCTATTTCAGAAGTGTGTGCTGCTTCCCCAGGTAGCAGTCCTGGCTGGGCCAGTGAATGAACTTTTTTTTTTGCCATGGATATTTTAAAGTTTAAAGGAAACATTTTTATTTGACATGCTGGGAAGGACTTAATAAACTCATCCATTTTCTAATCTTGTACGCATGAGCTCATGGTTAAAACACCTGATGAATATACAGAGTTTTTTGCTGTCTGCTGTGGTCTTGGATGGTTGCATGAGTGCCTAGGGCTTCTCTGCAAAATGGAGATGACATTCACGTGCTCTCTCCTTTCATCTGTCTTCTGTACCGTGACAGTAGGTTTTGTTGAGCACAGGCAGGTTTTCATTGCAGTTATGTTTTCAGTCTCTGATTCATACATTGCCATTGATTTAACTGACTGTCGTCTTGCACAGATCTCTCACTTGTATTAATTGTCTGTCCTTTCTGGGTTTTCTAAGACAGTCAGAACTTTAGGTTAGAACTGAGATTACACATTATTTTGCATCAATAAGCAAGCTATTCCACAAGCAAGTGGACTAAATCACCCCAGTGGTAAAAGTCCTTCAGCACCTTCCCGGTTTTGCTGTGGATGCCTCACTGGATGAACAGATTGATTCATATTTAAATGGGACTGAGCAGAAGAACAGCCCAGAGAGCTTACAGTGAAAATCTTCACCACTCTCCTAGACCTGGAGCCTGTGCAGAGGAGCAGGGACCCTGAGTTTGAAGACCATCTTGCAATATCTTTGCTTGGTCCCAGGCCTGGCTTGTCTGCAAGGTGATGGAAGGTTGATTCTTGTGTCTGTCCCTTTGTGCAGTCCTGCCTGCCTTACCTGGCTGGTAAACCACCCCACACTTGTCCTCTGCAACCTTATCTTGCTCCAAGGACCTTGCACACACACATGATGTGCCAGGGAGCTGCTACATGCTTTTGAACAAATGAAGGTTGTTACTGAAAATACTTCAGAAGTGTTCTAAATCTCATCTTTTATTGAGAGTTTTTGAGACACTTGCTTTTGCTTTCTCTAAGACCGCAGTCCCAGGAGCAGATGATTACATGAGACTGTAGCAAGAAGAAAGGAGTAGCTTTCATCTCACCAGAAAGTATTTGTAACTCCATGGATGGGGAGAGAGCTTCATCTCTGGGCATCCCTTGAGCTCAGAAGCTACAAAGCAAAGAGGAAGTCTCTAGATGATCTCTAGATCTTCCTGTTGTCCAGAAAAGCAGCATTTCCCACGTATGTATTTGTATCTCCTGGTAATAAGTGCAGTGTGAGAACAGAGAGGTGCTCGTGGATCCCAGCAGCTGTGCCTGGTGGTGGTTGGATGTCAGACCTTCTGCAGCCACCTGGGGCAGTCTTGGGAACAGGTCTGAGCAGAAGTGCTGGCTGCACACTGCAACCTGTCCATAAGGTTTCCGTGGAGCTGAAGGTTAATATTTGTCTTGCATTGCAAGGTTTCATCACCTCCTGCCATCCAGCCCTTACCTTCCTTCCTTCTTGTAAGGAGGACACTGATTTTCAGTGCTTGCTCAGAACGTCCAACCTGGTCCTACCTGAGCAACCTGTGGTTCCTTGGCTCTTGCTAACTGAGTCATAAACCCAATTTGGCATCCGTTAACTTGGGAAGTGTTAGGGTCCAGCTTATAATTAACAGCATTTTCCTCCTGGGGTGCAAACTGAAGCTGATGTGCTGTAATTAGGAACACACGCAGGCTTGGAGAGTGGTTTGGGCATGAAGTTAATGAACTGTAAGTACCCGTAGCTGTGAAGGAATCTGGGGATGGTGACTCCAAAATCAGCTGTGGAGGGAGAGCTGGCAAGTTCTGAAGGGGACAGGAAGGGGGACCATTCAAATCAGACCCCAAAATGTAATAAAACAAAAAGGTAGCATAAAAACCACTCCTATGAGGCTGCATTGGAGCACTGTTATCTTTCTTCTCCTTGTCTGCTAGCTTCTTCTCTTGTGGTCGTTGCCTCCCATTGGGTTTGGATTGAGGTCCTGTTCCTGCCCGGAGCAATCAGCAACGCTGGAGGCTGTATGCTCTCTGTAGACTATGGTGCCCATTTTTTTGTCTTTCTTAAGTGAATGTTGCTTGAAAAGCATTCTGCTGAGACCAGAGGGGAGAAGTGGAAACAGAGGAGTGTATGCCTGAACCTTTCTCCTATTAATCAGAAGACCATTTGCCCACAGAACAGAGATAGAGTCACGTCACTTGCGCTGCCCCTGCCAGGCCTCAGCACCAAACGTGCTGCTGGGAGCCCCGTGTCCTGCTAACTTCCCTTCTATGTCCTCTCCAGCTGTTTGTGACCCACCGTGCCAGAACAAAGGCTCCTGCAGCCGGCCCCATGTCTGTACCTGTCGCTCGGGCTTCCAGGGCTCCAGGTGCGAAGAAGTCGTCCCTGAGCAAGAGTACCACCCGCCCAGCATCGCCCTGCAGCCCCCTGCGGGCTTCCTGCGGAGGAGGACTGGCACAGCTGAACGGGATGCCTCCCCACGAGAGGCTCAAACATCTGTCCCACGGCATGCACCCACCAGGTAAGTCTCCCCAGCTTGTGCACTGCTGTTATCCCAAGGGGACTCTGCTTGTCCCCAGAGTGGTATCACAGTCCATAGGCGCAAACAGGGATGCAATCTTACAGGGCATGAGCATCGAGAAGCTTGACAGCTTACCTTGTCCTTTGAGCAGCCTGAGTGAGGGTAGCAAGCTGGGGAGTGTTCTTAAGTCTCTTTCCAAAGTGGCAGCGTCCATTTAGCATCCATGGGAAGTTACATAGATCCAAGGTGTGCTGTCGAATGCCAGTATAAGCAAAATGAAGATACATGTAGCACCTCAAAGGTATATTCTCTCTAGATTCTAGACATTATTGGGTCAGATGTTCCCTAGTTTTGTGTCACCCTGCTGTTGCTTGGATCATTTTTGTACCTGAGCAGGTGTGGAAGCAAAGACACAGCTACTGGTGGAGAGGTTTGTACAGGAGATATATTGCAAGGAGCACATTGAGCTCAGGGTGTGGCATCATCTGTTCTTTTGTGTAAAGAAGAGCCTGTGGCTTCAGCCCAGCTGTCTCAAGCTGGTTCTGAGATGCTCTCACACTGTTAACCAAAGCCAGAAATCTTGGTGCCCAAGCAAAAGATTGTCTAATGGAAACCAAATTCAGCAAGGCTAAGGTGATTTTGGCATGGAGAGGTGGCCAAGCCTGTTCCATCACTGCCTGAGAGAGACTGGTGCACAAGTGAGCAGGCAGCCTTAGCACATGCCTGTGATCCCGCTCACGGCTGATGAATGTCCTCCTAACAGTGACCTCTTCCCACCCCTCTGTGTGCAGAGGACTGGAGAGGAGGGGAGGAGTGGTGCCCTTGTAGATATACCACCTGTTTGGGGCTTTCCCAGTAAGGAACATGACCTCAGACTCTGTGCAGAGGCACGAAACCGTGTAGGCATCTGCAGAGTATTACTGGCCAGACAGACTCAGTGCCTAGTGATTGCTTGGCTGGGAGAGCTGAATGCCCAGCTGCCTGCTATACCTTAAATCCCTTGGCACCATCCCAAAGAAATAGGATGCCGTTAAGAATCTTGCCATGCCTTTCTCCTTCATTCCCCATGAAGGCCATAGGACGTCACCCCATTCCTCACATCAGTGAGAGCTTTGGATATTCGTCCTTTGCAGCACTGTGCGGACTAGTGGAGGGCTGCCTGCACTCTGCCACTGGTTCACATCTGTGTGCCTAGCTTCAGCCCTGGGGATTTTCCTGTACTACTAAGCTGCTTGGGTTTTGTCCAGGGACAATGTAACATACGGTATACAACTGTCACACAGAAAAATCTTGCTGCTGTTTGACAGATTGTTCCCAGTTATTTTTGAGTGTTCCCTCCAGCCAACTTCTGGGCTAGCTGTGGAGCAATGCAAGAGGGATATCCTAGGGAGTGCTATGCTGCCTAAATGCCTGCAGCCAAGGGTATTCCTGCTGCTGTTGCACCCAGTTGTGCCCTCCTACTGCTTGCTTTGCACTGCCACTGCTGTAATCTGGCCTCTGCATGAGCTGGCTCAGTTCGATAAACCAGCAAAACACTGACACAGCAAAATTAATGATAATTTTCTGCCTGTTCAGTGGGCTAAACTGGATTATTGAGAAAGCATGAGGACCAGAAGGAGTGAACAGAATTGCAAAGCTAGCAGTGAGGGAAAGGAAGGAGATGGACTCCCCTTCTGGGGGAAGCCACTTACCAGAATGATCATTTGTCTGTCTCATAAAACTGTGCTCTCAGAGCATCCTGAACTTGGAGCCTAGTTCTTGCAGTTGCAACATCATCTATCTCTATGCTACTGCTGAAGTACTTTATGCGCTTCTGCATCAGCTTTCCTCAATACAAATGCTCTGTAGAAGCAAATACAAGAGGTGTATTGGCCTTCTCAGAACTGGGTAGATATTGCTCAGATTTGCAGGTACAAGGATTGGTTCTTAGGTGCTGCCAACACTGGTTCACTTTCATTGGGGCTCAACTGAATAAGTCTGAGAGCAACAGCTTAAGCAGACTTTCCAGACCGTGATCTCCTCCTGGGTAATGATGAGTTGTGCTAGGGGCACACTGAACTCTTCTTGTGAGCCCACTGTAATCCCACCACAGCTGGCTTACTTGTCTGGTTATCAATAAGGACGTGTAGAAAAAGCTTTTGGGTGTCCCAGTGAACTGAGGACACTGGTGGTTACAGGTCCCAGCTATTGTGGGGTGGCTTTTAGATCCAGGACAAACAACCAGTCTCCAACCTCCCTGCATGTTCTCATTGCTAACAAGGAAGAATTGCACAAGAGTAGGGGCTTATAGACCTCCAAGCCACTTCTTGCTGTGCCAAGACAGGAAATCAACACTCACATGAGTGAATTTGCTTTCTGTTTTTGTTTATTTGTGTATATATTGGCTTAATATGTGTTTGTTTGCACGGACGTAGCAATCAGAAGCTCTGAAGTCATGCACTAGAACAATGCTGCATTAGATGTTGCATAAACACTCAGCAAAACACATGAATTGTCCCCAGAGACCTGCTCTCTGAGCAAAGACGGCGTTGATTCTGCCTTCACTACATTCTGAAGGGAGTCTTCAGGCAGAGGTAGAAAAGCAGAACATTTTTGGACCAAAATATTCCCTACTTCCCTGAGAGGTGGGGCTAGCTTAACATGGTTTCTTATCCTCCACTAGTGAGACTTGCCAGTGATTTATATTTAAAATTGCTACTGAAATACTTAGAAAAATTGATGAAATTCTCCCAGTGTAAATGAAACCAGCAGTTTTGTTCTAGTTACTGTGGTGTGCCAGTGACTGTGCTAGGCTGCAGCTGGAGAGCCTGGTGTCAGGCTGTCCTGTTGAAGGAGGCTTTTAGGGGTGTTTTGCTCAGGAATAAGAGCTTCTGCTGGCACCACTGCTTTGGAGGGGCACAAGAGTGACAGGAAGAGGCACCAAATGGCTTTCCACCTGGAACTTCAGTCCTCCTGGGACTACAGAAGAAAAACACCCAGCCTTCTCTAAGCTCAGCACTTGCAGATGTGCTAGAAGATGTGGCTAGGTGATGGGCAGCTTTGGGATTGCTTTGCTGACTGGAGCTGGTGATGCTCAAACTTTCATTCCTCACAGTACAGGCTGGGAGATGCATACCATTCCCCAGTCCCTTCAGCAGGCTGTGGCTCAGTGAACATTTGGAGCTGGACAGCTGAGAGCACATGGGGACCTGCTAGCTGACACAGAAGCTGAGAGAACCTGGTGCTGAGCTGTTTGGAGCAGAGAGTACTCTGGAGAGCAAAGTCCTGGGAGTGCAGGAGGCCCTGTCAGCATGGGCCAGCAGCAAATCCTCTCTCATCTTGATCTCAACCTGAATCTCTGCCCGGGGAAGCGAAGTCCCGCTGGACGATTGCGCGGGTGGAGCTGCACCTCAGCCCAGAAGCTGAGCTAAATGGAAACAGCTTTGTTTTCCTAAGGCTGGAGTATCAGAATAATTCCTGTTTGTATAGCAAGGGGTGGAGAGGGCTCGTGCCCCTGGCCCTCTGGCTGGACTCTTGGCTGCTCTGTGGCCACCTGCCCTAGGCATGGAGAAAGGAAGGGACCTGCTACAGCCACCTGAGAAGGTCACTCCTATGGAAGCAGGGTGCCAGGGTGCCTGTGTGCCAGGTCTGTGCCCGTGAGGCCCTCTTGCCTTGGAAGGGTGCATGCGCTGAACTAGGCAAGCAAGACACCCTTTCTGTTCAGAGAAAAGAAGGGGTAACCAGGACCTGCAAAGCGTTTTCCCAGCAACCCGGGCAAGGGAAGAGGAAATAGCTGTGGTACAAGGTGCTGAGACAGAGCGCAGACAGCTCAGTACAGCTAAGCCCTGGAGAGTGGGAAGCTTCCTCTGAGAGGGCTGTTTGGGCAAGGCAGTTGCTAGGAGGTGCCTGCTGTTTTCGGGATGGAAAAGGAAGAAAGCTGAGTTGCAACATGCCCACTGCCCTGCCTCCTCATCTCAGAGCCTCTCTCCAGCACCCAGGAGGAGCCATCTCCTCCCTTCCTGACTAGAAGACAGGCTGTATGCAGCCCTGGAGGAGCTGCGGCAAGTGCTGCTGGCCTGGAGACACTGGGAGCCTTGCGCCAGCAGGGAGGCTCTGCCAAAGCCGCTCTTCTTTCTCTGGGAAGCTACTGATGAGAAGAGCAGGGAGCAAGCAGGAGGCAGGATCTTGGGTGCGCGGCTGGTTGCTGGATGGAGAAAGTATCTTTCCCCCCTTTTGAAAAATAGCTGAAATAACTCATCCTGGTTAAAAATCAGCTCCTGTTGTGGTGACAAGTGCCCCGTGTGCTCATTTACAGAGGAGAATGAAACCAATAATAGTCACTTTTGTGGCCAAGGATGGTAGTAAAGCTCTCCGCTCTCTCAAAACATGACACTGCAAGTTGTGACTCAGCAAAACCAGCTTAATTAGCTCGCTGTCATTAAGGACTAGCAGATAGAATGAAAATCAGAGCAATATCTGCTATTTGAATATGCTGCTCCAAGCAGACAGATTTGTCTCCGTTGTTAAAGCAGCATCTGGAGCCTCCTGACTTGCCAGCTTTGAACTTTCCAAGCTTATGAGAAAGAGAGGAGCTTTCTTACTGCTGCGCTTGGGCTGCTGCTGAGTGCTCAGGACAGTTTGTCCACTGTGACAATATGAATAGTTCCAGGAGGAGGTCAGTACCATCCATGCACTTATGGAACACACTTGTGCACTTCTATTTATTTACATCACATTTCATTGGTGAGAGTTACAATGTATTCATATCCACATAGCTGCAGAAGTAAAAGCCACCCTGGTTGATAAGCCCCTGTGTGGAAACTCAGTCCCATTGCGTGGGCTGAGAGAGGTTTCCTCCTTTGCTTGGGTTGGTACCAGCTCAGGAGGTCCATAGTGCCTGGCTTTGAATTCATGGTGAAAGGCTGGTGCCAGCCTTGCCTTCCCCACTGCAGCGTGTTTATGTTCATTACTCAAATGGCATATTTTCCCAGTGCAGATAAGTCCTAATTGCAGCTTTCTAAGGTGCTTCCCTGTGGCAATATAGGTTTCACAAGGTGGCCAAGCATTTATGTTCCTTGATCCAAAGCCAACTTTGAGTAGATATATGAGACCTTGTTAAAAAATTGAAACTGAAAAGCCAGTGCCAGTCCGTGTGAGAATATGTGAAAAAGAGATTCCACTCAGGGCAATGAGATCTCCATAAGTTCCAGGGCTCGGCCCCTCTTCTGTTTTGACACAGCTGAAAGCTCTTGGCAGGCTGTCTGGGAAACCTAAAGGAAAAACTCAAGCTACCCAAGAGGAGTGTAAATGTCATTTTTCTTACATAAAAATACTTCTATTTTTAAATTATATGATACACCTTCTCTAGCCTGGCACTGGATACACTTGCTCTACTTTCTAGTGCTTTAAAGCTGTCAGCACCATTCTGTTTTATGTGTTTTATGTATTTACTTCCTAGGGGGTTGCATACGCTTCAGAGCAGCAGGAGGATAGCTAGCTTTTCAGGCTCCTTTTAAACTCCAAATATGGTCTTTATATTAGGCCTGGTCCTTCTGCATCTCATTGGGAGTAATTTCTATAGCTTAATTCAGCCTCTTGGCCTTGGGAGAAAATGTTCAAGTGCATTTTTCTTTTTACCTGAAGGAAAAATCCTGCTGCTGTCAAGAGTGGGGTGCATGGCAAATGCAGTGTGCTTGTAAAACAGAAAATGCAGATCATAGCCTACTTTATATACTGTACATCTATCATTTGGAACATTTATGCCAATACAATTTATATAGTAATTTTTTTTAAAAAGAAAGATGTTAAAGGCAGTAAGGCCACACAATCAAACACTGGAGAATTTCTCCATATTGCCCGTGTTTGGTTTGTCTCTCAGCTTTTGTTCAGTTCCCCTGTGCATATGCATTGTGCTGTAATCTGTTGTATCTGATCACTTGCTGCCTTTTTTGGTTTAAGCTGGTACTTACTCAAAATCAAAGTGATTCTCTTTGGTTTTGAGTGTTTCTGTAATTCATCCAGTGCTGGCAGGATACAAGAGGTGGGTTGATACTGATTTGGCACAAGGAGTGGTTGAGATGAAATGTAGAATTCCCCATAAAAAAATATGTGCTCCAACAGTGCTCTGAGTTGTGCTGCCCTAAGTGATTGGTACAGGTGGGACTGGTACCCAGCTCTCTGCATCACTCCATTTTTGGCTCGAGGTGCAAACACTTGTGTGGAAATGTTTCTCAGGGACATGCAGAAACTAAGTGTATATGCAGGGACTAAGAAGAGGTTCAGTCTGGAAAAATATTATCTGTTACAGCTGAAGGAAAAAATCCTCCATGGGAAGAAGAAATCTGGAAGAAGGAGAGGCTGAAGTTTTTCAGAGTAGAAGCGAACAGCAAATTAGGCAGTAGAGAGTAATGTGGTGTAGCTTCGTTTAAGAGACCAACCGTGCTTAGGACATTGAAGCAAAAGACTCGATTGCATGGGCTCTTTCTCTGTGCTCCCTGGGGTCCTACACTGGGTCAGTGTGGTTTTCATTGCCAGAAAAGATCTTGACAAACTGGGAGGAATTCTGAGAACTGCACGATGCTGGGGAGGGAGCTGAGTGAAATGGTTAACAGACCCACGTCTGCAAAGCTGATCCGAAAGTTGGCCTGAGATCATGGGGAGCATGCTCAGAGGCTGCAGCTATCTGGAGGGAGCAAATGGCATGTATTACAACTGCCTGTACCTTGGCAGGGTGGCCTTGATAATTTTTCAGCTGCAAGGCTTTCTACAACACTACACTCTTCCAGGGATGTAATGACAGACTGAAAATGACCTTGGAACTCTGCCTTTGCTGTCACTGAGGGGCTGCTCTGCTGAGCGCTGGAGTCCAGGTAATGCTTGCTCCTGGTCACTTCCCACTGTGCCAAAGTCTGCTCCTCCCTGCTGGTCCTCAGTGTGCATGCTGAAGGTCACGTGGGAGCAGGTCCATACCCCTTGTAACATGGACCTTGCCACCAGGCACCACATATATGTGACCAGAAGTGCCCCTGGCCACCAGGCTGTGGTCTTCTGACTGTTGAGCAGCTGGAGGTATTTTGCTTTTTCTGTTAAAGAACTAATCTTTGGGATGCTCATTCCCCAATTCCTGGTGATATTGAGACATAGGATAGGATAGGATAGGATAGGATAGGATAGGATAGGATAGGATAGGATAGGATAGATCAATTGGAAGGGATCTTCAAAGATCATCAACTCCCACTGCCTGATCAATTCAGGGCTGACCAAAAGTTTAATCATGTTATCAAGGATTTTATCCAAATGCCTCTTGAACACTGACTTTGAGAATGGCAGGAATGTGTAATGTTCCTACACAGCTGTCATGGTTCAGTACTATAAGTGAAGGAGTGCTGTGTGGGGCAGGAGATGGAGAAGCATGGGGAGACTTAACTAAGTGGAGCTAGTAGGTCAAAAAGCCAGAGTGTTCAATCCACATACAAGCCACTATTTTACATTGAAATACATTTTAGTCCTGAAGTATTCCCACGGTGAGTGGGTGTCTTTCATCACTGTAGATAAAAAGCATCTTAGGATTAAACACATTTCCTCTCCACCTTGTGCCCTCTGGGTATACTTTACCCCCACTGGCATGCCTGCAGTGGGAGAGGCTTTGCCTGTCCTCTTTATATCCTATGTAGAACAGGGGAAGGCTGCTGTCTGCCACTGCTCCCCAGGGCATGTGTGGGTGTAAGGATGAATAGGGTGATGTGTTTCCTCAGGGCTTTGAAGCTGGCAGCCCAGTGGAAGGAGCTGATGTTTCTCATCAACAGGATGCACATGAGACTCAGCACTCTTTTTCTCCCTGCTGTAAAGGGGAGAAGTTACCCCAGCTTCATTTCGTCCAATGCCTCTGCCAGAGGACTCCATCAGATGGAGATGGAGTCAGCACCATTTGATGGGTCAGATGGACCTCACCAGTAACATGTGCTGCTGTGCCAGCCCAGCGCCATGCCCTTGTGCAGGGAACCTGCCTGCAGCCTCTTTGGGTCTGGACTGCTTCCAGGGAAGCAGTTGCTTGCTCCCTAATGTAAGAGAGTGAAGATGAGCAGTGACAGAGTGGCAGATGGCATGTGTGGCACGTGTGGCAAAAGAAGGACACTGCACGTCAGTAGAGAGTGGAGCAGAGATGTGTGAGCAGCCGCTTCAGCCAGGGAACAAATGAGACCTAAGCAGGGACTGCTTAGGAAGAACCTGCTAGCTGTGTGTGTGCTCACAGAGGTTCGTTTATGTGGTGTCTGGCAGCTTCTGAGCAGATAAAAATAGCATTCACAACCCATCTCCTCTCCTCTTTCTCTGTGCAGCAGCAGTTGGATTAGATGCTGAAGGGTTTTTTTAGTTGCTTTATGTAAATGCAAGCAAGGGTGGAGATACTTCTGGTGAAGATCTCAGTGAGGTGCCAGCCTGCCGCCCCTGTGTGTTGGCTTACAGTGCTTTAATCTGGTCTGCCCTCTGCATCTCTGCACGCTCGAAAAGTGTTTATTCCACACTGGGGCAAGCATAGATGGAGCAGGGCAGTAAATTCCAGCTGTAGAAGCAGTAGCACCAGGCAAGCTGATTTGAGTGCTTCAGGCTGGGTGGCTGCAGAGGACAGTGTGGGAAGCACAGGGGTGGTGGTCTAGAGCTCTGTGTTTTGTTGTTGTCCAGGCTCAGAAATGAAGGAGGGCAGTGACTAGAAATAGGAAAGGAGACCAGCATCAAAAAAAGGTGTTGCTGCACCACACAACAGGTTTTGGATGGCCCTAAAGCATCTGCACTGCTTTGGAGGCCACAGAAAAGAAGATGCCAGATTGGTGGTGGAGGGACTGAGTGTGGTGTTTGCCATACTGTGGGCTTGCACACCTCTCACTGTGGTTTGCACTTAGAGATCCAGAGAAATCTAGACCAGCCACTGTCATACGTCAAGGGGAACAGGAAGATGAAGGTAATTCAAGGTGATAAGGGAGACAGCCTGAAGTGGGGTCACGCTGGGTCAATGGTGGCTCATTGCTAGCTGTGGTGAGGGGCAGATGAGGAGTCTGGGTGCTGCATTGCTCCTTGGCTTCTGAGCTTTCTCTGTTCCTCGTGGGGTTAATAAACTGAGCCAAGATTTATAGGCATTGTGTGGGTGGGCTTGAAGTCAGGTGCCTTGTATGGTGTGGTTTCCCCCCTCCTCTGTGAGTCCTAACAGAGCTGTCTTCCTTGTCAGCATGTTTGTGAGCTAATTGATAATAGGCTTCAGTGCTCTCTAAGCAACGCTCCCCCTCTGTGCTCCACGTCCCGCAGCCTGAGCTGTGAATCCTGTCTGCCTGCTGAGGAACCTGCTTGGAGTCCAAGAAGGGGGAAGTTTCTGGTCTGCGGTCAATTTGCTGCTTTCCAAGGCTGGCTGCTTCCCTCTTCCCCTGTAGACACAGACATTGGTGTGGAGGCTGCCCATTCTTCTGTGATGTTTTAGTGGAAAATCAGTAACCGCAGAGCATTACAAAGGGGGAAGTGAATCACTGAGTTTGGTCCCCGTGGCCCCAAGCGGCGAGGGCTGCAAGCCAAGGGGGCAGGCGAACATACAAGACAGATAGTGAGCATGTTGTTTGGTGTTTCAAAAGCAAGGGAGAGCCCTCTTGTTGTCCTGGCAGGTTATCAGGGGCTGAGCATGACTCAGCCCCCGTCCTGGCTGCGAGCTCTCCTTCTGGAGCAGCCCGTGCAGGCCGAGGCTGGAGGAGCTGGGGTGGATCCCTGCTGTGGGGAGCTTTCTCCATGGCTCTGTGGACTGCTATGGGGTGCCCTGAAGGTGATGGTCCCTATCGCTTGGATCCTGCCAGAAAGGCACTGCTGCCCTCCCTGCTCCCCAGGCAAGGAGCAGCAGCTGCCCTGGGAAGGGCTGGCCAGCAGGAAGCAGGTGGCTGCAGCTGTTTCCCAGGGGAAGGGCAGCCGGCTGGTGGTGAGCAGCCTGTGGAGCATGGGTCTGGAAATGGGGCTCTTGGGAGAGAGTTCCTTCCCTGAGGGTGTCCAGACTCCTCTTTTGGTTTGGCCAGCACCTACGCTGCTCCCCACTGTTTTCTCCCAGCACACACCCGTTGCTCCTTAACAAAAAGAAACAAATCCAGCTGAGGAAGTGACTTTCCTACCCTTGTCCACTGACATCTGGGGTTGGCACCACTGCCTACACTGTCCAGGTTTCACTCTCCGCAGTGCCTCTGTCTGTTTACCCTGTTGTGGTCAGCCAGACTTTGACTAGGGAAAGGGTGAGACAACCAGGAT
The DNA here is from genome assembly GCF_026119805.1 of Tympanuchus pallidicinctus. Taxonomy (NCBI): domain Eukaryota; kingdom Metazoa; phylum Chordata; class Aves; order Galliformes; family Phasianidae; genus Tympanuchus; species Tympanuchus pallidicinctus. Next base: position 37,177,864 of record NW_026294747.1, on the reverse strand, counting down.
GAAACAGCAGTAATACTTCTGTGGCACTTGGCTCTGCATTTCCTTTTATGCAAGATGCAAAAAACACCCATTTCCAGCTTGCTGGCAATCTAGCCAAAATCAACATTTGAACAAAGAGCAGCCGATAGAAGCAAAATCCAGGAAAGACTGAGGTGTTGCTGGTGGGGAGAGAGAAGCACTTTGAAGAATTTGCCATCCTTGCCTCCAAGAGCCCCAAGGAGGATAGCTGCCCTGAGGTCACTGAGAGAAGCCACAGCTGTACATGTGCTGGTGGCTTTTGCTTACCCACATGGACCAAAGTCACTCAGAGTAACCAGCACATTCCTCAAATAACTTTCCATGTGCAGTGGGTTAAGAAAACAGTATTGTTTTTTGGCCCCCAAGTTCTTGGTTATTTAGACTTGTTTATTGTAATTTGGCTTATTAGACTTGAAATTACAGGCTTTTAAGAAAAAATGTGGTTATTCAGAAAACAGCGGTCTTGATGTTCATCAGCACGGTTGCCAGGAGCCTGCCAGCTCTGTCTTCTGCTTGCTGTTTTTGGTGGGGTGGGAGGTACCACAGGGCAGGCACCTTGCAGTTTTGTTTGGGACTGGGTAGGATAACTTTTGTACCAGGAATGCATTTTTTCTCTTACTCTGACCTGTTCTCTAAAAAAACATACCGAGCAGACTGTAACAAGCAGCAGAAACTTCATTAAATAGTTCATTTTTTAATGTAGACATTATTCTCTCTTGTGCCAGTGACCAAGGTCTCTTGGCTAGTGATCCCTTAATGTCATCCAGGTGGAGATCAGCAGCATCCTGCTTTCTGAGGGATAATACTGCTCTCTCCACCTTCCCTCCTGGAGCCACACATCCCCTTGGAGTGCTGCTGATTTAGCTGGGTGCCTCAGGGCAGCACAGAAGGAGAGGTGTCCCAGGAGCCTGCAGGCTGTCTCTGCCCCACGGGCTGTGCCTGACACGGAGCTAGCTGTCAGCAGCTCTGACAGATGAAGAGCAGGGAAACCAGCTGCTTGGCAGGCGGTTGCCTATAAAGGAAGAGACCACTGCCTCTCTGCGGAGGCTCCATGCTGTAAAGATCTATGCTGGCCTTGTGCCTAGCTAGAAGTGTGGAAGTGAATAATACTGCTTTGGGGGAGGTTGTAAGACTGAATGAATGTGAAGCCCTAGGACTTTAAGTGTCCCAAAACATACTCCTTCAGGTCTCAATATCCTCTTCAGTGCCCCTTCTTGGAGCAGGAACAGTCATGAGGAATGATAGTACAAGACCCCCCCTCTACTGGGAATTCCTTCAGTTATCTGGAGCCACCCTGTCTTCTGTCTTTGCTTTTTGTCCTAGGAAGATCCCTGGGAAGTGGGCAGAGATTTCAAGTTCTGGCCATATGTTAAGGCCCACCGAATTGTTGGGGGGTCGCTAATGCCTATGGGCTGACCTGGTGAGCTTAGGCCCATATGCTGAGCCAGTCCTCATCTACCCAGCATGGCCTGATTTTGATATTTTGAGGGGAAAACTGTTTTGTATTCCCTGACCCTGAGCCAGCCACTTGCCGTGACTTGGGGAGGGACTGGATCTGACAAACTGGGATAGAAAGACTCCCTCTGCCATTGATTTCTATGGCCTGGGGTAGGAGGGTGTTACTCAATGCAGTGTACAAATCCCAGAGCTCATCTGCCTAGAATAGAACCAAATAAACACATTAATTCAAAGCAAATCTGCCTCGCTCCACTGCAACACATACAGGAATGCTTTGCCAAGAGAATCCCAGTAGGATGGCTTTTCCTTTAGTATGGTGAGGAATGGACTAATGTTCCTCCTCCATTTTTGCTTAATAAGGTTGGCACTGCCAAGCTGCAGTGAGCCCAAATAATCCAATTTTCTTCAAAACCAAGATGCTAATTATTATTTTTTCTAAAGCCCTTAATATTGGTGTTTTTTTTTCTCCCTACCAAATCTGATGATCCTGAGAATCACAGGAGTTGTCCCCAGAGCCAAGGGCTGGAATTCCTTTATGCAGGCTATGGGCTGTGCCCAGCCAAACCCTGCTACTTGCACATAGCATACTCCCTTCCTCAAGGATAGACATGATGTGTATATTTTCAAGCACCAGCGCTTGTATCTCCCTGTCTCATTCCACTGGCCACCCTTACCCAAGAGATCTTCAAAGCTCGAAGTTGCCGTAGGGTGATCAGCACTAGGACAGTGAGGGTTGCTTGGCTGGGCAGCTCTCACCTCTCCTCCTTTGAATGCTTCCACCTATACAACACAAGATCCCAAAGACTCAATCATGTTTACCCACAGGGCTATGTTTGGGATCTCTAACCAGAGCTTGGAGAACAATTGTGCCTCAGCTTTTAGGGCTTTGTGGCTCTCATATGCCCTCCCTAGAGCTCTGTATGTCTTCTCCTTCTTCACTAACAAAGGCAGCTGTAGCACACCAAGTAGCAGAGAAGAGGGTAATAGAAACCAAAAGTTTCCTGGTTGGCAGCAGAGCTGAATGAGTAGCTTGGAAATGTGTGGACAGGTGATGGCACTTGTGGATGCTGGGGCAGTCTGTACTCTGCAGAATCTCAGAATAGCTTCTGGTTGAGGTTGCTGGGGAGTGATGTGGTGTTGAGATAATGTTCACTTCTCTGCAATTATTCTGGTTGTTCTTACCAACCACCGAGAAATAAGAACTGCTTGCTAGTCTCATCTCAGTTTAGATCTTGATTTTAATGAGGCCACCTGCAATGCTCCCTTCTCAGGATTCACTCATACCTCCCTACAGAAGCTCAGCCACTTCACTCTCAAGGCTTTCCTGTATTAGAGACAATTAGGTTACAAGAAATCCAGAGTCTTCTGTCACAGGAATAAAACTGTTCCTGAATTGCTACAGCTCAAGGTCAGAAATGATCAGTGGATCAATAGGTGATCCAAAAGAGCTTCTCTAATAGCATGGATTATCTTCATTCAGCTCTATCTACAGCATTTCAGTGATCTCTTCTGAAGCAATGGTATCAGGGAGTTCACAGCTTTGGTGGTTTTTTGCGGAAAGCAAGCAGTTATGCTGATATGTGTAGGCGTGATTTCTAGCAGGGAATCATTTAGCTTCAGTTTGCAGCTGTTGTTTCATGTTTTGCCTTTTTTGTTGTTGCTGTAGTTAAATTACAAGGCTCTTTATACCTGGCATTTTGTTCCTGTGGAGAAACCTGTGCCCTGTAATCAGAGCATCTCTTCATCTTCTTTTTGCTGAATGGAAGAGATTGTCTGCTTTAGATTTCTTACAGAAAGGCATTTTCACCAGCCCTCAAATTGTTTTTGTTATGTTTTTTTTCCCCTATCCTCTCAGTTTTTCAAGATCCCTTAGCAAATATGTCACATTTCACATCAGAATTAGAAGTGATATTTTAGCACATACAGTCTCTACCATGATGAGGCTGTGCAAAGACGTAAAAATACCTCCCTGTTCCTGCAGTGCTTCGGTACCCTGATGTCAGGGTTTTGAGATGACAGCTCATATTTAATTGCTTGTCATTACCTCTGAAATCTTTTCAAAATTACTGGTTTCCAGGATTGTCTCCTTCTATCTGCAGCTGCTGACTGCATTCCTCCTTCCTAGAAGAGTAATTCTGCATTTGGCCGCATTAAAATCCCATATTGCTTGGATGTATTTGCCCTACAAAGTGATCCAAACTGCTCTGTATGATTGCTCTGTTCTCATCACGATACACCACATTGCAAATTTTTGTGTCAGCAGCACAAATTATCAGTGTCAATTGTATGTTTATTTCGAAATAAAAATATTTATTTCCAGATGAAATTGTAAAGTCATGCCAGGCCTCTTACAGATCACTTTGGAACCCATCTAATTCGCTCCCCAGTGACAATTACTTCTTGTGTCCTGTCACACCGCCAGTTTGTTATTCGTTTCACATGTGCCTGATTGACACTGTACTGCTGTGTTTATTTTTTTATCGGAATAGCGTGAGCTCTAAGCCTGTCGTGTGTGTGCATGTAATTCTATCAGATGATGAAAACGAACTCTTATGAGATGAATGGTTCTCCATAGACCCTGTTGACTTGACATCTTTTATATATTCCTTTCCTTTAGTTCGCAATTAATTGACCCATGCGTCATCTTTTCCATTTTGTTGCTCAGGGCTGATTTCTGTCTCGTTGGCCAGCAGTTACCTTGTGTATTTTGCTTGACCTGTTTGAATACCAGCACTGCATTAGTTGCCTTTCCATCTCTCCATTATGCCAAGACATCTAAGCCAGGACGGTCTGTGAGCCAGAGCTACTGTCAGCCAACTGTTGTTGGATTAGCCAATCCTGATGATTTTAGAAAACTCTGTTTCCAGCACGTGCTGTAACACCTCCTTTTGCTGAGTTTGACAGGGAAAATGACAAAACCCCTAGAATGAGACGCTCTTCTGTAGGATGCTCTTCAGTGGGAAAGGCTAGCCTGAGAGCTGGAGGTGTTGGTGTGGACAAACAGAAGTCCTGTTGGTATTTAAGTATGATTTCAGTGGAATCTGAGGTTGGGACATTCAAAGAAACTTGAGGCATATAGGCAACCAACCCATTTTGGGCCCTGGAGTTCTGGCTTCTTTTTCCTTGCAGGTGGTGCAAGCAAGAGTGAGGCATACACTTGATGATAAGCACAGAGCACCCTCCTGGGGGCTCAGTGCTGCCAGCAAGTACAAAGGAATGGGAGTGAATGCAACAGATAAGGTGTGCTGTTGTGCTGATTTCATGCAATAAACTGCCTAGCACTCCACATTTCCTATTCCATACGGTGTAAGAAGTGTTACCTTGTTAGTCAAATGACTTGGTCATGCTTAGCCTCCAGAAAAAAACAAAAGCCATAAATACAATTACTGCAGAAAGTAGTAACTACATTTATAGGGATGACTTCTTGGTCATTTTCTCTTGTTTGTGACTCTCATGAGACAAGTTTGTTTATTTGCTTGGCCTGGTTTCACTTCTGACTGCCTTTCTGTTTTTCAGCATTTAGCTGGGGCTGGGAATACAGGGCCAGAGGGAGCTCCCCACCATAAGAACAAGCAGATTTGAAGCTGCTTGTGTTTGCTGGAGACTTTGTGGTGGGTCAGGCAACAGCAACATTATACAGAGAGAGGTTCTGAAAGGCAGCTGGGGCATTCCAGCACAGTGAAAGGCTGATGAGACCCTGTGGAAGTGGGGGCTGGGGTGAGCAGTGTACCTCAGCAGGTACAGAACTGATGACAGCCTTGGCTGCAGTGATGAAGTCAGTTGATCATTGGGAATGGAGTCCCTGCAGAAAGCCAAGGTGGCTCCCTATATTGAAGAGGGCAGAGGGTCAGGCATAGGCAGGTCTTCTGGGGACATAGATGTCGAGGACATGGGGCAACATCTCTACAGTGAAATGTTGGCTGGAAACAAGTGAGGAGGGAAGCTAGCAGAACTCTGTGTGAAGCTGATGAAGAACTCTGATGGCTCAGCTTGATGCTGAGGTGCCCACAGGACATGCTGGGCACCGGGATCAACACAATTACTCATGAAGAGTATCGGTTCATTTCTTCTCATCCACAGGACTCAGAGCAGAATTGGCTCTCCTGTTTCAGCCCAGCACACAGTGCCATCACGGACTGTCCGGCGTTACCCTGCCAGCAATAGCCAGCTCACGTCTAACACACTGCCCAATGGGCATGGGCACGAGCAGGGCAGCTCTGGGCCAAATGCAGCTTTCCAGGAGCACACAGTGGCTGCAAGGGGTAAGACATCCAGGGTTGTGACTGCTGGGGTCTCTTGTTGGGACCTGAGGTGTCTCTGGGAAGGGCAGTGGTGTGGGTGGGAATAGCATAGTGAGAGGGTGACAAGTAAAGTCCCAGGAGGTGCCAACCATCTTTGTAGCACTTTGGAAGTGGGGAGTGGAGGAGAAGAGAGCCCATCTCCAAAGAGGAGAAGAGTGCAAAATGGAGAAAAACTGAGAACTGCAAAAGAGGTGTAAGAATGGTGACTCTACAGGTCTTGGCAAAGAGAGGCTCCACTGAAGGGAAGCTAAACGCTGGTGGCAGGGGAGATGTGACAGATGCCTCCCAGAGCTTTTGAACATTACTCCAGCACACTGCCATGAAGGGGAATTGCCTCAGCCTGTAGGAATGGTGCCTCCCAGCTTCTTCCTCTGTTAGAAGAGCCCTGGGGGTCAGATTGTGTAACCAGCACCTAGTTCTTCCCTTTGGCTACCCCTTTTGTGCCTTCTGACACAAGCAGGGATCAGGGCAGGCTGCCTGCAGTTTCTGAGGCAGTGTCAGCAGCTCCCCAGCTAGGACAGATGCAAGTTGTCTTCTGCAGCTTGGCTTCCTCTGAAGCCATGGTTCCCTGAGGAGGCTCCAAGGCATCTTGGCCCTTATGAATAGGACTGTGAGCCTGATTAAAGTTGTAATCTCAAGGTGGGGACTGAAGTGGGAAGAATGAGGGGGGAGTACAGCAAGGGGGGGAACCCAAAAAACGGCTGTCTTGCTGGGCAGGAATGGAGAACTCTGGTGTTGAGCCAGCTAGTTCACAGTTAGACAACAGTTCTGCCTCTTGTTCCTTTCCTACAAGCCTCCAAGAGTGCTGAGTACAGTTCACCCCCCTGCCTAGTGGAAGGATGGTGAGGGACTGCAGAGGGGTGCAGGGTGCAGGAAAGCAGTAGACACTTGCAGGAAGACATGGATATTCTCAAAACCTGATGCTCTCCTTGCTGGACCAGCATGGTTGTGTGGGAAGCCTTTCTGTGGCTTAAGGGCAACCAGCATCCAGGCTAATGAAGTGGCTTGACAAAAAAATCCTTTTATACTGGAGCTAGTGGGTGTGTGGCCCCACACAGGTCACATGAACTGGAGTTATGGCAGAGCATGCTGTTGGAGATTTTTCCTATGTTGACAAAGCCTTAATGACTCTGGAGCAGAGGACAGGCTGGAGTGAGCGGGGAGCAAGTTCTTGCTCTGGGAATGGGTTGGAGCTCGAGATGAGATTACCTGTCCCCTGGCCTAGAGATCCTGTTTTCACTTAGCACTGTCCTTCTCTTCTATAGGGGCAAATCTGACAGAGAAGATTAGGAAAATAAAAATCATCTTCACACCCACCATCTGCAAACAGACGTGCCGGAATGGACGCTGCTACAACAGCTGTGAGAAGGGAGACACCACCACTCTCTACAGCCAAGGGGGGCATGACCACGACCCCAAGTCTGGCTTCCGCATCTGTAAGTAGCCGAAGGCTCCCTGCTTACCTTCTTGCCTGCTGCCCCTCTCTCCTCCTTCTGCCTTTCATGTCTCTGCAGACTGAGGACTTGGGCTGGTTGGGGATGGAAGGAGATGGCCTCTCCCAGTGCCTAGAAAGATGTCTCCTGAAGTCCTCGGGGTTTATTCCATCTTTGTCTCTGGGGTAGCAAGACAGACCTTGCCTCATTGCTCTCTTTCTTGGACAAGCAACTTCTATTTCCCTAGGTAGGGGAGACGTGTGTATTTGAGCCAGGCCTGCAGCCAAGCCTCGCCGCCCCTTCCTTCTCCAAGCCAGCTCACTGCTTTCATTGGCATCCACTCCTGGGGCTGACTTTCATCACCTAATTTCCTCCTGTTCTCTCCTTTCACTCACGTGGCAGCCAGGAGAGCTGGCTGCAGGTTACAAGCCATTCCTAAAGACAGGGCTGAAGAAATCTCTGCTTGCCTTTGAGAGCTGCTGGGATTGCTCATCTGGTCACTGGGATACCCAGGTGTGGGTTAGGCACATCCTCTTGGATCCAGCTGGTGGGAGCACCCACTGGCCCTGTCATATGAGCCTCTGTGACTCAAGCTCTTCCAACACTGAGTACATTGTGGACACTGAGTGATATGGGTTTGTGGGAATTTTTGCCTTGATCCCAGTCCAGAGATGCGTCAGGTCCCCCCAGAATTGTGCTCTTGACTTGAGCAAATGGAGCTCTGAGCGGGGTAGGAGCTTGTCCTCTGGGGTGAACCTAACAAGCCATCCTGGGATGTGCAGAAGCAGTGTCTCATCTCATGCTGAAATGAGTCAGGATGATCTGTTAGGAAATTCCATGCCTTGCCTGAGTGCCGCTTACACAGAATTGCTCCAGCCATCTGATGAGACCAGAAAAGACGTGACTTCAGTTTCATCAGCAGCAGATGCTTTTTCCGAGCCTGTGCAGATGAATTGCTCCCAGTTCTTCTGTCCCGCTCCATGCTTTCCCCACTCCAGCTGCTGGCAGGCCTGGGGCTGGCCGAGAGAGAGGCTCTGCACATGTGGCTCCCTGCCCATTCTCTCCTCTGCCTCTCCCATCCCCACTCACCTCCTTTCTGGTTGGGAAGAAAGTCCTTGCCAAGTTGGGAGGGGGTTCAAAATCTCTCAATGCAGAAAAGCAAGCACTGTGCTAACTCAGCTGCCTGTGGCTGCCACAGCTCCTGCTCCGTGCCAAGGGATGCTACTGGGCCAGCAACATTACTCCTCAGTACAGATGCCCCACGCTGGCTGTGTCCCCTAGAGAGGGCTCATCATCAGCCCATGGCTCCAGCTCTGTGCAGAGTTCAGGGAGGACTGTGATTTCTATGCTTGCACAGCAGGGTTCCCGGGGCTCATGCCAGCCACGCTCCAGTTCCTCAGCTAAAAGCAAGGGTTTGGTGTCTCCACTGAGCGGGCCTTCCTTTGCCTTGCAGACTTCTGCCAGATCCCCTGCCTGAATGGAGGACGCTGTGTTGGCCGTGATGAGTGCTGGTGCCCTTCCAACTCCACAGGGAAGTTTTGCCACTTGCCGGCCCCCTCTCCAGAAAAGAAGCAAGGAGGGAAGGCACCAAACACCATGGCCAGTGGCTCTATGAAGCACTCCACGTATACCCTGCCCTTGTCCAACCAGCTGGGTGAGTGCAGTTCCTCTGGCCACTGAGGCATCTGGTTGGAAGAAGGGCTGATGCTCACGAAGCCTTGCCCTGGGGATCTAGCTGTGGACAGGGGACCAAAGGATGACCAAGACAGTGGGTGTGGGAATCAGGAAACTTAGGGGAAGTGCTGTGAGGAGAAAAGAGAAGGAAAGCGTGAACGGTGGCACAGATGGAATTAGGATTAGGGTTAAGCTCTTGGTAGGTTTGTCTTGTTTTCAGGACAAAGTGGAAACAGAGACAGGACAAAGAGAAGCAGAGAACTCTGCTATGTTCAGTCTACCTTTCCTCCCTTGCACTTTTGTTGATGAACAGAACACTCTTCAGGTGCCAAATTGTTGCCAGATCATCACAGCTATGGTATGAACTCATCTTCCAGCTTCCCTGAACCCTTCCCTGGTGAACGTCCACATCAACCACCCTCCAGAAGCCACCGTACAGATTCACCAGGTGGCCAGGGTGAGAGGTGACTCAGAGGTGTCAGAGGAGAACAGCGTGGAGGCAGTGCTGGTGCCTCAGATGGCCACGGTCCCCTGGTACACCTACAGTAATGGGAACGGCAACAGCATCGCCACTGAGGGAGGCCAACAGCAGAGACCCCCAGGGTTACTGGGGAGGTGCTTTCGGGAAGCTCTCCATGGGCAGGTAAGGGGTCACTCATCAGCTTTGGAAGTGTGTATGGACATGTTTCTGTTTCTGCTGTGTGGGTGTGTTTGCATATGGGGCAGGAATGGTAGGCTTCCATTGTATGAATCGGTACAGCATGATGTGTGGACAACATCCAAATACTACAAGCATGGGCAGCAATGTGTTATGTGGGAAGAATGTATTGTATGTGTTACTTGGGAAGAAAACCTCTTGTTTTGGCCCGAGAAAGAGCCCATGCTATCTTGCCCCGAACAGGCTGTGCCCTGGGGCAGCATAGCCGAGGCTTGATAGCTTTCACACACAGTCTCGTTTAAAATAGGGTGCCCTATTTATAGCAACATTTACAGCCACGCTCTGTGATTATTGTAGGAAATGTATAAAACATAGGAAAATTCCTTTCCCTCTCAGACGATAAATGAAAGTCTGATTTCCATGGAACGTCGCCTTCCTGGGCAGCTCGGTCACGGCTTGGGAAGCAAACGCTCATGAGGGGCTTTCTCACCCCCAGCCTGTAATTTCTCCAGTCATCGTAATTTCTTATTTTGTCTCTCCCCATATGTTTCTTTTGCGTCACTGGAAAAGTATTGGAGGTTTTTGGCACCCATAGGAACACCTGTGAGTTCCCTGGAGCAGCTTGCTCTTAGCAAGACCCCGGTGGGGCAGTCCAGGACTCTGCCTCCTCTCCTCACTCAGCCTGTTCCCAGGGCTGCTGCTGGTTCCCATCCCATCTTTTATTCCATCCCATCCAAGACACTTCTAACCAGATTCCCTAGCACAAAAATAAATGAGATCAGACCGTGAGCATCTCACAAGAGGGCTGGAAAAGCCCTGTTCCTCTGTGGGCACGGCTGTCTGACCCCTGAGGCAAATTTGCCCCTCCTGCGACCAGCTCAGAGATGCTCTTGGGAGCACTGTGACTTACTCCAGCAGTTGCAGAATGGGAGAAGCACTCAGAGGGGTTGGGGGAGGAGGCAGGCATACCCCCAGTCATACTTGCACCCCACTAGGTGGGGCCAGTCTGTGGAGCCTAGCGGGACATGCTTGCCTCTCCCTGCTCAGCCTGCAGCCTAGCTGATGGGAATGCAAGCGCTGGGCACACCGCCATCCTCACGTGGATGAGGGCCAGACTTGGCCTGCAGGCCATGGCAGCTTGATTCTGATGGGGAAGCCTGTAATCCAGAGAGCCTTGGCGGGGGGGAAAGAGAGACTCATTAAGCAAAGGAAAGTGCCTGACTGCCAGCTCCCCACAAGGCTGGAGTGGTGCACCCATTCTGCCGGCTAATCATCCGGCTGAGCCAAGAGCTTGGCTGGGTGATACCATCCCCAGTGCACGTTCTGCTCTGCTGGATGTCCTCTTCTCCTCTGACGGGTGCAGCTGTGGGAGTTGTGTGTTTTTCTGTCTGCAGAACTGTTTACTGTCTTAAACTGCATCCCCAGCCCTGTGGGAAGCTGTGCTGCAAGCATGGTGCTGTCATCTACCTGGAGCCCTCATCACCCTTGTGAGCCAAGTGGGACAGATGCTCAGTCATGACTCCAGCCTGGTGATGCCTGACCCCCCTCCTCTCTCTCTTAACAGTGCACCAACCCGCTTCCAGGGCTGACCCTGCTGGAGGACTGCTGTGGCAGTGTGGGACTCTTCTGGGGGGTGGACAGGTGCCTGGCCTGCCCCCCTCGGCCAGGTATGTGCTGCTGCCAGGGCTGATGCCCACCGCACTGCTGGGCACAGCAGCCTGCTTAGATGTTGGCTCCACGTGTGGCACTTGCTTCTCACTGCCTGTGCAGCCAGTTGTTCTCTCCATGCCAGACTCATTAGGAGGGAGAAACAGGAAAACAACATCCATGGTTTTAGGAGGTGCAGTCCTAGATTAGCAGAGGAGGCAATAGACTCGGCGCTATAGAGTTACGGGCTTGCTCTCAACCCGACACAGGCTTGGCAGGGGCTCTGGAAATAACACTACATCAAACAATTGGCAGGAGTGCACCCGCTGTCCGTTCCAGGGGCACAGGCATCCAGTATTGCTGCTCCGTGCTGGGGAACTGGACGGGCCCACCTGGCCCCAGCAAGGATTCCTTATTGCCACAGCATACATTTGTGGGGGGGGGCCCCCGGCGCTGGCTGGAGTGAGATGGGATTAGTTGGGGGCTCAGCCCATCGCATCTTACCCCTTCACACCTCACAGGAGAATGTGGAGGGCCTGTTCTGAGGGTCTCCTCTCTGGGGGGCAGCCCCCTATAGGAGCTGTTTGCTTTGCATATGGCCTGGCTGCCTCCGTGAGGTGGGGTGGGATGGTTTCAGAGCAACCAGCTCCAACCAGGTCTGGTGCAGGACAAGGTGCTGGCCTGTGCCAGATGTGACACAGTATGGTACGGAGGGTGCAGCTCAGCTTGTGCAGGCAGGGAGCTGCTCTCTTCTGCCCGGCTTCATCACTCTGATTGCTTGTTCATGTGCTTTGCTGCTCATAAGCGCTGAAGCAAACTTAGCAGTGCTTTGACCGAGGAGAACAGAGGTGTCCAAGACAGGAAGTTTTATGTCAGCTTGCTATTGGCTCCTCCTAGCTCTGCCTCTCTTTCACATGCATACTTCCCAGAGCTGCTTGCATCTCTTTCTCCTTCCTATGCTCCCTTCATTCAGCTCCTCCTCAGCCAAGCTGGAGCCAAATTCTTTGCAGTCACAGACTGGATTCTCAGCATCTTAGAACCCAGATCAGCTCCAATGAGCTCTGATCACTGTCATCTTCCGATTCTGCTATGGATCTGCCTATCTGTGCTTCTCTATGTGCCAGCCCCAAGGGTACAGGTGACCATGCAGCTGTTAGAGTCAAGGCAAGCAGGGAAATGTCTCCAGATGCCTCAGCCTCCTCCTCTTCTTCCTGTGACATTCTAGTGTTTCCTCACTAGTGTGCCTCACTTGCACATCCCTCCCTGGTCATGGCCTTTTCCTGCCCATCTCATAGCAGTCTCCTGCTCACTGTTTCCTCTGATCCCTCCATTAGGAAGCAGGACAGCTGCTCAAAACTTCTGTTAGGCTGCATATGACTGCAAAATCTCTGCACCTCTTTTCTTGTTCACTCTGCCAGGATGTCAGGTTTCTCTTGGCAGTTATGCCCATAGCTGCAGCAGAGTTGGTTCTGCTGGACTTAGATCTTCAGAATTCCGAAATGCTTCCTTAATCACAGGCTACCATGAAAATGGTCATGAAATATCTGCATTTGTTCTTTGCAGTCATCTAGCAGAGCAAATGTGTTTAAGAAATGCCAGCAGGTCCCACTCCCACAGCTCAGCACATGCCCGAGTTCCAGCTGCAACTCCAGGAGGTTGTCACTGCTGGTCCTTGCTGAGTGAGCAGATGTTTGTCTGGCTTTTTTTTTTTCAGGTGAATTTCATGGTAATATGAAAAATGTATCCCCTGGGTCTTCTGTCTTCCAGTGCCACAAGAAAATCCCATCCTCAGTCCCTCTGACTCTGGGTGATACAGTTCCCCCTTGCAAACCAAATGACTCTTGTTGATTTTGGCAGGAATTCAGTTTAGCTGAAAGGGCTGTTTTCATCCTTTTTAGTTGTGTGCAAATATCTTCCACTGTTGGCTACCTCTGATTGACTGCCTTGTAACCATCCCCACATGCAAGAGACCACACAGTGCAAACGATGGACGATGTAGGGCAGATGCTTGATGAAAGTATGCTTTTCTCTGGCGAGGTGTCTTCACAGACAAGAAATCTCACTTGGAGGCAGAGCCAGGGAAAAACTCAATTCTCCATGATCTTTCTGCTTTAAAAGAGCCACTGAGTACTGTAACCTCTCAAGGACCTCCTGCTGGGGTTCCTGGGTCCAGCACGAAGGCATCATTGCATCATTCCCACTGCAGACCATGACCTGGGCTCATGTCTAGTCTGTCTTCTTGTCTAGCTGGCTTGGTTTTTGCTCACTCAAAGTTGCTGGACTGTCGTTCCGTAACCTGCGGTCATGTGCGTGGAGATAACATGTCCAGTGGATGCTTCCAGCTTGCTTCTTGGCACAGTAATCTTTGACGAGAGCTCTGCGTTGTGCTCGTGCATCCAGAGAAGCATGCACCAAAGCAGACTTGACAGCTCTGGGAGTTTCATTCCAGCAACCAGAGACAGAAATGGCAGAAGCAAGCTCAGTGTAAACACTTACAAATGTACAGAAGTGCAGCCAGGCAAGAGCTAGACAAATGGAGAACTTGTTTGGATTGACTGTCTGCCCGAGACACTGATTGTTAGTAGAGTCTGGATATATCCGGATGTCTCTGTCGAGTGCAACTTTCATGTTTGGTGTATGTTTGTGCACGGAAAGACATCAGAGAAGAGGAGGAAACCAAGGCAGGCATATGTCCGAGTGAACCTGCCATGATCAGTCCTTAGTATCCTTTGTGTTTTGCCTTGTGTCAGAAAAGTAAAGGTACTCTAATGCTTTGACTGCATTCTGCTGAATTCAGAACAGAGGTAGAAATGTGGTGTGACCTGGCCAGAACTTTCCGTAGTGGGTTTTCCTTTGCAGCAGACAGAAGATAAAGCTTGAAAAGGAAATCAGGCTGAGGAAAGGAGGCCGAACATAGATAGGGCATTTGGGCAGTGTCAAGGGGACTCTGCTGGGCAGAGCTGCTCCTGCTTCTCTCCTAGACCACATACAATTTTGGGGTATGTAGTTGCCTGCAGAGAAGAACATGCTGGTGCATAGACAAGAGTTGGGCCATGCTAAGTACAGTCAACAAGGCCGAAGAGAGTGTTTCGTCCTTCCCTGGAAGGTACAGGTCAACACAGACTTCAGAGGGAACGTGAACTAAGATGCTGCTTTTCCTTGAACATTAGGTTGCCTCGGTCCTCCTCAGGCACATGGGAATAAAGGAAACTGGTATCATGGAGTTTTTTTCTGAAGGCAAGGTGCTTACTCTGATGTAAGGTCACATTTCTTCTGTCTCATGTTCGTTCTCTTTCCCTTTTTATCTCCAAGATTCAGAAGAGAGGCAGGCTGCTGAGATGCGCAGCAAGAAAGGCTCTGACAGTCTGCAGGGTTTCACTGGTAGAGAACACAGTGGGAGAGCATCTGGCCAGGTGGGGAGGATGATGCTCTTGCTGAGATGAAGCCCTGTGTGGTGGCCTCCTCTGTGCCTCAGCCCCTCCTCTCTTTTACCTCCTCCCTGGTTCTGCAAGCCTAACTTTTCTGTGTGGGCCTGGGGGATTTTCTGGCCACAGCAGCAAACCAGCATCTTCTAGGTTCTGTTTTTTAACTGCCCGTGTGGCAGCACAGGCTTGCACCAGGCTGAGCATGGCCTTGGCCGCACACTGGCTGGCTGTGCTCGCTGCTGATCTTCCTGTGCTGCTTTCCATCCTTCTGCCCAGAGGTTTTAGCAGCATTAAGAAACAAGTCTTTGACGGCTATTGTTTTGTTTTCATTCCCATCCCCCATGTTTTTTCAAGTTTTTTGTCCTAGAGAAAAGTCTGAATTTCGCTGGAAAGTTGGATCTTGTAATGTCTGGCTTGGCATCCACAGCACTCCCCAGGCAGACCTCCCACTGAGAGAGGGGTGGCAGCTCACCCATGGAGCCGTCATCATTGGGGGCACGAAGCAGATCTGCCAGCCACACGTTCCTCTGTGTCTTGCCTGCAGGCATTGAGACAGCAACAGGAATCCCTTTGAAAATCATCCCCTGGTCTGCTCTTGTTGCAATCACGTTAGGGAGGATACAGAGAGGGGGAAAAATGGAAATATGGGAAGGAGGCTGCTGAGGGGGCTGTTTCTGTCACTGCTGCACCATATGCCATACAGAGTCTGGGGCAGTAAGGAAGGGCTGGAGGCAGGGAAGAAGCTGAAATCTCTACAGGATTACGACAGTACTGCAGAGAACAGTGCCTACCCTTGGCAAGTGCAATATTTTTAGGACTGCCCCATTCTGCAGAGCTCCCGTTTTTCCCATCAGCTGTGTGCAGTATGTGGTCTCAGTGCATGGCAGTGCAGCATTGCAAAAGTGTTTTATTTTTAAGTATGGAAGTAACTTATACTACTCTGGAAGCAGAATTATGTTCTCTCTGCTGAATGACTCCAAGGGCCAAAAGCAATTACTTCTTTTTTTCCTTCAAGTATCTTTTCACCTTGAAGATCTTTGCTTGGACCAGAGGGCTTGGTTTTGCATTTCACATTGGCACCGGTGCACTCCCTCTGCTCCCCAGCTAACACTCCCTTTGCTGTGGCACTGGAGAAAGCTGTAAGGGAGCATGGCTACAAAAGAGCATCCAGAGGAGAGGATAGAGGTTGTGACAGAGCTCAAGGATTTATACTGTCTCCTTGTCAGCTTATCCCCACAACCACAGCCTTTGGCCACAGGCCTCTTGGTCTGACATATTCAGACTGCTTTTCTCTGGAGACTGCTGGGGGGTCAGAGCTGTCCTGCTCTCCTGTTAGTGGCTTTAGTGTCTGTGACACCATGTTGGCTCCTTTCAGCACCCATGTGCTGAGAAACTCATGGCCAGTGCCTGCACAGGGAGATGCTGGGGTCCAGTAGAGCTAAGACTGTCCTGTAGAGCCAGGCCAGGGTCTCCAGAAATGGCTGCCGGTCCTTAAGGTGGCAGAGGAGGTCAGCAAGACAAGGTTTTGCACAGAGAATGCTTTTGGTTTTTAAATGGAAAGAGTTCAAAGAAATGGGCTAGCTTTCAGCATCCAAGCATTTCCTCACTGCTCATCTAACCACAAGCCTGCCTCTTCCCCTTTTAATAGTGATATTGGCTGGCTTAATGTAATGTATTATCTAACACCACAAACCTTGCTTCACTCAAAGCCTTGCAGCTACCACCACTAGCAGCAGTTTCTTTCTATTTCACGATCAGACTGAGCTTCTTTGTCCTGTTACCTTGTCCCCATTCACCCTACTGTGTCAGCACCACATCTACCCACTGACCCAAGGGCTCAGGGGAAGCCAGGGTTCCCAAGCAAAGCCTCTGCTCCTGGGATGGCTGACTCCAACGTGTGCCTGGATGCTTAAAAATCATCCTACTAGACTGCAAAATGCCTATTTCCATGCATTTGTTTTTTTCTCATTCTGTGCTCAAATATTGTCTTAGCTGAAGACAGAAGAGTTGGAGGTGAGGAAGGGCAGAGGGGTATGAGATCTGTGCAGAGCCCATCATGTCAGTGCCAAAGCCACAGGGCAGAAGTGCCCAGGAGCCGAGGCTCTGAAATCACACCCTTGAATCAGGAGCCAGGGCACCCTGCCCAGAGCATGCCTGAAATCCCTCTGCCCAACAGATGAAATTCAGCTGCTCTATCAGTGGGCTCCATCTCCAAGAGAAACTCTTCCCAGAGAGTGTAGACAGACAGATAGACAGACACAGGAGGACAGGATCTCTGCCCTCTCCAATGAACAGATCTGCTCTTTCCCAGGCATTGCCCTTTGCCAGCTTCCAGTGGAGCAGCCTCCAAAGCCACTCTCTCATTCCTCCCAGTGGTGTGGGAGAGAGATGGACACCGACTCCCCTTTGCAGGTTCTTTCCAAGGAATATATGTTACTTTGCAAGACTAGGATATCCACCTGCAGCCTTGTGAGAGCAATTTGCTGCACTAATGAGCTGCAGGTTTCTTCAGACTAGCCTTTTACAGCTGAGGTGGCTCCAGACCTGCCTGCTTACCCCCATCACCATTGCTTTCTGCCTTGTCTTCCCCCAGCAGCATCTGGCTGCGGGATGCTGCACAGGCTTAGTTTCTCTGCAGAGGCTTTTTGGAGAGGGAGCAGAGCTCTGACATGTGTCATCACTGTTTGATCTGCAGCATGCTTGGCTCCCTGTTGGAGGACTCACGCGTAACGATGCTGCTTCATTTGAGTGTCTGTTATCACATTGTGCTGAGGCTGACAGATGCATCCAAGCACAGTTAATGCCGTCGGCAGCCCCAAGCCTGCAGGCTGTAGTGTGGGAGGACCTGGAATCCTGCTAGGGTGCCAGAGGTTGTTTTTCCCTTCCCGGAAGGTTGGAAATATATCCAGTGATTCTTAGTATCACCCCTCTCCCTTAACATCCAGATATTTATGTGCCCCTGCTGCCTACAGTCCATGATTGAATTGCTGAAGGAGTTGAACAGGCTTTTCTTCTCAGTCATTCATTCAACAACTGAAAATCTCTTTCTGCACTTGGAGAGCCTTGCAACTCCATTAAATTCACCTGGGGAAGTGAGATTTTCTCCTCTCTTTTCTGCTGCAGGCTGGGGGACAGCTTGTGTTCCTCATATCTGCTCTTTGCCAAGCCCAAGTGTCCTTGAATTGCTTTAAGCTGCATCATAGGGTCAGAGTGTCCAGGACAAAGAATTATGGACAGCCCTATTCTGCCCCCAGAACATTGTCACTGAGCTGTTACATGCTCTCCTCATTTCCGCTCATTTGGTCCAAAACATTAAAAAGAAACCCCACCCTGGGAAAATCCAATCCCTAGGCTAAGTACCCTTCTTTCTACCCCACCCCAGGCTTACTCACTCCCCAGTCCTTCACTTGCTCCAAAATACAATGCCTAACTACCTTTGAATTTATGAATTTATTTTACTAGGTTTTAAAAATTTGGAAGAGATTGAATTGTGCAGGTTATAGGCCATTTTGAAACTGGCAGGGGGGATTTTGAAAAGCAGGGGGGAAGGTAGGACCCTGGTAGATCTCTGCTGCCTATGTCTCTCACTGTTTGCTTTCTTCCCAGCGCACCCCGTCGTTGAGAATGGACAGGTGGAGTGTCCCCAGGGATACAAGAGGTTGAATAGGAGCCACTGCCAAGGTGAGGATGCTGCTTTCTTCTCTCTCTCTCCATCCACTGTCATCCACTGTAATTATCTACACAAGTAAAATAAAGTCATCTAACTTACCTGATACAGATGTACCAAAAAGTTTTGTGTTTCCATGAAACATGGGGAAAAAAAACAGCTAACACTGATCTCCATGACTCAGCCTGTACGTGCAGTCAGCTCAGAGCTGGGCCAGCATGAGAACGCTCACTGTTTGGTCCTGCTGATGGGATGCTCACCCCACTGTGCTCACAATGAGGATCTGTGCTTCTGCTCTGCCAAGAGTCAGTGCATAGCTCTTCTCTTGTAATCTGAAGCAACAGCAGTTGTGCTGCCTGAAAACTGTTTTGGAAGGCTGTTTGTTCTTTTGCTTATTTATTGAGAGTAAGAGTCCATAAAAGCAAATCCCTGTGTTTTGAGTGTGTTGCTGTCAGGTTGCTTTGCTGTGCTGCTGGAGTCTATCTGTTTCTTACTCCCACAGTCCCCCAGCTCCACGTGAGGATGGCACCATCCCTCTGTGTTTCTCTCTGGTTCATGCTTATTTGGCATTCTTCAGCCTACAGTGTTTTCATTTTCCATGCTCTGACTGAAGTGGAATTTCTCAGTTCCCTTCTCATGATTCACGGTAAGATGCGAGGTGACATCTAGAAGATGCAGCAGGGAGCCTGGGCCCTGGCCATGCAGACCCAGGGCTGGTAATCTAATGACTCATCTCTTGTAGCTGGGACTTTCCACCATGCTTACTTAATTAATGATTCAACCTCCCCCCCTCATCCTAGGGGAGAACTTTCAACAACACAACAGCTTCTATTCTCTGTGGTGCTCAGTTCTCACCCACTGTGTGGCCATGGGCAGTGCAGTGGGTATGAGGAGCCACCCAAGGACATGCAGTCTGAGCCTGAGGAGCAGAGCAGCTGAAAGCACTGATGTCAGTGAGCAGAGGCCTGCTGCCTTGCTTGTTCACCCTCTGGAGCAGGGTGAGGCTCAGCATGCTGAGGAGCAGAGTGTGATAGTGTGGTGTTGGCTAGGAAGATGTTTGTATGCAGGAAGAAACATGGAGCAAAGACTTGCACCTACACGTGTTGCTTTGTAAGTTGGGCTGGAGCATTGCTCTGCAGTCTGCTGCCTCGAGGTGCTTTTCTGATCCCTGCTGTTGCTGTGGAACATTTATCTGGAAGCCCAGAACCTCAGTTCAAGGTCTGGAGCAAGCAATTTGGCTAGTAGTTTGTGGGAGAAGCTATGTGGGACCTTCTCTTGCCAGCCCAGGTAGGAGGGGAGCCAAGGGACCAGATGAGAGCTTCTGGTTCACAGGACCTTAGGAGAGGAGCTACCAACTGCTCTGCTGAGCTCTGGCTTTGCATGCTGAGCAACTGGCAGAGGGTCCTGGCAAGAGCTCACTTTGTGCTGGTCTATATGGACAGTGAGGATTGTCTGAGGCCTTTCAGCAGAGGAACAAGGAGCTCATCTCTGTGAGAATTCCTTTCCTTCTCTCGCTGCTTCCTATTGAGCAGGAACAGGATTTAATGAGAGAAAGGCTAGAAGATCCAGCCTCGGCTGGCATTGGACCCACAGTCCCTACAGACTCGAGATGTTCTCCAGATGTTCTCCAAAAGAGCCTGACCCAGCTTGGCTGTTTCTGAGGGGCACAAGTGGACTTGTGTGGGGTGAGAGGAAACCATGAGACAGTTTATGGCCCTTGGTTCATGGCCCTTGCTGTGACTCTGGCAGGCTGCAGGGGTAGGAGTGTTGGCACGGAGTGCCTGCCTCCTGGGATTTCCACTATGGGTGGGTCTTCTGCTGCAAGTGGCGTTGGAGGCAATGCAACAAAGTGGAAAAGAGGGATTGGGCTGAGGCCAACATGTGGCCCTGGTTTAAATTAAGCTCACAAAGCCTAGTCCTTAGTGCTTGTTTGTTTTGTGCTCTCATTACTCTAATCCCTTCAATCCCCTTGTTTATTCAGAGGCCAAACACCTCATCCCTTTGGTGTGTCAGAGTGACATGGCTCTCAAGGGGTGCTGAGCAGTGACAAAGATCAGCTGGCAGCTTTATAGAAAGACCAATCCCTTTATAGGAGTGGACTTGTGGCACATTTGGGGTCTGGCCACTGTTTTTTTCTCACAAACTCTGTCTTGTACTTGGCACATGTACATGCCTGTCACATCACTGTCACAGCCACCCCTTCTTCTCAGAGCAGCAAGGCACAGGTAGGCAAGTGCCACTGCTGTACACAGGGTGTCTGCATCACCTGGGACACAAGGTCTCTGTGGATCCTTTTAGAGGATGCCAAGCAGAGTGCTTTGTTGATCTTCCCCGTGCTAGTCTTTTTTATCTCTTAGCTGAATTTTCTGCTCTGAGGCCACCATTTCTGCTCAGTGCACAAAGAGATATTCTTGGGACTCTTTTGCACTTCTCTGTGTAGAGAAAGTACAAGAGATGTCCTTCCTCAGGACATCGGATGATCAGTGACTATGCAGGTGTTGTCTGTGCCTTCCTGGTAGGAAGACTTCTTCAGTCCTGCTAAGCAGTGATGCTTCAGCTCTGAGGAATAAGCTAGTAAAAGCTTTTCCTGAGCCTAGCTCAGGAAGGCTCTTCCATATCTCCATTCTTATAAGTGTCCCCGCAGCCCCACTCTGCAGCCCTCCACCTTGAGACAGTCTCTAGAAGGCACTTGATGTTTCACCAGGGCTTTGCATACTGGCTGTAGGACTGGGTCATTGGAAAGTAGTTGGCATGAAGCTGCCATTGGCATTAGCATCACATTGGCACTTCTTGCAGCAGCATGATCTGAGCTCTTACTATCTTTTCCCCTCTCTTAGCTGGTAGCATATGCTTCTTAAAGTCATATTGGAGTACTGCTGAAGCTCACACAATTCCTGACACCCAGCTCTTCCTGCGCTGCTAGTGCCTCCTGAGACAGCACATCCCTTCATCATGCTTACTTCTCTGGGCCAAGGTCTTTAGCAGAGATGTAAAGCTGGATCAATCCATGTGGAGTGCTTCCTTCTTGCCCCCCATCCTGAGATCTGCCCTCAGCTTCCCCCCTTTACGCATCTTTTGCCAATCCTCATCTTCTCCAGCTTAGCTCATACATTCCTGTGTGGTGCTGTAGGGAAGGCTTTGCTGCTGGCCAAATGGATGAGACTGATGGTTTTTCCCTGGGAGAAGCTCAGCTCCATTCCAAAGTCTGTGCCTGATGTGTGCTGAGTCAGAGGCAGCACTCAAAGCAGTGCTTGAATGTGGTGGCCTCCCACGTGCATGACCTGTAAGCCAGGAGACGGCACAGTGGTGAGCTGGAGTGTAGCCCATCACCCCTTTGCCTGGTGCTGGGCTCTGTGTGGGGATCAGACCCTCCTGTGTGTCCACACTGAGTTTCTTATCAAGGATCCTATGCAGATTATGTGTCCTGATGACCCAGGGTGAGATAACAGGACAGGATCTGCCAGCCAAGGCTTGCAGTCATGACTTGGATGGCTGTAAGAGTGATCCTGATGGGGCAGCTCTCTGATGGATCTATGTCTGTTTTCCATGAGGACTGCAGAGCAGTTGTTCCAGATCATCTGCAACTGCAGCCAGTGAGTCCGTGCTGCAGATATAGGACTGCTGTCACCATGGAGGTTCCTAGTTCTAATGCCTCATTTAAATTAGTTTTCTCCCCAGGTTTTCCAATGACACCATCATGCTGCTTCTCACAGAGATTTGCAGGACAAGTATCGCCTCCACCCTCACTTTTCCCACATCTCATATCCCCAGCTAAGCTGGAGCCACTGCCAGCACCTGGATAGGGCACTGGTTTCTGCACCCCTCTGTTGTTGTTCTGACCTTGAGGCACCAACATGGCTATGGAGGATGCTGACTTGGCTGAGCAGCAAGAAGGGAGAAGCAGGTCCACCTCACAGCCCTTGTTACACAGCCAGAAGCTGCCAGTTGAGCTGGTGCTCTCTCTTCCCCACAGATATCAATGAATGCTTGATGCAGGGCTTGTGCAAAGATGCCAAGTGTTTGAATACCCGTGGCAGCTTCCGCTGTACTTGCAGACCTGGCACCATGTTGGACCCCTCACGCAGCCACTGCATCTGTAAGTGCTCCAGGGGCAGTCGCAGCTCAGAGAGGCTGCAGCATGCTTTGTGCCTTTTGCCTATGTGGGAGGGTGCACACTGCCCACACCTGTGTGCAGGATGGGTGTCCAGGGAGCCCTCACATGTGGTGTTTGTCCATGGATGTTTCACTGCCTCCTGCTCTTGTTCATGGTGCAGCCTGGAGGAAACGTGCCTGCAAGGGGGTGGGGATTCCTCGGGAGGCAGAGATTCCTCGGGTAGATTCCCAAATGGGAGGTTTTTGTTGGACTCAGAGCCAGCCCTCAGACACTGACCTGCCATTGTGTTTCAGCTGACAAAGCAGTGTCGATGGAGCAGGGGCTTTGTTACCGCTCAGCAGCTGGAGGTGTGTGCTCCTTCCCCCTCTCCCACCGAATCACTCAGCAGATCTGCTGCTGCAGCCGCGTCGGCAAGGGCTGGGGCAAGAACTGTGAGGAATGCCCTGTGCCCGGCTCAGGTGAGACCAAGAAACTGCTCTGCTCCAGAGGGAGAGCATAGCCATGTCTGAGCCTGGCTTTGCTTGGCAGCCCTTCTCTCTGACTTGCCTTCCCTCACGTCTTCTGGAATGGGGATGAGTTGTCTCACATGGGGAAGGATAGAGGGAATGTGCAGAAATCCTCAGGGCTGGGGAAAAATAGTATGAGAGAGAATGGCCTCAAGTTGCACCAGGGAAGGCTCAGGTTGGATATTAGGAATAACTTCTCAGAAAGAACGGTAATGCATTGGAACAGGCAGCCCAGGGAGGTGGTGGAGTCACCATCCCTGCAAGTTAAAGAAACCTGTAGATGTGGTACTTACGGAGATGGTTAGTGGGTGTCTCGATCTATATCTAGTAGCCTAGATGTGTTTCTAGCATTATGTAGCCCTTAGACACCTCCAGAAAATGTTAGGATCGGAGAAACTGGTACCTGCATTCACATAGATACCTCTCTGTTTTCACTCCTTTGCTCTATATGCTCCATCATCATGTCTGAGTGCTATGAGCATGTGTGTTTGTGATCCCTGCGTGCTTCTCTTTTCCACCTCCAAAACTTTTATTTAATTTTCCCCTACAGAAGCATTCAAGGAAATCTGCCCAGCAGGACACGGCTATACCTATTCCAGCTCTGACATCCGCCTTTCCATGAGAAAGGCAGAGGCAGAAGAGCTGCCCCTAAGCCTGGAAGAGCACAGTGAGAGCAGCAACTGGACATTAGACTGGGCAACGAGGAGACAGCAGCTGCAGGACAGTTTGCATGGGAGTGTCCTGGAGGCATTGCCCCACCCTGACATCTCAGCAGGAGAGGGTAATTAGAACTGCTCCACCTGGTTTCTCTAGCAAGGGAGGGCAAACTCCCAGGTTCTGCTACATACTTACTCTTGGGTGAACTTGTAGATGATGTGGGCTTTCTGCCCTTGTGTAAATACACAAGGTGTTGCTCTCAGCCCTGCAGTATTCATGGGGCACAAGACACAACTTCTTCAGGACTTGCAGAGGAGGTTGAATGCTTCAGGCTCTTATGACTGCAGTCTTACAGTTGGTGCTTACCAGCCAGAATGCCTTTCCTGGGACTTCGGGTGTGCGTGGGAGCTCTGGCACTGCAGTCCTTTGGTGTTTGTCCAGTGCAGCTGGGGAGAAGCGTGACCAACTTCTTGTGCCAGAATCTGCTGGAGTGGGAGCTCCTGGGGTCTGTGAAGTGCCAGGAGAGGAGTCCAGGGGTATTGAATGTGGTAAACTTGTGCAGGGAGAGTGAGGAATTACTGCAAGGAAGTGGTTTAGGGGTGAGATGATCTTTGAGCAGCCAGGGTATAATGAAGGTGCCTGGCCACCTTGACTATACTCACCATGCACTGTTTCACTTTCCAGGTGAAGTTTTTCCTGCTGGGCAGGTGAGTAACCTTTGTCTTTCCAAATTGAGGTGCATCCATACTAGCACGTTGGCTGAATTGCTGTGACTGAGGGTGCTGTGCCAGTTACCTGCTCAAAGGCTGTTAGCTCACAGCAGGAGCAGCTGGATACTCTGACCGGTGTTACCTCCAATTCGCTGGGGCTGGGATTGCAGCTCAGGCTGGGGTTGCATCTCAGGCTGAGGAGTGAAGCGTAGATCCTCATTCCCCACTGTCAGATCTTGGTGGACATGGGACACTGCATCTCAGCAACATACAGGTGCTTAGAGGCGGTCTTGTGTTTCAATCTCAGGATGCTGCTGATTCCACCCCAGAGCCTGAGGCGCGCAGAGGTAAACACCTGGCTGGTGGGAAGGCAGGGTGGGAGTGATGAAGAAGGGGCAGCAAGGAGAGCACAGAAGCTCTGAGATACCTCCTCTGCATGGCATGGGCAGGGGTGGATGATGGAGGGCTACAGGGATGCGGGGATGGTGCCTCTCCAGCGGGCCACGCTGGTTCTGCAGGGAGTGAGTGGATGAGGTTGAACAACATAATGCTGAGGTTGCTGCACTGTTCTTCCTGCTCGCTCCCCTCAGCGGTGGAAGAAGAGTCCCGGCATGCTCCTCCCCAGCCTGGCCCTACTACCACCTGGGCTGATGCTGCTCCAACACAGATACCTGCGCAGGGCTCAGGTGTGTGTTCCTCACCTTACTGCCTGCCCTTATGGGGACGTTATGAACTAAGCTCTATTTTGGAGCTCTTTCTCTTCCTCAGCCCTCTTGCCATCTAACACCTGGGAGTGTCATCCCAGCCCTGCTGTTGTGTCCCAGCCCAGGGAAACAAGCCAAGAATGGGGAGGCCTGAGGACAACCCTATATGGGAGCACATAGCTCAGCTTTCAGGGCCCTTTCCTCCAGCTGTTCATCCGCTGGGCAGCGAGCGCCCGGTCAGGGGTCACACGCCTGCTCTGGTGGCTGCAGCGTGAGCTGAGTCACCGGGAAGCTGGGTGGAAGGGGCAGCATGTGGCTGCCTGGGCGGCTTGTTTACTGCATGGAAAACAAGAGGGCTGTTGTTCCAGGGTTGTCTAAGTGTCTGGGAGTGCAGCCCCAGCCCGCCGCCTGGGGCTGGAGCACCTTTGGGAGCAGGGCTGGCGGAGGCACCTTGCTAAGGAATGCGCCTCCCTCAATAGCCTTTTGTTTGGGGTTGGGAGGCCATGCTGCGGCCCTCTCCTTGCTCCCCACTGCCACCCACTACCATCTGCACCCTACTTAGCAGGGGAGTGGCCTGCTCTCACCCCCATCTTCCAAGGCCTCCCACCCTCTTCATCTCCACCCCTCTGTGGGGCTGGGGCTGCGGTGAGCACTGCAGGCGACTGCAGCCCCTAACCGCATGCTCTCTCCACCCAGGGGCCAGCGGCTGTGCTTCTTCATCCCTTGCCTGTGGAGCTGGTGTGTGTGTGCTCACCCCAGATGGATACAGCTGCTCATGCCACCCAGGCTATACGCTGCACCCCAGTCGTCTGCACTGCATTGGTATGTTGGCACCTCCTCTGCTGCCAAGAGTGAGAAGGGCAAGTGGGGCCAGAGCAGCTCTGAGGCTGGGGCCAGTTTTCCCATTCCTTTTGCTCAGGGACCCCTGCAAGGTACACTCTGTGGTCCTCCTGGAGGAAGGTTCTTTGGCATTTCTGCTGCTGAGCTTCTGCCCAGCCACTGCACAGTGGGGCTGGTTGGGGACAGCAGGAGCTGCTCATGGTGACAATCTGTCTTCCCTCCTTGCCTGAGCACAGATGAAGATGAGTGTCTGCAAGATCCTTGCGCTGGAAAAGGTCACTGTGTCAACAGCATGGGCTCCTATTCATGCCTCTGCTATTCTGGGTACGCTCTGGTTTTCTTGGAGAGCAAGCAGAGTTGTCAGGGTAAGTGGTGCCTACCTGGCAGTGCACTGCCACCTCTTTAGGGCCTCCACATCCTTCCTCCATTGTGCTCTTCAGTGTGCATGCATATACTGCTCACTGCTTCATGGCAAAGGTGGGGCAGTCAGGGATAAATGGGATCTGGAGCAGAGCCCTGGCATGTGTTCCCTGGGCAGATTTGAGCAGATGGAGCAACTCTTCTGCTGCACCCAGCTCTGAAGGGGGAAGGCTTCAGAACTTCACAGAATCACACAGAATTGTAGGGCTAGGACTTGTCTCCTTCTATGTTGCCAGATCGGGATGAATGTGAGCAGCCCTCTACCTGCCCAGGACAGCGATGTGTCAACACCCCTGGTTCCTACCGTTGCGAGTGCAAGGAGGGCTTCGCCATGGGCCTCCGAGGACAATGTGAAGGTGAAGCTTCTGCTGTCCACCTTGCTGCAGGGTTGCTCTTTCTGGAGTGGATGATGGATCAATCCATGTTTGCCAGTCCTGTACTTCCCCAATGGATGCCTGTCCTTTCCTCTATCTGTGAGAGGGACAAGCTTTCCTGGGCAGCCAAAGGAGACTTCTCCCAATGTCCTCTCCAGGGACAATCCCCGCAGAGCATTTGGACCAGTCTAGTGCTCACTTCCCATCCTGGAAGGAGATGCCTATGCATTTTTGTGCCAGCTTAACTCTGTGACCAGACACCTCTGCTGGCCAATAATCTGCAGCGAGAGCAGGCTACAATGGCTCAGTCCACCTATCCCCACAGCATCCCTCTCGCTTGGCATGATCCAGGCCCATCAGAGAATTTGACCTCATGAATACACATTGTGCCTTATCAAAGATCCCCCTTCCTCAGTAGCTTGTCTCCAACAGAGTTATTGGGAGTATATTTTAGGAATACTGGGGAAACAAGGTATGCACAGAATGCTCTACCCCCGCACGGCCTCCAGAAAGCACACGCCTTAAGGACTTCCTGAACTAGAGTCTGCCTCTTAATCATAGTTATGAAAGTCTCCTGGCAGAGCAGCCCCATGCAGATGTTGGCTGAACCTTTTCCATGCCCATGCACGTTCCTGGCCCTGGCAACATCCTCTGGCAGCAAGTTTTGCTGCTGGATTATGTCAGCCCTCAGGTGTGGGTGTAGGATCCTGAGACAATATGAAAAGCATTGCCTGAGCCCTGGCAAATCCCTCTCACTACCCTTTGGGCATCCCTGTCTTGGAGGAGCACTCTGAGGACCCAGCTGCAGGGGGCATCCTAGAGGTGTCCACAAGGTGTGTGTTTCTTGGCAGATATCAATGAGTGCATGGATCCCAGCCTTTGTCCCCATGGGAAGTGTGTTAATACTCCAGGCTCCTACAGGTGTGTCAGCTGTGCAGAGGGCTATCAGCCCAGGAATGGAAGATGCATTGGTAAGGATTTCAGACTGCCTCTGAGAGGCGCTCTTACCCTTACAAAGAGCCAGGAGCACATGCAACACGCTTGTCTGGCACAGTGCCCTCCTGACTTGGGTGGTGGGGACAGACCTGAGCATCCTGCTGTGCCATGTTGCCCTTTGCTGTGTAACACAGATGTGGACGAGTGCCTGGTGGAGAGAACCTGTGCCCATGGACAATGTATCAACTTGGATGGCTCCTTCCGATGTTCCTGCTACCGGGGCTATGAGGTGGCACCTGATGGGAAGAGTTGTGAAGGTACAGGGGACCTTTTGCTTCTACCTGAGTGCTGACTCTCTGGACCCTGTGTTGGCCAGTTCCCTCAGCTCAGCTGCCCTTAGTCATGGTTTCTTCATGCCCTCACTCTTCCTCACTTGCTTACACAGACATTGATGAGTGCGCAGCCCAGGCTGCCTGTCCCTCCAGACTCTGCCTCAACACCGAGGGCTCCTACTCCTGCATGGCTTGTGATGCTGGCTACACCGTTTCTAGAGATGGCAGCACATGTGAAGGTATCCCTCTCCCTGGGACAGATGAGTGGGTGTCAAAGGGAAAGAAATACCCAGGAGGAGGAGAGGCATAGCCATACCTAGGTTGCTGGTAGGGCATGGGGACCTTTTCAACATCAAGATCCTTCTACAGCTCTTCAGCTTTCCAGTCAGCAGGTAGCATGGGGGCTGCAAGTGGATGCCGCCTAGGGCAGCAGGAAGGAGATTTTCCTCACTCAGGAAAGAGATGAAAGGAAGGACTCATAGATGAGACTCCTGGACTAATGGTGACCTGGGGAATGTTCGCTAAGGCTGGAGGAATACATAGAAGCTTGAAAACATGGGCAGAGAGGAGCTGCGTGTGGTTCAACTCAGAAGTGGGAGAGAAGAGGGAAGCTTCTCCTGCTTCTCTTCTGTGTAGGTGTCTGAGGAACCCAGAGTGAAATGAAAGTCGCATTCCATCTGATTTTTGCATGCTATTCCTCTTTCCCAAGACTTCACGTGCGCCCTTCTCAGCCACCTTGCCTCAGCCATGTCACAAGGGCATCTTATCAGGGTTCGATACTGTTTGGATCACACTGACCCAATGGCAGTATGGCATGTTCTCTTGCCTTCACTGGTGGCCTTGTCTGTGGATATGGGTTTCATATTTGAAAAATGATAAGGGTTTCATGATAGTTTTGTGATAAATAAATTAGGTTATGGTTCATCTCCCAAAGGAAATGCTACTTGCACCCTTTTGAAACTGAACAACTGGGTACTCCTACCCTCAAATGCTAGAGAGTAATGCTCATTTACGCTTGTGGCATGCTCATTGCTCTGCAGAGACAAAGAGAAGGTCCCTTCCTTGCCTTTAAAAGCTGCCAGACTCAGTGCTTTAGCTCCTGGCAGGGGAGAAGAACAGAGCAGGACCTCTTCCACTAGCATGCCTTCCAGTGCCTGTGCAGCACCTATAAAGGGAAGTACCACCTTCTTTCTGCCTTGCACATGGTTTCTGAGAAGGAGAGCAAAATCCCTTTAGGTAACAGCCCAGCAGAATGACAGTGAGAACCATTGCTGCAATGGGGCTCAATGTGGGGACTTGCCTCCTGCCCTTGAACCTCACCTGCAGAGCCTGTAATGTGGGGACAGGTGAGTGGAGCAGTCCTGAATGATGGGGCTACATGAGTCTGGCCAACTTTTCCAGAGGGACATCAAAGCAAGGCTGGCAAATAGGAAAGCAGAGCCACGGGATGCATGGCTGATGCTGGGGTACTTTCCTGAAGTCTGTTCGGATGCAGTTGGCCAGAGAAAGGCTCTGCACTGCCCTCTTGGTGGTGGTATGCAGTGCTGAGCAGGAGATGGACAGTGGGACTATAGCCCTGTGTCTGTATCGGAGGAGGGTAAAGGATGTGGACTGACTTTTCACTGTGTTTGATTACTCCAATATGGCAGCCCAGTCCCACTTTGAGGGCTGACAGCTGTGTGACAGCTGCCATGGATGGGGATCTTCTCCAGTGCTGGCAATATTTGGGACCTCACTCTGTGCTGTACCCTTCTGCTTGGCAGATGTGGACGAGTGTGCAGACCTTGCTATTCAGTGCCTGGGGGGAGAGTGCCGGAACACGCTGGGCTCCTACGAGTGCCGCTGCCAGGCTGGCTTCGAGCTCGTCAATGGCACCGTGTGCCAAGGTACAAACCCCATACCTGCAGCCCTCGGGGTCTAGGGCATGCATACTCCCTATGGATCCCCTTCTTTCTTGACAGGGAGGATGCCTGTGCCAAAGCGGGTGATGCCACCACACATGGCACACCCATAAGATGGTAGCCAAATGCAGGATCACTGTGGATAGGGAAGGTCTCTCTCTCCATGTCAAGAAAGTCAGGGACCTGGAGCCCTGTAAGAGACCGTGGAGAGGAGATCCACGTGGTTCAGGGCTGGGTGAGTCTGATTCTGCTCCCATTGCAGATGTGAATGAGTGCCTAAACAGTGAGATCTGCAGCCCCAATGGCGAGTGTCTCAACAGCCATGGATCCTACTTCTGCATCTGTGCACCTGGCTTCTCCAGTTCAGCTGGAGGAGTCAACTGCCAAGGTGAGCTGGTGGGTGGTAGGGACATAGCTCGGGTCCTGCACCTTCCTCCCTCACTTGCTACAATATCCAGCTTGATGATTTGGGCCTGATTTTGCAGATGTGGATGAATGCACAGAGAAATCCCGGTGCTCACAAGGCCAGTGCCTGAACACAGAAGGCTCCTACAGGTGTCTGTGTGAAAATGGGTTCAAACACTCCCAGGAGACCGATGACTGTGTAGGTGAGAGCTCATTGCTGGGGAGATCATCTTGAGAGCTTCCCAGCACCCAAATTTGCTGGTGACTTGCAAGGAGGACCAGCAAGGCTGAGGATCTGGCAAACTGAGCCTGACCTAGGCTGTGCCCTGAGCAAGCAGGACCCCAGTTGACCATCCCTGTCGCTTTGCTGCTCTCCCTGCAGATGTGGATGAATGTAAAGAATATGGGGATGCCATCTGTGGCACATGGAGGTGCCAGAACAGCCTGGGCTCCTACCGTTGTATCATGGGTTGCCAGCCTGGCTTCCACTGGACACCCCTGGGTGACTGCATTGGTGAGTTCAGCCTGTGTCCCCATCCCCTTCCTGGCAGGGACAACATGCCTATGGAACATCATTGCCAGGGATGTAGAGAAGAAGAAGGAGGAGGAGGAAGCGTGTGGCCAGTGGGGAGGCAGATAATGCCGGGAGTTTGTTTTCTTGGCTGAGCTGCCTGCTTGTGTCTAGACATCTCTTCCTGGCATCTGGAACAGACACTACATTGTGCTGTCTTCCGCTTGGGGAGAGTCCTGGGCAGGTTACAGCCATCCCAGGCTCAGGGCTGGACTGGAGCTCCCAGTGCGTGGCAGCACTGGATGAAGGGAAAGCTTCTGCTACGCTGTACTAGGCATGGCTGGGTTTAGCATTTCCAGCTCCAGTATCAGGCAAAAGGAAAAGTGCAAGAGGAGTTCTGCAGTTTCCCTGTCTCCCCCAGCTCAGGGAAGCCTGCAGCAAGGAGGAGCTGCTTCTGGGCTCAGTGTTCTGCTCAGGACCAGTGAGTGGGACCAGTGGGCTGTGGGCTCTGTGCATTGCAGGGAAATCTGCCCAGTTCAGCAGCAGGAGGGTTGTGGGATGCTCATCCTCAGCCCTTTATGGTTGTGTCATTGCTCCTGTCCCTCCAACCCTCAGACTCATAGTCAGGGGATGAGCCATATCCAGTCCTTCACATCAAGGTGATGCTTGCCCTGATCTCCAGGCTTCGGGGTCAGAGCAGAAGGGGCTGGGCTGAGGGTATCGATTAGGCTCAGGGTAATTGCTGCAATTCCTGCCGCTGCAGACATAGATGAGTGTGCCAATGAGACGCTGTGCGGGAGCCATGGCTTCTGTGAGAACTCGGATGGTTCCTTCCGCTGCCTCTGTGACCGTGGCTATGAGAGCTCGCCCTCTGGCCACTATTGTGTTGGTGAGTTACTTTCTGGGACCCCTGTCCCCTGTTATCTCTCTATTAGTAGTGAAGAAGACCCATCAGCCAATGCATGACTGGTGTGGCAGTGACCCTGCTTTGTGATGACTCCCAGAGCATGAGTGGGGTCTACATCCATGCATTGAGAACTTCAGACACAGATAGGAGAGTCCTTCTGGAGGAAAAAAAACAACCCTCCTGTGCTGTTCCCTTAGCACAGCAGACCCTTGACACGTGGTTAGATCCGTACGTGACCCTGTTTTGAGCAGGAGGTTGGCCTAGATAGAGACCTTAATCTGATGGAGGTTCGACCCCCCTCAAACTAAACTGATCCTGTGGTGCTGTTGCTCACAGCAGCTGGAGCTCTGGCTGCTTGGATCCCCTGAGAGCAGGGCAGGAAGCTCTTCCCATCTTTGCTTTGAAGCCACGGTGCCAAGAGAGCTTCCAGCTCTCCCCCAGCAACTTCCAACCTCACCAAAGGGTGCTCTGCTGCTGTAGACCCACAGAGCCTGCCCATGCTGAGGCAGGGCTCCCAAGCATGCTCTGACCTCCCACCTGTGGTCTGCTACCCATCACTGCCCTTGTTCTGCAGATGTGAACGAGTGTGAGCTGATGGTGGCCGTGTGTGGGACCGCACTCTGTGAAAATGTGGAGGGATCGTTCCTGTGCCTGTGCCCCAGCGACCATGAGGAATACGACACAGAGGCAGGGCAGTGCCGGCCACGGGCAGCCGTGGGTGAGAAGCAACTAGGGCAGGGATGTGGCGGTGCTGGCTGGGGTGGGGAGAGCTGAAAAGGTTGCAGGAGGTGCCTGGGCTGTAAGACTCCGTGCAGGTATGGGAAAGCCGCCTTCTGGGGAGAGCCAAGGATTGTGAAAATGAGAAGGCCACTGATGGGCCTGCTCTGGGACCTTGTGGCTGGAAGGTATTGTGCTGCGGCATCAAGGGCTCCATCCTGTTCCTGCTCCACTATTTTCTAGACGGCCCTGAAGGACACACGGACCAACCCTCTGACAGCATGGAGCGCAAGCAGTGTTACTACCACATCAGTGACGTTCGCCTGTGTGACAGTGTCCTGGCCAAGAACGTGACGAAGCAGGAGTGTTGCTGCACCGTGGGGGCAGCCTGGGGTGACAACTGTGAGACCTTCCCCTGCCCCATCTTGGGTACAGGTAGGACGGTGACCACAGCACTCCCAACGGGGCCCATTCTCTGCCCAGTGGGTTGGTTGTGCTAAAGAGCTGTTTGCTTTCTTCCCACCTTGGCATCTGCCTCCTGGCCAGTGGAGTATCAAGAGATCTGCCCTCTTGGGAAGGGCTATGTTCCTCAAGAAGATCCACTCTCAGGAAAAGTCTCCTTCACAGGTACTAGCAGGCACCATTTTCTCTCTTTTCTCCCAGTGGGAAGAGGGAAGGCACTGTACAACGACCTGCATGGAGATTGAGCCCCAGAAATATCTCCCTGGGGTTGTGGTGCGGTATGCTGACATCCTGTCAGAGAAACCTCTGAGACGTGCTCTCTCCTCTCTCTGCTCCTCTCAGACATGGATGAGTGCGAGACCTTCGGCTCTGAGTTCTGCCGCAATGGACAGTGTCTGAACACGGTGCCAGGCTACAAGTGCTTCTGCCGTACAGGCTACTTCTATGATGCTGGCAGGCTTGAATGCATAGGTAAGATGACCTCAAAGAGCAGCAACGCCACCACTGAGTGGAGATACAGCAGAGCTGTCCTTGCAGGGCCAGATCTGGCCAAGAAGTTCAACTGTGATCCTCCAGGGAATGGGAGAGGTGGCAGGATGCATTTGGGCAGGAAATGAACCTTCCTGCCCCTGCCTGCCAGCCTGAGACACTGTTCCGTCCTACATGTGGACAGATCAGGATGAGTGCCAGAACGAGGTGTACTGCATCAATGGCGAGTGTCTGAACACGGTCGGCTCCTACCACTGCTTTTGCAGCCTCCCACTTGTGTTGGATGCCACTGGCAACCGCTGTGTGAACTTCTCTGGCAGGGCAGGTAAGCTCTGGCATGCCTTGGACCATCCCACCTGCAGCAGGGTCATCCCTGAGGATGCAGGAGGGACTGGGGCTGGGGTGCATAGTCATCTCTGCCAGGACAACAAGTGGCTCTATTCTGAATGATTTCCGCAGCATTCTTTGCTCATGTCACCTGCAGATGCCCTGGAGGAGTATGAGATCCACCTGGACGTCTGCTGGCAAACTGTCTCTGACTACATCTGCCAAGACCTGCTGCACGGCGAGCAGACAACCTACACCGAATGCTGCTGCCGCCTTGGTGAAGCCTGGGGCCAAAACTGTGCGCTCTGTCCACACAGGTCCTCTGGTGAGAAGGGTGGTGAGGGAAGCACTTCTCAGGGGAGCTGTGCGTGCCATGCTATGCCATGCTATTTTGTGGCTGCAACCGGGTCTCCACTTGCCATCCTTGTTGCTGAAGCCAGCCCAAATGAGCTACCTGCCTGTCCAGGGCTGGGCAGCACCATGGGGCAGAATGTACCTTCCAGCTGTTTTGAAGTGGTCTGAGGTGATGGAGGGAGGAGTTGCTCCATCCTTCATACTGCTTCCCTCAGGTCTTGCAAGCACCAGGCCTGCTCAGTCTAGGAGAGGAGAGGCACTCAGTCTGAGATGGGAGCACGCTGGGGATTTGGGTTCTCATTGCTCAAGGACTTGCTTTCCCCAAAAAGAAGTTGATCTCCTCCAAGATGGGTTTCTATCAGCAAAAAATGGAGCTGCATCTTGAGCCTTCTGAGTCTTTGCTGGCCCACTGTGGGTGCACCCTCTAGCTGCCATAGCAGCCCTGCTGAGCTTTGACACTACTTTTCTCTCACCACAGCTGATTTTGCTTTCCTCTGTAATGGAGCCAGTGAAGACAGTGACAGAGGGTCTGAAGTCCGAGAAAGACCTAGGTATGAGTATGGACCAGGCTTGGAAGATCCCCACTATGGCCTTCCCAGCCCAGACATGGGCCCCTACTACAACTACCTGGAGTCAGAGTATGGAAACCCTGATGCGGCTTTCCCTCGGAGAGAACTGAGCAGCGAGTTTCACGGCAGCCCTTTCCACCATGGCCCAGGGCGGCCCCCACCCCGCTACCTGCCCAGCCAACCCGGTGAGTACTGGGTTACACAAATAGGTGCTTTTTCACCCAGCCCGTATCCACCCCAGCTGGAGTGCTCCAGGCTTCCAGCAAACTCCCTGGCTATGCTTCTGGATGCTCTCAGTTCTCCCAGCCCCACCAGGACCATTTCACCACATGCCAGATGTCCCCTCTGTGGTCGGACAAGTAGTCTTCCCACTCTGACATATCCTTGCCACCCTCCAGGTCTTTACGAGGGCTTTGAGGGGCTGCAGGCTGAGGAATGTGGCATCCTCAATGGCTGTGAGAACGGACGTTGCGTGCGCGTCCCAGAGGGCTACACCTGTGACTGCTTCGATGGTTACCAGTTGGACATGACCCTCATGGCCTGTGTGGGTAAGTGGCTTTTAGTCCCGTTAGCGACATGGTGGCCCAGGCTTCCCTTATCTGTTGCCGCTCTCTGGTGGTGCTGCCTGGGATGGTTGTCAGAGGCTTCCCTGCTCTCCTGGGTGCTTTGTGGCCTTGGAGCTGGGACTGTTGTGTCACGGCACCTGGGGGCATCAGGGAACAGCTGGTCACTGCCTTCTTAGTGTAGCACTCCTGCGCACAGATGGTTTTGTGCTTCTGTTTTCTATCCTCTAAACTCACCATGACTTTCCAGCCTGTCCTACAAGTGAAGGTCTCTAAAGTTTCCCTTATCATCTGCTCTACATCCCCACTCTGTATCCGTTCTTTCAAAAGTGCAACTCCACAGGCCAGCCCCAGGCACCCAACAGAACAGATGAAGATGCTCTTTCCTTAGACAGGGTACTTACTCCACTCCCCAGCATCCTTTCTGCATGACAGTGTAGTGCAACTGCTTCACACAACGCCTGTGGCCTGTGGCCCCAGAGCTGCCTAGCCTCTTGCTCCCCCTTCTGCATTTGTGCACAGTTTGCTTTTCCTCAGCTGCAATGCTTTGCACTTGTCATCAGTGAATTTGACTTCTCCGAGGGATCAGAGCACTCACAGTTTGGCGTCACATAGGTCTTATGAGCACAAAGAGTCTTCCTTTGTCCACACAGATGACAGCACTGGCTGGAGCAGGGGTCAGGATCGATTTCACAGGCAACATTTTGAATGGCTGTCATTTTAACAGCCAAGAATTCATCATTATCTCTTGGGTGCAGCTTAGTGACCTATTGTGCAATTGCCGCAGTTTCATCTAGCCCATATTTCCTCAGTCCACTTCAGCGTGTCATGTGAGAGCGTGTTGAAATCCTTATCCTGGCCAAGAGTTATACCCACTGTTCCCCCCTTATCACACAGATTGCTTATCGGGTCAGTAAGGGGAACAGATTGTTTGACATAATCAGGCCTGAAAAGATCTGTTCCAGCTATTTAACAGCCCCTATATCCTTCGGGGGAAGGAGGGCAGTGACCTAATCATCCAGAAACCTGCTTTAAGTGGGTGGGAGTGAGCAGTCTGTAATTCCAGATCCCCCTTCTCTATTTGTGGAGGCACTGTATTCCTCAGGGACCTCCTTGATCCTCTGCCTCAGAGGGAACTCTGACTCCTCAGTGCTGGAGTACCAAGTATTTGCAGATGAGCTGCAGCAGCTTTACTTAGCTGACTGTCAAGCTAAGTGAGATGTGGAGCTCCCAGAGCTCCTTTAAACACTTGAAACATCCATACTGAATCTGGACAGAAGGAGCATTTTTATGGTGGCTGGAACAAGGCCTGCATTGGCTACACCAGCCAGCTCGTCATTGTCTGGCTTTTGTTTGCTCCTCTGATAAGGCCCAGACTTACATTCCCCATTGTTTCCTGTTAATGTATTTATGGCGCCTTTTTTTGTTGCTCTTTCTGTCCCTGCCCAGCCCAGGCCTCTGTGTGCACTGCTAACACTGCTCTGCTGCTGTTCACCCTTGGGTGCCCCTGACGAGGCTGGAGTCTGTGGTCAAGGGGCTTGGGCTCAGGCTCAGCACAATGGTCAGAGTGACAAAGCCCCACTGCTGCCTCTCCACAGTTTGGGGTGGTTCAGGGCTGCTGCATTTAGCAGAGCTGCAGCACAGGGCTGCCTGCAGGGCTCCCACATGAGCTCTTTGGCACAGTTTGCAGGTTAATAAAACAAGCCCTTGTTTGCATAGCATGAGGTTCCTTTGTGTTCTGGTCTTGGAGGTGATAATCAGCCTCTCAGGGCCGGCATCATCTGCCTCCTGACCTTGTCAGACTGGAAAAGGACATATTCTAAGGCTGGAGGTGGCCTTTCTCCCAGATATTAGGCTATCATGACTTGTCAGTGAGAAGCTGCTCTGCTCCCCCAGGGTGTCACCAGCTGAAGAGCATGGGAAGGGCCTGTTCTGGGACTCCAGCCTGTGGCTGGATGCCATACCTGGGGGGTTCTGCAGATGTGCTGAATGCAGCATCAAGGCAAAGGAGTCAAGTGCAACCCAGTGTGACAGAGGCTGGGGGGGCACAGTGGGCAGCCTGGATGTCCAGGGGGACACAAGCGAGCTTGAGGAGCCTGGACAAAGGAGGGCTCCCCTGGGCTACAGGGACATGCTGGGGCTGCTTGCTGTGCCACCATCTCACCCCCTCTTTTCCTTCTTGCAGACATCAATGAGTGTGAGGATGTGGATGTCCCAGTGCCCCTATGCCAGGGCGGCACCTGTGAGAACACAGAAGGCTCCTACCGCTGCCGCTGCTTGCCAGGCTATGTGGCACTGGCCCAGCCCCACCACTGTGTGCCTCAGACAGCCCAGAGCCCGGCAGCAGCATAGCTCTAAGGGAGTGGCAGTGGGGGGTACCCCCCTCTGGTGGCACGCGGCTCCGGGACCTGGTGGTGTGGAAAAGGGTCCCCGGGGCTGTGGCTGCTTCTACACCCTTGGTCCCTTCACCTCCAAAGCGCACAACTCCCCTGCCACCTTTTCCTGGCTGTGAGTGCCAGGGCTGAGCTCCCAGCCTCTGTACCCCCATCCTCACCTCCAGCTCCTGCTTCTGCCACAGCAGAGCCCTCCCCAGCCCGGCCCCCAGCACCTGCCGCAGTGCCACATACCACGGGGGCTCGCAGGACACTTTCTCTTGCCGTGCAGCCCCAGCTCCTCCCCGCACCCTGCAGAGAGACTGGGTTCACCTCCCCACGACGAGCATCACTGCTGCACTGACCTAGCGGCAAGCCTCACTGCACCATGCAGCCTGCCCCAGGACACAGCCCTGGGGGAGCAACCCCGGCTCCCTAAAGCTGCTGCCCAACCTCAAGGTGTGGTGGAGAGGATGGGGGTCCCACAGCCGGCTCACCCTGCAGCCGTCCCAGGCGCCTCCCTACCCCTGCGCTGTGCCTTTGTGCCCCGCGCTGGCTGGGGGGAGTGGGCAGGGTTCCAGCTTAGTTTCTGTAAAGTTGGTGACTTTTTTTTAACCGAGTCTGCTGGAAACTTCTCTCATGTTGTTAAATAAAACATTTATTTTGGGCCCTGTGGCTCATGACACTGGGGCTGGGTCGGAATTGTGCTTGTCTTCCCTCTGCCAAGGGATACCACCAGCCTCCCCACTCCTGGGACAGAGGAAAACCATGCCAGCCCAAATACCCACTTACCTGCCCCAACTGGAGCCAACTCCTGCCCCTGGGGGCTACACAGCACATATGGCTGTTAATACCCTGCTTCCTTCACACACCCTTTGCTTGCAGTTCAACAATCCCTGTGGCTGGCTGGAACCCCTGAACAGGTCCAGGAGTTGCTTTTCCTACCCCAGAGCCCCTGTTGGGAATGCTTTTGTCTCACACTGCAGTAAGCAAAGATGTGTTCTGCACAGCCATCTCCGTAAGGTGTACTGCTCCAGAACAGTGCAGGACCAGCAGAGCTGATGCAGAGCGTGATGCTGCCAGGTAGACACTCCAGCATTCAGCAGCAAAGATGCATGGTTGCTCACAACTCACCTACACTGAGACCAGCAAGCCACTACCTGCAGCTTCAGCCAAAAAAAAACAGCTGGATGACTACACCCAGCCAGAAGATGCCCAGACACTCTGCTTGTCCTCCAGCCATCTACTCCCAGAAGACAACGCAAGCTGGTTTTGTCTAGCCTTTATTAAAAGGAAAGTTATAAAAAGAGGTTCAGGAGCTCCCAGCAGCTCCAAGTTAGTTGATAGTGCAAACCATTGGTTAGAGAAAGAATTATCCCTGCAGAAACACTGAATGCCATCTGGCATTGCATCCACAAAAAGGACTTTTCCCAGCTGCAGTCCTGCAGGCTCCAGCAGGGGCCCAGGACAGACTCTGCTGCCAGCTCAGGAAAGCTTCCTTCCCTCTTCTTCAGATGCAAGGATGGAAAACGCAGTTCCTAGGAGCATCCTAGTCACAGCAGGGCGGAAAAAGCACAGGAGGGTGGATGGAGCCTGCATTCTACATGAGGCACTGAGGGGTTATCAGGTAGCAGCTTAGAAACTAGCCAGGTTCACTGCAGAGAAATCTCTTTGTGAGGACAGACAGCTCTGTTTCAAACATCTAAAGTGCCTCCACAGAGCACGTGGAAGACAATGTCCTAATGCTCAGTCTCTCTTGCTGACAGCAGCAGACACTGCTCCCCCATGAGCTGCTGTGGGAACAAGCCAGAGGGATCGTGGAGAGGGGCGAGAGCCTTCTGCCCACAGCTGGCCTTGCAGGAACAAAGTACTGGCTGCCCAGAGGCTGCAGAGTTCTGAAGGAAGCAGTAAGAAATACTTATATAAAAGATTTTGGCATGTGTTATTTTCTCTGTTTCTCTCTTCCCCGAGCCCAACTCATGGCAGAGCTCCTCAGCTGGTGATCTGCACTGGTATCTTCCAGCAAAACAACATCTGATCCTGGTCATCCACCAACTCCCATTTCACTATCAGCTTAATCTGCAAGAGAACAATGAAGTAAGAATAGTTAGGAGAGACCAAAGCAAAGACAACAGGCAGCTTCAGTCGTTTGTGAAGCAGAGGGGTCCTGGTGATCCTGTGGGAAGAAGGAGCTGGGCCACCTGCGGTGACTCCTGCAATATTGTGTGGCTGGAGGGCACTGCTGTGTAACACGGAGACTTCCACAGGCTACATTGAGAACCCCCATCTGAGAGCGCAGAGGAAACAGCCAGCACGTCCCCGCTGAATGGCACCTGGAGCCAACTGCCCCAAATCTGAGTGCTTGGCCAGGAGCAGAGCCTTGGCAGTGCAGGCACAGCACACAAGGAACACACACGGGGATAGCTGAAGCAGTTTCTCAGCAGCTGGAGTCAGGCTGCTTCCTTTGACGTGTTTGTCCCAAAACAGGAACTGTGGACAGAATCCCACTCACAGCAGAAGTGAGAAGCAGCTGAAGATCCTTCTGATCTCTTCCCCATACTGCAAGATGAAGCATTCTTCTTTACAGACGGGCTGTGGGTTTGCCCCAGGAAGGAGGGCAGCCGCGACGCGCAGGTGGGGTTCCTGTTTACTTACACTGGGGTACTCGCTCTTCACAGGGAGCTTGTTCAGGTAGCTGTATGAGTGGTCCTTCTGGATGGGGCACTGGATCCCAGACTTGCATCCATCAGGCTCGGGGATGGGGAAGGGTATGTCCACATGCAGCATCTCGCCATACACCTTTGCCTTACTGCCTTGGCTCTCGATCTCTGCAGGACATGAGAAGAGTGAGTGCAGCACCAGAGCAGGGAAACACTTCCACTTTGTGACCTCCCTTGGACATATTGAAACCAGATGATCATTGTGGTCCTTTTCAACCCAGGCCATTCTATGATTCTATGATTGTGTACCTGGAGGACAGTCTGCCTGAAGGCTGCAGAGAGCACACTAAGCAGTTCTCCTCCTCGGCTACCTCTTCCCATTCCGTGGCACCCTCCAGCCACTCTGCCCAGTTATTCCCCGACACAAAGGCACAGACTTAACGCTGTCAGCCCCTCTGCCCACCTCATCCCTCCTCACAGGATCCCACCAGCACCCCAGGCCCCACAGAGCCGATGCTTACTGCTGGAGAAAGTGACGTTGATGCTGTACGAGGTCCCTTTGACGAGCTGGCAGGGCTGCGTGGGACAGGGGCTCACGTTCACCTCTTGAATGCTTCCGTCTTTGGAACCTAGAAGGACGAGCGAGGGGTTAGCGGTGCCAGGACCCCGGAGGGCAACTCCCGCTCGGCCAAGGAACCGGGCCCCCGCGCCTCGTGGGACACTCACCGCAGTCCACGAAGCGGAGCGGCTCGGCCAGGGCGGCGGCAGCGAGCGCCAGCAGCAGCACGAGAGGCGGCGGCACCATGGCGGCACGGCAGAGCGCTGCGCTGCGGAGGCGGTGGCGGCGGCGGCGGCGGCGTCACATGAGAGCGGCGAGGCCGCCCCGCCCCGTGCCGGCGGTCAGCTGAGCGCCGCTCCGCCCGCGGGGCCGGGCCGTGGGCTGCAGGTGGGTTGGCAGGCGGTTCCGCGGCGGCGCTGCTGCTGCTCAGATTCCCCGAGGCAGCGTTCAGCAGAACAGACAGCCGCTGGCAGACCTTGCTGTCAGGGACGTGCCCCTTGTGACAGCTGGTACAATCCGTGGGCCTCTGGGTCATCCTGGAGCCACCGTTTCACTGAGAAAATGAAAAGATACGTTCATCCGAGACTGGTGCTTGCGTTCTGCACTTACATATCCCACCAACTCCATTACCCGAGGAAAAAATCTGAAGTCCCGCTTGATGAGCAGCTATGCCCAATGAATGTAAATTCCTGTAACAGCACTGCACTTGCAGCTTGGTAAACACACAGACCTTCAGGCACTGTAGTGGCAGTGAATACAGAAACGGTATTCTAGAGAAAATCCACATCATCATCATCATGCATCAGTTTCTCCTGCTCTCTCAGCCAGTACATGCTCCTTTTGTTGCAGATCACCAGCATTCACAATGAGTGCACCACGGGACACTCACATTCAACAGCCATGGCAGTGGTTTCTTGTCATCAGTTTCTGAATCACTCAAACGAGCCCAGTTTTCCCCTGAGATAAAATGCCTTAAACACACACGCTATAGAAACAAGCGGAATACTTAGAGAACCCAGCTTGCAGGCAGACCTCGTCAGTTCAGCAGGCTTAAAGAGAGCTTAAGGAACTCCCCAAAACATAAAGTGTGCAGAATGAGGAGGGGGAAAAAAAGTACAATCAGATTATATCAAGTTATCAAGAACCACAAGACCAACAAAGCCACAGCCTAGGAAGGGAGAAAACATGGATTTTAATTCTGGACGAGACAAAAACACCCCCTGACTACATAGCTGGCAGAAAGAAAAAACGATCACTGGTAATAGAGAGGTGCAAAGAAACAGCTGTTCTCCTTCCTTACATGGCCTGGCTACTCCGAACATTTGCGTCCAGCACATGAATCACTCGCCAGAGCAATGGATTATTAATCAGACTAAATTAACTCTGATTGAGGCCAACTCTCTCATTTTCTCAATCTAAAGTAATGCAACAACATCCAGAAATGCCTTGAAAATACTTGTACCATTTCAGACATCTAACGCTGGTAAAACTGAGGGCATGTAGAAAGTACAAGTGTTTTTTTTTTTAAGGGAGCAGGCTACATCAAATATCCAATAAGAGATTGCAGTGAATATAGATGCAACACGAGGCCATGAAATGCCAGCACTCAGCACAATAAATCCTGCAAGAGAGAGAAAAGCCAGTGCAGTGTGAGAAGTAGAACCATCCTTCTCCCTTTTTTTCCCAGGAGCTCTTGATTCATTCCTTCAAATGCAGAGGTGCACTGATAATAACTCAAAAAACACCCCCATATGTGTTTAAAAGCATCAACTGTTCCAATACGCCTAATCTGAGGATCCAGCTGTTTGCAGCTAACTGGATGAGCGCCAGCTCCTCTGGGACCCCACCTGTGATACTTTCCTGGTTTTATGTGAACATTATCAGAGTTAATCCAAGAGTGAGAAAAACTAAACGGCTCAAACCAGTCTTTATTTACATGT
This sequence comes from Tympanuchus pallidicinctus, assembly GCF_026119805.1. Taxonomy (NCBI): domain Eukaryota; kingdom Metazoa; phylum Chordata; class Aves; order Galliformes; family Phasianidae; genus Tympanuchus; species Tympanuchus pallidicinctus. The sequence goes on along the minus strand of NW_026294747.1, from coordinate 37,135,254 downwards.
GCAAGGTGGTATACATAAGCAAAAGCATGTGGTTGCATTTCTTTAAAGCACTGCCCCCTCAGCCTGGCAGCCACATTCACTGTGGGAGTGAGCCTTTTAGGATTTATACACATAATATTAACTACATGTTTACTACTCCAGGCACTCCACCACGTGCTTGATTTCTATGCCTATGCCAAAGAAAATACTTTTGCTTCCTGCAGTTGTTAAATCTCTGTATGGAGCTGCCTACTACATGCTTAATGGACAATAACTTTGTCAAACAGATGTCATCTTGGATTTAAGTACTTCCTCTGCCTCCACTGTGCTGCAAGGAGGTCAAGCTGTTCTAGGCACTGCCTTGTTCCGATTCAGCTGTGTGAGAAAGCTAATAGTCACCAAGTCCCGAGCTGTGCTGACTTTAAATGATCCCCTCCTACTGGGATGACTGGTTTTCCTCTGTCATGCCACTGTATGACTCTCCACAAACCTGACTGGAGGTGAGGGAACAGGATTGCAGCCTGGAATTCCTCCAGCCGAAGCACGTGAGTAAATGATAAGCAACCCTTTAACTGTAGGCACACCTTTGTGCAACAGGCCGGACCAGTGTCACATGTCAAATGATCAGGTTTAAGGGAGAGAAACGAGGCAGAGCTGCTCAGCTTCAGGCTGGCAGCCAAGTTCTGGACTCGGTCAGGTGAGTGAAGATTCATCCTCCACAAAGCGCTTGATACAAGTTTTTGAAGAGGAAAAGCACCTTTAACAAAATGCACGTAACCTTTCATTAAGCATGAGTTCCCTGCTTTGACTGTGAAGAGTTAATTGAAGAATCATTAAACACCTACACACGCAGAAATGCGAGGCAGGAGATATGAGCAGAGGGGGCCTGGGAGATGGCAAGTGCTGGTGCTAACGCAGGCTCGGTGGTGAAACCATGGAGACTGCGTCTGAGAACTGCGCCTTACGCACCCAGTGCGGGGATGAAGGCTGCACATCTGCCCAATCCTGCTGGATCCTGTTCTCACAGAGACGCGAGGAGCGGGAGGGGGCCGCGCGGAACTGCGGCACATGCAGAAAGCTGAGCATATCTGTGTTTGCAGTGCCAGGGTCGTGAATCCCAACCCAAAGGAAAACTGGCCTCCGCAGGGAGCGCTGAGCTTAGAGACTCAGAGATTCCTCCCTGATAAAGAAAGTAAAACAGAAAAGTCAGTTATCGGGAAAAATCATAAGAAATCCTTCAGAGCAGGCCCTGTGTTTGTTCTTCTGTTTGCGTAATTCCCCCTGCAATGACATCTTGATCCCTGTCAGGGTCTCAGGGTACTGCTCAGCGCAAATAACCCTCACAGCTAAATCCACCGCAAACACACTCTGCTGAAAAGCGCTGTATTATTTACAAAGATATTTTTCTTTGCTGCTTTCAAAAGCAAACACTTTCAAGGACAAATACAAGTTACGTGCTTTCAGCCACAGCACGTTCCCAAACCTAGGACCGGGCTGACACAGCGGTGTCAACGTCTTCCCTATGCGTGGGCCACCGCTCCCCCGCAGCCCAGGTCGGGACACAGCCAGACCCCGGCGGGCGCCACTGCTCACCCGACCCACCCGCACGTCGCGTAACAACCCGCCCCACCGAACGCTTCCGCCTCGGTACGCGCCACGGCGCCTCGCGCCGGAAATAACGGCGCCGGACAGCCAATGGGCGGGCGGGGTGGGGCGGGGCGCTGAGGAGGGAGCGAGAGGCAAGATGGCGGCGCTGAGGCGCTGTTGGTGGATGGCGCGGGGCGGTCGGGTCAGGTACCGACTCGGCAGCGCCTCTCTCTGTGACAGGGGGTGGCGAGTGCGGGGCCGGGGGCTCGGCGTGGCCCCGCTGAGGCTCGCCCTTTCTTCCCCTCCTTCTCCCTGAAGCAGTTGGTGTTCTGCTTCGTCGCACAGAGGACGAGCGCCGCTCGGCCCCCCGCCGGCCCCTGTCTGCGCGCTGGGCCGCTCGCTGCGGTGGGCATCGTCCTCCTCCCAGCCGGGCCCGACGGAGAGCGACTCCAACGAGGGACAGGTCTACCTCAGCGAGAGCTGCGTGAAGGTATGGCCCCAAGAGGGCTTCCCGAAGCGTCCGGCCTGCCGCGAGTGCACAGCGGAGGTGTTGCAGCATTTGCCTGTTCGTTCAACATGGTTTGAGCCTTTGTTTGTTTGTTTTTAATCTTTTCTGTTTTGTAGAGGCTGCTGGAGATTGCAGAAGGATCAGAGTTTCTCAGGCTGCAGGTGGAAGGAGGTGGTTGCTCGGGGTTCCAGTACAAGTTTTCTTTGGACACGGTTATAAATCCTGATGACAGGCAAGGACAGAGGGGCTGTTCTGTACAAAGGGGACAAGATGGATGTGTGTGTAGTACAAAATCTTGGAAGGACAAAGAATGCAAGATGAGGGAGGTGCTCAGGCTGCGCTTCTTGGTTGTATCTGTAGCACAACTGATGTTTAAATATGCTGCTTTTCTGCAGGGTTTTTGAACAAGGCGGTGCTCGTGTAGTTGTGGATGTGGACAGCCTGGCCTTTGTGAAAGGTTCCATGGTAGACTTCAGCCAGGAGCTGATTCGCAGCTCATTCCAGGTGGTGAGCAATCCTCAGGCAGAGAAGGGATGCTCCTGTGGGACTTCCTTTTCTGTCAAATTCTGATTGGACTTCTTATGGATGATTGCTGGCTGCAGATGTTCCCTGGCAGTCTTCAGAGGGTTTTGTTTGATCTTTTCCCTGTTGATCCTTCTCATCTATTCCTAACCCTGTAACACAGCAGTTACAGATGACACCAGCTGTATGTGTCTGAACTGAGCCTGTTTCCAAGACTTTTTGGCCTTCCTCTCAGAAATATGAAGTAGCCATAATCACGCAAACAGAAGCATCTTCAGTGCTTTGTGAATCACCTGCTCAGTGGCGCAGACTCACCCTGCCTTCTCCAGAATGTGGAACCGTTTGTCTCTACAAGAGATGGCTGTATATATGTGTGTGTTTATTGAGAGTTCTTACTAAAAAAAAAAAAACATATGTATTTGAGGTTGTTTGGTATTACTCATGCATTTCTGGTGGGTGGAATCTGGGTTCATTCCAGCTAGGACTGTTTACCAATTTTTTTTCATCTGAATTGGATTTATACCTACCAGTGTTGCTGGCTGTTCAATGTTCTGTGGGCTTTTTTGGACACTTAGCTTTTTCAAGCTGGTCTCAGTCCCAGGAGCCCATAGTAGTTTTGCTCTCAGTCCCTGGGATGAAAGTTTTGACATGTTCAAAGTAAGTGAAGCTCAAAGACTGAGGTAGGAGGAATTAATAGCTATTTGTTTTATTTTAGAAAAAAAAAAAAAAGTGGTGTGTGCATATGTATATAAATAAAATACACAGCCTTCTATCCCCAGTGCTGTTTTAGGTTGTTCCTAAACATGTCTTGGCTTTTTATATCATACAATCTCTTAAGTTTCGTAGTGAATCCACTGTCTTCCTAACAGGAAAGGAAGTTTAGGTGACAAAGGCAAAGAAGTTCTGGAATATTGATGAGTGACCTTAAGTCACTGTGACTTAACTAAGAATAATTTGCCTCACCATTTATCCTGTCTGGTGTTATGAAAGAGTTAAACAACTCTTTTCCTTTCTGAAATTTAAAAAAAAAAAAAAAAAAAAAGGGAAAAATAGAGGTTTCCAAGATAACAACATTTTGATTAGTTTTCTGTATCTTTTTATCTGCCACTGAATGTCTTTTAAATCATGTGCTTCTTTTAAATCTTTAAATCACGTGATTCACTGCTTCTGGGTGAGAAGTGGAACAACTATTTTTGTTCCCTCTCTTGTGTTTTATCTGATCAAAACCAAATTGTCGAAGACTTGAATCATTCTCGTGAGTCTGGGAGGACTGCTTGACTTTGGTTTCAGGGGAACTGCTTAAAGCAAGCCATGAGGTTTTGATGACCCAATGCCATAGGCATTCTTCTTGTTGTTAAGCTTACAGAATTCCTTTCTAAGCTAGTCAGCAGCACATACGTATACTTTGTGTCTGCCTGCTGATTTCTCATGCTTAGTTTATAGCCAGACAATGTTAGCTTCATCCATAAACTATGCAGTTTTGTCACTTGAGGAATACGGGTGGGTTTTAGAGCAGCAGTTCCTTTGGTCTGGTGCTTTTGATTTGTTCCCTGCAGTCAACATGCTTATGTCCCTATCAAACAGAGCTGGATGTAGTGCTGTAGTGAGCCAAAGGATATGATGAAAAGACTTGCCTAAATCCCTGCAGGATACCGCAATCTCCTAGGTCTTGAATTGAATGTCTGCCAAAAATGCCTTCAAAAGATAGAAGACCTAAAAGCATGTGTAGGTAGAAGACATTAGATATATATATTTTTTCAGGTGGGATAGCAGAGCAATGAAAAATTGCTTTCTGAAGTAGAAGGTGTGTAATCTAGCTCTTGGTCTGTTTCATACGATTGGACCTTGGTCAAGTCTCTTCTGGCACTTTTCAATGGGAAATGTAAGTGCAGGAGTAGTGAAGGGAAAAGAGGAAACCAGCAAATAGCAAGGGTTGGTTTTTGTTTTTGTAAATGAAAACCTTTCTTTAGCCCCTGTAAGTATTCCACCTGGCTTACTGTACTTAGTAAATGTGTACAGGCTCTGTCTACAGAACCTAACCAGGTGCCACTTGCCCACTCTCCACTGTTCAAGTAAATCAAGTGAGTGCTGTCTGCATGGAGTGCAACCACTTTCAGATAACTTGCCTCCTTCTTTGCAGGGACTGTATGAAGGGTGAATCATAGAATCACCAAGGTTGGAAAAGATCTCCAAGATTATCCGGTCCAACCATAAATGAAATGTTGTGTTCGTACCAGTGTCACCAGCAGCCTGTTGCTGGGCTCAGGGGAAGCTTGCATGCATGCCTTGCTGTCTGCACTTTTGGTAGTACTGCTGTAACTGCACTAGGTGGACCCCTTACTCTTTAGGATTGGCTGTTCTGGACAAGACTTGCAGCTTGAGTAAGGTTGAATGTGCTCCTTGCAGGACCTATGCAAGAACAAAAGTATCTTTGGAGGCAGGCTAGAGCTGATTTTGTCTTAACTCCAGACTCGTAGTCTTTATGTCAGAGAAATTGCTCAAAGCTGGAGAGGCTTCATCTGTACAGTGCATTGCGCTTGACCTGCTAGTTCTGCTTCCTGTCAGCAGCTAAAATCTACTGGCCAAAACTACTAGTCTTACTGTACCCAGTATGGAATGGATGCTAAAGGCTTTGTTATTTCTATAACCATGTTGTCTTAAAAAAGTATATCTGAAAGAAACCCATGGCAGTACATTATAAATTGGAAACTTCTGTGTCTAGGAAGGTGGCAAGGGGGTCATATTGCAGAATTGGAATTAAGGTGACCTTGGTGAATTTTGCCTATATAGGCAATAAAGGCTGGATTCTGGCTCTGGCAGAAATTAAAAATAAAAAAAAAGTTAAGGTTTGTACATGGGCTACTCTTAGTGGGGGGAAGATTTCACCACTGTACAAAGTAAAGGATGCAGAGGATTAGAGTTCTGCCTGGAGAGTGAGGGACTGCTTTGGCACATCTGTGTGGTGCCTGTAATGTGGGAATGTGTTGCAGCCCTTGTACTGAAACTGTGAGATTAGGACAGCGGTGTGGAGCTGAAGATGCTGGCAAATTCAAATTCATTGCAAATGAGAAGATGCAGTGGAAAATCTTTTCTCTGCTCCCACATGAAGGATTCTCTCGGTTCACCCACCTGACAAGGAATGATCAAGAAAGATATTTATGGAAACCTATGTTAAGATAAAACTTCAAGGGAAAGGGCACAATCATCAGTGCCAGTGACAGGTGGATAGAGACAGATGTCATAGAAATCCTTGCTTTGGTCAGGGCTTTTTGGCTCTCCAGGGACTTGGAAGATAACCAGCATGTTCTAAGAACAGCATTCCAACTCCATTCTTAAAACTTGATAGCTTCTACCACTTATTAACTGGGGCAACTTGCACCTCTTCCAGAGAGAGGTGGAGAAATAGTGCTTTAGGGATACGCGTGGCGATACGGTGCTTGCTTTGAGTGGGCTGCTGTAGGTATTGCTTGCTAAACAGAGCATTTGGGCTGGGTGGCACCTAGACAATCAGCCAAGGGCCGGTATTAAGAGAACAACTCCCACGTATTCTTGTGTAAAATTTAACTAAATTCAAGTCTTCCTTGTAATATTCTACATCTGTACTGACCTGTGGGATGAGTCAGGAAGATGGCTAGGGCAGAAGAGCCAGTTCCCTCTCAGAGGCACCCCATTGGGCTTCTGCTTCCTCCACACGGTAGTATAATTTCCTGCTTTCTTAGGATGTGCCTGAATCCAGTGCATGGCGGAGGATTCACTCCAAGGCACTGACAGGCAAGCAGAAGTCTTCTCTTGTCTGTGTCCCACGCTATGAAGGCAATACTTTTGTATCACAACTGCCTTCAGCTTTGCAAGCATTCTGAACATCCACTGGCAGCACGGAGTAGAAACTGGAGTGGTATAAACCCCCTATTCACACCCTTAGTTGGGATTGGCCAGAGGAGTTCTCTAAATTGAGGGCAAGCTCTCCGTATTCCCAGGCTGTGTTGTTACATCGTGTGCTTGAGGACTGAACTGCATGCTGCTTCCATTCGCAAATGCAGCAGTTGGGTTCATTAGCTGTGTGTAATAGGATACGCGACATTCTGATGCCTCATTCTCTGTCTGTTCTTCCACGCACACCAGCAGGGGCTCTCAGGATATCCACTGTCCTCTGGAACAGGCCAGATCAACAGCTCCTTGATGGATTGGCAGTAGAGAAAGGGGTTACTTTGCCTAATGGCTTATTTGATTTGAATGTCAGCCAGCATGGAAGAAGGACCAGGATTCAAGGAGACACAGCTTCCATTTGAGTAATCTTTTTATTGCTGTTGTTTTTTGGTTTTGTTTTGTTTTAGAAGAGGATGAGTCTTTGAATCAAGCACCATCAGGGGCTAGGCACATAGGATTAATGGTGTGGTTTGGCTCTTGCTGGATTCTGAGAAGTATGCTTGCTCTGCTTGACTTCCAGGATTAGATTGTTACTGGCTTTGATTTGTGCAGATATCCAGCCAGGAAGCAGCCTGGCAGACCATGGATTTGGGGTGGTTTTAGCATCCCACTACAAACAGAAAGACCATAGTTAGGCAGCTGAAGCTGGGCATGGCATTGAGCTGGGCCAATACAGCAGGGCTGTAATTCCTGGCTCTGCAGGGAGTAGTTTGTGTGCAGGGCTCCCTGCCTCTGGCCTTCCCATCACTATGAAGCTCTTAATATTTCCTGCTTGAGCAATAAGAGTTTATGGCCCTACTCTTTGTGGTTGATTAGAGCCCAAGTTTGTGCCCCTGTTTTAATCAGTGCTCATTTACCTTTGGCATCCTTCAGAGGAACAGAATGGTATGTCTTTCAGTTGCCATGGAAACAGTGAGACTAAATGCACATTTCCATGGCAACCTGCCATTATCTCCAGCTCTATCTGTGGGTCTCAATTTCTGACCATGGGGGTGGGGTGATGAAAACGGAGCTTCCTCTCTTAAAAAAAATGAATAAAATTTAAAAGTGTGTTATCACCACCACCACAGCTCCTTCCCTCCTCTGGTCAGGCATGGGGCTGAGGCATGTGTATGCTAAGAGAGGCCCTCCTGCTGCCACCATCCCATGCGCTGGGGCTCCAGCCTATCCTCTTCAGCTCCCTTCTCTCCTTCTCACCGTGCTAAAAATAGTGATGTTCAGAACGATTTGATGACAATGCTCCAGCACTTCTCAGAGCTCTTTGTTTCCTCAACCAACGCTCCCAGAAAAGGCCCTTGAAGTTAATCGAACTTTCCAAAGGTTCCAAAGGTCGGTGTGTTCCAGCTCCTCCCAGTCGGACAGGCCAGGTGTTAATTACAAGGTCAAAGATCCTGAGGAGAAGCCTTTGTCCGCTGGGCCTGGAGGCCTAGGGTGCATCACCTTGACCTGAGGAGCAAGGGACCTTCTTGCAACGACAACACAGACTGCTCTGGGAGGTTGTGACTGTCAGCTGAGATCAAAGGCAATGCTTACAGCTTTGTGGAGGACTTGGTGTGCACAGAAGGCGAGGTCTTGCTGGATGATGGGGCTTGCAGTCCCTTGGCCAGAACTGCTCTGCCTCCCCTTGCTACTGAGTCAAAGAAAGAGAATTTGCTGTACTTTGAGAAATTGCACACAGCTGTTCCTTAAGCCTGTGTTCATTATTCTTGTTCTAGCTGGCTTGACCTTTAGCTAATTCCTCTTATTCACAGTCTAATCTTGGTTACTGAGAGATAAAGCTTGTGTCTTGCCCTGTTCTAGCCTGGTGTGATTGAGTCATCCATGTGCAGGATGTAGTGGAGCTCTCCTTCTGTATTTGCCCCACTGGTCTTTCACAGATGCTAAAGCAGAGGATGATAAGCTCCGTTCATTCGGGAATTAGCATGTAGGCAGAGGTGATCCTCAGAGCAGGCAAGGCAGAGCTCCTCCAGCACAGCTATTTCCCTTGCTGCAGTCTGCCACAGCACTGATTGCATGCGACAAAGCTGAGCAGGCTGTGACATGGGGCCATGCAGCCTCTGTTTTGACACACAGGGTTGGTTCTCCTTGCCAGCATCCTACGCTGTGTCTGGGTGAGGGTGTCCATTCCCTGGCCGGTGTGTCCCAGCAGCCCTTGTTGCAGGCTTCCCCTGCTCTCTGCTTACCCATAAACACCTGTAGAAACTTCAGACTTGGTAGATGTGTTAAATATAGAAACTTTTCACTGAGGGGCAGGGAAGAGCTGATAGCATTTGGAAAAGAGAATGCAGTAGCTGGCTTTGGTGGAAATAATGGGAAGATGCTATTGTTAGCAGAACTCTATCTGCAAACACCTGCGTAAGCTTTGTGGGGAGCGGTAGGGCTGTGTGGCAGATCCCTCAGCCCACTAATAAAACACTGTTCCTGCTGCTGCTGCCCTAGGTTCCCAGATAACAGGTACAGGACAGAAATAGGACTGCTGTGGTGAAAGAAGTTACTTAATCCTCTTTGAGCAAAGCAAAAATGTATCAGTGAAAAGCCAATTCACAGGGTAGAGCTGAATTACATCGGAGAAAATTGTGTCTGCAAATCAAAGAGAACTCCAACATGATGGCAGAGGAAAGAGAGAACAGACCTGATGTGGGAGAAGAGTGAATAACCCCAAGCAGCTCAGAGAGTATCCAGCCTGAGTGAGCAGCTATGGGAACAACAGGGGCAGGAGGACAAGCGGATGAGTGACCTGTGTGAAACCACAGGCTTTCTGAAACAGCAGAAAGGGAGAATGGTCTGGGGAGAGAAAATGGGAAAGGATACAGTGTGGCTGACGTGGAGCTCTGGGGCATATCTCCACTGAGCTTCCCCTGAGGAGGGAAATGAAGTATTCCAAATGAAATAGTTCAGCAAAGGTAATTGTTCGCCTTAACACAAGTTGAGGACATGGCTTATGCTTCTTGCCTTTTGCTGAGGTCTGCCAGGTTTGCTGCATGTGACTCTGCAAGCTTCTCTGACACGGGGGAACCTGAGAATCAGTTCTATTCTGCTGATTAGTATCATTTTCTTTGGAGTCTCACCCCCTCTGCTGCTGCTCCTGTTTCCCATATGCATCTGATTTGTGCATCTTTTTTCTTTTCCTCACAGCAATGGGTTTTGGTGCGTGTCCGGTATGTGAGAGCAAAATTGATGGAGCAGGCTGCCGAGCAAAGCAGCTGGAATCTTTCTTAGGGGAGCCACAGTCGTTAATTATAGCAGCCTAACTAAGTCCTGTCTCAGGCAAGAAGCATATCTAGGTCTCCCTCCATTAATAGAGTCAGCTCAGAGCTGGCTATTTTGACTGCAAGCAGCCTCACATGCATCCTGGACAGAGCTGGCAGCACTGGAAGGGATTCACTCTATGAATTCACTCCAGAGGAAAGAGAGTGGGGGAGAAGTGGGAGGAAACATTTGGACACGTGTCTCTCTGGTATGTTTCTGGCTGACAATCCCAGCATATGCCTGGGACTGTCGCTGCCCTGTTTCAGAGACTGCCTACACAGATAACCTTGTCTTAATATCTCTGGTTTGCACTCAACCTTTGCTCATGTCACTTCATGACCTGTAATACAGAGATAAGAGTGCATCCTGCAGCAGGAGCTTGCCTGCATTTACAGTCGAGAGATACCGAGAGGAAAGTGTGGTAAGAATGTAGCTTGAAAGTTTTTCCCAAGTGTCTGTGGAACTGCTAGAAGTGTATGAGCCTGGCCCAAGGAAGTATGGGTGACAACAGCTGATTTTGGTGCCCAGACGGATGCTCCTGGCCTGCTGGGGCTCTATGGGGAGAGAACAGAAGGGGCCACTACATCTCTAATTAGGGGACTTTCTCCCCCTGTTGCCTTTCAATCTGTGTTGCTCAGAGTAGGGGGAGGTAGAACCCATGTCTAGTGATGGCAGTTCACCTGTGCTGGTACCCCTCTCAAAAGCAGCTAAAAAAAAAAATAATAATAAAAAAAAATATATATATATATATATACACACACAAGAGCTTTGATAGTCCTCACAAGAAAGTGAAACAGAAGAGTCTTTGAGCTGCATGTAAAAGAAAAGCCTCTATGCACTTTTGAGGTAAGAAAGGCTGGTGAAGCTGAATTATGGCAACAGTCCCCAGCTGATGAAGGGTCTGCTTCTCTGCCTGGAGCTCTTGTCCCTTCTGACGTAGGAACAGTGAGAGGGGTAGTGGGAGGCAATAACCAGCACCTTCAAAACAATGAGATGAGGAGAAAGAGCCAGTGCTCATCCTCTGCTCCTGCAATGCTGCTTGGTTCCAGGTCACCTCAGCATGGGCACCCGCCCTCACCACATCATCCCCATTCTGCATGGCCCCTTGCTGCAACAGCAGAGTGGAAGGCAACCCTTCTCCGCATCCCCCAGATTTCCATAGCAATTGGTGGTGGCATCCAGGTGGGGAAGCCAATGGAGGGAAACAAAGGTTTCTTTGTGTTTGGGGATGGTGTGTGCTGGGAGGAAAAGGGGAGGGAAGATGCTTCAGCTCAGCCTCTGCCAGGCCAGAGCACTAGGTGGGGCGTTGTACCTCACAGGGCAATTACTTGGGTACTCCCCAGCCAGTCCTGTGCAAGTCCTGCCCTGTTGGGAAGGCACCCTCTGGAGTAGCAGAGCTGATGCTGAGGAGATACCAGCGCTGGTTGCCCTCTTCTGCTTCTTTTTCCCCGCAGCCTGCTCTATTTTTCCCTTCTTGGTACTTTTCCAACCAATGAAGTCAGAAATTAATCTTTGCCTTTAACAGAAAGCAAGGTGTGGGGGCAGGAGAAGTACGTGTGTCCTTGATGACAGCATTTATAATAGGGGAATGGGGCACGGGAGACAAATCTCAGGGAGGGAGAGGGCTCAGGCGGCTGATGGAGGGTGAGCATCCAAGCGAAAAGTGAGGGGGAGTCCTGGGGTGCTCAGCACTGTGGGAAGAGCAGGCTCCATCATGCGCTCACCATCCCTACCCTTCCCCACACACAGGAGGAAGGGGCAGTCCTTCCCCTTTCAAACAAACAGAAAACTGAGGGAAGGTTTTCACAAAATAAAAAATTTAAAACTCAATCCAAAACCCAAGTGTTTTGTATTTTGCAGTTAAAAAAAAAAAAAAAAGAAAAGAAAAGAAAAGAAACTAAGAAGCAGGTCAGCTTTGATATGCAGCTGTCACCTTGAAACAAAGCCAGAATGCATTATTAGAAAATATCTAAACAAAATGTTACAAAGTTTTTCACAAAAAAAAAAAAAGTACTAGTACATTTTCAGACAAAAGGTGTTAACTGCAGACTTTGGAAACCTGAACATTTATACTCTTAAAACCAGCTTGCCATGCGCGAGGTAGATTAAGCCATAGCTCAGCTGCAGGGGAGAATTGAGGCCCTGATCATTTTCAGCTTATGATGATGGGGAAAGGAACTACAAATATGACAGAGCAGTCCTTAAATAGCTCATGCAGTGCATGGAAGAGAAACACAGATATTTCTGGTACGATCAAGTCTCCGAAAGAGACTCTTGGAGATACTAAGTGCTTTATTTCCAGATAGGAGAGGAACAAACAAGCACAGGCACAGGATGCTGCATCCCTGCCTACTTTAGTGACAAGTGAACCAGGAGCCTCTCTGTCATTTCCTTGCTTAAGCAGCTCAGTGTCCTGCTCTGGCACACGTAGACACCTCAGGATCTCCCATCCCTTCCCCATGCCAGCCAGTTTTTCAGTGCTGACCTATTTCCATGAAATCAGCTTTTTCCTGTCTCTACCACTTTTGCTCCCACAGCCTGGAGGAGGGGCCTGACAGAGGGAACAGGAAGAAAAATACATCTGCAAAGGTAAGAGATGCAAAAGCAGCTGGCAGATGTGAGTTGCGCAGTCTGCAGATCCCTGCAGGGGCTGGTGGGCTGGTAGCAGTGGGGACGGAGCTGGGCACAGTGCAGGTGCTGTGGAGATGCCTGACCCTGGGCAGAGGCCAAGCTGTGCCAGTGTGGTTTCCTGCAAAGCCTTTCAGAAGGAAATGCTGTTTGTTCTGACATTTAGAATAGATTAAAAATCGTTACAGGCTCTTCTGGAACATTTTAGAAGGTGAGGCTATTGATCTAAAAACATCAGTTTTGTAGCAGGGGGAAATCTGTCTGGCTTGACACAGAGGACGTAACACTGGTCACCACACCTCCCTCTGCTCATGGAGACCTGTCTGGGGATGCAGGGCCCCGAGAGGGCTGCCAAACATCATCAGCTTAGTGATGAAGCTGTGAGGCCTTAGGGCACTGTCTTGTGCTGAGCGTTTGTGCCACCAGACAACCTGGTGCTTTCCACCATCCGTGCCTTGGTATTTTGGGAGATGAGCAGCACACAGCCTGCCCCAAATCTCCCCTGGTGGGGACGTGGACTTCATGGTGCCTCTAACCACCATTGAAGACAGAGAAGATCCAGAGCATGTGGCCTCATTGTCACGTGCGTTCATGCCCCAGCTCTGGGGTTTGCCTGGTGCTAGGCTAGACAACCAGAAACCAGAAGGCCAGTCTCAAGGAATTTAGGCAATGCTTCTGGTAAAGATGTTGCGCTGAGATGAGGCACTAAAGACTTCACAACAGTGCTGCACTGGATGTGGAGGTGTCTCATTGACAGTCAGGTTGCTGCTGGCTTAAACACATCTGTATGCCACCATAAACTTCTTCACCCATCTAAGTGTTTTGTACTCAGGACAGAGGAGCAGAGATGGAGGGGTGCAGGCAGAACCCTGGGGCAGGAGGCAGCCAGAGGCAGATTATTAACATAGCCAACAGTGTTCAGCCCCTCAAACTCTGTCCTATATCAGCAAATAGATATAGTGAAATGAAATTGCCTTCATGGTCAGCTGCGGAGAGAGCTGGTATCTCTCAGCCACTAATCAGGGCAGATATGAAATTTCCTATCTGTGAAGTAAAAGGGTGCTGCACTTCAATCCATCCAATTATTTTTTCTGTGATTGCAGATGAGGGCTGAGGTGCCAATTGTGGGGATGTCACCAACTCAGCAGCATGCAGGGGCACAGCCTTGGCTGTGAAAACACTCTTAAGCACTCATTTTACTGGCCAAAGCCACCTGGAGTCTGTTGGTGGGAAAGGGTTTGGGTGGGAGCCGATGAGGCTTTTGCATATGTGCACACAAGACCATGTAGTGCCCCTACCTAGCCACAGCTCCCTCATCCTCAGTTTGCTCTGGCTGAGCAGCAGGGAAATTAATACAATAAAAATGCAGATATGCAGAACAATTCTCTAGTGAGCTCTTGGCCTTCCTCTGATGGTGGTCTTTGAGTCTGAATGGGATTAACGGGACTTCCTTTCCCACTAGAAAGACAGACTTCTGTTCCCCCGGCCCCTCCACAGCACAGCACCACCTGAATGGAAAATGCAGGCTGACAACAATCTAAGTTCTTGGATCAGAAAGGCTCCCAATTTCTGTTCTGAAATTCCAGCCAGGGGACTCATTCAAAAAAGGGGTCTTGCATCATCTCTGGTCCTTTAGTACTTGTTGGCATTTCACCAAAGCTCCTCTAAGGGATGAAGTGTCTTCCTGGAGGAGAAAGTAAGGTACTAAAATCCTAAAACCCATCCTTAATTTCTGGCTGTGACTATTTGCGTCACAAGAAAGACTCAGGCCTTTTTTTCCAGTCTTTTCATTACTTTTAGTGACGCATTATTAGAGTAAAAATGCCTGTGAAGGAAATGGAGTATTTCCATCAAGGGATGGGCTAACACTAAGGGACTCTGGGTATGGGCTGTGTATCAGATGGAATCCCCACGGATGTTATGAGAAGTGATCAAACAGCTGTGAACTGGTTCAGCCTGCAGAAAACAGACACCAACTGATGCAGACTGCCCATCATCCATGAGACAAGCCCCTAAGAAGAGATAAAACACATATGTTTCCCAAACGTGTGTTTTTACGCTCAGCGCTTCCTTGCAGAGGTGCTCCTGACATTTTAAACAATTGCATTTTAGACCAGCAGACTTTAGGGCAGACTTTGCCCCTACTTTGCTCTAAATAATGCACACGGGCTGCTCCTCAGAATCACAGCTGGCATCCCCCCACGTGTTAGCCCAGAAGTATTGGGTTTTGATGGCCTGTCAGCTGCTGCTAGCAGTGACATCCTCATCTGGAGTGACTGAGGCCACAGTTCACTGAGAAAAACAGTGTGCCAAGAATGGTGGTGCTAAATTTTAAAAAGGAATCTTCAAAAGGATGAAGAGGAAAGCAGCAAGATGCCAGTGCAAATATTGAGGACCCTAGATGCTGCACAGGGTTTCTTAGTCACTCAGCACTGAGGCAAGAGCCTGGGCTGCACACTTGAGAGAGGAGGCGTGAGGGGAGCTGTGTTACAGTTCTATGGAATAAAGGTAAATATTTTCATTGGCAGCCACAGCGCACTGACCATCTCTACAATTAACCTCAGCAATCAAAAAAGTCATTGGATACATAGCCAGGGCCTCCTCCCACACATGGCAGTGTGCAGACCCATCTCAGGAGCTGCTCATCCTCCACGAAACACTGCACAGCTGGGCCCTGCATCCCATCTCAGGTCACGGGACCATAGTGCCCAACAGCACCTGGAGATTCTCTTTTGTGAGCAGGAGCTGCACTTTTGCTGCTGTTTGCAGACAGGCAGGGGTTCATGGAAATGCTCACTGCTGGTTCGTTGCTTTGACAGCAATGTTTACATGATGGCCTGTCAGCCACTGATAACAGGCACATTCTCACACTCAGGAGCACAAATCCCACGCTGTTATCTAAGGTTGGGTGGCAGAGAGATGAAACTCAGTCATGGCATTTGCAGATTTGTCGGTGAAGCTGGGGACATGTTCAGCAGAAAACTGGTGGCTTGAAAAGGCTCTAATCTTCAGGTGCCTCAGATGTGTATCACAGCACCAATGGGCTGCTGGGCCTGGGCAGCAAAGTGTGCAAAAGCCTCCAAAGAAATAAAGCAAAGAGGAAACAACAAACGTAAATTTCATCCAGTGGGAGAGCAGAGGAGGAACTATTTCTTCAGCTGCCAGGATGGCTGGTTTAGAGGTATCACAATGGTGCAATGATGTCAGTTACAAACTACACATAGAAAACAGGTCCAGGACGTGATTCTGAGTGCCCTGGTGTATAATCAATGGATATGAAGATGTTATAATCACAAGAGAGTTAGGCAAAATAGACTAGGACAATAAGGAGAATAAATGGAAGGCTTACCTACAGAAAGCACCAGAAGAAGGGATCTCCAGACGAGATCCTTCCCCTCTGGTAGCCAGCTCTTAAATAGGTCTAGGAGGGGTGGAGCCACCCCTTCCGGCAGCACAGGTGAATTGCCTTCACCTGTGCTCCTCTGGCTGACTCATGGCTCGCCTCAGGTGATCAATCAGAGGGTCAGGCTGTGACTCAGCAGTTCCCATACACCTGGTGACATGATCTCAGGAAAGCAAGGCTCCTGCTCTGGGGACAGAGACAGAATCAGGAAAGCAGATGAAGCAAGTACCCCCTACCTCTGCCAGGCAGAAAGTGGTGCAGTGAAGAGCGACTTAGTCATGTACATTTTCACAGCATGGGAAGCTTCCCAATAACTCAAAGGAATCCTGCTGTTGGAAAAGCAATGGCTTTGATCAGAAATGGCTTTCAGATTGTGTCATCACAGATGAAGTCCTTTGCTCCTGAAGTCTGTCTCACCAGCATACGAGGGAAACCAGTGAGAAAGATGATGCCCGTGGACAGAACGAAATGACTTCATTTTCTGAAGATGACTGGGGATGAGTTTTCAGGGCCAAGAAACAGTTAGTGCAGCCAGCTCTGCAGCTTTCCCACTGATCCCCATCAAGACATCTGCTGCTGCAGAATCTAGAAGTAAAAAAGCAAACAAACAAACAAACAAAACAAAATCTCTGAACCAATCTGACCACTTTAATGTGGCCCCAGCTTCAGGCAGCCCTCTTTCTACTACACAGTTCCCTCAGGACTGCCAAGGGTTAAATAAATCTATTTCTATGACAGACAGGTCTTTTTCTACTTGCCAAGCCATGATTCAGAGGAAATCCAGAGGCAACACAGACTTTGTTCTATACAGACTTTGAATCTTATGAACTCTGATCTATAATAAGGGCTCTGAATCCAAGAGCTCTTCCCGCTGTGTATGTAGGCTATTTCTGTTCCATATAATTGTCTTCTGTGCCCCGTGAAGTCCATCACTAAGTTCACATCTGAATTTGTTTTGAAAGGCATTGAAATGAGAAGTGTGCAGTGGCCTCATGGGCCGGGGACACGGGTTTCCTTCTCATCCCAGAATTCACTTTCTGGCTCAGTTGCCTCTTCTGCCAAAGAAGCCCACCAGCACAGCAAACCTCACCTCGTCATGTCCAGTGTGGAAATTTGTCTGAAGACAAATGGCACATGTTTTGTCATATCACATCAGCACCTTAATAGCTAGCAGTGGCTTACTGGAAAGGCTTGTTTCAATAATGAAGCAAGCCCTGCATTCTTCAGAAGGAAAAGCATCTGTTCATGAACGCTTGACTAATTTCTCATAATCTCATAGAAACAGCTTTCACCACTGGAAAAGCATCCCCAGCACAGCTAATGTGCAGTCAACAGTTGGCTGCCTGTCTTGTTTTACTGAGATCACCAAGAATGACACAGACGATGTAGGAACAGCACAGGCATTTCAACAGGAGAGACAAGTAAAAGGCATTCACTTAAAGTGAGGGCAAACAGAGTAAGCTGAAGCAGAGCTGGTGGCTCTGGGGACACTAAAGCTCAGGCCAAGGTGTGACGCTGGGCCAAGGCAGTCCAGGGGCTGAAGGGGCAAACTTTCAGTAGGACAACTGCTCCCAATGACAGAATAATGTGAAGGTGGGAAAGTTTCCATTTGGGGGTCTGTGAGTTGTGCCAATCTCCCATGGACTTTGCCATGCCATGTTTGTACCCACCATCACTGTCCTGTGATTGTGTGCAGCTATGCTCCATCACCTTCCCTATTACGGAACTGCTCCCCTTGTCTTCCTCAGTGTGCTGTGGCAGAAGCCCTGCTCCCTGCGTACAGTCACTGCTAGTCTGTCTCCTGCCATGTGAAGAATAAATTGGAAGCAGAGGAACATCAAACTTCTGTCTAAATTTTACATTGCAGACTCCAGATTTGCAGCAAAAAGCTTTGTTACCTTTGTTCCCACCAGGAAATTCAAGCACAAGTATGGCTGGTCCCTGAGGCTAGTCCTCTTCAGAGATATTTCCCTTCAAAGCACAAAGAGCAGGGACACTCTACTTGTATCCCTCTCACTCATCGTGGAGCACAGTGATTTGTTTCAGCTCCTCCATCTGTGCCACAGAGATAAAGCAATCTGCCTATTGCAGGATAGCACTCAGAGATAGCTGGGTGGGAAGCACTCCGAGAGCCAGCCCTCACCTTTCTCCATCTGCAGTGCGATGGGTCTCCGAAGGAGATCGGCCAGGGGAACTGGACCTTCCTGCCATCCTTCATCACTTCCACATCTGCTGGCACCACGCCGATGCTCCCCAGGCATGCCAGTTCTCCACTGCTGTGGATGCAGAATAGAAGAAATGAAATATGCCTCGTGTGTGAGGGGAGGAGGGAAAGGGCAGAGAGGGAAACGATGCCTGCTATTTCCACATCTCAGGTATTTCATCATCATTACAGTTGCAAATGACAGTATACCATTTGCCAGGAGATAGAAGTAATGAGGAAGCAGAGGGGAGAGGCTGGAAGAAGAAAAAGAGAAGAGATGGAGAGAAAGAAGATAAATATGTGCACAGTTTAAGAAAATGAAACAACAAACACATACAAAAGAAGGAGCAGGGGCAGACTTTGAAAGCAACAGAGCGAAAATGGAGGAAGAGAGAACAAAAAGGTCTGACTGGACAACGTGGGAGAAAGAAGAAAGGTTCTCAGAGAATTAGCTGGCAGAGGCAGGAGCTGGCTCTTCCCATGAGTTCAGAGTACTGATAGGTTATTGATCTCGGAACCCAGTGTATTTCATACAGCAGTATTTTACTGCTGGGAAAGGCAGCTGATGTTTGAGAGGACAGGGGATGGGGTTCCTGGCAGGCTGCCTTCTGGCTGCAGGCAGCAGCAGCCTCACAGCCTTAAACCTGGGCTGCAGAATGCCAAATGCACAGAACGGGGACAGGGATTTAGGAGTCATCCGACCCTGTGGGATGGCGTTTGGAAATAAAATTAAAAATAAATAAATTAGCAGATGCAGAGAAACACAGAGACAGGCAGAAGTCATTTGCCTAGCAGATGCATCTTCTCACAGAGGTCAAGCCACCACCTAAGGCAGCAGCCTGGGAAAAATGCACTAACGCTTATTTGATGAAGAAATATTTTGGTACAGAATAACTGCATTTGCAAATACTGACAGAGAAAAGAAGATGGCTGCACTGAAACTAGAGAGAAGTAAAACACAGACCCAAGCTATCTCAGCTCACATTTGTGGATCACAAAGCAATGCAAGAACTCAGAGCACTACTTCCTGCTTGAAACAAGCCTCTGGCTTTTTGTCCACATCTGCAAACCCCTCTCAGTCCCAGCAGAGGTACCAGCTCTCCTGAGCGCTGTTTGCAGCCTCCACCCAGAGATCCTGCTATTTCCTTTCTCCTCCAGCCTCTGAGCCGTTTTGTTTTCAGTGATCTGCAGCGCTTTTATCCCTACCGCTAATGTCAGAGCTGCAAGGCAGCTGGCTGCTTGTTGACAGCAGCGTCTCGGGACAGGTAGCTGCAGACCTCTGGGCAACTTAGCAGGGTGCTCACTCAACAGCTCACAGAGCATGGCCTCCAGATTGATTTTGAAGCCCACAAGACCTCTGTCATATGCACCATCAGTGGTAAATCAACAGCAGCCAACAGGGTTTTGCACAAGTGTGCAATGAATGCAAATGGTGGTAGGTCTGATACGGGTGGAACACAAACCCTCAATTTGTTGTTTCTCATCAGAGTTATGTGGGTATCTGAGTAGCATGATACCACACCTGGGTGCTCTCTCACAGCAAGATCAGAAGCCAGAGCACCACAATAGGAAAGGAGCAGACTCCCTTCCGCTGCCTACCCACCCTTATCAATAGGCTAAATAGAGAGGTGCTAAAAACCATCCCACGCTCCATCAAAGAGCTGCAGGTGCTGGTTTTTCCCCAGGTGAAGGCATGCTCTTGCCCTGCTCCTCTCCCCCTGGGAGCCACTTTTCCCAACTGTGGTCTTTTGCAGTGGCTTTTTACAAAACTCTTAATGAATTCCATGGTTTGCCCCTTGCAGAGCCTGGATTAAACAGAATTTTAATGAATATTAGAAGTAATACCTTTAATTGAAAGATAGGCTCCATCTGAAGTAAAATCTTGGCTCCACAGGAGTCAGCGGGCAGCTTGCCGATAACTCACTTGAGCCAGGGCTGTACCCATTAGTGTCAGGGCAATTTCAGCCCTTCCAGCTTTTTCACGAAAATGCCACAATTTGTTTTAATAACCCAGCTCCCTTTAATGAGCAAATTAAAGGAAGTTGGTGCAGAGCAGGAGGGAAAAATGGGATGGTGAGCGGAATACTAAAAATCTTCTGGTGGGGCAGCAGTATTTTTGTGATGTCCCTCTCCCTACAAATCAAGTGTGATGACAGTGACGGCACCTTCACCCAGGCTTCATCTCTTGTGCTTGTCTCCAATGGGGCCTGGCTTCCCCCCAGTGAAGACCCCTTGCTGTAGCCCAGGTGTCGGTCTGGCAGGCACTTCCATTGTATACAAAGAAGGGAGAAAGGGACTTTAAAGCAATCAGGAAAATACTAGCAATAACTATAAGGACTGGTGAAGCCAAGTTGGTCAATCCACTGCTTTCATGGCAGAAGTGAAGATAATATGATCAGTGCGGCTCAAGCCAGCAAGCAACATGCTGCTGCTTTCAGAATATCCTGTAAAGCATGGTGGAGGAGCCCTGTGGAGAGGGAATTACAATAATTGAACCTAATGGCCGTGTGGGTGTTTGCTGCTCTTGCAAGGTCATTGTGGGATGCAGTCAATAAGACTGTAAAGCCTGTACAAATTGCTCAACTGGGGACAGAATTGGGATATACGTTGGTAACCCTGCCACAAGGCCTGCAGGACTGGAAGGACTGCTGCAGGATCCCTCACGCTTTGTGTGTGCAGGGCTGGGGGTGATTCCTGGCTGTGAAAAGGCCAGTCAAGGCAACTTAGCAAAGCTTACATGTGTGGAACAGGAGCCTGTTCTTAAAATTATAGGAGCTCTGGGGTGCTGAGAGAGCTGTGGTAGGTCATGCTGGACCATCCCCATCTTGCTGTAAGTAAAACACACCAACCACCTGACCACCATCAACTGGGCACTGTTCCAGAAAGAAGAGAAATGAGAGGATTGCCCAGGCAGAGTACCTCACAGATAACAGTATCTTGAGCCAATGGATTATGGCTGGACTCCTGCAAGCTGTTCCCATTTATATCACAGCCCTGCTTTAAGAAAACTTGAAATATTTTCCTGTTCATAAATGATCCCTCGTTAGAGGTTGAGCCCATTATTGCTACAGCTAAACCTATAACCCCGAGAACAGACCTAAGTGAAAAACAAGTGGCTGCACAGACTTCATGCACAGTTGGCTGCTGTAGTTGAGTATCCACAAGAAAACAAACACACTGGCTATGTTTTCTTTGAGTAAGCCTCCCTGCTCCTCCCTGCCTGCTTGTGAGAGCTCAGAGAGCCCATCTGAGCCAGAATGGATCCAGAATGGCTGCAGATGCTGAACTTGTCACTGGTTGAGTTCTGAGGTATCCCAGGTTCAAGGAGAGGGTGGTAATTAACATGACCAGTGCATCCCATTGCTACTGTATTTTTGTTTCTAGCTCCAGGCAGTCTTGCCTCCGAAGGTCTGAAAGCCCTGTCCTCCCATTATCCTGTTCTCTGTAAGGTATTTCAGCATCTGATGTGAGCATCTGTTGACTGTTGGCCGTTTTCTGATGGTGCGTAAGTGCCCTCTGTGGTCACTCAGTCTTCAGTCAGAAGAGCACCATGCTGGTCCTGCTGCAAGGACTGGAGAGAGAGCTTCAATTATAAGCACTTACTTTTGGTAATTCATCACTCGGTACAAATGCTACCCTTTGAGATGCATTTTCTCTTGCTTCCTTTAGCCCACAGGTGGCATATTTTGTAAAGTCTGACAAAAAATCTCTTTGGCTGGTTTGTTCTATTCCAACTAAGAGGCAGGTAAAGCACAGCGGGTTATCTTACAGATGTTGCATTTTCTCATCCTCCAGACTGATGCATTAACTTCAGCACATCTCTTTGGCTACTCTGCTCTTGCCTAGGTCCAATGCTGCCATTATGCTGGAGGATGATTTGGTTATAAAGAGCAGATTTAAGCTAATGTTATAAGCTTTAACACATACCAGAGCCACCCACATGTGGGCATTCACTGTCCTCCCCAGGAAAGGCTCCAGCTCCCTTGCTTGCCCTGAACAGCCTAGATGGGCACGTGCCATTGAACTAAGAGGTTTGGTGGGACATGGGCTTTTTGAGGTGAGGTTCAGCAAGGGGCTGGGCTGCAGGAGCTGCAGCATTTTGGAGAGGGTTTACACCAGTCAGATTTGCTGTGAGGATGCTGAGGGGTCCGTGAGGTTACTGCAAAGAAATTGAAGGTCCTTCTGTAGGGAAACAAAAATGGAAATGTTGACCTTGTCTGGAGATCAGAGATGGGCTGCAGAGCCAGGGGTTGACTTTAAGGAGCAGAGAACAGAAGAAGGGCCTCTCTGTAGGTGCTTGCCCTCAATTTATCCATTTTCTCCCTATTAAAGTCATGGCGCTCCCTGGGGAAGGCAGCTCCAAAGCCAATCTCATTTTGTCATTTGAATGAAGTGTTTGATCTGAGAATTACTATTATTTAATATCTGACAGCCGATAATGCTTTTGGCACTGAACCAAAACATTTGGGAGAGCCAGCTCCTGGCCCCAAGCTTTAGGACTACTGTTCCAGCTCCCAGTTAGTCACAGGACACCAGGATCCTGCTCCTAATGAAAAACGATGTGACGCATATGTGCTATGAGTCATTATAATGTTAACTACTGTTACTTCAAGCCCAGACATTGCCAGGATCGCTTTCCTCCCTGAAGATGATTCATGTGCCTCATGCGTGACAGTTCAGCCATTTTTTTGCTTATTCAAGTGAATTTCAATATTTTTAAAGTGTCTGGGGCACAAGACCCTTCTGCTGCTGCTTGCTGAACTGAATTTTCTTAAAATTTCCACTGCTGGTTTGCCTGGGAGCTTGACACTGGGAAAGAGAAAAAGAGAAAAGCCCCAGAGCTGCAGGTCATCAAGCACAGGGGTATGCAGTGGGCACCTCGCCCTGCAAAAGGCTTGATCCCAGCCCTCGAATGTGAGCCCTGGGACAGGGCAGCAGGATGCTGGGGGTCTGCATGAGGCCCCAGACCACATGGGTGGGGATGAGGCCCCGCCACCCTGTGCCAGCACAAACGGGGTGCTCCCTGCGGTGCTCACACTGCTGCCGCTGGATGTCTTATTTCCAACCCTGCTGCTTCCCTTTCATCTCAAGCTTCGACAGTGCTGTAAAGCCTCATTTCCAGAGACTTTGCCTCCTGCCAATATCTGAGCTAGGTGCTCCCCGGGGCTCCGTCTGTCAGAGTGCAAAGACAGTTTGTTCAGCAATTAGTCGGTGGGGAAGCTGCTTTCCAGCAGGTGACCGCAACCACAGGTGGTCTCAGATTTAGCTGTGGCTGGATGCAGCCCTCTGTGCTCATGTTGTGGCACAGGGGCTACTGCAGATTGAGGAACCTATGTCCACTGTGGGTCCTTCCCATGTCCTGTGGCTGGGACACATCCACCCACACCTGACACAGCCTCTTTATGGGCCAATTCAATCTGGCTAAAACCAGCAAGGTCAAAAGTGTTGGGTGAGCATTCTGCTAGAGAAAGCCCCCAGTGAGTCCCTTCCCACATGACCTCCCTGCATGGTTAACAAGCAGACACACACTCCCAGCTTCCTTTTTTCAAGAGGATATTACCTTTTATGTCCTGATTCACCATAAGGCTCTGTCTGCCAGTGAAAGCACTGGAGCATATGGTCCATTCGTTATTCTGGGTTTAGAGCTGCTTTGCTTTGCCAAAGCGATGCAGAGCAGCAGGCCTGCATGCAGGGTTCCCCTGTCTATGCTCTTCTCCTCCAGATGTCCTCCTGCACACACCCCTGCCCAGAATGCATGCACCCATACCCACAGCTCCCTGCCTCTTCCTCATTGCTCTAAACCATGTCCCAGCACTCAGGATGCTGTTCTTCACTCTTCAGACTCCCTCTGGGTGGCTCCAGTTCAGGACAGCTCCTAAGAGGATGTTTGGGGTTCACAGAAGTCTCTCACTCTCAAATACCCCGAGCTGGAAGGGATCCACAATGATCATCCAATTCTTCAAAGGAACAGCTCCTCAATAAGGACCTACCCTTTCCCTCAAGGACCTCCATATCCCATATGGGAAGAGATCCAAGCAACCATCCTTGAGAATGGGAATTGCCATCACTGTCACATGCTTCAGGCATCTAGCAGGGCTTCCTAGCTGAGCTGAGGGAAAGGAAGGTACTGCTGAATGGCTATTCATGATATGCAAATCAAGAGCATAATTACCGCAGGATTCAGGTGCTCTGAATGGCTTTCTGAAAGCAGCCTCCCTGCTCCATCCATTTTCTGCCACGGGCCCTGCAGCAGCTGTGGAGCTGAGGTCTGTCCCAGAGACACCGTGGGGGCAGGGGACAAAGGGACGTCCCCTCAGGCTCCGATGCATTCAAGTGCTTCTGGCAGCAGCTGTCATTTCTGCTTAGCAAGAAGGAGGAGAATGACACTAATCTCAGAAGGAAGGTGTTCAAACAGATCGCAGACACAAGCTTTTCCTGGGCTTTAACTGGGGTATCCAAGCGATCAGGTGCTAATAGTATTAGAGGCATGACACACCTTCGTGCTGGCTGTTATGTTTCGGAGGGGGGACGGGGGACCTGTAGCTTATACCTGCCTTCCTGAGCCCTCTGAGGTGCTTGGGAACACCACAGACTTCATTCTGCACCCCAGGGCCCAGAGCTTCACCACTACAGTAGGCTTTTTAAAAACGCTTTTCT
The DNA here is from genome assembly GCF_026119805.1 of Tympanuchus pallidicinctus. Taxonomy (NCBI): domain Eukaryota; kingdom Metazoa; phylum Chordata; class Aves; order Galliformes; family Phasianidae; genus Tympanuchus; species Tympanuchus pallidicinctus. The sequence goes on along the minus strand of NW_026294747.1, from coordinate 37,110,591 downwards.
GTGTTTTTCATCATAAGCGATCAGAATTTGTCTTCTAATTGAAAACCTGGACTCGTCCATAACAGCTGAGTCACTACCAACACATACAGTAATATTTTTATTATTTTCTGTACCCCTTTATGAAAGCAAACTGACAACATATGTGGTTTTTTTCCCCTCACCACTGTACATTAACCAGATGGTTTTCACTCTATTGTCCACAGACCCACCCACATCTTTCTTCCCTTAATGCTTCCAGTTAATTTAGAAACCACGCGCAATTATGAAGAGATGAAGTCGTTCCTTCCAATATGCTTCTCCTTCTACTTGTCCACACTTAATTTCCTCTCCCACCACGCTGCCCAATTAATTAGGTTTGGCTGATCCCTCCAAAGCTCCTCTCTCGATTCCAGCTTTCACTAAGCCGATCATTTTTAACAGCCACAAATATCAGCTAATCTCTGTCGCGTTCCCCCATCTCTGCGGTGCGGCCGTAAGATCACAGCGCTCGGCTCTTACGGACTCCTCCCGTCCCCACTGTGGCCCCGCTGCCCCTCTTGAGCACTGTGTTTGCCTTTCATCTCCTCTTGCTTGCTTCCACTGCTTTCTGAGGATGCACCGCAGCTGAGCCCTCACCTTCATGGAGATCTTCCAATTATTTCAGGTTTTAGTAGATTCGGTCCATTCCTGGCAGTAAATCTTTCATCTTGGTGCTCCTCTTGTGGCTGCTGGCAGGAGTTCAGGCTTGCAGCATGCAGTGATCTGGTTTTTGGCCGTCAATAAAGTACTGTTACCAAATTTGTCGTGGCATATTTATCTGTTGCTATGTCTGTAGCTAGATGAAGCCTGTGAAGCTCAGGACACGTTGGCAGTGAGCTTATAATGTTTGATAGAACGTAATCAAAAACAAAGGCCCACCTTCCTGTGCACAGCATCTCTGGAACGCTACCACAGCCTTTTACTCATGTATTCTATGTCTACGGCAACATTTTTTTTCTAATTATTTTTTTAAAAGAAGCATCACTTAGCTGGTATAACAAGCCCAATGTGAGAGCACATCAGCTAATATTTAATGTAATGACATCTTATTTCCTTCTGCTGGATCTGTTCTCACCAGAGGACTCCCTTGCCACCTGCAGCTGAGAGCACGGGGCCACTCGTATACCCATTTTTCTTTCCTTCTCCCCAATGGAAGCATAAATACAAAGCGATGCTCAGCAGGGCAAGGGCTCTGGATACTGTTGCTGCATCTGCCTCGAACCCTGGCCCTGTTGGGTGTTGAGGGGCCTGACAGGTGGCTTGCCCTCACTGCTCTGGGGTGCCCTGGCTCATTGCTGACTGTTGGTCATGTAGCCTTTACAGGCAGGATGGCACTCCTGTCACCTCCCAGGGACTCTTCCCCGCTGTGACACAGGCTGGAGAGCTGACCCCCAGGCTGTTTTATACCACGTCTCCCTTAGCACAAGCATGTACATCCCATATCTGTGAGTGTCTATGTTTCTCTTGGAGCTGCCTGAGGTCAGCGAGGTTTAGATTTGCGATGCTAATGTCGCCTTATCGCCGCGCAGCCAGGAGAAGCAGCTCTGCTCCTAAGTACCGCCCGCAAAGTTGGCAAGGGCTAATCCCCCACCCGGCTGAGGAACTGCAGCACTGCATTTTAATCCAGTGATTGCACACGGCCTTTGTGAAGGATGGCACTGCCGAAGCCTCTCGTGGGGGCAGAGATGCCACACGCCAGCAGAGGCAGCACTGGCAGCCATCAGCTATGCCCAGCTCCTGCTGGGCATCTAGGCCCCTCAGCAGTTCTCTGGGCCTTGGCAAGCCAAGGATTGAGATGGTTCTTACACTCCTGAGTTTACCATTCCAGCTACCCTCCAGCACGCAGACCCTTTTCCCAGCAGCATCAGAGCCCCTCAGGCCTTGCTGAAGGGCTGGCCATGCGTGATGAGGTTCTTCCTTCCTGGCCATCTCTAATTAGCAGATGCTGGCTGAATGTGGCTGTGCAGGGGCTGACAGTGGAGGCAGATGATAGGGCTGCCTGCAGCTGTGTGCATGCCCACTGGCACCAGCAGCTCCTGGAGGAAGCCACTGCCACCAAATCTTGCCCACAAGCAGTGAGTCCCACACTACCACCTGGCCTGGCAGACCTTTGCCTACAGAGATGCTGTAGGACTGCTTTCCCCTCAACCTCCTTTGTGGAATCTCAAGCCCCTTCTCATTTGTCCCACTCTCTGGAAGCATGAACACTGTTTCCTTCTCAGGGTCTGAAGGCTGTGTGGGACCCCCCCTAACCACTCCCCAAGCTATGCCAGCTGGGTCTGGCCAACAGGGACACTTTTCTCTGGGGACTACTAAATTAACAGCAGGCACTCTGTGCTCCAGCTGCCATCCTTTTCCTGTGGCTGGGACCACCTGCCTTTGGCTGGGTCTCTGGGCTCAAATCTTCCCCAGCGCTGCCTGGGACACACGCTTTGCCTGCAGAGAGCTTGCAGCCAGCTGCAACACTTGTCGCTAGTCCTCGATGTGAGGACCAGAGCCTGGTCCTGCTGCCAAACTATATGATGCAGTGCCATGTAGCACCTAGACAGATGTGTACCCCACTGGGAGCCTGAGTCGATGAGGTGCCCCAGTCCCTAGCCCTGGACGAGCCACTCTTCATCCTCGTGCGCTCCTGCTGAGCCGGGGGAGGAGCTGAGCTCTGGGGAGCTCAGGAGCAGGTGGGGAGTGCAGAGCTTGAGGAGCTGCTGGAGCATCGCCTGGACAGAGTAGGGGAGTGGAAGACTCGCAGAATCGGTGCCATCTCGTGTCGTACTGGTGTGAATCTGGACTCACTCCCCTCAACCAGAGCGCTGCCCAGCGAATGTGAGGCCAATCCTGCAGCTGCCCGGGGTCCCTGCAGAGGAAGGCAGGATCGTACTTGGCTGAAGACAGAGCGACAAATCCCATTCCCTTCTCCCTTTAAGCTCTTGCAGGGGGCTCCCTCCGGCCGATCAGGGGAGCGGCAGGGGCTGCGCGGTGCCAAAGGCAGGGAGCAGAGAAGGCAGCGACTTTCCTCTTCTCTCTCTAACCCAGCGGGAGGAGAAACCACGCCGAGGAGAGGAGCTCAGAAAAGGAGCGCTGGCGACGCGCAGATCTCGGTAGCGGCTGCCGGGAGCCAGAAACGGCACGACCGAGAGCGGCGGAGCACGGTGCAGCCGCAGCCGGGGGCTCTGCTGCCGCACCGCGCCCGCCGCGCTGCTGCACCGCCCGCCGCCGCCCGCCACCCGGGGCTCCGCCGCGCCGCTCCCCGCAGCCCTCGCAGCCCTCGCAGCCCCGCCGGGCCCCAGGCGGCCCCGCCGCAGTCATGCCCGCCGCCGCTCCGCCGCCGCTTCAACTTGGCGGCTGAGCCGAGGTAAGGGAGCCTACTCAGGGTGGGGGGGATGCGGTTTGCTCTGGGGAGCACCTCGGGCTGGGAAAATGTGCTAGGGGCTGTTAGGGCTGCGACTCGGAGAGAGAGGGTGGCGGCGCCCGGGGGGATATTACCGTTCATAGGTGCCGGGGTGGACGAAAGGGAAGGGTTTCGGTAAAAGTTTCTGAGGCTGACTACGGCCGAGGGGCTGCAGAGGCACCTGGGGCTGCCGCGGGAATGGGAGGCAGCCGGCGGGTCTCCGAAGTTTGGGGCTTCCCTTCTGCTGGGCTGTCCGAGCTGCCCGGGCCGCCCTGGAGCGTGCAGGGCGGCGGCAGCGAGGAGCTCGGTGCTGAAGGGCCGAGGCAGTGCGGAACTGCGCGGAACACGACCCGTACGGGCTGAGCCTCCGCGCGTGTCTCCGGAGCAGCCTTGCCGGGCTCGCGTCTGCAGCTCGGAGTTTGAAAGAGAAGTGCTCTCCGGAGCTGACCATCGCTACGTTGGTGATGCGTTCTCCAAAGCTGCTGCAGGTTGCACAGGACCCACGCTGCTCTGCACCGACGCGCTGTACTGGGTTGCTTGTTTTGCCTCCGAGAAGCAAATTTCCTTTGCACCACCCCAGGAGAACCCTTTTCCATGGGAAGACTCCGAGTGGAAGGCAGCACTGGGCAAACAACGGGGGCGGCCGGGAGAGCAGGGTCTGAGGCTGCCTGCAGGCACAGGGCACGCAGCCCCAGCCTCCCGGGGACGAGGCTGGTTACTCTGGGCTGTCAGGAGAAGGAATTACCCAATCAAAAAGGCACCGACTGCTTTTCTCCAGCAAAAGTTTCTGTTGTCATGAAAATGGCTGGCAGATGGAAAGCTTTGGGGAGCTGAATCGGCTTCGCTTCAGCTCCCTGAACCACCATCAGAGGCAGGTAATAAACACCGTTATTAAAGAGTGAGTAATTTGCTGCAGCTCCAGCACGGTGAATTTGCACAGCGTATCCCTGCCTTTGCTTGATGCAGATCCCCTCCCTGCCCTGGGGCCCTTGCAACCAGGCCTGGCAGCACTGCTCGTGGCACTCCTCTGCCCACTGCTCCGAGAGGGTCTTTTTAGGCTGGACTTTGAGTCAGCTTCTCTCTGTCTGTAGAATTAGTGATGGGCAAAGGATTGGTGTTTTTGGCTGAAAAGCCAAAACACGGTGCTGAGAGGGGGGAAAGCCCTTTATAGATTTCCTCTCAATAGTCCTTACTGCTGCTGTTTGTCAATGAAGTGAAGAAGGCAGCAAAGTAGTCCGAGTGCTCCGGTGAGCCTGGAGCAGAGTGCTTAACAGAGACATTGAAAAACTGTGTAGCTGCCACCAGTGGGAGCCTCCTAAGCACGGGGGGCAAATCCCCACCCGATGCCTCCATCTCTTTGGCAGTAGCAGATATTAGCACCATTTGGCTTGCACGGCACCTATTGGCAGGGGTACCAGCTGAAGTCTGCGCAATGTGCTCGTGTGCTGGACATCAGTATGCTATTCACAGGCCATGGTGGGAAACTTTGGGTTTGGAAAAGTGAAGGAGACATGTGCCATGTCCACAGTCTAAGGGAGAGCAGATTATTGGCAAATAAGTGAAACGTCTGAGCTGTGAGGAGAAGAGTGATGCCCCAGGAGAAGGAAATCCCCCTGAGCTGAATGAAAGCAGATAGAGGATAACATAAACAGGCAAAGTGAGGAAGAGAGGTGATAGCAGCGCCAACCTTCAAGGAGCTCATGAATCATTTGTACGTATGTATTTTAAATAGAGACAAATGAGCAGTTCCTAATAACTGATGTACGTTGCCAGCCTTGTCTGATAGCAGGGGGACATGGAGAGAGCACATGGCTTCATCCCATCTCAAACCCTCTGGAAGGGGTGGATGTTTCCCTGTCCTCACTGGTGACAACCACTAGCTGCCTGTTGTGTCCTTATTCTGCCCTCAGCTGGCCCAGGCCTCTTGCCTGGGTAAAAGTGGGGTCTCCTTTGCAGGTCAACTCGAGCTGAGTGACAGGACGTGGTCAGGGTGCCATAGCCCTGGGGAGCTCACAGACAGAGGGAGAGCCTTGAGGTGAATATGATCGGTCTGGAGCAGAGGATATGAGTGAAATGAGAAAGCTGAAAGAAGAGTTGGAGGCATGTAGGGTGGCAGTCATGTTCTGTTCAGTGCTAGGAATAAACAGCAATGGAGAAAATCTATGTGAAACTGAAGACTGGAACCACTAGCACAGAGAAACCAGCCATGAGTAAAATTACAACCCACATGCATGAGCTTCTGCTCGCCTTCCTGCAGCAGTGAGAACATCTTGGCAATAAGCACATCCTCAGGGAACTCTGTGAGATGCTCTGTGGCTGGGGCTCACAGCGCATGCAGGTATCTGGGCAGAGAGCTTGTCTGGGCCAGAGCACCAGGCTCACAGTTCTAATTCTGAGCAACTCTGCTCTCACGGACATATCTAAGCAGACATTAGACCGAGGGAGGGGTGCCAATATGCGTCCCTCCAGAGGACAGCAGCCAAACAGTATGTCCTTAGGATGATCCTGAGCTGAGCAAGGGGAGTTTGAAGCCTGAACTTGGTCTGAGCTGATGTTCTTCTGGGGCAGAAAATGTGAGAAGGCACTTTCCCCTGATGTTGGGCAGACCTCTCTCCTGGGCTGTTTCTTCCAAGAGCTACGATGCTGAGCAACAGCCTCCCCGCACTGGAGTCACTGTGCTGACTTGCACTAGCCCCTAGCGACTCCTCTTGGTCCACAAATTGACATTTTGCAACGTGTAGAAGCGTCTGGTGAGAGCTGTCCATCACTTCCAATTGGCACAGCTCACTCCCACTGGCTCACTAGGGCTTGCTGCTGGGGGCAAAGATTGGCTGGGGGCAAGCGTTTCAGTCCTGGGAGCTGAGATGAAGGTCCCAACGCAGCTGTCGGCACCTCGAGAGCTCTCCTAGCCTCATCCTGGGCCCATCCAGGCACAAAGCAGGCAGCTGCCCCATGGCACCCCATTGCCTCCAGCAGCGGGGCATCCCCTGTATCCCCCCATCTCCCTTGCCATCTTGCAGGATCTCCCGCTCGCAGCATTGTTTATTCGTTTGCATCTCTCCAGCTAAAAAAGGGGACACCGAGAGGGCCCAAACGTGCTAATTTTACACCTCACCACCCACACAGCCAGGCGTATCATCGCCGCCGCCCTCCTCCAACCCGCTGCCCCTCCCCAACTCGCTCCCGGCTCACGGGGACACCTGGGGACCCCGCAGCCCCCGCGCTGCGTGGACCGCCTGGGACACCTAGCGGCCACCTCTACCCACGGCGGCCGGGGGAAATCGCTGCAGCTGAGCCACCCCAGAGACCGATTTGCTGTTTTTCCCCATTTTTCCTGAGCGCTCTGACCTGCCCGGTGCCCTAGGCCAGGCCAGGCTGCCCTTCTCACTCGGGAATGTGAGGACACATAGCGCAATCACGGCCTTCTAATGAGCCCAAGGAGTAGGGCAGAGTGTTTGCTTGACAAGGCAATTAGCTGATGATTGATTCCTGGAACAACCACTTAATTCATCATTAACTGGACTAATCGCAGGCAGCATCTGTGCGAGGGTCTCAGCGGGTGCTGCACGGCCAACCTGGGGCAGCCATAGGGATGGGCTGCGGAGGTGGTCTGCGTCATGCACCGATCCGAATTTGGTATGTTTTCATTGTCGTGCCTTATTTTGGTTCCTTCTATACCTGGTTGGAAAAGACCGCAGTACTCAAAGCAGTTTTCCTGCTCTGCAGGGAAACCAAGAGAGCTAGGGAGAGCCCAGCCCAATGGTTTATAGAATCACAAAAAGGCTTGGGTTGAAGGGACTTCAAAGTCCCCTTGATCCCAAGGCATGGGCTGCCCCAACCAGGTCAGGCTGCCCAGAGCCCCATACAGCCTGGCCTCAAGTGCCCCCAGGGATGGGCTCCCGCAGCTTCTCTGGAAACATGTTTGTGGTGCTCAGGGTGAGGAGGCAGCTTTCAGGGACAGCACTCATTGTCTTGGCCACAGTGCTCAGCCTGACTATAGAGAGTGTGCAGGGCTGAGGCGTGGGGCACTGTGTTCCCCAGGGTGTTATGCCCCTATGCCATGTGTACACCTATATTTGGGCACCTTGTGCCTGAGAGTATCTCACTGCTGCTGCCTGCTGCCAGCACCATAGGTCTAATTGGTCTCCATGCTACACTGTCATGCTTGTAATGAGGACAGAGAATGTCTGCTCTTTCCAAGTTGGGCTTTTACATCTTCTTTGCTTTCATCAGCCTGCTTCATTCCTCTTCCTCCAAGCCTAGATAATTATTACCAGGCTTACTTTGTGAAGTCCTAGTGTGGCTAAATCTTATGTACTATCCCAATAAACCACATAGGGTTTGGGAAAGATCTTTTCATTCCTGCTGGCGTAGCTGGCGCTGTGCCTCCCTCTTCCTGCAATTCCTACCTGTAGTGTTTTTGTAGCCCTGATCTCCACTAGGCTCTAAATCATCATATACTCCTCAGAGTGAAAGACAACAAGGAAAGGAGTTTAGTGCAGGTCACTCTACAATCGTGGAATGCTCTTAGATGTGACTCAAGTCAGCCAGCCCATGTCTCATCATCTGACCCCACCCCCTGAGATGCCCTACGTGAGCAGATCTCTGCCCAGCAGCAGCCCAGCTGTGTAGGGGTGCTCTTCCTGCTCTGCCCCATCATTTCTCATGGCTTTTTTTTTTTTTTTTTTTTTTTTTGCTGAGGTTTTGCTGTGAGTTACTGGTGGCTTCACTGTGTCCAATCTCTGCTTGTTTTTCAGAGCTCCCATCCTGAACACTCCCTGCTCCCTCCCAGGCTGGCTATCGGGTTCTTAATTCCTCACAGCCCCTTTCCCTTCTTTCTGTCCCTCACTCACACTGTGCACACTACCCAGTTCTGTAAGCAGTCCTCTCTCCCTCCTCAAAATCAGTGCTGATGGTCTCGCCTGTGATAAGCAGCAACCTCCACACCTGCAGCATCCCCTTGCCGGCTCCCTCCCAGGGAGGTAGTGCAGCCACATCTGGTAGTGCAGCCAGAAACATTCTTGGAGATGCTGAAGCCTCACCACAACCAGCAGCTTTGCTGGAGTTGGGGTCCTAGTTGGGCTGCTACACTCAGGTGATGCAGAGACTGGTCAGTCCTAATTGTTTATTTTATAACGAAAAATTCCTCCATCCCTGGAGGAATTCAAGGCCATATTGGATGGGGCTCTGGGCAACCTGATCCAGTTTCTGATTTAGCAGATGACAACCCTGCCCACATCAAGGTGTTGGTTCTTTAAGGTCCCTTCCAACCGAAGCCATTCTATGATGTTGTTATAAATCTGGATTGCATATTGAGGTGAGCATAATTATTTTGGTCTGTGCAGGAAATGAAAATTTCTGTGATACCAACGTGCATCACCCTTAAATATTGTGGAAATACTTCCTGGCCATCTGCTGCGTGAGCCATTGAGTACCTTATCGGCAAGGTGGGAGGGCAAAGAAAGCAGACAATGATTTTGGGGAGGGAGGTGTAGAGAGCACTCGTGCAGTGTTTTAGCAATGTGGGAGTACTTTTGAATGGCTTCATTTTCCTAAACAGCTTTCTAAAATGTGCCAACTGCTGCCAACACAAAGCCCATCAACAGGGACATTTACAACAGGCTGTGGCACTAAAAACTGTGCAGTACGGCAGAATTTGGCCAAGTGAACAGAGCCTTGTGGGAAGCAGTTGGGCTTTTTGCTTCCTGGAGTCCTCAACTTCAACTTCTTCATTTATATTTTCTTTCTGAGGATTGATTCGAAGCCAAAGCAATGCTCCTGCCGTCGATAGGGCACCACAGGGAGCCCTATGGCAGGTAGCAGTGTGCTCTGCTTTGCAGCATCCAGCAGAGGAAGCAGCTGCAGAGGTCTCTGGGGAGCAGAGTGACATTTGGGGCTGCAAGGCAGGAGGGTGGCACGCTCCAGCAGCTGGGAGCATGCAGGGAGGGCTGGAAAAGAGAGCACATGGATACTGAGCAGCGCAAAGCGATCATTCCTCTCTCCTGGGGGATTCTGATATTTCACTACACATTTTCTATGTGCTGAGGTGGGCTGGAAAGCCAAAACAGTAAGCGCTCCTTTGAAGAAATAGGGTTGAAATGTTTCATCTCAGAAAATTTCATGTAAAAAAAAAAAGAAGGCAGCAGAGTGTTTCAGTGCTCTGAAATGGAGGAAGGGAGTAAGGATTGGAATTTTCCTGAGGAAGAAACCGGTGTTGGCACCAGTAGCCAAAGGCTCCTGGCTTTCCTCAGCCGTTGCCTCCCCACACCCCAGCCTTAGCCCAGCCACAAAAGAGCCCCTAGAGACTGTCCCGTGTCCATGAAACCACTATCTGAACATGCTTTGTAGCAGTATAGATTATGAGCCAGCTCTAAAGATGCAGAGGGACTGCTCCCATCAGGCTGCACATGGCCATATCAAGATATGTTATGGACACAGCAATCTTAATCCAGCCTGAACCAGATCACTTGGCTGCATGGCTGGATCCTTATCTTTCTACCAGCTGGGAGGGATGAGAAGATGTTCATTTTGGTGGGAGAGCGTTCAAGCTGTGGGAAGTGGGGGAGGGCTCTTCTTTTCCCTCACACTGGCAAATCGTATTCCCTCTTGCCTTGCTCATCTTGACATTGGCTCTGCACGGGCAATGGCTTCCCCACTGCCTTGCCTTGTGGAGGTTACACCCCCTCTCCTCTCTGCTCCCACAGGATTGCTCTTACCCTGCCAACAGCATGGAGAGTGTGCGTGAGCTCCAGGACCCACTGTTGGCCAAGGCTAACGGGCACCTCCACAGCAGCTATTCTTACCACCAGCACCACAGCCAAGACTACCCCGGCCACCACTGCCAAGGGAAACTGTACTCCTACATCTTCCAAAACACTGGCGGAGCCAGGACTCACCAGCTGCTGGATGCCAGCTCCCTGCAGCTGGCTGTGGAAGCCTTGTATGGCCCCAATTTCATCCTTGTGAAAGATGAGACTGCTCTCAAGGCAAAGGACAGCAAGACAGAGAGCTGTGAGACCACTTTTACAGAAGGTAAAGAGGTTCTGTCTGACAGTCCTGATGGGCATGATGTACAAGGGTCCTGCCTGGTAGAGAGTGACATCCGCATCCAAACAGTGTCCTATGAGGTGGAGGAGGAGGAGCTCCAGGAGTACGAGGTGAGCTTTGTGCGGAGGGTTGGTATAACATACCTCCCGTGGTGACTGGGCTGTGCTTGCCTGCCCTCCCAGACCCCACTCTCTCCTTTCTCCTCATTCTCTGTGCACCCAGAATTTCTTCTTTCTGCTTAAAATTCCCGCTCTTTCCCCTAAGCATGGACCTCAGAAGGTCACCAGCTTTTCTGCTGGCAGCCTGGAAGCCGGGGCCATCTCTGCAGCTTATGGTGACAGGAACCCTTTGACAAGGGCAATCTGTGGCCACCGTGTTGCTGAATGTAATGGGAAACAGCGCTGCTGTTGCATAACAGCGACATTCACATGCATGATGTCAGTGCAAGAAAGCTTAATATATCAGAGCAGGATGGATCTTGCAGGGAAAGAATAAAGCTGGCAAAGCAGCCTCATTCTGCACGTTACCCAGGACCTGGCAGGTCCCCAGAGCATGCTGGAGCCAGTGCCCATCTGCTGGCACAGCTCTGCTGCTACCCTGAGGGCCTGTGGCATGACTTCCTCAGCTCTCCCCACCTCTCCGTGGCTTCCCACAGCACACATCGCTGCCAAACAGCTCAGCTGGGCAGGCCGTGGCCAAACACAGGCAAGCTGATGGCAGTGACGTGAGAAATGGGATTGCTAAGAGGGCAGAACACACTGCCACCGTGATGGAGGCTCCAATTCAACCGCTTTCCTTCAATCTCTAAATTACTTTAGCAGGATATCGATCTGCCGGTCCCTAATGGGGTTAAGGCACTTTGTTTAAGTTTGTTTAAGCTGACAAACGGCCAGCTCCGCCAAAGCTCCAGATATCTCAGTGTAAGAATATCTCGCAGGGAAATCCTAGACCCCAGCCGGTGAGCTCAGCAGTGTTCTGGCAGGGAGCCGAAGTGCCTGAATGTGCTGAGCCACGACTTTCCTCACCAAACCCGGCTGAGCTGCCAGAAGATTTCTGAAACTCAGGCCTTGGATGTGAAGCTGGGAGGTATGTGAGGACCTGGAGCAGGACTGAGCAGGAGCTAGGAGGAAGGACAGGGCTGCAGGGCACGTGGGGTCATTGGGAGCAGTGGCTGGGCCAGCAGGGCTGCGGGGCAGCTCATGGAGGTGCGGGTGCAGCTCCCTGCAGGCCCTGACTTTGTTTATCTTTGCAGAGCGACTCCTCTAGTGACAGTGAAAGTGAGGACCAATTCCTGATGCTCCCCCCCCGAGACCACCTTGGCCTGGCCCTGTTCTCCATGCTGTGCTGCTTCTGGCCCTTGGGAATTGCTGCATTCTACTTCTCCCAAGGGGTAAGAGATTCCCAGCCGTGGGCTTCTTTGCTCTCTTGCATGTGCTCAGCCCTGCAGCAAAGGGTCCTGCAGGGCACAGGTCATCCTGTTGCCATCTCTGTGCCCAGACCTCTGAGGGCCGGGGCAAGGGGTGCTTCTTGCTGCTGGATGTCTGTATAGCTGCTGTGAAAGTGCAAGTTCTTCAGCTGCTGGCAGCTGAACTGCTCTCCTGGGCATTCAGGTGCAATTCAGGGAACTGGGATTCCTGTTGCTCCTGGGTCTCACCCTCCAGCAAGGCAAAGGAACATGGCATTTTCCATCTGCCCTCCCATTCTCCAGCAGTAATGAGACCCTGCTCTGTGATCCCACCTGCTACTCATGCTCTGCAGAGCATATGGAGACTCTGGTCCCCATATCACCATACCTTTGTTTCTGCTCCTCACACATTAAATTGTGTGTGCTTGCACCAGGCTGTGTGAAGCTGGAAAGCTTCGTAAATGTGTAACAGTAGCATCTGGAACAGAGCCAATAAGAGGACTGGGACCTGCAAAGTGGCTGATTTCATGTTTCTGCACATGGTACAGCATGGCATGCTGCATTCTCCATGTGATAATGTGCTTCACACAATTCAAACGTAGCTCTGCTATAATTACCACTCGGACTCACTCTGTGGGGCAAAGAATATCTTTTTGGCTGTATCTATGCACAGTGTCTACCCTGATTTTAACAGGTCAACTAGAGCACCAGCCATGAGCAATGCTGACAGCAGCTCTGAGTGCACCCCGAGCATACAGGGCAGCTGGAAGTTGCCAGTCGGTGAGCTAGCACTCACATCACCTTCATTGCTGGCTTCACTGGCCCTTCTTTGTCAATAAGTTTCAGCTGAAGATTCAAAATCTTCAGATTCAGAATCAAACAAAATCTTTTCAAATGTCATTAAACATAAAGTATTCAAGAAACGTGTCCATGTGGCACAAGGGACATGGTTAGTGGGCATGGTGAGGATGAGCTTCTGGTTGGACTGGATGATCTTAGTGGCCTTTTCCAACCTTAATGATTCTATGATTCTAAATGGCCTATTGTTCCCTCAGTTTGATGCTCTCCTAGCACTCCTGGGATAAGGTAGCCAGCTGATTCAGCTGTACACTTAGAAAGCACATAAGCCACAGCTCCTACATAGTCACAGTATTCTTCCTGAGATCTTTTTAAATACAGAGTGATCAGCAAAAATGCAGAGCATCAGCAGACTTCCCACTTAGCCCACTCAAGGCAACAAAATCTGTTCGCAAAGCACAGTGACATAACCACATTAGAATGCACTCCACGATAAATTTAAATATCAAAAAACACAGCACTAGCCTAGGGCTCTTCTCAGGTTCATTCAGAGAGGGACATCTGCAGAGGGGACAACAGTGAGGCCACTTATCTGAGACTCCTTGCTTTGAATAGCAGAATACGGACCTCTAATTTGGCATGTTTTTGGGTGCCTGTACATCCCACTTTTAGCTTCAGCAGTTGAATGAGGCATGCTTCAGCTCGTGCACATCCATCCCTCTGCGTGTGGCTGCCTGTTGCACACAGGTGAGAAGGTACAGTAGTGTGTGCTTCTTCTCCTTCCAGACCAGCAAGGCTGTCTCCAAAGGAGATTTCCACTTGGCCAGCTCAGCTTCCCGCCGAGCTCTCTTCCTTGCCGCGCTCTCTATAACCATCGGTACAGGCGTGTACGTCGGGGTGGTGGTGGCACTTATCGCATATCTCTCCAAGGGGGGCCACGTGTAACTGCTGCCTGCACACCAGCATGGTCCCCAGCCACCAGTCCTCCTGGGATCAAGCCTTCCTGTGGAGCACAGGGTGCCAGTGCTTGCAAGGGCTTCTGGCATAGCAGGACCTTGGATACCCCGTGCCAGCTCTTTCCCTTTTCAGACACACAGTAGATCCTTGGAGATACTCAAAAGCCACCTGGACGTGGACGTGGCCGTGGGCAAGCAGCTCCTAGGAGGTCCTGCTTGAGCAGGGCTTGGACCAGATGCCCCCTGGAAGTCCTTTTCCAGCTTCAACTGTTCTGTGTCCTCCCTGGTACTGTGGGGTGACACCATCTGACAGCAGGGAACTGAGCAGTGACCTGACCGCTGGGGCCAGGAGGACCACACTGGAACATGTGTAAAAGCTGCTGCTGGCTACTGCCACCATTCTGCTCCAGGGCCACCACTTGCTCTCCCAACCTTGCAGTGGGGACAGCCACCACCGATGCCCAGGCTTTGCCCATGAAGGGGGCAGGCAAAGAGGAACGACTGCTCTTTCTTTTGGGCATTTGGGGCCCTGGTGTGGATTCAGGATTCCTATGATGGGGACAACAATCTCCTATCAGTGTCATGAGTGGCACCTGGCCCTCCAGCTGCAGCAAAGGAAGAGGGTGCAGCATGAACATCACCAAAAGTCATGCTCTGGGGTGCTCTCTGCATCCTTTCCAGATGGACATACAGTAGCTAGCCTGCTCCAGATGAGAACCAAGAAGAAATGCAAGCTGGTGCTTGCAGACAGTCGACCTGATCACCAAAGATGGTAGCAAAATCCACAAGGTTTTCCAGTGTTCACAATGATTGTACCAGTAACTGTAGTTCAGAGCTCCAGAAGGGCTGGCATCCCATGGTGATCTGGAGATATTTGAAGTGGAAACTGCTGCCCACAACAAGACTGCGGGGTGTGGGGGGAAGATCTTAACTCTCAACACTGAGCTGGGGGTTTGCACACCAGGAGTGGGGAGCACAAGACTGGCATGGCATGCAGAGCTCAGGTGGGTGCTGGAAGCAAGGATCCAGAGAGGCGGAGGCCTGAGGGGAACACAGGAAATGGGGAGACCCCAACATACTCCTTCCCACATCTTGGAGAGGGGCATCTCCATCTGCCCAGAGGCCTCTGCTGACTAGGAAGTACGGTACATCCATGCCTACAACTGACTTCTGTCAATTTGTATGTTGCCAGTGACACACCAAGTGCTTCAGGGATGGACACTAAGGCAGTGACTGCCTCAAAGCACTCGGTTCAAAGGCCTTTCCTCACCCCTTCCCTGGTGCCCTCTCACCCCTCTGCCGCTGGCTCTGCAAGTAGCACAGTGTGCTCCTCACATGTACATTTCATCCTAAAGAAGCATGTTAGTATCTGCAATTCCTGTTGTACTCGAGCCATAAAGGAGAGAAGCACATCAGAGACCTGTTCAGAAGCAGTTCTGAAAGTTCCCATTATGTTTTATAATGTGGATGAGCTAATAAAAGAGCAGGCAAAACAACACTTTGTGCTAACGCAGGTCTGCAGAGGGAAGAGGTGAGCTCTGCAGGCTTCTGTGGGAGTGCTGAGACGGCCAACAGCTGAAGGTGTTCTGTGGCTCCCCAAGGAGATGAGCATCCAGCTGATGGCTGGGCAGTGTGGGGGGGGAGCCGTGCTGCAGTGTGCATCACAGCCAGCAGCCTGTGCTGCGATGGCATGGGCTGTTAGCCATGAGGGGGGACAAGAATTGGGTAGAGAGAGGCTGGAAGATTGCTGTTCAGGCTGTTCTGCCTGGAGGAAAAGCTTCAAATAAAATGTGTTCAAGGAAGATCTCCCTGCACATCTCTGGGTCCAGCTCCTGGTCCCTGCAGGACCATACCCAACCTTTTCCATGTCTCATTCCTGCCCCTTCTTTAATTGGAGGCACAGGGGAAAGGACTGGGCTGGAGGACCAACAGAATTAAAGTGTTTTCCACTAATAGCCTGAATCTCTGATGAACTTGTAAAGAGGGGAAAAGGGGCCGAGCAAGCACATCCCTAAGGGAGGTATTATGCAAATGGAGAAATTAGCTGGAAACAGCCTGAAGGGAAACGTGGAAATTGAAATCTGAGGACCAGCACAGAAACTGCTGCTGAATAACTTATCACAGACACCCAGCGTCTGCTGCAGCTGCTGGAGCACAAGCAGAAAGGCAGTGAACACAGCAGTCAGGGAACAGGAGAGGTTCAGAAATGTGACTGAACTAAGAAAAATTAAAAAAAAAATCAAACCCAATCAGTAGGCACAGAAGAGATTATTCCCTCATGTTCTCCCCCAGTACCCCTCGGCATCCTCAGCTCCATGGCAGAGTTCCATAGCTGTCCTGACCCCATGGGGCATTAATCTAAATTATGACACCTATTTGCAACTGAGCCTTCCCCACAGGGGCTGCAGGTTCTGCTGCAGGTTCTGCACCCCCAGCCCCAACCTACTGCATGGGCAGGATCCTGCAGCCCCCCAGGCCCACTGCCCAAAAATGCCCATCTCAGCACCGTGGTCCTACCAGCACCTCTAACCCTTGCCCTGGGCTGGTGACACCACAAGGCCAGAGAGGGCACAGTGCAGGGTGTCCATCTGCCCCACCTGTGTGTATGGGCAGACAGAGCCCCTTCATAGGAGGAACTGATCATCTTGGCAAAATCGCTACTGCCACTCCATGTGTGTCCTCTGGGGATGGCAAGGAAGGAGCTGGAGGAAAACAAGCACAATCCATTCTTCTCCTCTTTTAACGGCACAGCCAGTGTTCTTCCTTCACATCAATTCAGTGTGGAAATAGCTAATTGAGATTGGATACGTTTTCTATTCCTGCTAAAAAAATAATCAAGGAAAACAATGCATCTCAGCACATCCCTGAGGCAGCCTCCCCTCTCCCCTTGTCTTCCCACAAACAGCCTGCAGCAGGGCACCCACAGCCATGCCACCTCTCTGTGACCTAGGGGAAGATTTTCAGGAGAAAAGCCAGACAGGAGCCACCACTGCAGCATCAACTCTGAGAGCAGGGTGCTCATTACCCCTCCTCCACCACCCTCAACACAGGAACGTGCCATGGGGCTGAGCTGTCCCACTCTGCTTCTGCCCCATCATGCTGAGGTGGGGGGATGCTTGGGAATGGTCAGGCACCACTCTGCAGGACTCTCATGGAGTTCTTTTCCAAAACTCATGTTTTCCAGATGTTGATTGTGCTAAAACAATATGACACATCAGCATTCTTGTTGTGTAGCAAAGTAACAGCAGAGAATGCAGCACCTGGATTCTGGCTGAAAAGTACGGGTACCACTGTCAAGCATAACTGGTCCAAAACAGCTATGATGGGTTTTAAAGGGTTACTAATATTGCAGAAGATCTGCGTGTCCCGAGGACAAAGTCCTTAAGGAATAGCATGAGGATTGATCTTCTACCACATTTACATTAGCAAGTCAGCATAGGAAGGAGGGATGCACTGGTGACATTTGCTACTGAGACAAAATCAGGAGGATCTGGAAATACAGAATAGAAGTAAAACAACTCAGCAGACCAGAGCAGCAGTGCTGGGATGGGATTGAGCAGTGGGAAATGCAAAGGAGTTGAATGGAGATCCAGATAATCTCTTTTTCTCCTCATCTCGTCCTCCCTTCCCCACATACATTTTCTCAATAATTAATTGGTTTTGTGTTTGCCAGCTCGGATCTGAATGGCAGCACTGACTTCTCTGTCCTGTGGCTGCATGTCTTCCCAGTGGTTCCAGTGAGGCCCAGGAGCTGTTCATGCCCCCAGGAGCTGCAGGAGCCTGGGGCAAGCAAAGCCCCACTGCAGGACTGCCTAAGGCAGCTCTGCTAATGGGAAGGTAAGGGGGACCACTGGGGATCCAGGAGCTTTTGTAAAGATCGCTTCTATCACGAAAAATGCATCTGGAAAGCCAACTGCTAACTAGCTGCAAGCTCAATTTCAAGATTGCTAATTTTTGAGCCCAGGGGAAGGACAGCTTCCAGGCGGAGACTACTGCCCACCACAGCCACAACAGCAGAGCTCCTGCACTGCCAAGGAATGGCACCCAGACCAGCTCTTCCCAGCTGCAGGCCATTACCGCTCATTAAGTCATTTGGAGTAGCATGGTTTATGAGGCAGACTTATTGCCCTGCTAACTGCCACACTTAACATCCCGGTTTAACAGGAGCACTCACCTTGTAACCCATTCAGTTTTACTGCAGGGATGATCTTCTGCCTCCATCAGCCAGCATCTGCCTTTGCTCCATCTGCTTGTGTTGTCACCAGGTGGGATGGTGCTCTTACCCACCTGAGGACAGGAGGGAACAGCAGGATGGCATCACTGTCCCCGTACTCCAAGCACCCCTGCCAAACTCTGGCCCTGGTAACATAGCTGTGACCCAGGCAGAGCCTCACTACCTCAGTCTGACACAGCATGACAGATGTGAACTGTGCATGGGCAGGGGCTGCTCCCCACAAGCTTCGTGGCCCCCAGCCTCTGCATTTCAATCTCCTTTTACTGTTTTCATTTCCACCTTGGCCTTGGTTGGTGCTTCAAGTGTCCACCTGCAAGGGATCTCAGTGACACTGGAACTAAACACCTCTCTGTGTTGGCAAAAGGAGAAATGTATTGCACAGCACATGGCAACACAGGGCAGAGCCACTAGGACTGCCTTGATTCATGTCCTACTGTCATTTAGGCATGAGAATAGCAGGTAGCCTGCAAGTTCTACCCCCCTACCACCATCATGCCATGCAGGAGCTGCTGTCTCAGCACCGGAGGGAGGGAGGTATCTGTGAAGGCTGCTGGAAAGAGAACAGAAGGTGTCTGCCTTGAGCAGCACAGCTTGCAGCCCCCTGCAAAGGGAAAGCTCAGAGTGCTGACTGCTGAAGAATCACCTTGGTCCCAGTTTGTGATACTAAAGCATGGAATACCCCCATCTTCCCACTGTGTAACATGTATAAGTGCACATGTAAAACTCTTGGAAGAATGTTATTTTTACATGACTCACCATCCAGGCACCGAGCTAAGGACAAAGAAAGCATAATACCTGGATCTCCTCAAGAAATTTGCAAGAAAATAGTAGATTACAATGTGTGTGCAAAATCCCCTTTTGAGAGGAGTCAGACAATGGTAACAAAGATGAACCATCCCTCCACTCTGTGGAGGGCTGGGAAGTCCCTACAGGCTCTCCTGCTCTCCCCCAGCAAATACACAGTATACTGGATGCAAATCCCAGCCCCATCCCTGCTGCTGTCCACAGCTCAGAGCCCCCTGAGGGACCTGAGCTTGGTGGTCACACAAACCATCCTTTGTCCCCTAGGTTCAGTAGAATGAAGGCACAGCTTTGCTCTAGAGGCCTTGTGCACCTTCACAGCTTACTGCTGCCATGGAGAACAGTTACCTCAAGTCCCCAGCAGTTCAGAGACACAGATAATCATTCTAGAGTAATTACCAGCTTACTCCCTTGGAGGAGTTCACTGGTGAGAAATCACTGGCAGCTAATTACTCCAATTACTTCCTGACACACAGAGCTCAGAGCTCTCTGCAGTGGCACCAAGCATTGCTCAGCATCTCCCTGCACCCCAGTGCAGGGGCCTTCCCACAGTGCATGGCTCTTCCTGCAGCACCCACCACCCCCAGATCCCTCCTATGAGACCACACACAGTATTCATTCTCCTCACAAAGAACATTTTCTAGGGGTGTATCAATGGTGGTGAGATCCTGCTAGCGCTCAGCACTGTTCCATCACATCACTAGGGCCTCCTAAGGGTGCCCACAGGACCATTCTGATCCCTCATGCACAAGGGAAGAACCACACAGGACTGGGAATGGAAGTTTTTATTGCTTTTAATTCTTACAATTTGGGTGTGCACAGCCATGACTGCCACAGGCATGCTGTAAAGTGACAGCCACGCCACACTGGACTTGTAGCATGATTCAGGGAAAGCAAAGACTTAGGGCCTGCAGCACCTGGTCTCTGCCCTACAGCAGGCAGACACCTTCACACAGGCACTAGGGAAGAGACACAGAGGATAAGGCAGCTCTGAGAGAGTTAAGGACCACGAAATAGGTAATTGCTACAAGACCAGAAAAGTCCTGTCAAGATGCTTCAGTGCCTACAAAAGATGCCAGCTTCTGGCTTGCTAAGGGAGCCCAACATGTTCCCAACATAGATTGCATCAGGGACACAGAACAACCCCCCCTCCCCTCTACCTGCCTCTGTTTCCTCTAGGGGAAATCAGGGCAGCCAGGACAAGCATTAAAAGCCACAAAGCCCAAGCAGCATCATATAAAGCCTTCAACCTCCTTAACAAGGAGGAGCACAGATCAGAGATTTATACCTCAGTGCTGAGAACTCCTCCAGCCCCTCCTTCTCGCCAAGGGGATGCTGGGCACCTCTATGCTGAGTTCTGCATGTCCCCATCACTCCTTCACACAAATTCCCAGGACAGAGAGGCCTTCAAACCCTCTACCTCAAGCATACACTGGAAGCCTGACAGAATCCTATGACCCCTACTTGATCCCTGAGTGCAAAGAAGGCAAAACCCTTCTGCCCCTCTCCTTTGGGGCAGTCAGTACCTGTCTCCCACTCCTTCCATCTCCAGGAGCGGGCACTGTGTAGGCATTCTCATACCTGATTCAATGACACAGAGAAAAAAAAAAAAAAGAAAAAAAAAAAGACTACAAACAGAAAAAAACAAACCAAAAGTTTGACCTGGGCCCTGGCTTGGACACCCCACCAGCAGGTCACAGGGCACATCAATGGAGAACCACGGCCAGGTGGACCTCATGCATCCACAAGGGTCAGCCCATCATGCAGGGCACGCTTCCACATGTAGTAGGTGGAGCGGGCTGTGAGGGGGAAGCGGGCACTGAACTCCTTGTAGGTGGGGAAGGTCTTCGACTCAAAGCGCTGCTGCAGGAACAGCTTGGCTTGTGCCTTGAACTGGGTGGTGGCAATCACATCCATCACAAACATCTGACTGTTGGCTCTCTCTGACACAGGGTAGCCTGAAATGGTGGCATTGTATGGAGTGGCTGGTGCTGACTTGTCCAGATGCTTGGTTGCTACTTCCATGTGGAGCTGGGGCTTGACACTTGGCTCAGATCTCTGCAGTGCCAGGGAAGTAATCCTGTTCAAAGGCCGATTGGAGCTGCAAAGGCGATGCTGCCCAGATGCTCGGCTGCTACCCTTCCAAAACCAGTAGGTTGTGGAGGAGAGTGTTGGATAGCGTAGGCAAAACTTGCTGAACGGCAGCTGCCACTGCTGGACCTGTCTCCGGGCCACATCTCGCAGCCGCTTCCTCCAGCACAGAGAGGGCTTGAGCTGCAGGAGACTCCTGGCTGCCGGCTGATCTCCATTCAGCTTCTTCCTAGCAGGCAAGCTGCTTGGTTTCAGCTGCAGAAGTGGCTTTTCCATGGGTAAAGGTTTCTGGTTATTCAAGGGAGGCTGGGGGGGTTTGAAGTTGGGGTTCTCTTTGATTGCTTTTCTTCGCCAATTGTAGTAAGTGGACCTGGAGATGCCAGGGAAGCTGTGCTTGAAGCACCTGTAAGGCACCAGAGTGTTCATGGAGATGCATTTCTCCAGGTAAGATTTGGCTCCTCGCATGAAGATCCCTGCTTGGACTGGGTCTAGGGAAGGACTCGGGGGTCTTAAACTTGCCTCTGCCTTTGTTGGCTCATTAACATCAGCCTTCTTTGGAACCTCCCTGTGAAGCTCCCGCAACCCATGGGCCTCAGTCAGATCAGAGGTATCACCATTGACCATGCTCTGCATCTCATGCTTCCAGGCATAATATGTGGATCGGGAGATTTCCGGAAACATTTGTCGGAAGTGCTGGAGCGGGACAACGTTGCCCTCTTGAAAGCAGGACTGGAGGAAGTGTTTAGCTGCAAACCTGGCAGCCGCTTTCTGCCGGTGTTCCCGAGACTGGCGCTTCCAGCGGTAGAAGGTGCTCTTGGTGATGCTGTACCTGTCACGCAGGTTGGAGTAGGTCAGCTGGGGGTCACTATTCAGCAGCTCCAGAGTCTTCATGGGCTGGACAGGAGGCTCTGATGAAGGTATGGTAGGTTCCAGCTCCTCCAGACCAACTACAGCCACAAAGTACTGTGCTTTGAAGACCTGCCTGGAGAGCTGCTGCCCTGACCACATGATGTGGAGAGTGGAGGTCTGAGGGCCACACTTCCTGGGCCGGATGAGCCGGTTGAAATATGGCCGGATCTTCAGGTTGCTCATGGGATAGATTGAGTAGATGTTACACTGCAGCACTGAGGCAAGAGCATAGACATGCCACATATTAGCAAAGGTGCCAGGAAAACAGGTAGCTTTGATATCTGCATCGAAGATAGCCTCCAGGATAGCCATGGGGAGGCTGGTCATCTCTGGTGTCTCCTCCGTGCAGAGTGAGTAGCGGGCAGCCTGCAGCATCACCTTGGAGTCAATCATGCCATTCAGGTAATACTGCTTGTGCAGCAGCATCTCCACCACTGTGCGCACCTGCAGCTCCAGGCTGAGGCTGGGGTTGCCCCAGAGCAGTACACTGGCTGCCTCAAAGAGGCGGTTCCCCTCACCTTTGCAAACCAGAGGCAGCATGTTACTTGGAGCATCCTCTGGGTACAGGCTCCTGGCTACTCGATCAACTTCTAGCTCCTCTTGAAATTGCCTCCTGCAATAGCCAGGCAGGGAGAAAGATGACAGGGTCCTCTCTGCCTCCAGTGCAGCACTGGCAAGGCCCTCCAGACCAAAGCATTCGGTGGCTTCCTGCAGCTCCTGCAGCACAGACTGCACCAGCTGGTGCCGCTGGATCATCCTGAAGGACAGCAGAAAAGCAGAAGTCACTTGAGATCTAGGCAGGACACGCTCCAGACTGACAGGGCCAGCTCTTCCCTGAAGGTTAGGAAAGGGGAAGAGTATAGAGGAAAGGTCCCTGTTCTCCCCACACCCACAATCCCCCCCAAGGAGAAAGGACAAAGCCTAGCCCTACAGGCAGACCTGGGACAGGGACGTGGACTCTGCCTGCTCTCCAGTGACCTCCTGTGGGCAGCAGGAATGGCACACGGCCTCCAGAGATGCGTGCCTGGGATGGACAGTGAAACTGAGGACTGACTGCATCCACTGGGGAAGGAGATGGGGACACTCCCTGCCCTGCACGGCTGGCTTTGTACCTGGCCTCACACCTGCAGCTTGGGCCCTGCTGCCAGTGCCTACAGTCAGCAATGAGAAAATCTTGGAGGTAAAGCATTTGTCATCTCATCAGGGACAGAGCAACGCTGTACAGGGGCACAGAGGGACCAGACTACAAAGTGTTCAGCCCAGTAGAAGGTACAAAGAGTTTGCTCCCTCCCTCGAAGCAAGGCTCTGCTTCTGCAACCATCTCATGCAACTAAAAGTCACCACAAAACCTGAGATGGGAGAAGCCGCTAAGCCAATGCAGGCATCGTTACTACTGCCTGAGCTGACACTAGGTGTCACTTGCTGCTCAGCAGAGAAGCACTGTCAGCCGAGGCAAAGGAGCAAAAGGAACCCTACCAGTTAAGAGGCAGCACAGAAGAGTAGATGGGGCAATAGCTGAGTAGGCAGCTTAGAGGCTGTGTTGAGCCCTCTTCCTCCTTCCAGCTTCAGCAAGCCCCAGTCCTGTGAGCCACTTTTCACTCAAGCAATCCAAGTAGTCAAACTTGCATCCCCTGCTTTGTTAGTGCTCCTAACACCTGCATGGTTCTGCTTCTGCCACTCCTGGAGTTCCCAGTGGGCTACACACTTTACCCCACAATCCAGCCCTTTCAGTACATCTCTTTCCAGCACTGTTTTGCCAACAGCCAGCCTCTTACAGCCCCTCACTCCACCTACCCCCATTTGCCCACAGTTCACAACACTTCCTCAGAGCAGCCCATTCTGGTCCATTTTCTCCTCATGCATAGCCCTGCTCATTCACGTGACAACCCCCACATATCAGGCATCACTTTGTAGTCTGCCTCATTCCTATCCCAGCTGGAGACTCACCTTCCCACAGCACTTCAGAGGTATCGTTATGCACTCTCAACTCTGCAGGGAGATGGCAAAACAGCAGTGGCAGGCAGGAAAGGCAGCAGTCCTGGAGCAAAGCAGATGTCCTGCCTGACCTTTCCCTATTCTCAGTCCTATTACTACAGTATCTACAGCCTGGTCACAATCAAACAGCATGTAGAACAAGGTGCCACATATCACACTGCTATACCCGAGCTGCTTCACCCCAGGGAGCCTCTGTGCTGCTGTTGACCCTTCCCTTAACCAAGTCAGCTCCCTTCCCTGCCTCCAGATCCTCCGCATCTCTTGCATGATGGAGGTCAGCTGTGGGGAATCACCCAACAGAGTCAACACAGGAGACAGCACACAGTTAAGAAAGGCACAGACTTGCCCTCAAAATCCTCAGTCCAAGTCAGTATGGGGTTGTCTGCTGGGTCTGGCTGGGATGGAGTTAATTTTGTGCACAGCAGCTCCTGTGGTGCTATTTTACATTTGTAACCAACACAATGCTGATAACACACGGAAGTTTTAACTATTGCTAAAGAGTGTTTGCAGAGCATCTAGCCCTTCTGTTTCTCACTCTGCCCCTCCAGTGAAGAGCAGAGATGACCCTTGGTACAGTCAGACAAGGAGGGCCACAGCACACCCAAGCTCTCATTCTCCATGGCCACATTGCCCTACAGCCTCCAGGAGAGCTGAGTGAGGTGAGACAAGTTCTTCCCTGACAGGAATGAGAAGCCAGCACAGGCTAGAAAGCACCAGGCATACACCTGGTCCTTATGGCCTGGTGGCCATTTCCCATTCCCTTACAGCTTGAGGGGTGAAAATAGAAGCATGGAATTAAATCATTTTAAGTAATACTCCACAATCTCAATGTCACTGCCAGCTTCTGCTGCCTGGAGCTGGCGCAGTAGGATCTCACAGGCACGCCTAACGCAAGAGCCACAGCTCAAGCATCACAGATAAGCTCTGAGCTAGCACGCAAGGGGCCAGGCAAGGCAGCAGCAGAGGATGTACAGTAGCCAGGGTAAACTCCTTCACTCTCAGCATGGAGGAGCTGCTGTTTAGTGAGGGTTTTCCCCTTTTTCTCCTACTGAACACAACAGACAAGCACTTCCCAAACCATCCTAACTCCAAGAACCATGCAAGGGAGCTTTTCCCTGCTGATAAAGGAGGCTTTAACTAACCTGGCCTCTTTTGCATTGTAACAGATAAGCAAGCACTTGTAGATCACATTCCCTCACCTAAACCGATGGGCTGGTGGCATCCAGTAGTGCAAGTTCCCCAAGCCAGCCCCAATACGCTCCCACCAGCAGGAATTCAGGAGACTGAGACCAGCAGCACCCAGCAGGGCCGTGCTGGAGCCCCATCAGCTCAGAGTTCCTTCTGAGCCCCAGCTGCAGCCTCAGGCTACCATAACAGCAAGGGCTTTCACCAGAGTCCAGCGAGAGAAGCCTGCTCCTAGCACTCACATTCCCACCTCTAGGAAAGAGGTAACACTTGAAGAGCAAGAGGGAAAAAAGAAATACAAGAAGAAAAACAAACAAACAAAAAACCCACTGGTACTAACTCAGGCCACAGCATCACAACTTCATCTGCCCAGGGACATTTCCTTAGGAAGGGAAACTTATGCCCGAGCAGCACCTGACAACAGGCACAGCCCTGCTCCGCGGACACACACGTGGGCAGCTCCGCGGCCACCCGGGGCTGCAGCAGCACCGGGCGCGGCCCCGCGGCACGACCGGAGCGGAGCTCCGTGCCCAGCGGGCCAAGTTACAGCCCGCCCTGTCGCCCGGGGGACAAAGGGACGCGCAGCCACGGGGAATGAGAGCCGCCGAGCCCAGCCGGGAGCAGCCAAGAGGGACGGGACGGCTCTGCGGAGCCCCGCGCTGGAGAGGAAGGGAGGCCGAGAAAGCGACGGCCGCCGTCGGGGCAACCCCGACCGCACTCACCTGGCTCCACGGGTCGCACCCCACCCGCGCCCTCCGCCGCTCCGCACCTTTAAGGGCGGCGGCAGGAAGCGGCGCGGAGCCGCCGCCGCGGCCCCGGTGCCAGCCCCGCAGTGACCCTCGGGAGCGGGCGGCCGCGTGCGGCGCCGGGCCGGGTCGGGCCGGGCCGCCCCTCCCCGCCGGGCTCGGCTGGGCTCGGCTCCCCTCCCCCGCCAGGAAGCGGGCCATCCCCGCCGCCCCGGCCCAGATGAAAGCGGAGCGGGACGGGGGTCACTTCCAAAGCTAAAGTGATAATGGCCATTGTCCTGCCGCCGCCGCGCTTAAAGGGCCCGCGGCGCCCGCCTCTACAGCAGCCTGTTCGGAGCACCCCAGGATGCTGCGGCACCCACCATCACCCGTGCCCCACGGTGTCCTGCTGTCCCGCAGCAACCTTGGATGGCCGTAGCGCAGCTGTGTGCTTGGGCTGCTGATGTCTGCCCGGCCCTTGTGCTCGGCGTGTTGAAGGCATGTGCCACTGCATGGGTGCCAGGTCTGGAGCAGACAACGCTGTGGCCATTGGACACGTGTCCAAACCTGAGACCTCTAGATCTATGAGGGCCCCAGAACGTTCTAGTTTGTCTGCAGGAGGCACCCAGATGACAGCAGCCCTTTTCTTGACCTCACCTCCCGTCCACGTTTGTGCCACCCACCTGGGTCAGCCTTCCTGCTATCTCTGTTCTGCTGCCTAATCTCTGGCCCTGGGTCCCCCTCCTTAACTCCCATACAGACAATGGGTCCATCTGGGGCATCATGTGAGGCTGTGCAAACAGAGTGTGCGCCAGGCACGTCTCTCCATCATCTCTAAGCTTCCAAACTCAGTTCCACCCTGTATCTTCCTCGCAAGCTCAGAGCACCCAGAGCTTCCTCCAGGACCTATCTCTTCCCAAGCTCTCCCTACCCAAACCCTTGCCTATTCCAAAGTTCCAGCTGAGCCCTGGGCCTCCCGCCACCCACTGAACCACTCACTCCTGAGATCTCCTGACTTCTCCTAGTCACCACCCTGGGACATGCTGGTGAGGATTGAGCAGTATGGAGACTCAGGGCTATGGAAACTGCTGCTGGCTGCAGCCACCAAGGGTTTACAGTCCCAGCCAGTGAGTTGGCCAATGGCTTGGCCACTATCCAAATCCCAGGGCTGGGGCAGCTCAGAAATATTCCTACTCATCCAATCTTAGGAATGCTTTTTCTTCAGAGCAAGACCTACCTCAAAACAGGGCCCCCAGAAGCTGGTCTGCTCCTGGGTGTGGGGGCTCAGTGCATTTTAACAGGGGGGAGGCACAACTTTGCCCACAGGGACTGGTCATCAGGCTCCTCACCAATTGGTCTCAGTGCTTCATGATCCTGCACCTATCCTGTGAACTCTGGCTGTAGGCAGCATCTGGCCTCTCCACCCCAGCCTTGGGGAAAAGCCTGGGCCACAACACAGTCCCCTCTTGCAGTGAGGGGCCTGAAATCGTTCCTGATGTCAGACACACCATGAGATTACTGCCCTGTGCACAGCCACCAGCAGGGAACTTCACTTTAGACACTCATTCTGCTGCATTGTTTGACAATAAGAGGACTGGTGGGGACCCCAGTGATGAGATTCTTATGCACTTTGGGGAGGAAACCAAACAAGGACCTTTCACACAGGAGAAGTGCAGCCTGTTCCCTCTCCAGATGGGGCTGAATGTAGCCTGCTGCCCTCTCTCCCATCTTAGTTGAGGACACAGCATCGCAGGATAAATCACAGTACCCCTCTGCTGAGTTGCTTTCCACCTCCCCAGCAGTGCATACCCCAGAGCACTTTTCCCACTTCTCTTGTCTCACCTCCCGGCCCAGCATTGCAGGGGGAGGCTGGGTAAGGAGTTTGACAAGAAGATCGGGCTGGGCTCACTGCAAGTTGCGGACTGGCCCTGCTCTCTGCCACTTGTGTTTTCAGCCCCAGCCAGGAGCCAACTACTGGCTGACTGTGAACCCTGGGGCTCAGTGCTCACTGACAGCCCTTGTACTGTACACAGAACAGTTGCACTGCAAGAAAGACAGACCAAAACTCTTCTCTGGTGAACTTTCCTGCCCCCCTCAGGAGGGAAAAGCCAGCTCCAGTCTTGCTATCAACCTGGCAAGTCCTGGACGTGTTCCGGAGCAGGCCAATGTTCACAGCCCCAGCTGCTCAGCTCCCCTTCTCATCCTTCATCCTTTTAACTTCTTCGGTTGCAAATGCAAAGCGGTGCTCACAGGGCAGTGAGACACTGGTAAATGCCAGAGTCAGCAGGGTCAGTGATTAACATAGGAGCTGGAAAACACACAAAGAAACAGCCTGGGCAGTTCTGTTATGCAGATCACTGCACACACCAGCTTCCAGCATATAAACAAGTAGTTAGCATTTTTCTGTTCCTTGGAAGAGTTCAGTGGGGGACCAGTGCACTCCTCGCTTTGCTGCAGGATGCTTCAGTATGACAGTGGGTCACGGAGACCTTCACAGTTCAGGTGTGGTTGTCAGATACTTCTCTGCCTGTTGTGCTTTAACTTGTCCCCCACTGCCCTTCCACTCAAAGCAAAGGCACCTACATCCAGCTCTGCTTGGGACTTGGTGCTTTGGGCACAGACATCCAGCAGCACTGGAAGGCAGGTTTTACTGCTCCAGGTTTGGGGGAGTCCTCTCTCTAGTCAAGAGCAACCTCCATGATCAGTAAATACAATTTCCATTGACTTCAACCCAGTTAGAAGAGATGTCCCACGGACATGGTGCTGGATTCCTGTGCGACGTGGGACTTTCCCTGTCACTGGAGTGCAACCATCCAATGGGACGACGCATGGGGACAATACTCACACAGTCAGCTATCCCCCCAGTAGCAAAACACCCCAAAATCACCTTCACTCTCACCTAGGGAACCTACAGGAGTGGAAGGAATCAGAACTCCCTACTCACTACCCATGACTGAACCAGAGGAGGCAATTCAGATGGGATGGGAAGTGATTAAAACATCTGCCACAGCCAAATGGCATTCAGAGCAGATCAGATTGTGGACTGGTTGCCAAAACCAGCTCTGGAATTGAAACAGGTTGTCCTAAATGAGATAAACTGACATGCCCATCCCTTCAAAATCATTGCTGACGCCCTGGCTTCTGTTTTATTTTTCCCCCTATCTTTTTCTCTCCAAAGCGCTGCAGAGACTGAATATGAGTACTGACATCCCTCTGAGAAATAAGGGGAGCTGGGACTGCTGAGAGGCTGGCAGGACTGAGGAAGAGCATAGAAGGCTTTCAGGTGGATTCCAAGAAACCCTTGGCTGGGTTTCTCCATGAGGAGACAGCAATGAGCAGAGCTTGCAGCCCGAGCAGGCAACAGAAGTATGATCACTGTAGCTGCAGTCTGCCCACTGATCTTAGGGTGAAGGAATGTCAAATTGCATGTGGTTCTGGTCTGATTGTGGCCAATGATTCAATGGATGGAACAGCACTCTTTCAAGGACAGGCTGAGGCTGCTGGGGCTGTTCAGCCTGGAGAAGAGAAGGCTCTGAGATGGCCTGATAGCAATCTTTCAGCATCTTAAAGGGGAGCTATGAGAAAGAAGGAGACAGACTCTTTTGCAGGGTCTGTGTTGATAGGACGAGGGGAAATGGTTTCAAACTTAGAGAGGGGACATTTAGGTTAGATAGAAGGAAAAAGTTTTCTATGGTGAGGGTTGTGAGACACTGGAACAGGTTGCCCAGAGGTGGTGGAAGCCCATTCCTGGACACAGTCAAGGCCAGGCTGGATGGGGCTCTGAGCAACTTGATCTGGTAGGTATTCCGGTTTATTGCAGG
This sequence comes from Tympanuchus pallidicinctus, assembly GCF_026119805.1. Classification (NCBI taxonomy): domain Eukaryota; kingdom Metazoa; phylum Chordata; class Aves; order Galliformes; family Phasianidae; genus Tympanuchus; species Tympanuchus pallidicinctus. The sequence goes on along the minus strand of NW_026294747.1, from coordinate 37,081,218 downwards.
AGAGTTGGATCAGATGACCTTTAACGGTCCCTTCCAACCCTGAGGATTTAGGATTTAGGATTTCATGCCTCTGCTGTAGCCATTAACAAGACTCTCAGGTAGACTGAATGGTGGGTTCTGTGGAGAGGCTATGAGGGGAGATCCTTGCTCATTTCTATGCCTTCTTCCTCATGATGTTGGATGCCTGGCTGACAGCTATGTTCAGTTCTGCACTGGAAAGGAAAGCAGCAAACTATAGGGAGTTTTCAACCAGAAGCAAGGGAGCTGGTGTGATTGAATTATAGGAGACAATGTGAGGAGCGAAACCTATTTAGTAGTGCTGGAGTGAGAAATGGCAGGAAGGGACAGCCCAGCATGTCAATCTCAGATGCTAGAAGGAATTAATGGGGATGACCTCAGCTGTATGACTGAGGATAGAGGAATGGGACAGAGGACAGAAGAATTTGGCCTGAACATTAGGAAAGCTTGGTGGCAACCAGGAGTTTGATCTCCCTCAGGGCAGCTGGGAGTTGGTCTGGGCATTAGATCCTATCCTGAACAAGGAAGCACCTAAGGCTCCTCCACATGCTGCTGCCCACCACTGCCTCTGCAGTGACTCAGAGCTCTGCAGTGACTCAGAGCTCAGTGTCATTTCCCATCACTCACGTGAAACCCAGCACACCTTAGTGCCACTTCTATCCTGTTCCATGCAGATCAGTCAGCTCCCCACTGCTGTTTTCCTCCCTCATTCTTTTGTGGTACCAGGGGGCCTTAGTGCTGTCCTCAAGAAGGACACAGAGCATCCTGTCCCTCTGCTAGTGGTGGCTGCCTCCAGTTCACCTTCTGAGCAATGTTCAGGGTGGATGCCCTGGGGCAGCCCCATCTCTGATCTAGGTCCCATCTCTGATCATCCTCTGCTCAGCTCTGGGTTCTTTTCCCTTTTCCAGATAGGTTTCATCTTCTCAGAAGGAAAGTTTGAACTTGGTACTGGTGCCATGCCCTTGCTGCCTCAGGCACCGCACTCCTTCTAGGGTGGGAGGAACATCCCCGTGGAACAACAAGCAGTGCTCAGCACCAGTGAACAGCAGGAGCCACAGCCGCATCCTGGGGTCCTGGTAATGGGTGGGAGAGGGGGGAGAGCTGGGAACCTCTGAAGATTCAAAGTCAAGATCAAAGCGTTTCCCTCTGAAGCCCTAACACTCTCCTTCCCTCCCACTTGCACATAAAAGCACTCTGCCCTCAGCAGGCTCCCTATGCAGGAGGGTGGTGGGAGGAGGGGGCTGGCTTCCCCCTTGCTTTTCCTGTGTTACTAATAGCTCTTCCCAGAGGTGAAATACTGAAAATCCTTCCACTCCTCCTCCCCCATTCCTGCTTCTCTCCCAGATCCAAAGGGCCTGAAGTCATTTCAGTGACTGATTTCATGGCAACCAGGCCTTCACTGGGGCCAATGCCTGCACAGGGATGATGTGATGAGCAAAGCCTTTGAAGTGTACAGTAGAAAGACACTGTTAGAGGTGAAGCAGGAGGAAGGAGGATTTAAAAGAAAGCAGAGCTGCTGGGCCCACGGGAGGGGGAAAGGCTAATTAAGGCATGGAGCATGGAGGCAAAAGCAGAACCATTAAGATAGCACAGCAGGAGCTAACAGTATGGCTCCAGGGTGGCTTCAGCCACACTGAGCCTGGCCCCCTCAAGCTCTCCATCCCCACCCTTCTATTTCTAGGAGGAGAGGAGAGTGGGTGACTGCTGGTCAGATCAGGTGGCTGAAAAAACAACTGTTTTAGTTCATGCCCTGAGCTGAAGCTCAGGATGAGAGACAGCATTATACCTATCCAAAAGCCCCTAATTTACTACTGGTTAGAGGTGGGGCTAAAGCTTGCAGGTGATAGCAAACTGAAGAAGCTGCGAGCTCATATAGGCACATATGAAGAGGCTGGAGACTGTAAATGAGCAGGAAATAGGAGATACAGTTCTGGAAAGACCAGGAAAATGACATCCTTTTGGGAGTACCTCACTATGAACCATTGCAGAAAACCACACAAGAAAGGAAAGATCTGGGATGGGCAAGCTGAGGAAAAACAAGCAATGAGTCGAGACTGCTGTTCCGCGTTTGTTCCAGTGCTCAACAGCAACTCCCGTTTGTCTTATGAGGCCCCAGGGCACGGATGGATATGGAAAGCCAACACCGAGGGGAAAGCAGGTGCTGGAAGACCACACTGGTTCTGGGAGAAAGGTGGGAGGCAGAAGCAATGCTGTAAAAGATGTAAATGCTGCTTGGAGTATGGGGGTGGAGTGCTGCAGGATGCACTGCTCCTTAGTGCTTTATCTTGGCTGCCTCAGGGAGGTCCCAGGAAACCCCTTGACAAAGTACAGAGCGAGAGGAAGAGTTTGGGCACATCTCTGAGTACAGTCCCCTGCATGCCTTGGTGCTGGGAAGTCACGTTGTGGGCAGGCGGGGATGGGGAGCAGAGAGCCCCGCCACGAAGTGGCAGAGGACCCAGCCTCCATAATGTGCCGTGAGAGGATGTCTGTGAGCAGCCATCACCTCGGAGCAATGACTGACTGCAAAGCAGCCTGCATGGCATAAAAGTCAGTCACTGTGAGACCAGCTTTGAGGCAGGGCCGATAGCACCGATAGCTCCTGCGGTGGGGGAACCCACGGGAAGATAAGAGCGGGAGTTGTTTAAGGGCTGCACCCTTGGCTACGGATTGAGGCGCCGTAAACTTCTGCATTGTGCTGGAAGCACCTGGCGCAGGGACGAGGGAGCAGGGGCTGCGAGCGGCTCGGAGAGGGGAGCCCGACCGGAGCCCGACCATTCCGCCTCGCCAGGAGGCGCTCCCGGCCGCCATGCCGGTGGGGCGGGGCGGCGCGGCGCTGCGCCGCTCTGTGGTGCGGGCGCGACCGGCAGCGGAGTGCTGGGCTGCGTGTCGAGCTCGTGAACATTCACCAGGTCGTAAATATTCGTGCACACGCGTGACGCGGCGCCTGGAGACGGGCCGAGAGAGCATGGAGGGAGACGGCGCCCGAATTCGGGGTGCCGGGGCCGGCGGCCGGTGAGGCGGAGCGGGGAGGGTGCCGAGGGGTTGCCGAAGGGGTGCCGAGCTCACGGCCGGCCCTGCCGCTTCTCTGCCCCCTGCCAGGCCCCGGCCCCGGCTCGACCTGCTGTTCGTGCGGCGCTTCCTGAGGATCCAGGCCGTGCTGTTTCCCAAATGGCCCTCCCCTAACGCGCTGATGTTCCTGACGCTGCTCGGCGTGGCCGTGCTGGGTAAGCCTGGAGTGGGGAGCTGGGGGTTTCGTGCTCCTGGCTCTCCTTCTGCCTTCCCATTGCGATGAGCACTTCCGCGCGTTCCTCTGTCCTGCAGAGCAGCTGGTTATCTATCAGGTCGGTGTGATCCCCAGCCAGTACTACGAGGTGCTGGGGAACAAGGACTTCTCTGGATTCCAAGCAGTGACCGCCATCGCTCTGACCATGATTGTAGTGAACTCCACGGTAAGACAGGGCGGGAGCTCACTGGCTCCCATTGCTCCTGCAGTGATAAATGCCGGGTAACCTTGATGAAGGATCTAAGCCTGCCCTAGCTTGTTGGGTGGCTACACAGTCACTGCTACAGACTGCTAATTCCTGTTTTGTTTTGGGAAATGTTGGTTCTGCTGGCTTATCCCATCTGTCTCCTTGCCCTTGTTCCAGCTAAAAAGCTTCGACCAGTTTATCTGCAACCTGCTGTATGTGAGCTGGAGGAAATCTCTCACTGAATACCTGCACAACTGCTACTTCCAGGGCCAAGTTTACTACAGCCTGCACATTCTGCACGAGGACATCGATAACCCGTAGGCTGCCTGCAGCTTCTTTCAGCTTCTTGCTTTGCTTCTCCTGAAATGTTCTTCACCTTTTTCTGACCTCTCTGTATCTCTGGGTAGAGGTTTAAGCTGTAGGAGCTTTTTTGGCCTAGACACAGACACCCTCGTCTGCCTCAGGTGGGAGGTGATAGAGTCCCCTATCACTGCTCATCTTAACGGTCTTGCATGCAGGAGGTTTCTGTTGCAAGAAAAATGGAGTACCATCAGAACAGGTTTCCAGTGCTGCTATAAACCACACTGCAAAATCAGCACTTGGCACTTGATGTGAAGTAGCACAGTGCCTGGCTGGAGGCAGAGAACACTGCCTCATGCAGCCAGTGCGCTCGGGGCAGTCTCTGTCATTCAGTTTGGACTTTAACCACCAGAGTCTCCAGCTGAGTACAGTTATTAGTGCTTTTGAGTCACATCCCAGGGAGGCTTTGTTTTGATTCTGTATTTCCTCTTCCCTGTTCCTAGGAAGGAAATGTCAGGACTGAATTGAAATATGGGAGAAGGAAAAGTATTCGGTTCCTCATGGTTTATCCAGTCTGCATTTAGATCCTCTTTTAGTCCCTTTGTAGCAACCTCTGGCACAGCTGCAGCAAGTAGAAATTTTGCTTTTTGCACCACCCTGGTTACTGCAGAGCTGCTCTTTTAATCAGGCTGTGCAGGCAAGTCAGACGTCTCCCTTCCGTGGAACAGCATGCTGGCTGTGGCTGTTCAGCCTATCCTCACACACAGGGCACTGCTGTCACAGTTACACAGTTTGAAGAGTTAAAGAGCCTGCATTAGACATCATGTGAAAGAGAGGTGTTTTTTCCTTGTCACCAAGATGCACGATGCTTCCCAGGCAGTGTAGCACGTTGGCTATGGTTAAAAAGTCCTGCATACCCATCATTTCTTTTGGATGAGGGAAGGAGAGGGCAGAGGCCCCTCATCACATGACTGTACTGCACAAGTTTATTTTTAACTAAGGAGTGTGTTCACATTGTGCAGTGAAATGCATGAGATAACCGAGTCTATCTGCTCCAGAGCAATAGAGGCAGCTCTCCTGACCTCAGCAGATTAAAAGTGTGGGAGCATTTTTCTTTAACATCGTTTTGTACTCAAACATCCAGTTTTACTGTTTAGCATCTTTTTTGATGCCACTACAAAAATACTCTTTATGTTGCTGTTGTGATGAGAATTTTTTCCATGCACCAGGTAGTTAGGGAATGAACTAGACAATGAAGTGATACTTTCCAGTGTACAGCACAGACCAAACTAACTGTTAGATGCATTCTGTCATTCTTCTTTCCCATCCGGAAGGAGTGAAATCTGAGCTTTGAGTGGCATACAAACATTTGTGGTACCTAGCAGGGCATTTAGGTTGATGTTTGTGTCTTCACTGCATGTTGCTTAATAGCTTGTAGAAAGTAATATCCTGCCATGAGTCTATTGCATGAGTTAAATTGTAACATAATGGTAACAATTACAGTCTTAAAAAGGGAAAAAATGTGACTTTAATGTTGGAATGGAAGCTGGCCCAAAACTGAATTGATTGCTGTTGCAGATCAACAAAAGCTATTAGAGATGAATGTCATTGTGTCTGTATCTGCACTAATGGCTATAGCAGGATTCCAGCCCTGCTCTTTGTTCTGGGCTACAGCATTGACAGTCATCACCTTTCTGCTTGTGCTTAGGAGGTCGGAGACTGAAGCCCTTACCCATGTTCTTTGGACACATCAGGCACTGAGGGAGTAAATGTGCTAAAATCCTTTCAAGTTACCCCAAGCTCATCTTTTGCTCAGCAGTGAGGCAGATGGGATCTGGGGGTCTGTTGCCAACACAGGGGGAGGAGGCTTGGTGTGCTACTGCCTGCCCTTGGGTGGGGGTGGGTGAAAGCACTTTCTTCTTTGTAGCAAAGGGACCAGCTACTGACTCAGGGGTGGTTTCTGTGGTGGACTTAACAAATCCCTAATAGCTTTTGAAGGCCTGTGCTGTGCTCTAACCAGTCCCAGTAGCTCTGGTACTTGATATGGGGAACCAGGACAGAAGGTTTGAGGAAGAGTTGATGTTTTTGATAGTACAGGTGAAGGACCAGGAAGTAGTGAATGGGCATGCAGAGACCATAAGCACAGAGTGGACAGTGTTGCAGAAGGTGGAACAAGGGGTTAATAGAAGGATCGAGGTGGAGATAACAAGAACTGTTCTTCCTGGGTGTCAGGAAAGCCCTCGGGCCATACTGAGTCATGGAGGTAGTCTCCTTGTGGGGCAATTGGAGTCAGGCTGCAGGTCCCTCCCATGCAGAGTTCTTTTCATTCCCCCTATCCTAAGTTCAGGTAGTGAAACAGCCTGGCATATTCCCTGTTAGGGAGTTACTGTGCCCTGCACTGACTTGTTTTATCTTGAGGGCTTTAACAGTACCTCTCTGTGTTGAGCAGGGACCAGCGGATCAGCCAGGATGTGGAGAGGTTCTGCAGGCAACTCAGCTCCATGGCCAGCAAACTCGTCATCTCTCCCTTCACACTGGCATACTACACATACCAGTGCTTTCACAGGTAAGGACCCATCCAGCCCTGCTTCCCCACCTCTTATGCTCTTTTTTGGATCTTGGTACCAATGACTGGATGGTTTCACTGGAGATCTTGGAGGTCTTTTCCAACCATGGTAATTCTGATTCTGTGTTATAACTGCTGCTGCAAATCTGGGGGTGCTCTCACGTGTGTGTGAAGGGTCTCTGCACTCCAAAAGGACTTCTGCCTTGGGGATGCTGGAGTGTGCAGTAGTGGCCCCTAAACCACTGTGAAGGCAAAGAGAGGTGAGAGGTGAGGGCTCTGACTGCTTAAGCCCAGGGGTGCTGGAGTTTCCTTTTGCTTGGTGTGTTATCTGACCTCTCTTTCTCCTCCTCTGTAGCACAGGCTGGCTAGGCCCTGTGAGCATCTTCGGGTATTTCGTCATTGGGACAATCATTAACAAGGTGTTGATGAGCCCAATTGTGTCTAAACTTGTGCAGCAGGAAAAGCTGGAGGGGGATTTCAGGTGAGTCACAGAAGAGTAGCATTTTCACTGCTTTTTGGCAGCTCCTATGAGAGCTGCATTGTAATCCCTGTTCAGTGCTATGCTTGCAGCTATTTCTCTTGTCCATGACTTGTTGTCAGCTTCTCCCCAGCTGATAGAGACCTACCTGCTCAGGGCTGCCATAAAATCAGTGTTCTAAGCTTCCGGCACCTTTTTTTGGTGCTCTGTATCATGTCAGGTAGTGTCCTTGGTACAGTCTCCTGGTTGCTACCACCTGTCTCCTCTGTTAATGCTGTGGATGTGCTGAAGAAAATTGCCCAAGGGGGAAGGGTTGCCTCAGGGCTAAGACAGGCACAGTGAGCAGAATACCAAACAAATGTGCTGCTGAGCTGTCCCAGAATGATGTCACCTTGTGCCAAGGCTTGTTTTTCAGTGCCTTCTTGAGCCTGTCGAATATCTGTGGTGGGAGATGCCTCAGGTCATTGCTCTGACAGGTGCAAGATGAGCACATCTAGCAAGACTGATGGCTACATAGTTCACTGGACACTTATGCATGATCCTGATGATGTTTTATGGATTGTTCAGGTTCAAGCACATGCAGATTCGTGTCAATGCAGAGCCAGCTGCTTTCTATAGGTAAGTAGAAGAAATCCTGCCAACTTGGGGCATCTTCAGTGTGTGCTTGTACCCCAGAACTGCTGCAGTCTGTGCTTTCTGTCCCCTCCATCCTGCTGCAGGTGCAGGATTGTGGATCATTTGCTCCCCAATACAGTGTTTTCCTTTGCATTCTGTGCAGTTTGCAGAAATGCTTCACAGCAGCTGCAGGCGACTAGTTGCTGTCTGCCTACTGTCTAACAGTGGGCCCGACGCAGATTTGGTGCGGTCTTGGAAACTATTCTTGATGTTTTGCTGTGATCCGTACAACCTGAAAGATTTTTTGAGGTTTAATGAAACCTCTTGTCAGCATCTTGTCTAATGAAGCATCTTGTCAGGAGGTTCTCTTGGGGGACTTTTTGCAGATTGCTTCTGGTCCCATCCTGTTCCTGCTAACCTGCATGTCTTCTGTGGGTGTGCGAGATTTTTGTCTTGCTTTGTTACCTCTTCTTGCTTTTGTAGATCAGCCTGTGCCCTGACCCTCCCAGTACAGTACTGCTGTTCTCTGAGTTTGCTCGATGCCATTTACATCTGGCTGTAAAAAAGAATCACAGTTTCCAGAGCTGTGCATGCGGTTGGCATCCCAGCAGCACCTTCGCACATTGGGATGCCCTGCAGTGTATTGAGCTGCTGCTTGGAGCCTTTAGGGTGTTTCACAGACATGGCTAAAACCCAGCAAAAGGGCCACGGTTTTTCTGGAACGTGTGTTGGGGTGCCAGGTCAGTGGAAGGAGGTCATTGCTCAACTCTTGTCATGTGTCTGCCTTTGTCCTGCCTGTTGTGCAATCACGCTTCTTCCAGGAATTTAAGAAAGCAGAGACTACCCTATCTATGGACTTTCCTGACTGATATTGATTTGCTTGTTCATGCTGTTGTGACAGAGCATTTCAACTGTTACAGTGATCACTGAGGTGCTTTGATTCAAAATCACTGATTTTGTAAAAATTAGCATGAAACCTTGAATTAAATAACATCAATCTTGTTTTGCATTGGCAATCTGAATTGTTTTTTGTGGATAGTTTGTTCTTAATGGTTGATGCTAGTTCTTCTTAATCAAGAACAACCTCTAGTTACATCCCTTACTTAAGCTGCAGTACTGTTCCTCACAACTTTGTTCTTCATTCTATTTCTAAATGGAAAATGAATTATCAAACTAGAAAATTGTGTGTCTTACTTCATAGATAGAAAAAAATCCATTTATTGGGAAACTGGAGTTTAATTGAATTACTCTAAACCAGACATTTCCATGGTATGAATCTTAACTAAAAACAAAGGAAATTTTTAGGAGGACACATTCTCGGAATCCTGCAAAAGGAGGGTGTGTGGTGAGTGGCTTGTTTAATTGCCAGGCTTCCCTAGTCTTTAGAAGCTGTTAAATCTTGTCCTCTTGTACCTGCTGAACCACTGATTGTTTTGATGAAGGAAAAACAAAAACTGATCACTGTCACCATTTTTTATTGTTGTTGTTTTTTGTTTCTTGACTTCTGGCAAACTTCGAAAGTGAATGGGAAAAGAAACTGAAACAAATACAACAACCTCTCCATATCTGTAAAGAAATAATAGCTACCAAACACTGGTTGTGCACTTGAGACACAAGTTATGGTCCCCAGATTTTAACTCCCTGTGTCTTTGCTGAACATTCAATTCATCTGGAGTGAAACACAGAGCTCTGTCTGCATTTTGCCACCTGAGGGCAGCCCAAGCCTTGCAAATTAGAAGGAGCCTCCATACTTTGCTAAGGCAGTGAGTTGGAGCCAGGCTGTGCCTCCTTGCTGCCTGCTCTGGGAGTGCAGGGCTGCTAGCAGTGCAGGCAGCAAGGGAATAGGAACTTTGCCACTAGCTCAGGTTGTGGGGGATGCTTTTAGAAAGCTCCTGGGAAAGGGAGGGCTTGGAGGCTGGGGTCATCTATACTGTTGGCTTGCTGTCAGCTCCTGGATTTGCCTCTGCCCTCTGCTTTCTGTCTCCAGATATGTAGCAGTACTGTCCTGCTCTTCCAACCAGGCTTTGCTCCGAAAGTGCGTGTAACCTTGGAAGTGCTTTGCTCAAGGCTCATATGTTTCACTGACGGTGTAAAGCACTGTCTCACCTCCTTCAGTATGGGACAGAAATATCTATGGTCTCTGGAAGAGACCTGCAGGGCTACTTGTTTCAGTCAGAGTTGGTGAAGACATCTTCAGGAAGGAGCTTATGAGTGTTCGGTTCCATCTCAACAAAAACCTTGGAGACTGCAGTGACAGGCCATCCTCAGGCCTCAGCTCTAACCTGTTGGGGCGCTCCCAGAAGTGATGGTGCCATCTTATTTTACAGGGCCGGGCGAGTGGAGCACATGCGCACTGACCGCAGGCTGCAGAGCCTGCTGCAGACCCAGAGGGAGCTGATAGGCAAGGAGCTGTGGCTCTACAGTGAGTGGGGGACCTTGGGTGGTGAGCTGGAGCTTATGGTAGCTCTTAGGTTATGGGGAAGGAGAAGACTCTGTGTATGTGGTTGGAAGCTGTAGGATTTCTTTCCTATAAAGCTTGTCCCTTTATAATTGCCTCCTAAAAATCTTCTTCCTCTCATTGTCGCTGGGTCTAGGTTTGGGGGACTAAGTAGTGTCAAGACAGCTCTTCTTCATTTCTCCTGCATGATGAGCTTCTGAGCAGAACGAGAGGGAGAACCCTGAGCACAGTTGTTTCTGTGGTACTTTTGGCAGCTTAAGTCTTTCTACTTGTATGCTGCAAAGTAGACCTCATAGCCAAGCATCTCAGCCCGGAACTTCCTTTTTGCCCTTTTTCCTGTTTCTCTAGAGCCAGCCAGTCCTCTAAAGAGCAAAAACAAGCAGAAAAAGTGGTTTTTGCACCCTGGTGGTTTCCAAGCTGTGTCTGAGTGATGTTTCTCCACTCTGGGGCCTGTCCCAAGGTGCTCTTTTCATCCAGTGCTTGTGCTGTCCTGTAAGATGGGTTTTTATGCCCAAGTGCATTTTGAAAGGCTGAGACAGGATCTGGGTCTTCCTTTTGAGTGGGCTTATGGGTTGCACTGGGGACTGGTGGGAGAGAGGTTCCCACTCCAACTCACTGTCTCCTCTCCATGTGCTTCTGCCCAGTTGGCATCAACACCTTTGACTACCTGGGCAGCATCCTGAGTTACGTGATCATTGCCATTCCTATCTTTTCTGGGGTCTATGGTGACCTGAGTCCAACAGAACTCAGTTCCTTGGTCAGCAAGGTGAGATACAGATAATATTCCACACTGGGCAGGGGTTGAATTGTGCTGTGTGGGTTGTGCTTACTAACTGTACGGGGATCCCTGATGCCAGAGGTGAGCCAACACTAAGGCTTATGTTTGATTTCATATGGCTAAACCCTGTTGTGGAGGGTGAACAGGCACTGAGGATGGAAGTTTTGCATTGGGTTGGTGGCACAGGGGCTGACTAACTTGCAGCAAGTGACCTTGAGGATAGACTGATCCTGCTCATGGTGACATAGAACAGGAGCTTGCATGTGACTAAACTGGGGTGAAAGTGCTACCTAACTCATACTTCTGTATGTAAAAAGGGAGATCAGAACGTTTGGGTTTTTGGTGCTAGGCCCATAGAGTGCTGCAGATCTGGGTTATGTCCGTGGCTGCTGTCCCTGGCCAGTTTTGAGTCTGAGCTTTCTTGTGTTCACCCACTAGGCTGCTGGAGAGGAGCCTTCCCAGCCTGAGTTGTTTCTACGTACTCAAAACTGGCTTGTGATGGAGAATACAGAAATAAAAATAGCTAGATGAGCACTGCAGGCTGAAACAGCCAGCTCTGAACCATGTAGCGTGCTAGGGCATGGCTGGTGGCATGGATCTGTGTAACTCAGACAGGGTGAGTTTACAGACACTTTGCAGACACCATTCCTGAATGGCAGGAGGTGTAGCCTCTAGCTGGAACTGCTGTACAGAGCAGGGAAGCCCTGTTCTGTCTGAATGTAGCCATTTTCTCCTTCACTCCCCTTCATCCTTCTGGGATTGCTGACCCAGCTGATCTTTTTAGCCATTTTCTTGCAACCGTAGGAGAGGGGGCAAGCTTCCCATGTCAGTGCTGATCCTTGCTTTGTTGTTTGATTTATTTTTATTATTATTTTTTTTTTTTCCTCAGAATGCCTTTGTTTCCATCTACCTCATCAGCTGCTTCAGCCAGCTTATAGATCTCTCCAGCACTGTGACTGACGTTGCTGGCTACACACACAGGTGAGCTTCTGTGTTGGCAGGTCTCTGCAAGAGAGGTGAGTGTGAGATATGACTCTGCCCAGGTCTTTGCTAAATACGTAGGAAACGCTTGTGAGTGACTATGGACAAGGTTGGCAGTGAGGAGTTTTGGAATTGCCCCTGGCATTCGTGGAACTTCTTGTTTGTCTAGGATTGGTGAACTGCAGGAGACCTTGCTGAGCCTTGGCAGAAGAGAAAATGAAAGGTACTCAGAAGCCAAAGACTGGGACTCAGGCAGGTGAGTCTACCCTCAGCAGCATGTTGGCTTGCAGCTTACATGCCAGCATGTGGGGCTGTCACTGGGTGGAGGTGACTGGGAGATGCAGCCTGTTGCCTGCGGTTGATTGGAACTAGCAGCACAGTGTTCACTGTAACCTGGGATGTGTATGGCAAGGCTAATATTACAGAGGTGCAGGATGTCTAAGGTGCACGGGAAGGTTCCTGGTCTTTACCAGCCTCAGCACTGTCACTTACCCCCAGATTCTCTTTGTCTTTGTGGTGGTCCAGCAGTGACTCTGGGGAGGACTTGGAGCCAAGGGACACAGCTTTCCTTCTGGAGCAAGTGACGCTCTCAGTGCCATCCTCTGGCAAGCTACTCATCAAGGACCTGAGCCTCAGGATCTCACAAGGAGACAGCATGATGATCATGGGGAATACTGGCACAGGGAAGACATCTCTCCTGAGAGTCCTCGGGGGACTCTGGGAGAGCACACAGGGTAAAGACTGCAAGTTGCCATAGCCTTCTCTTCATCAATTAAGTCCGTCTTAGCTGAGTTTAAAAGTTGGCAGTGAGAAGTCGTGAGGCCAATGCCATTTGCAGTGGTGAATGTGTCACTGATGCATTTGAGCTGCTCCTTCTGTGAATCACAGACTATGCTCTGGCTCTCATTGCTTTGCTCTGTTTTGGAAATCCACCTTTTCTTGATATTTGTTATTCCACAGCAGTGGCAGGTAGTTGCAAGCAGGTGCTGCGAGCTTGACGTGAGTGTGTCTCTGTGCAGGGAATGTCCAGATGCTGACCTGCTTTGGCCCCCGAGGAGTGGTGTTCCTGCCGCAGAGGCCGTTCTTCACTGATGGCAGCTTGCGTGAGCAGGTGAGCCCCGGGACAGCTGGCCCCAGCCCTGCTGCCTCTGAGCTTGTGCCACCATCATTTTGTCCCTGATGGACTGTGTCCAGCTCCCTCTAACACAACCTCTTTTTATTTGTTAAAACAGGTGATTTATCCTCTGAAGGAGATCTATCCAGTTTCAGGTACATTAACAGGAAACTCATTAAAGCAGTTATTAATCCTTGTGGTTTCAGCTCTGTGTTCTGTACTCAGTGTAGCTTCTCCTCTACAGTACCGCACCAGGAATGCTCTGTTTCAGTTTTGTTGCACTCTGCTTTTCCCTGGAATATTAACTTTCCTATAGCTTTGGATTGGGTTTGCATTCTTCCTCTTTTGAGGAGAACACAATCTCTTTATACAGTGAGGACAGGTTGGCAGTACTCTGCATATTGTACTGTGACATATATGATACGTGTTCAGGCACCCTGCTGATTTCTAAACGTGCTGCTAGAATACATCTGATCTGTCTGGTATAGCCTGCTTTTTGGAAGCCAGTTTTACCTTTATCCATTTTTCCATACACTTCATCCTTATTTTCCATACACCTCTGGCTTTCACTGTTCCTCTTTTTCAGCTGAGGTCTCATGACCTTACACGCTGTTGAGGTCAGACCATGTGGCTCCTTTATCTTCCCTGCCCGCTTCCCAAGCCAAATCACACCTCCAATTTTAAGCTGCCACATCTTACATTTGTCCAAGTTTAAGTTTTTGTCAGAGTGAAGCCTAGACCCTTGTCTGTCTATCTGTGCCAAGCCTCAGGTCTATCTGTGGAGCCCAGCCATATTCTGGTGTGCTGCTCACAGACATGGCTTAAGGTGGATCAGTCTTTGGGAGCTCTCTGTGTGCCAAAGCTCAGGACTTGATACAGTTAAGTGGTTGAGTCAGCTATGCTGGACCTCAGGAGCTTCTCTAAACCTTCCCTCTTGTCTGACCAATTCCTCCTTGTAGCAATGGTCTCCAACATGTTTCCTGTACTTACACGCTTTCTCCCCTAGGATCTGCGGATGATGAGAGAATTGTGCAATTCCTGGAGCTGGCAGGGCTGGTGAGTCCCTGGTGGCATTGCTGCCTTCTTGACCGGTGCTACTGAGAGGGAAGAAGGAATGAGGTATTGTGGCAGCACATGCTGGACACAGGCGGGGAATGGTCTGTAGCTGAAATGGGACTGTCCTGGGAACAGGCAGAGCAGTTCAAGTGGGAGAAGAAAGGGTAGAAGGAAGAAGATGGTAAATCTTAGGGCTGTGTCCCCTCTGGGCTGGCAGGGTTGGGCCTGTGTTCACAAGTCTGCTGTGCTCTCTGCAGACTGATTTGCTGGCAAGGGCAGGTGGACTGGACAAGCAGGTGGACTGGAACTGGTAAGACCGCTCACTGTTTGTGTGAATTTATATGTTCCCTCTGGTTGGGGAGCTTCTAAGCAGTTGCCTGTTGTTGCTGGTCTTAGGAGCATCTTCTGTGTGCACTTGTGTCTTGTGGGTGGTAAGCAGTACGTGGGGCTGAAGGAATTACACCCTAAGCATCAATTTCCACATCAGCAACCATGTTGCTCTGCAGGAAAGTGACTGTGCATAGGGGTGCAGAGCCAGTGCCAACATGGAGGGGGGAGCACAGGGGCAGTTGTTTGCTGGGGTCTCCAACGTCAGCAGTCATAAACTTGTTTCACAAAAAAGATGTTTTTGTTAAGGGAGACTTTTTTATTTTGGCCCTGCTGCAGGTATGATGTGCTGTCCCCAGGTGAGATGCAGAGGCTCTCATTTGCACGGCTCTTCTACCTTCAGCCAAGATATGCGGGTGAGTGAGTGACTATAGAAGAAAGGCAGGACCTTTGCCATAAACAAAAGCTGGTGCAGAGGCTTGGCCATAGTGGTGATATTAGGTAGTATAGCACACAGGATTGAGAATTGAAAAATGTTTCTTTATCTGCATAGCATGGAACAAAGAAGCTCATAGTTGCAGATGGTTCCTAATTCATTTACATGTTTAAATGGCTAGTAGCTGCTGAGGGCTGTTGGAAGAGGTGTCGGGGCCAAAGTAGACGTGGGTAAGCAGAGCCATGTTAGCAGCAAAAGCCATGTTTAAGTCCTGCTCTTCTTCTGAAGTCTACAGCACTGCTCAGTGCAGGGACTCATGGATTGGAAACTAAAAGCTGTAGATTATGTGAGAGAAATAGAATTCATTTGTTCTGGTCTGTAGTACTTACCCTTAACTGACAGGGAGCTGCCCCAGTCCATCATGGCTACTGTATATGGGTCCTTGGCCAGGCACAGTGGTGTGCAGTCTTGGGAAGGCAACACCTTGGCTATCACAATGGTGAGGGCAGTACAGCAATGTGCAGCTTTTAAGGAAGATGAATGAGGCAACCAGTATTGTTTGGGTGGACTTGAGGGCTTAGGGGAGCCTTCCCATATAGCTGGCACCAGCTGCATCATTGAGGTCATTAAGCTTCTCCTCACATGCCTTCTGCAAATACTCTTGGTGAGCTACACTTAGTATGGGAAATGCTTTCAGCAGAAGACAATGACAAGCTGGGAGGGGAGAGATGTGTGGAACTTACAACTTGTCTCTCAGTGCTAGATGAAGCCACCAGTGCCTTGACAGAAGAGGTGGAACATGACCTGTACCGTGTGTGCCTTCAGCTGGGCATGACTCTGATCAGCGTGGGACACAGGGCCAGCCTGGAGAAGGTGAGATAGTGAGCAGCACTCCATGCCTTGGGGCAAGATGAGGAAATCAGGGCATCTCTGGTGAGCAGAGGGAAGCAAAAGGCTAGAGAGCTGCATTACAGGAGGACATGCCCTCACAGAGGCAACTCACATTTGTTATGGCATTGGATTTGCAGTTCCACAACTGGATTTTGAAACTTCATGGAGGGGGAAAATGGGAACTCACTCGATGTGAGAGGATGAAGCGGCCTCCATCCTGGGAAGAATGACATAAAACATTCCTGATCTGGCCAGCTTCAGAAACTACACACACGTGGAAGAGCTGCAGAACTCTCAGCAAGAGATTCAGTTGGTTAGTGCAAGCCCAATTATGGAATTTGCTGATGGACATAGGGCTAAGTCTAAACTTATACCAGGAGCAGGCATGTCCATCCTATCCTTCTTCCAGCCTCCTTGTTCCTCTCTGCCACTGAGAAGAGAAGGGATTGGACTGCTAGGTTGCCAAAAAAAAAAAAAAAAAAAAAAAAAAAAAAAAAAAAAAACCACACCAAAATAACAACACTGCCTCATGGCATCAAGGATGCAGTAGTGTGATGCTAGGATAGAACCTGATGTTCTTCTGTCTGTGCCTTGCTGGGGCCTCTGCCTCTGGTGCTACAGAATCAGCTTCTGAGCCTCTGGCTCCCCAAGCAGGAGGTGCATTGTAATAGGAGATGCATTGTAATAGGAGAAAGAGACTGGCACAGAAAAGAACATTGCTCTCATCTGCTTAAGATACACAATAACAAATAAACATTTTTGTATTAAAATCTGGAGTCAGCTATCCAAGGATGTTTCTGGAGAAGAACCAGTATGTGTTACCAGATTTCTGCCTCTTTTTCCTTTTACTCTTTGCTCTGGAGGAGTTACGTATTGACAGTGCTCTTGGACTGGAGAAGTGATTAAGAGCAAAGCAGGGATAGGAATAATACACCTACCTATAGCTGGTCAGTTGCTTTCTCTAAAGCTACTGCAAGGCACAAGGAGCCTGAAGGAAGGATGTTGGTTCTCTTCTTCGGGAGCAAACAGCTCTCCCTCCTTACTGTTGTGCCTGTTCTCTCCTGTCTCCTTTGTGTGTATGGAGGCAGAACTCTCGAGGGTCTCTCAGACTGCGCTGGAAGTACAGTCTGAGCACTTACTGGGCAGCGGTTGCTCAGTGACATTTCTGGACCTGACCCTAATTCTGTAGTGAAGGGGCTGGAGGTGCCATACTAGCAGTTCTTCTGCTGCTCCACAAGGCGCTTGTGTCCCTCTATGATCTGCTGCACAGCTTCATGGTCATCTAGGGTGGTTAGGTCCCCAAGCTCACTGGCTTTGTTCTCAACGATCTTCCTTAGCACCCGCCTCATAATCTTCCCAGAGCGTGTCTTGGGCAGCCGGCGTGTGACCTGAGCAGGGAGGAGTAGAGTTGATAGCCAAGAGAAAGGGGGTAGCCAAGCTGCAGAGGTGGGTCCTGATCAGCCTGAAGGAGTTACCTGAATGTACTCTGGAACTGCATACTTAGCGATCTTCTTGGAGATCAGCTCCTGTAGCTCAGCAGCAAGAGTTTCCTCCATGTACTTGCTGTCCTTCTTCAGCACAATGAACACGTAGGCTCCTGGCAGAAGGACCACTGTTACAGACCACCATGTGCAGTGTGGTCCCACAAGGCTGTTATGGGTAAGGTACCTCTGTGCTGCCTGCCCTGAGGTGCTTTGTAGCCTGAGCTCTGTAAATGCTGTCATACTATTTCCTTACACAAAGCCAAACTGGCCTTGCATGAAGGTTCTGATAACTGCTGAGGATACCCAGTAATATGCTGTGCCGTGGGGGTTGGTGTGGCATTTCAGGAAAGCATGCATCTCACCTTCTCCCTTGATCTCATGTGAGTAGCCGATCACAGCAGACTCTGCCACTGCCACATGGTGGTTCTGAAACAGAACAGGGGTGGAATTCACAGCTGCTGCCCAGGAATTCCCTTGATCCCTCCACTGCAGTCAGCAGTGACATGGAAACAAGGAAGGGCCTCTGATGACCTTTGCCCCATCTTCTCCTTGCTTCAGTAGGTCTCTGCAAACTTATCTCCCCCTACTCCAGCTGCTTTAGGCTTGCACCTTCGAGGTCCCGCTCGTGTGCCTCCAAGGCTGCTCCACCAGTTCCCACAAATTTTATATAGCTGCTATAGTTGACATCGAGTTGCTTCAAGAAATGTGCTTGGCTGCTACTTTGGGATTCATCCCCTCAGAGCATGAGACTTACCAGTCTTTGCTACAGAGAGAAGGGAGATGGAGCATGGGAGCAGCAGAGCTCAAAGACAAACGAGACCAATTAAATGGATCTGGCAGAGGGGAAAGCTTAGTGCTGGGCTTCATGCAACTGTTGCGTACGTACTCAGGAGCATCCTTAAGGGGAAGAAAAGGCCTAACTAACCCTTGCTAAGGTGGTATCAGCATTGCCAGGCCTGCAGCCTTACATTAGGAAGAGTCTGAGTCAGGAGGAGAACAGGGAAGTGGAAGAAAGGGTTGTTCCCACAGGCAGCAGTGGTCCAAAACTGCTCCCAATGGCTCCAGCAGCACCACGGTTCTGGTTTGGTGTTTCAGAGACCTTCCTCAGCACCACCACTGCAGCTCCACCACCCCTGGGACAGCTTTACTTCTTCTTACCACAATGTCTTCCACCTCTGCAGTGCCCAGCCGGTGCCCACTGATGTTAATGATGTCATCCAGGCGTCCCGTCAGCTGGTAATAGCCTTCACTAGTGCGATACACACCATCCCCAGTGAAGAAGAACCCTGCAGAAGCCAGAACCATGCTGTAGCTGCTTGTTACAGCTAGAATGAGCTGTGAGCCAGTAGCTTTCCCTCCTTGACAACTTATTTGTCAGTACTGGGTCTTGTGGTCTCTACTCCTTTCTGTCAGGTGCTCAGGGAGAAGGTAGGGATGTTCACTGTCAGCCTTCTGCCTGTCTCAGTACTTGCTCCATCATCAGGCTCTTGCCCTAATTCTGCAGTATGTTGGCTAAAGATCCACTTTTCTCATCCCTACAAGCCAGGAACACCTTGATGCTGTGCAGGTGCTCGTGCAGCTGGTTATCTCCTTTGCCTAGGCCTGCTCATTGCCTCTGGGTGAGGATCAGCAGCTGGCAGGATTTGCAGGAGGAAAGCATCAAGAGGTGCTAGTGAGGATTTAGGAGGCAGAAGGAAAAATAAAGTCCTAAAAGAGCCTGGGATCAAATAGCAGGGCAGGGGGGCTGGGGGAAAGACCCATTCCCATGGTGATGCTGAGCTCTCTATCATGGGGAATTGCTGAAAATCTGTGGAACAGCAAAGCAACAAAACCAGCTTTCCCTAGTCCTGCCCCATGTAGAAAACTAGTAGTCAGACTGAAGTACATTCCACCAAGCACCTCCTCAAGGACTTTGTGTATTTTTCTTACCTGGATAAGGAGCCAGATAGGTTTCCACAAACCTCTTATGGTCTTTATAAATGGTTCGAGCCATACCCGGCCAGGCTTGTGAGATGCAAAGGGCTCCAGAGACATTATTTTCCAAAAGGACATTTCCCTGTAAAACAGTTACATTTTAGTAACCACAGCAAGAGAAATCAGGTTGTTCAACTATTGCTTATTTTCAATACTGCCATAATAGCCCCACAGGGGAAATACCAGGGAAGACAGTGAGGAGAGTCCTGTGCCCCAGCTCCAAGGGACAAGCCAAGCCTCTTCCTGCAGTCATCTCCAACCACCTGCCTACTGCACTGGGCTGCAGGGCCCCACCAGGGAGGTTATCTGTCCCTTCACAGCTTCTTCAGCAGGTTTTGAGCAAGGAAGTCTCAGCAGAGCCCACCTAGTCAGAACACAGGACTAGGAAACAACTTCACTTCCATGCTGCTTGGAAGAGGTTGCCACCAGCTTCACCATTGACCCCTTTTCAGTAAAGAACTGATTTAGCAGAGGTGAGAAGAATAGTGTGCTTACGTATCTATTCCCAAGAAGTACAGGCTATAGGCAATCACAAGAAAATGAGCTGAACTGGCAGCTGGGCTGACGGCTATAAATGTACCTTATCATCCAGTACAGAGGGACTGATGCCAAAAAAAGGTCTCATGGCCATGCCTGGAAGGATTTTGTCTCCAGGGTTAGAAGGACGGGGTGAGATACAGATGCCTCCTGTTTCTGAAGAAAAAAACAAAAACAAAAAGCCCTGTGTAATGCATATCAAAGCCAGAGAAAGAGGAAAGCCAGATAGTACTGTTTGAACATCAGCCTTTGCCCTGGATCTCAGTGTACCCTGCCAGCTACAGGCTGGGTCAGGGTTTGCCAGTGAGCTGAGGAAGGCTCTCTGCACATTTAATTCATCTTAGGTCAGATCCCCTTGGTCATCTCCCCCATGTTTCTCTGGGTTTAATTTCTATCATGTTTAAATCTTGGTTATGTTTTGGTGTCTATAACCCCTTGTTTCAGGGGGTTGCTTGTACAACCATGCCAGTAACCATTGTTCCTATTTAGCCAACAAAACAGCAGGTCACTCTTTAAACCTGGCAGAAGTGAAGCTGGCCATACCTGTAGCCAGGGCCAATACACATCTTACCTGTTTGCCACCATGTGTCCACAACAGGGCACCGTGTCTCACCCACCACACGGAAGTACCACTCCCATGCCTCCTTGTTTATGGGTT
The DNA here is from genome assembly GCF_026119805.1 of Tympanuchus pallidicinctus. Lineage (NCBI taxonomy): Eukaryota > Metazoa > Chordata > Aves > Galliformes > Phasianidae > Tympanuchus > Tympanuchus pallidicinctus. Next base: position 37,061,077 of record NW_026294747.1, on the reverse strand, counting down.
CACCCACTGCAAGGGGATCAGAAAACAGGACAGAGCCTGGTTAAGGTCAAAATTGCAGCTTACTAGGAGCAGCTCACAGAGCCACCCCCAAACTATGTTGGTTCTCCACCTCCTGCCAGTCCAGCCTATGCCACCAGTGCTCACCTGAGCCAAGAACTTTGAGAGAGGAGCGGTCATATTTCTTCACCCATTCATCACCATATCTCAGGAGCAGGCGGATGGCAGTAGGTGCCCCATAAAACTGATTAATTTTTAACCTCTCCACTGTTTCCCAGTAGCGTCCTGGAACACAAACAGAGCCACTAATCACTTGCTCACGTCCCCCAGCTTCAGACTGAGGGAGAGAAGGTGAGAATAAGACTTCTCTGACCCTCAGCCAAACTAACTCCCATGAGCTGGCACCAAGGCCACCAGCCCGCTTACGTGCCATGGATCTTGCAGGTGGCTGCACTACATCCCAACAACACCTCTCACTCACCAGGGTTGGGATGAACAGGAGTGCTCTCAAAAAGGACTGTGGTGCCACCATTGCAGAGGGGGCCATAGACAACGTAACTGTGCCCTGTGATCCAGCCAATGTCTGCCACACAGCCAAAGACATCCCTGTCCTGATAGTCAAACACGTACTGCAACATGAAGGAGAGACAGTGAGAGGTGCAGCCTAGAGCCTGGACCTCCCCTCAGAAAGAGGCACAAGCTCTAGTTTTAGTGTCTGCCTTCCCACCACCCCAACATGTTAGGCAAGGCTGAATAAAGCATCCTGCAACAGCAAAACTGGAGAACTTCCTGTGTGAGGATGGTCCTTCCACACTTCAAGGGGAGGGATCACAGTAAGCAGAGGACAGTTGGCTGCAAACTGGAGCAGTAGGAAATGAGACAAGCCCAGTCGAGGGCAGAACTGAATGCTATCAGACTGGCAGCAGCACATCATCCTTCATTTTGTTTGCTCAGCACCAGGAGCACAGGCTGACAGCTCCTTGTACGGGACAGCTGGAAGCTGGGTTCTCCAGGGCCTCAAGCACTCCAGAGGGCTTGTAATGGAAACTTCGCTGCCTTTCTGTTTTTTTTTTTTTTTGTTGTTGTTGTTTTTGTCTGTTTGTTTTTAAGTCAGTCAGCAGCAGTCTGTCCCCTTCACCTAAGCAACAATTCACACCAATCCTGTGTCATGGTTTGCAACATTCTTGAGTGCTAACATGAGCACATGCAGCTTGCTCCCTGCTTTTCCACCCCAGGACAGCAGTAAGGCTGAGCAACACACCCAGTGATTTGATCTAGGTTGAGGCAGTAAAAAAGAGGAAAACCAAGATGGCAGCTTGGAGGAGTATGTATTCAGGAGTCCCAGTGCAGGAGAACATGTTGCTGTTCTTCTCTACTTGTATGTGGATGTGCCAGGCTGCTATCATGCTTTGCTCTGGATAAAGATGAGCTCATCGAGCGAAAAGGTGATACATCTATTCCCTGCACTGCCTATGAATAGCAGGCTCATGAGCACTGTGTGCATAGGATTCATTACCTTGTGTGTGAGAGCAGCAAACAGGAGATAGCCAGCCTGGGAATGAACCAGGCCCTTGGGCTTGCCTGTACTGCCAGATGTGTAGAGAAGGAACAACATGTCTTCGCTGTCCATGGCAACTGGCTCACAGTATGCATCCTCCTTCATCATCTCCTGCAAGAGTCAGCACAGCAGTCCCCAGTCAGGGTCTTACAGACTCCCTGAGCTGTTTCACAGGCCCCCAAGCCTTTCTCTGCCACCCACACCACCCATTCCCACCACTTCGTCTTTCCTCTGCATCTCCTCTCCCCTTCTGTGCCTGAACTCCCTTGCCTTGCAGAACTGGCAGACGCTTTCCTCCATCAGAGCAGACTTGCTGAGTAAGAGGCAGCTATTTTTACACAGCTACTTTTCTGCCCAGCACAAGGGCCTCCCAGAAATCCTTTTGAGCACAAACTGCTTTCAGAACTGATGAGCAAAGGCTGTACATTGCCTGCCCAACAGTACAGTTGCTGCAGGAAGCTACCAATTACTTCTTCTGAGAAAGTCCTGAACTCGCATGCAGCTGCACTGCTATAGGACAGTGATCCCTCTTTACTTCAAGATCCACTCTTCCACCCTACCCTGATCCCAGCATCTGAGCAATACCCAAGGGAGTGGCAGGAGCCCTGGGCAGACCCTCACCTCCTCCAGCAGAACATCCAGGGCTGTCATGGGAAGCTGGCTGTCCGTCCTCATGGACACAAGGACACGTTTCACTCCTGGGCAGTGCTTCACAGCCTCGTCCACTGTTTTCTTCAGCTCCACAACCTTGCCACCTCTCAGCCCCTGGTTCACTGTGATCACCGTCTCCGACTGGGCTGCAGAAGAGCCACATAAGTAAGCACATAAGCCACCTGTTCCCCCTCCACACAGCACACACCAGTCTAACCTTCCCATGGGATGAAAGACACTCAGTGAGCCCCCTGCCATTTTCGTGGAGTACTGCTGCCTGCTCTGTGGCCATGCAACACAACAGGACGTCCCCCCCTCCCCCCATCAGCACAGATCCATATCAAGTCTGCACCTTGGCAAGGCTCATTCCCCTAAGCCCCCAGCTGCCAAACAAACAAGCTCAGTGGCGTCCCCAGATGGCAATGCTGGATGGTGTCCCTGTTCCCCATTGGCTCTTACCATCCCGAATCCTGTCTGCCAGGGACTCTGCACTGAACCCAGCAAACACCACAGCATGCACAGCCCCTATTCGGGCACAGGCCAGCATGCTGGCCACTGCCAATGGGCACGGAGGCATGTAGATTGTCACCCTGTCACCTCGTTTCACCCCCTGCCGTTTCAGGGTGTTGCTCAGGCGGCATGTCAGCTCCAGCAGCTCCCTGCCCAAAGAAGCAATGCATAGTTAGGGATTTTCTTGCAAATCCGCCTCATATGCACAGAGGCGTATGAGCTGGGGGTGCCCCAGCCTCCCAAGGCTCTAAAGCCACAGGTCTGCACTTCAGCGCCCTGTGCAGGAAGTTCTTCTAAGTCCTTTTACAGCTGTAAAATAGCAGTGGGAAGGAAGTAGGAGACCATCACCAGAGACAGGCTGTTATTTATGGCAAAGAAATTAACCAGAAGGGTCTGTGTGCAGAGCCTGGCACCGCCACTAACAGCAGTAGAAGCCAGCCCTGGATCCAGTAATGGCCACTAGCAATCCCTATGGCTCAGCCTGTCTATCATGCCTCTACTGACTTCTCCAATGACAACCTAGGTATTTCTCACCAGCCCTTACAACAATGGGAGTGACACACCCTGCCCTGCAAGGCCAGGGGCTTGCAAGAGGAGTCAGATATCTTCACCCAGCAAATAAAAACGGGTCCTTTGCTCAGTTATAGGTGGGAAGGTCAAGTCCTCCAGAGCTCTGCCTACCAGTAAGAACAGCTGTAGGAAACTGTGAGCAAAACAATGTCACTGCCTGAAACAAGAACTTGGCTGTCAGTGACTCATTTCATAGAAGGTCTCTCCATGAAAGGAGGTTGGCAAACCCTGCCAGCCAAGCCTTCCTTGTAGAGCATTTATCTCTCAGTCACCAGAAACCTTGGCAGGGACCCCACAGGGATGACCAGGAGACAGGCTGATGCCTCAGAGTAGCACAGGCAGGCCAGCAGCCGCCACGCTGGTGATCCACTTATGGGAAGAGATGCTGTGTCCTCTTGCAGGACACACATCAGTGAAGCAGACCTTTGCTGTGTGTGCATGTCTCACATGTGCTCAGAGGTATGCACTGACCTGTATGTGACCCGCAACTCCTCTCCTGGTTCATCCTTCTCCCAGATTAAGGCCACTTTGTCTGGGGCTACATGGACATGTCGGTCCAAGCAGTTCACTGGAAAAGATGACTCAGTATCACTGCTAGAACTTCCTGTTCTCAGTAGCACAGCCTCTGCAGGTACTAGCTGGCACCCTAGCGTGTTGCGCTCCTCAGTTTCCCAGTGCACATTGAACTCCACTATCAGCATTCTTAACCACAACCTAACACAGCTTGGTGCAGGAGTTGCCTTAATCCCTTGAAGGTCACATCCATAGTGCCAGCTGTGGGCCCCAGAAGGCCTGGTAAACATTAACTTATCCACCATTCTGCCCTTGCTACTGCCTCTACAGGGAAATGTGGCTACCCTTATAGCAGTCATGCTCCTAAATAACAAATGTAGGATGTGGAGAAAATCTGTGTATGAAGATTGCAGAGTGCAAGACAAAGCAGAGCCATTCATGTACAGCACTGGCCTCCCAGGGGCAGTGAGTCATTCAGCCTTTGGCTGCAGTTCTTTTAGGAAATTTCTTGCACCTCCAGCTGTAGCATACTCATTAGAAACCTTGTTACATTCAGTGTTTTCCTTTCTTAGATTACCTGCTCCTGAAGCCATGGGATGACCCAGCAGCCTGTCTGCATTTAAAAATACCTTTTTCTCCTGAACACTTGTAGCTTTGCGGGAGGAAAAGAAGCAAACCAACCAGCCCAGGAGTGGGAACAGGAAAATCTCCAGCTCCCCTGCCCAAATAAGCCTCATAAGACCTAGTTTTGGGAAGTTTTGTTGTACTCTTTTTTGAGCTCTGGGACCAACAGCAGTGCAAGCAGGAACACGGTGCCACCAGTCTCTTCTTTTCCTCTGGTAGCACCCTTTTGCAGTAAGGAGAAGTATCCCATGACTAAGAGGGCCAATGGGACTTTTGGGGGAATTCCATCACTCTAGCACGTTTTGCTTCTGGGGCCACAGCACTTCACAGGGTGGTATCTACAGACACTTACAATCACAGAATCACTTACGTTGGAAAAGACCCTTAAGATCATTAGTTCCAGCCATCAGCCTGACATTACCAAGTTCACCACTAAATCACATCCTTAAGTGCCACATCCACACATCTCTTAAATACCTCCAGTAGTCCCCTGACTTCCCTAGGCAGCCCAGTCCAGTGTCTATAAAATTCTTCCTGCTACCCATCCCACACCTCCCCTGGCACAGCTTGGTGCCGTCACTGGGCTCTCGTGGGCTAAAGATCAAAAGGACTCCCCCAGTACACAGCAGGCAGAGAGCTCCCTCCCATAAGACAACATGCAGGCAGGCCTTCCCCCCCACCCCCCTATCTCCTGGGTAGGGTAAGAAGCACCCTCCCTCCCCAGTACACCCTCAGCCCATCTGTGAGGCATCAGGTCCCCTCACCTGCCACGTTGAGCTGCCCCCCCAGGAACCAGGCAGCCCGTCCCTGCTGCAGATCACAGTCCTGGACAGAGTGGAAGGGGGTGATCCAGGAGAGCCGACTCCTTGCCAGCGCTCCCCAGAAGGCATCCCCCTGCTCCACCGATGTCTTGTACAAGCCCTGGTGATCCTGAGCTTCCGGGAAGGAGGCAGCTTCTGGCATGTAGGCAGTAAGAGGGCCCTGGCTCCAGGACCGAGCACTCACCAACCCATAGAGACATCTGGAAGCCCAGGGAAGAGCTCTGGGGCAGCAAGCCCTAGTCAGCAGCCAGGCCATAGTCACAGTGCAGCAGATGAGTTTCAACTCTTCCTAAGGAGATATGTACTCAGAGTCCTGACAAGTTCCACCCCTATGGGAGCTGGAACCCAGGCAGAGCCCCTGTTCTGGAAGCCCAGGGCACCCCTTGTCCCATGCACCTCCTCACTGTTGGAACTGCACAGGGAAAGAAACCCAATCCCTATAAAACAGAGAGGAAGGGGTGGGTTTTATAACTATTTGACTGAAAATAACCTTCATGCTAATCTGAGTCCTGCTGGCCTTCCCTGGATAGCAGCCAGCTGCAGCGCGCGCTCGGGGTGCCCATGGAAACAGGTGCTGGGCCAGGCTGCCTCAGCTGCTTCCCAGGTTTATCTCCTGCAGCTGTCACCTGGATGAGATACCCCATCCATCTCCTGCTGGGCACATACCGTTTCTCCACAAGGCTGGGCTGGGCTCTTTACCTCTTCTAAATGCCTTAGAACAGCTTGTAGCAGCACTAATTGAGGTCTTGGTGGAGCAGGAGGCAGGCTTGGGTGAAATACTGCAGCCTATCTCCTCACTCTGAGATCCCCAGCACCTGTGTAGTGGAGCGAAGCTGCTCCTGCCTCATTACAGCTTTCTTCTGCCCTCCTTTCCTTTGGGTCCAGCACCTCTTTGTGCTGCTTAGAGCTCACTGAAGTATTTCTGGGTAAGGTCTGAAACCTCACCCTTCTCAGCTTTGGCTGAATTCATTTTCCTTGAAAAAGTGACCAGACTCACACAACATATTCCAGTTTAATTTTATTCTTGTTTGTATCTTTACAGAAAATGGCACATAAATCACAGGTTCTGAATGACTAGAAGTTATTACAGCTCCATATCTCAAACACCTCAATACTGAATTCTTTTCTCACTGTATGTACATTATTTACACACCATGGGCTATAATCTAACACGTCAAACAAACGGGTGACAAAGACAAATGGGACTGGATGGAAGAAGTTAATTCTGACAGAATTAAAACAGCAGCTCTGGGAAGAGGGTGCCTGATCGGGACAGAAGGGAGATGTCAGCACAAGATGCTGTGAAGAACAGCAGGTTTGGCTGCATGGGTCTGCGTGCACACGTGGGGTCGGTGAGGAGACGTATGTACACATTACAGCGTGTGCCAGGGCTGCGTCTGCATGGCTGTCATTCCCTTCAGGGCTCAGAAGGAGAGCGGGGCAAACTGACTTCAATAAATACCTTGGGAAAATGTCTTGTCTGAGAGGGTGTGTGTGGCACTGGCCTCCAAGTGCGTGTGGGGAAGATGACAGTGTAGGCTGGGGTCATTGGAGGTTTGAGCAGGAAACGAGACATGGTGTCTGCAAGCTAAACCTGCTTTTTCTCACATAATGGAGGCAGAAATCAGCCCCTCCAAATCTGCAGCCCCATCCCAGCAGCTGTCAGTGCTGAGCTGGGAGAGCTGTATAGCAGAGGCTCAGCATTTCACACACACAGGGCCATGGACTTATCATACCAGGGGCAGTGGGGTCCTCTGGGGTGTGGAACACAGTGGAATGCAGTGTGAGGTGAAGGGGAACTGGGCTTCACTGGCCTGGAGGGGGCTGGATGGGGCCTTAAGCTAGAGCCAGACCCACAACCTGAGGGACCTGGAGCCGCAGCCTGCCCTGGGGTGGAGATGGAGATGGGGATGGGCTGGGGTAAGGAAAGCCCTAGGAGTGGAGGAGTGAAGGACAGGGCTGCGCTTCAGGGGAGCAGGCTGGGGGCACCCCTGGGTAGCCCCACATGAAGAAACCAGGGCCCCACACTCTGGGTGGGTGCAGCCAGGAGGCCTGGCCATCAGAGGGGGCTGTGACCCCCAGAGGGCACAGTATCTGTCAGGGTTGGCTTCCACAGCCTCTGTTTCCCTAGATCAGCTTCTCCTCCTTCTGTGATGCACTGGACTTCTCGGTCTGCCTCTCATCCTCTGCCACCTCCTCCCCTTTCTCTGGCTTCCTCGGGGTGTCCCCCGCAATGGTCCCCAGGACTTTGGTGCTGTGCTCCTGAGCTTTGGCCCTGAGGGCGGCAATGCTGTTTTCTCTCAGTTCCTCCTGGGAAATGGCGGTTTTGGGATCCGAGCCCCTCTCTTCCTTGTCACCCTTGTCAAGCTTGGGCAGGGCCTGGCGCTCCACCTCCGTCTTCCTCCCCGCCTCAGCCGCTGCCTCCAGAGACTTTTTGTGCATCCCTAAAAAGAATTGTTGGTATTCGGGTTTAGAAAAGCGCCTGGGCATGGGAAAGCCATCTTGAACTGAAAACAGCAAAGATAAAGAGAGGCCAGAATTAAGGAAAAGCAGAAACCCTTGCTTCAAACAGCAGTCATGGCACGCCAGGCACTCTGGCCCCGCGCAAGTGCAGCCCTGGCTCAGTAGGGATGAGGGTCTTAGATACAGCAGGGGCCTGGGTCCCTGGGGTCATTTGCTACTTGGATCGGGGAGGTTTCCCTGCCTTTCTCTATCAGTTCCTCATACAACCCACCCCTGCCTCCTCAGATTCATGCAGACAGAAGGACAGCCCACTGTTAAGATGCCCACAGTCAGTTCTGGGACAAAACCAGCCTGAAAGTTCAGAAAGTAGGAAGCAAAGAGCAGGAGCACATTAGGGTAACCACTACATCCACTATCCCTCCTCCACAGCAGACAAAGCAAAACAGGGCAGCAGTCCAGCTTTGTGGGTGCCCAGAGGAAGGGAAGTGGGATGAGTACAAGAGAGGTCTTGGCACTCTGTACAACTTTGCAGGGATCCTGAGCAAGCTGGAATCCCATCAAGTTTTCTCCTCACACCCCTCTTCATCCTGACCTCCTTGCCACCCCTGTGAGGCTGGCTGCTCTCTTACCCAGGAGCCACGGGGCACACGATTCCATGATGCCGTCCTTGGCTGACTTGAGGATAGACTCAGGCAGTGGGATGGAGTGACGCACCATGGCTCCATAGAGTCCGTACTCGGCCATCACGCTGCTCCGGCCCCAGCACTTCTCTCGCTTCCGCCACTTAGCCCGGCGGTTCTGGAACCAGACCTGGAGTGGAGGATAGGGAGGGTTGTGAGCATCGGGGGCAGCAGATGTGATATCCCATCCCTGCACACGTGTGCTTGTGCAAGAGGATGAAGATAGGCACATGTACACCTTCCCAAAAGCCTCATACAACAGTCACTGGGTATTTCTCTCCCTCCTCCTTGCAGGAACAACAAGGGCCAAGCATGAGAGCAGGTCCCATCCCTCCCTGCAGGATGTAATTAATTTGCCATTGCGCTTTTTTCCAGCAGAGTTTGGCTCTCATGTCTTGGATTTGCTTTCATTATTTACTGGGCGCCTGAGCTGCAGCAAGGGGCTGTGTGCTGCAGTGCCACAGGGACAGCAGAGCTGGGGGAGATGCTCTGGATAGGCAGGAGAAGAGGGAGCTGATCTGTGCCGCTTGCCTTGAATTCCCTGTTTGAAAAGACCCACATCTTCTCAGAAAATTGGCAGAATAATCTCCAAGCTGTGACCTGGGGGGCAGCGAGCACAGACGCGGGCGGAGGCAGGGGTGGCTCACAGAAATCTATTAGCGCTCGCTCTCCGATTTCCATCCCTCTTGTCTTGCCTGCCCTCCTCCCTCCCCACAACCCCTCCCTTCCCGCAGAGCAGAGGCATCAGCTTTAGATGAAAAATTGCTCGAGGTCTATTCAGAAGGAGGCAAAGGAAGAGTCAGCCCCAGGGGCAGCCCAGGCCTGATTGAAAAATAAGTTAATTTCAGTTTGAATCGATGGGCCTCAGGCACTGAAATATCACGGGAAATTAAAGCAGCAGGTCCCTGGGGAACCACGCCATTGACCTGCGCTAATTAATGCCATGGAGTTACCAGTCGCCTCTCCAAAAGGCAGCCCCTCCCTCCCTGTGGACACCCCAAACACCTCCTCATTTAACTAATTAGACTCACAGAAAATTGGGTGTTAATTTGTTTAGGATTTTTTTTTTTCCTCCTATTTTTTCCCTCCCTTTCCCGGAAAGTACACGGCAGAATGGAAATGAATGGCGGGGTCTCGCTGGCAGATGGATGCTCGGGGTCACTCCGCAATCTTCTCCAACTTGATTGCTTGATTAGGTCGTTAGCACATTAAAAAAAAAAATTGCTTGCCGTCTGGCGCTGGCCTGATGAGTGGGATGAGGCGGGAATCGCCTGGGTAATTTATCTTTTTATACTGCAAAGAATTTGATTTCAATCTGCAGATATATGGAGGTGCCTTTGACACCTGTTTAACATTACAGAGCTGACAGCTTAACCCTCTGTTGCCTCAGCTGTGGGGGAGCAGGGGCTGCAGGGGGGAGCACAGAGGGTTCTGAGACCCCCGGCTCGTGGGGGCAGTGAGACCTTTGTCTGGGTGCAGCCTTGCCAGGCCCCTTCAGAGCACAGTGAGCTCACCTCTTTCACCTGCCTGCCCAGAAGAGACTGCACAGCATCCTCTGCAGGGATGGAAGACATGGGCTCGGCAGCTGTGATCCCAGATTGTCCTGGCAGAAGACCCCCTGTGCCCAGCAGAGGAGATGTTACAGCCAGGATGCTTCCTGCAAAATCCAGAGGACAGCACCTGCCAAACTGCCTTGGTCTGGAGCTGAAGTGACACTTCCCCATGTACTCAGAACGGCTTGCACAAATGTTCACTGGGATTTTCAATCAGACACAGTTTTTTGTTTTTTGGTTTTTGTTTTTTTTTCCCACCAGGTACCAAGTGGGCAACTTTTAAAAATCTCTTCAATTCTTATCTTCAGGTGCTTCCTCACTGAGGCTTTCACTACCTGCCTTCTTTCCCTTCTTCCTGCCTCGTTTCCCCAAACATCATACTCCATGCTCCTCAGGCTCCCCCTTGCTCCATGGCTCTCAATCCTGCTACAGCAGTGGTCTCTTTTAGTGCTGCCCCAAAACCTGCAGCAACAGAACATCTCTTCTCCCCCAGCATGAGCAAAAAAAATGCAGGAGGCAGCCCAGGTTTTGCCATAGGCAGACCAATTTTGACTGGTGCTGGTGGAAAATTTTCTGACAAAATGCTGATTCAGTTATACATAAATGCTGCCTCTGGTCAGTGGAAGAATAATCAAAATTACCTATGGGTTTCTTCTCAGTGTTGTATTTTAATCTCGTCCATGTAACAAGCAAGATCTACGCTACAGTGCCAAATGGGCAAATCAAAATGACATCAACAGCCTTGTAAGGTCATTAGATTTCCCAAATCAATTTTTGAAATTTGATGGGAATTTCCTCATGGTTTTGAAGTGGGAAAAAGAAACGTTGAAATGGCAGAATTTCTAGCAGGAGGGGCTGTCCGTCTTGTTTTGACACCAGGACCTTAACCTCAGATAGGATCTCAAGTGAAAGTAGTGGTGCTCAATGTCAAATATTCCAAGGCCAGGACCCAGCCCAGCTCCTCTACCACCACCCCATCCCACACATCATGGTGAGATAAGCTCCAGTATGGCACCTGCAGACTCAATGCAACACCATTGTGGATGGGCAGAGTTATTCTCTGGGGCCCAATCTAGTGATTTTGCTCTCAGTCATATAGCTCCTCAGTTAAGACTTTGTTTTGGGAGAAGATCTTATTCTTTTCTTAGGATCTCTTGACACATTACCAAAATTTTCTTATGCCTCCATTGTGCAACATGGAGATTATTATTAGTGCTGAGGTACTTAAAGTGGTGTTGGTGCATCAGCCACAACTTCTGAAAATAGAGGTATTGATTGTAGGTATCCCACTTTTCCTTCCTTTATAGTTGTTCTTCAGTTTACTTTAAATTTTGGTATTTTGTCTTCTTCAGCTGAAGATTTTGCTTTCAGGCGTTTGTTCTACAACTTCCTCTGACTTCATAAAATTTGGTCTGCTTCAAGTAATGTTAACTCTGCCTATATTTGGACTTGTCCCTTCCCACCCCATGTGCTCAGCTTTATGAAATGCTGTATTTACCCCTGCAGCTTGCCTTTCACTTGCTTTCCTCTGGTTCTCCATGACACAGCACTGGGTATGCTGAAAGGACTGGGTTTGTACTTCCACACTTCATGACCTAACACCCATTATTAATTTCAGACTGTGTTTACTGAAGCATATCTGATGTTTTTGCAAAGCTATCACAATCTGGTGGGCAAAGGCATTTTTTGGACCAACAGTCTACTGCTTAAGATAATTTGCATCCTTTTAATTTCACCTCTGTGAAAGATAGGATGCTTTTTCCAAAAGTCCTATCCTCAGAAACTGGATAACATTGAAGTAGGTAAATCTGTCTTGCTATTCCTTGGTTTCTTGGCAGTGACCAGAATACCTAAGAACCAACTTCTTTAAAGACATTTTTAAGCATAGATCTGAATAAGGAGAGGTATTTCAGAAATAAGGGGTACAAATTTCTTGAATTAGTAAAGGATGTGAAAAGGACTTCATGATGTCGTAGGGTGGAGATGAACGCTAGAGGGAGTGACTGAACAGAGACAGCATTTGGCGGGGATAAGGCGCAGAAGGAAGGGAAAGCTGACCGGGCTCTGAGGGATGCCTCTTTGTCTCTTAGCAGGCACACATGAAGACCCCTTGTCCTCGTCTGCTGGGACACTGTAGAAATTCATCCAGCTGTACTGGCTAAAACCACCTTCTCCATACCCTTTCCCAAGAGCCGGAAAGAGGAAACAGGGCAGCAGGCGGTGAGATTTGGTATGTCAGAAGAAAACATTCTGTGAAACATTTGGTAGGAAAGGCTTGGTCACTTCAGCCTACAGGAGCTCATCTTCCAATTCGCTTTAGAAAAGGGTCTGGTGTTTCTTCCTGGCTGACCTTCATCAGGCAGGAAAGGGGAATGTTTCAGTGATGCGCTGGGATGTTTCCAAGGGTTAATGCTCATGAAACTTGTACCTCTGCTGATGACTATCAGCAGATGACTGTTCTTGTCCCATTACTCTGACAGCATTCCAGATTTCATGTTTTCTTTACCACAGGACACATTAGCTTTGGATCCAGCCACGTGAGCACACTAGCTGCAGCAAATGCCAGCACCTTCAGCATCGTCTCCTGGGTGCTTGTTCCACATGCCTGTCTTTCTCAGACCCCTACCAAAACCAGCAGTATTGGAAAGTGTTACAAACGTGAATATTTCTAATCCAACCATCATCTAATTTTCATCCTCAGTGCCCACTGCCCCAGGCAGTCAAATCATAGGCACTGTGCACTGCATTGCAGGGTCACAGCACTTCAGAGCAAAAATTGGCAAGGTTATTCTTGCCAGGTTCCTCCTCTGAAGCACAAATGATGACCGATACTCCTTTATATTATTGATAGTGCAGAAGAGCAAATTGTAGTAGGAGGAATCTCTCATTTCGCAAAGGAACATGAGACTCAATGTGTCCTTGTTATTCACATTCATCATATTAGTTTGTTTACCTAATCAGCTCCTGAAACACTGTCTGCTAAAGAGAGAAATCTGCTTGAGAGTAGACATGAGCCAGGAATCTTAATCAGCAAAGGGATTCTTCAAGGCATCTAGAGTGTTACTATGCCTGTTTCAGTGAGCACAATCTAAGACTTTTGTTGGTTACAGTAATTTTCTTGGCTTCTATTTTCAAAGCTGAGAGGGGCTATGCTTTGTCTTTCTAACGAACAAACAGTAATGTTCCCTGCCCAAGCACTCCTCGTGCCTTCAGAGAAAACACCAAAATAGCTAATGGTGAATTTTTCTTCACCAAATCTTACATGGTGTCTTTGGCACAGCATTTCCCCAGCGTTCTTTCACGTTATGGGCATTGTTGATTGAGCACGAGAGGGTCCCAGCCCGAAGCAGCACATGCTGGAATGTCCACTAGATGGCCACAAGCAAATGTATGTACACGTGCACAGACAAACAGATGCAGACATGCTGACACACCAGCATGTGCCTTTGCCAGGTCATGGGGAGCTGCTGCATACAGCTGTTGGACAATCAGAAACTGAGGAAAGGAACAAAATCCCAATACCGTTGAGGAGAGAATCTGCGCTGCTCGTGGGCTGCCAGCCATCTTACACTGTCTATTCTCTGATAAAAAAACCCATGGCTCCGATCTTCAGCTAAGGGAGACAAGCTATTGCTCTGTACGATTCCTGCAAAGAAGCCATCTTTGACATTGAGCTTTTGGACTGAGGATACAGCTGGAGGTCCCTGTCCTTCCACACCAAAAAACCCAGAAAGCTCTCTGGACTTCTGTGACATTGCCTTTGGTTATAATCCACTGTCATAGTGCCACCATGGTCACGGTCCTGTCTTCTCAGCACTCAGTTCTCCCTGACAACAATGCACCTCCCTATTTACTTCTTTTCCAATAAAAGCCTCTAACTGAGAGTAGACACAATTAAAACCTCCACAGAAAAATACAGTGATATCATCATCATCCCCTGTGCTGAACAGGGCCAGTGCTCTGGCTGGGTACAGTTATGGGGCTGTTCTTTGCACTGCTCACATCCTCAGCCTTTCCCTGAGCATCTCCCCGTTCACACTCATGGGACCTGGGGGTTTGTAGTGCAAGATCTGATTGGGTACTGAGACTTCCTCAGATCCCTGCCTGCAGCAACCACCCCAGGAAAGCTTCCAGTCAACTGGCTGCTAGTGAAAACTGCAGCGCTTGCGTAAGCCTGGCAACACTTTATTGGAATCTTTTCAAATGTAACGTCAAAATTATTGGCACTGTTTATGGTGACATCACTTTCTACAGCTAGCATAAAATGGGTATGAAGTTAAATGAGAGCAGTAAAGGTTGCACATGGCCTGCATGGCTGATCACAGGGTTATCATTCCTTCACATCCTAACACTAGGAAAGAGCTTTCTGAGCTCATATTAAAAGGAGCAATTCCCTCATATGGCATGGGAAGAATCCTCCTTACTAGTAGCTGGAGTTGTGGCTGACCACTCGGCTAACAGATCCAACCAGATGCGCTGTGATAAGCTGGAAATCAATACTCACCTCTTGCAAGCAAAGATACAGTGGTTTATCCAAATTCAAGTATCCTCAAAGCCAAACTAGCACAAGACACACTTTGAATATGGGTCAGCACAACACCTAGAAAAAGTATTGTCTGACAATACCACACTGCAGCTCTTGCAGGCCATGCATGCCCTGAATCCCATACAACAGCAGCAAATGTGCAAATACAACTATTTTTTTTGCATTCTATCTGACTTACGCAGACAAAATTGTAAATATCTCATCTCACCGTGGTCCCAGTGCATTTTCCCACTGCTGGGACCCTAATCCTTCTCTAGCATCCCTCTATCACTGGCAAAGAGTCAAAGATAAGAAGTCAATAATAAATAAGGGAACGTAAGGAGGCAAAATTCCTCTTGGCCAGAGAACATTTTAAATTACACCCCCAGTTCAAACCTAGTGTTTTCATCTGGCCTCGCCATCCTCATCAACCTAGGGAGACATTTGTCATTAACACAAGGGATGATACTGCACAGAGCATGTATCTTATAGGTGCTCACAATGCTGACAGTAAACCCAGCCTCCATTGACCAAGCTGCTATCCTGCCTCATTTCCCCATGCTAAAATTGCTCTGTACCTCCTCTGAAACAGAAAATGTTTCAATTGGTCTTTGTGAACATCCATATGCAACGAACTCTGTGAACACAGCCTCTGCTGTGTTACATGTACTTGTGCACCCAAGTGCAGTTCTACCAGAAATATTTATGTTGAAGTCTCCACCAGCTAAGAAGCAACCTGTGAGCCAAATCTCACTCAGGACCGTCAGCCATCTCACTCAGGAAGATGCATGGTAAGGATGGTATTCACAACTCCTTGTCCTGCACAATAAGCAACCTTTCAGTTGGGTCTCTTGAATCCAGGGAACAAGGAGGATCACTGGAGTCAAAGATCAGGCCAGAACAGGATTCTGTCTCCTGACTATTACCAAGGAGGTCAGATCCTCATCACATATGTTTACATGGTCAAGTTAGCTTGGGCCTTCCAAGGAGCTGTTTCCCTACCAGCAACATTGCACACACATTTACTCAGCTCAGCCTCACCCTGGGTGAGCCAAGCTTAAATTATTGAGATCTATCAGGGTAAATGATAAGCACTATACAGAGAAAAAAAAAAAAAAAAAAAAAAAAAAAAAGCTCCAAAAACATATACACACACACAAAAAAAAGACATTAAGAAATAAGGAGAAAAGTAAATTAATGAAATTAAATTAGACCTCCAAAACACCTAAGTTATTGAATCATTAAAAAAATAAATCTGCATTCAAAGTCAGGAAGGGAGGAAAAATGCATAATAACAGGTCATTAAGAGAAAACCTGAACACAACCATCAGCTGGTCTCTCTGCCAGGCACCCAAAGGTTAGAGGGGAATTCACTACTGAACAATTGAAGCGACTAATGAACAACAGTGCCTCAGCTAATTCAGAGATCTGTTAAGAAAACAGTGGGATAAATGTGGGGAAGAGATCCTGAGTAGTTATAGTGTGGCACAGACCCTGCAGAGCCATTGCTCCCTCATTCTCCCATCTGTGATGGAGAAAGGCCCTGCCAAGGCTTTCACAGCAATGGCCCATGGTATGTTTTGTTGGTAGCCGTCTTCCCTCTCACAGAGAAGTGTCTCAATACTTGGAGGTGCCTGACCTTAGGTGTGGGCTCTCCAAACCACAGAGAAAGCACTGCCCCATTTTCTTCTTTCTATTATGGAGGAGCACACCAAAATCATGCTGTGACACCCTTATGCTGTGACAGTTGTGAACATCTTGCAGGGGGCAGAGCAGAAGGCAGAAGACTAAGACATCCAAGGTTGGCTTAGTTTGAATTTCTGTCCTGTTTAGAAATCTAGTCTGTTACCAACGGAACTTGGGGATGGAATGCAGAGAGATAAAGTGGTACCTGGAAATACAAAGGTACATACCTCTATGCCTCCATCACTGCTCAAAAACAAACAAAAAAAGAACACACAAAAAAAACCAAACCACCACCAACAACAACAAAAACAAATAATACCTACAGCCCCAACTCTACCCAGGTAAAATACACAAACAGGGCAGGTTACCTGCAAAGTCTAGCAACAGGCAAGAAATTTCCACTCTACAGTAAGCAGGTGTTCCATGCCACCCATTTACCTTCCTGCCTCATTTTTTGCTCTATCCAAATGCATGTGATGTGAGACTTTTCAGATGGCGAAACCAGGATTGCAAGGGCCCCTGTGTTTGCACACCACCCAGCCCCTCTGCTTACAGCTATGGTAATTAACTCGTAAACAAAGTTTCAGCACATGAACTGAAAATGAGCCATAGATAAAGGGTAATGAAAACACTCAATTACAGAAAGGGCCAAATTAAACAACTCTTAATTGAAAAATTAAAATTAATATGAAGTCAGATGAACTAAACAAGCACAATATTGAAGAGGCAGCAAAGTGGATGAACCTCTCACGTTCCAATTAAAGACATGGAGGCAGAGATGCACCATACGCTATGAGAACCACTCATAATAATATTCTCACCAAGCCAGTAAGCTTGATTAGTGTTATTACTCTCACTTGTACACTTCCTACATCTCTAAAAGCACAGGGAAAGTTAATGATATTTATCTGGTATCATACTGCTGTGGCTTGTCCCAGTGCTCAGGCATTATTGGAAAAGGTTGCCAGCATATCTCCTTAGTTCTATTTCATGATTAACTTCTTGCAGGACTCTTTAAAGAAAAAAAAAAAAAAAAAAAAAAAAAGCTATTGAAGAGGTTGGCTCACACAACAGCAACATTTTCAGCTTCTCCATCACCTTGATAATCTACTACCAAGCAGCCCACTCGTCCTGGTCATTCACCTCCAGCTACACGGTCATCACCAACTTGCTGCATGGGTGGGAACCCTCTGGCCCTGTGCCTGGCCTAAGTGTGAGAATCACCTGAAAATAGTCAGATTGTCACCTGCTGAGAGTAGTTATGAAAGGTTGGAACCTCAAACCTCAGAAAGAGCAACACCACTACTCTCATTTCAATAAACCAAATCAATCTGTTACTGACCTTTGGTATTATAGATAATGGCATTTAAAGTTTGAAAATGTCACATATTAATAAACTCAATAGAAATAACTTATCTAAATCCACACGTTACGTTTAAGAGAATCTTTTGAGATAAAGGCTCTAATTTAAGTCAAACATTAAAATACTTGTCAGCTTGAGGCTGTTTTCATCACTTCAAGTTGCTTATTCAGGATATACATCCCTGCAGAAATCTATTTACCCCACCTACATTGTACAAGATGGTCTGGGTTGATTTTAGTAGCAGCACTTAAACTCTCCCGAATATTTTTCTCAATGCATTGATTAATGTGATCCATTACAAGTACCGTGCAAAACAGCCACAGTGACATCTGGTCTGACTTGTGTCTCATTGGGAAAATCAAATCTTTTTCCCACGTTGCCCAGTGGGAGGATGCTCACAATCCTCCCAGCAGCAGCCAGTTCAGTGCAGGAGATGGTTATGCAAGGCAAGGAATGCTGCCTTCAAAAAAATAATAATAAAAAAAATAGTACATGCTCATCTTCTCTGTAAATGGAAGATTTGAATATCTTTTCCTGAATTCAATATTCTCTCACACCAATAACTTTTGTGGCCTCTGATGGCTATTTGTAGTGTTCTGCTGGAGGTTTTACACGCAAGCAGTTCCTATATATCATTCTCTCAATTGCACTCTCCGAATTTCACTTTCATATTGAATTTCATAGGTGATTTACTTTCTCTTTGACTACTACCTCCTGAGAAATAATCCCATGAATGAAAATAAGGGGCAGATATCACTCTTAGGTGAGGATCCAGTGGGAACCCGCATGAAACGCTGCAAGAGCCCATGGCATGCGATATCCACAACAATCTGAGAAACCACGCACATTAATGACCTACAGGAGAGAGAGCAGTGCTGAGAGATGGGAGGAACTGCAGGCTTCAGTGAGAATGCAGAAATAGAGACCTCCCTCATCAGTTAGAAACACATACAAGGGAAAAAAAAAAAATAAAAAGATGATGCAAAATTGTAAATATTATGAAGAAGGGAATGCCTCTTGTGAAGAAGGCTGCCTCTTCCAAGAGAAGTGTGTGGCACTAAATGATGCTCACAGATTCAAAGCAAGATGTACTTCATTCATGTGATTCTGCTGTGGAAGCCTTTGCCACCAGATACTGAAGTATTTATATGAATTTGAAACCCTGGTAAGCTCTCAAAGCACTCAGTAAGTATCACAGAGTATTGCCCTGCTCTCAGACCCATCCCAACATCAACCTCGCACCATGGTCTAAGCTGGTGGCCATGACTGTCCTTAGAAAATGCTATAATAAAGGGAGAAACAACTCATACTAAGAGTGCTAAGCTGAAACATGAGAGAAGTATCAAGCAACATGACCAAAGCTAGGAATTGATTTTTGACACAAAATAAGAGTTATGAACAGGGAGGCTTCATGTAGCATGTGGTAAAGGATGCTCTGGTGCTGACTCTCTGGAAGGATCAGTGGGAACAGACACTTCTCCCCATCAGTGGTGCTCAGGGTTTTAATATGACCCTCAGGCACTCACACAATAGATGCCATAGGAATTCTGTTGCTTCTCTTTCCCCTTTCATGATAAGCAAAATGCCACTCGAGGACTTTCTCCTGGAATACTTGTGCCTTTAGCAGCACCTATTGCTCAGAACATGCACATCACTGGGGGCTTCTGCAGGCCAGGTTTGCCTTGAACTCCTGGGCAAGGGGCCATGGCAGAGAGATCCCCTAGGTTTAAAAACCCAGCAGTACAGGAAGAGTTGTGTTTGCTCATTAGCCTGCTACAGAATGACAGGCAGCATGCCAGAAAGCTGGAATGAGTTAGCCACTCCTTCCTTTCCCAGTCAGATAACATAATGGCTCTCAGTGCCAGGAGGATGTCCCAGATGTGAAGCAGTGCATGCAGTGCACAAGGCCTTCCTGCCAGCCCAGCGTCAGATGGTGGATGCAGGCAACACTGACCTTCCACAGGTCCCTTTTCCCTGGGCTTTTTAACCTGTGCATGTGCAGAAGCAATTTCTTATGCAGCTCACTCTCTCTAGAGGTAAACTATTGGGTCCTGCTGCTCAGACAAAAATCCTATCTAATGGCCGGGAGGATTTCCAACAAAGGGACTTCTGAAGCCCAGCAGAAATCTGTGCACAGTGTCTACAAGCTGTTAGGTCAGCAGGAGTCCTGTTGACACAGTGGGCAAGAAGCCCAGCTCACTTTGAAACCAGGACTCACAGATTCACCTAACAGCAAACGCAACACCGTTGTAAATACTGCATCAGCAAAAATGGGTTCAAGTCTTGGCCATTACACCCCTGTGCCTCACAAGGGTTCTGGAGGGAGCCAGGCACAAAGTAGTTGCTGAGTTCGCCCTGGTGGACTTCGTGTTGGATCTGCCCAAGAACATTCTGCAGTGTCATCACAGGGCTGGCACAAATATTGCCCAAACATTACATGTAATCAAAAAAATAAAGATCCACAGAAACATTCAGGGAAGCTGTATTTGAAGAGGCAAATGCAATGAGTTCGCAGAGATGTGCAGACATCACAGCTGAGGCTCACCTCTCAACTCTGCCCACAGAGGGGCCAACTACCTGCTGTGGCCCCCAGGTCTGAGTCCAGAGGGGCACACATGAAATCCATCCCACCCAGTCTGGCCACCCAGATCCTGACTCTAGCCAACTCTCATTCACCTGTACTACCAATACCTCAAAACCCTACAGACGTTCCTTGCACAGCAGTTCCCCTTCAGCGATTCAAGATTCCCTCTTTAACACACACACACCCCAAATCACCACTGCAACATCCCACACACAGCACATGTTGACATACAAACCCCACATACAAATGGGCAAAAAAACAACTGGTCTGGCTGCCCACATTTTTAAAGGGAATGGACAGCCCAGGGGGTTCAATCTGAGAAGCAAACTCTGTCCCATGTGTCTCCTTTCTTCCAGGTTGGGATGAGCATGGCCAGGAGAGGCAGGACAAGGGGACCGAGAAATACTGTTACCTGTATCCTGTCTTCTGGCAGCTCTGTTTTCATGGCCAGCATCTCTCTAGCATACACATCAGGGTAGTGAGCCTCATTGAAGGCCTTTTCCAGTTCCTCCAGTTGGTAGGATGTGAAGATTGTCCTGAGAGGAACAAAACTCTTTGACCAAAAAACATAACATGCAGCAAAGGAAATACAGAGTCAGAGAAATGAACACAGATGCTACAGAAACCTGAGTAATTGATAAAGCATAGTATTTCCCCTTCACCTCCTGTGTTTTTGTGCACAAAAGGTCAGGTGTCAAGGTAAAAGGAGAACCTGAAAATGGCTGAAGACAGAGCTTGGTATAGTTACAAATCACCTTCCTGGTCAGGGACATCCTGCTGGGAACATCCCCCCATGGCCAGCAGAGGGGCAGAGAGCCTTCCCTGGAGCCTGGGCTCCCACTGAACCTCCCAAGCCTTTACTCACTCTGTGCTCTACTGCTGCATCCTGCCCTTCTCTGGATTGGAGCTCCAGATGTGCAGTGCCAGCTCCCCCTCTCCACCTTCACACTGGTTGCTCCCACACTGATACCCCAGTAGCTGCTCTCTGTCAGCTGGCATTGCCTTGTTGTCCTCCAGGAACCTCCTGGGCAGGCAGCAGCCGCAGCATTGCTCACTCTTAGGACAGGCAGACTGAAAAGCAGGGACACCAAGGCAGCTGAGAGCCCTTCTCAGGGGATGGCCGAGAGGTCTCGGACCATTTCAACTCTGCAGGAACTGAGGTTCTCACCCTAAAGCCCCGTTGTATGCAAAATGCGATTTTCAGTGAGAACTCACAGCATTTCGATGGCAAAAACAAACAAACAAACAAAAACCAAACAGCAGACAAAAAAATCCTACCAGAAAAACAACAACAACAGCAACTCACAACCTTTGTTCGAGGTAACTGTGCAAATTATTAAGAAACATACAGCAGCCGTAAGGAAAAAGAGTGAAAAAAAAAATCGTTTTTTAAAAAATATGCAGGAGTTTCAGGAAAGCCACAAAATTCCAGAGGGCACAAACAGAAAGTCTCAAAAATATCCTCAGCTATTTAGAACCTGAACGATGCTGCCAGATAGATGGCATTACCTAGAAAAGCAGCATGCAAATGCGAGGCACTCGCCCACCGTCAGCTCCCGGTCCCCGTTCACAACGAAATCCATTTTCTTTTTCAACACTTTTCGTTCTCACAAATGTGGGAAGTCTGGGGTCAGCGCACGGCGGCTCCTGCTTCTCCCCGGGAGCAGAGGAACGGCGCTCCCCGTTCGGATCCGGTTCAGCCGCGGAGCCCCGCACCTCCCGCGCCGGGGCAGTGCCCGGAGCCCACTCGGCTCTCCCCGCTGCCTCCCGGGCAGCCCCGGCCCTGTGCAGCACACATCGCACTCAGCCGTTTGCTGCTCAAATCCTGCAGCTATTTGCGAGCTATCGGCCTGTCAGCTGCTTCGGTACAACCACAGCCCTTAACCATTCCTTACAGAATGCATAACCACCGGCCAGTGCTACGGGTCTGTTGCTGTTTGGAGCTGGAAACGGAACAGTTTTATGCGCTGTTTCAACTCGCAAGAAAGAAACGAATCCTCGTTGGTGCTGGAACAGCACCTGCCCGGCAGCACCCCGCTAGCTCAAGCCGAACCCCCGCACCTCCTGCTCGGATCCCTCTGGACCCACGCAGCCGCTGAGCTTTCGCTGGGGCACCTTTAATTCACCTCCCGCACCGTGGCGGGATTGATTTAATTGCTCCATAGTCAGCCCCGAAGGACGATGCCCAGGTGCCTTCATCCCGGCCCTGCGGCAGCAGCGGTGCCACGAGCCGAGGCGGGAGGTTCGTTTCCAATTTTAAAGCACGGACATCCAACTCCATTCTCACTGCGGGAGGAGCGAGGGGAAGCGAGCCCCAGAGCATTCCCCAGAGCGAGTCTCCAGGCATTCCGCGGGCTGGGACTACCTCCCGACTATTGCATCTATTGGCGAAACATTAATTTTTAAGTAGCAAATTTTGAGATCCTTGATAGAAATTCTCCCTTGCTGACAGCCCAATTTTAGGTTGCTAAGCGAGGAGCGCTTTTGGTTATTTCACCTCTTCGCTTTGGGACGGGTTGGGAATTTTTTCAGCCCTAACCCGCAGCCAGAAAACCAAACCAAACCGCCGTTGCAATTCCCGCTCCTACGGGCACGTCCCGAATCCTACTTGCTGTGGACGCGAAGCGGCAGCGGGGCCCGGTGCTGCCGGTTCCCGGGAGGAGATGCGGGGCCACCAGGCTTTGCTTACCTGTGCCGCCTCTTCTTTCGTTTCTTGCTCTGGTTGAGGGAAGATTTGGACATTTTGCGGTCGCTGGAGGAGACATCCTCGGAATCTGCGGAGAGAAGGGCAGCGGGCGTGGGCTGGGGCTCGCTCCCCGCCGGAGCCCCGCAGATCCTCTCCCTCCGGCATCTCCGCCCGGAGCTTTCGTTGCGATCGCGGCGCGGCCGGGGACTGTGGGCTGCAGCCCGGTCCCGGCCCCGGCCCAGATCCCGCTGCGGGCGGCTCGGGGACACCGCACCCCTCAGAGAAGGGCTGCGGGCCGGGAGCAGGCTCTCGCCGTCCCTTATGTCGCCCGGAGTCGTTTGCGGGGCTGCCGTTGTCGTGCCGCCGAAACGCGGAGACCGCGATCTCAACAAAATGTACGAAATGGAGGGAGCCGCGGCCCCCTCCCCGAGCCAGGGCACCCGTTGCCTCCCGCCCCGGGGCAGGGGACCCGCGCTGCTCAGCTGAAATGCCGGGAAGGAGGAAAAATAAAGGTTGCTGCAGCCACGGGGAAAAACATTGCCGGGAATGGCATCTGCCCGCGGCCGCCGCTCGTCCCAGGGGTGCCTGGGCCGGGGGTGTTGCGGGCAGGGCGGTGCCGCCTTCGCCCCTCGGGAGCCGCCGGAGCTCGGAGCCGGGAGGCGCGTTTCGGTGCGGGCCGCCTTGCCCCAGCACTGGCCCCGAGCTCCGGCTGCTTCTCGCCAGCCGCCACCCGGCAGACGCCGGCCGAGGCTCCACGCTCCCGGCGGCCACGCTGCGGGAGGGGACGGCGGGCACGGTACGGGAGCTCCGGAAGGACGCTCGGTGACGAAGCGGGACACCGCTGCCCGCCGCTCCGGGGGCGGCCTGGGAGCGGGGTCTGCGGGCGGCTGTCGCCGTCTAGGATACTGGATGGAAGCGGGCCTTAATTTCTCGGCAACGAGTTGGGGCCGCCGGGGCCGAGCGAGGGCCGCTCCGCCGGTGTTCGGTGCAGCCACGGGCCGTGCCGTCACGGCGCGGCCGCGGCCTCAGCCGGGGAGGGCCGGTCCCGAGCTCCCTCGTTCTTTTCCTCCTTCTCCTCGGTTCCGAAACGAAATCACCTCTCCGCCGCCGGGCGCGGGGCTCCGAAGGTGTCTGCCGGCGGAGGTGCCCCCGTGGGCCGGGACCGTGCCTACCTGAGCTGGCCGTCTGGCTGCTGTCCAGCTGCCCGGGAGCTCGGGCCAAAGGCTGCAGGTGGACGCTCTGCGGGTCGGAGAGCACCTCCAGAAAGGTGGGCTGCGCATAGAAGCCGGGGATGCCTCCGGCCCCCAGCAACCCCATGCCCACGCCACCCACCCCGGCGGGGCTGAGGACGGAGCGGGCCGCCAGCAGGTGCCCGGCGGGCAGGGAGTCCAGGGCGGCCCGCGGGTGCGACGGCGGTTCCTTGTTCAAGCCCAGGATCTCCTGGATGCCGAAGCCGGTGCAGCGAGGAGGGGTGGGCCCGGAGCTGGGCTTGGCTCCCGCCGCGGGGGGCGGCGGCGGCGGGGCGGCGGCGGCCGCGCCGTCGGGCTTGGGCTTGCCGGGCAGGCTGGGGGCCAGCGCCGCGCCCGCTTTGCCCGTCATGCTGTGGCCGTCGGTCCCTGGTGCCCGCTCCGGGAATGCCTAGGAGCCCCCGGCTCAGGCCCCTTTTATCCGCCCAGCCGGGAGCCCGAGCGGGGTCAGAGCCGCGCAGCCAATCACAGGGGCCAGCCGCGATTAGGGATGCCAAAAAGCCGCCACCGGCACCGGCGGCGGTGGGGCCGGTGCTCGGCGGGGCAGGTCTGGGAGCTGGGCTGGGCGGAACAGGGCCCTGCCGCAAAACGGGGCTCCGGCCCGTGGGGCAGCGGCCCCGAGGAGGGATACGTGGAAGAGCCTCTGGGGAAAACGCCGGATCCCCGGGTCTGCCGCTCGTGCAGTGATCAACGGGTGGTCTGCAGGGAATTACGGTGCGTGGAGAGGACCTCAGGACTGAGGCTGAGCTGTGTTCTTTGAAGCAGAGTAGGGCTGAGCATTATGTGCTGGAGAAACATCTGGGTTGTGTCATCAGAGGACCAACACCGCCCACCCACAGGCAGATCCACCACACGGTGCTGTGGTAGCTGAGAGCATCTCTCACCACCCGTGGGCACAGCACCACACACCTTGTCCCGCATGCCTGACCCCAACCTTTTCAACATTCATTGAAGAGA
The DNA here is from genome assembly GCF_026119805.1 of Tympanuchus pallidicinctus. NCBI lineage: Eukaryota > Metazoa > Chordata > Aves > Galliformes > Phasianidae > Tympanuchus > Tympanuchus pallidicinctus. The sequence goes on along the minus strand of NW_026294747.1, from coordinate 37,036,089 downwards.
GATCCTCAGGCATCACCTGTGTCACTCACTCAAGCAGGTAGCTCCTTCACAGCATGTGCCTCTAGAAATGGGAGCAGCTACAGAAACTGGGATCTGTCTGGGATGGTCAAGGTCCTTCGGGATTGCCTAACAGCCCCTGGCAGCCCATACACTGTGCTCTGCGGATTTTGGGAATCCTAATTTAGAGTCTCGGCCTGCAAAAGGTTTCTGGGCTACTTCAGATGCCAGATGTCACACCTTCTCTGGACAAACCAACGGCACTCTCACTCTGATGGAATACTGCTAAGACTGTCCCCTACCAGATCACCATATCTGAAGCCCTTTGAAATCCTCTGGCTCCCATGATCAGCACAGGTGCTGGGGTGAGTACCTGCACACGGCACCTGCACCTACAGAACTATCCTGGGTTCACACGTGGTGCAATAATGCACAGAGGCAGCATTTCAGCCTGAACCCATGTTCTCAAACTTCTGTGGCCATCCTCCTCCTTCTCTTGCTTCTTCCAGGCCTGACTTTGCATCCCTACACAAGGAAAGGAATAATTATTTGAGGATGATGACATTTTCTATCTTAAGTCCATCAGAGCTTATGAGCCTGAGGACCACTCTGCAGCAGGTGTCACCTCTGTCACTTTGTGCCTCCCTGAATGGCAGCTGGTGATCTGCAAGCGCAGTAGTTCGTTCCACTGTTTACACAAAAGTCAAACTAGTCAGTCTGTAGAATTACATAGAGTCTTTCTCTCATGTTTAATTCTCTTCTCATTGCTTTTCTCCCAACATTTCCCCACCTGCCCACTAGGGCATTTGCTGCCTTTGCTGCATGGTTACACCCAATGTACCTGCACAGCCTCACCCCACTGCTACCCTGGGGGTGCTGGAGGCCCTCCCTTTTTCGGCCATGCCCCAGGGCTGTGACGGCAGCTTGCTCCCCCTCTGTCAAATTCTTTGTGACTCTGGTCACTGAGCTACAGAGCTCTATGTTTGGCAGTCTGCTTTTTAATATGCCTGCTCTCATTGCTCTTTGCCTCCCTGCAAGCTAGCACAGTTCCTGTGATTAGGAATCTGAACTCACATTTCAGTAAGTCCAGTGGACTTAAGTCACTGAACACTTACTTACATTTCAATATCTCTATGATTAATCTCCGGCAACCTTTTCAGCCTGCCATGATCAGAGTAAATATTGGCTTTATTGGAGCTTTCCTCATCCTAACAACTCCAACGCTCCCCTGGGGAGAGCCCCTCAGAACCTTATCACATTTTCATACTCCAACACATCCTTTATCTTCCCCCATTGTTCTGCTGCATTAACTGTGATGCTGAACTTTTCCTCTTTTCTCATCTGTCTGCAAACCCATATTTCATCCTGAGCACATGCATTGGGTGCCCCATCCCTGGAGGTGCTTGAGGCCAGGTGGATAGGGCTCTGGGCAGCCTGATTTGGTGGGGGCAGCCCTGCCCACAGCATAGGGCTGGGACTGGATAGGCTTTAAGGTCATTTCCAACCCAAGCTTTTCTATTGCTCTGTTCTACAACTAACCCAGTCTTGACTTTCTCCCACCTTTTTTCTGCATCCATGAACACTCTGAATTCCACCAGAAACATGTTGTCACCATCACCCCCCTCAGTCTGCAAAGAAGTGTCACTTCCCTGCCATCTCTACCATGTGTTGTGTGTAACTTCATTCAGCACTTGGTTCAAAGCCACCTTGCCCTCTGCCTCTACAAACTGCAATGGGTTCACACTCACTGGGTCACAGACCTCATGTTCCCATGCTCTTCCCTTGCTCAGCAGTATCTTTTCAGTCCTTTCAGTACAGCCTCACCTGTCCTGGTTTCCTTTGCATGTTCTACTGATGGAAGTGGCAACGCCAATTCTGCCTCTCTCTTTTCAAACCCTGCATGGGGAAAAATACTTTGTATAAAAGTCTCTTCTAGTCCATTTTTATTTTAGTAGTTCTTTAACTTATGATCTACTGTAGTCACAGACACCGGGCATTTTCATTATCCTGCTGCCATATGTTGCACTATAGATGGATATAGGACATGAGAATGCTAATATGACAAGAACAAACACTCACTATATTAATAAAAACTGCTGAAGCACAAGGAGTGACTGAAGCTACCTACCTGCAGATGTCATAGATTCTCTCTGTCACATAAAGTCTTCAAACCAAGGCTGAAAGTCTTTTTAAGAGATGATCTATAACTCATCCAGAAACCATTGCTCTAATGCAGGAATTATTTGGTGGAGTTTTGTAGCCTGTTTTATGCTGAAGTTCAGACTAGAAGATGGTAGCAGTCCCTCCAGGCCTTAAAATCTTTGACTCCACAGAGCTCAAGTTGTCAGATACATTCCTTTAAAAGCAAACAAAAACCATAGGTGCTTCTGATATCTGCTACATCAGAGGCCTGTTGGGGACGTGTTTTCCTTACATCAGGTGCATTGATTTCTAAATAATCAACAGAGATACAAGAGATGACAAGGAGATTATGGCACCTGCTATGCCCATTGCTAAATGCTTACAGCTGGCAGCTGCTGGCTGAGTTACTGCAGCTCCAAGTAGACCTTGCTGTTTTGGATTGCTCTGAATTACCCTGGTATTGTCAGGGTGCACATCCGAACCCCTGGTAGAATCCTCAGCCAGCTGAAACCAACAGGACTCTGGCTGCTGATACTGAGCAGAGCTAGGATTTCTCTAGACATAATGCTTCTTGTGACATCTTGCTTTTTGCATTACAGGTCACCTTCCATCCTGATGCAGACACATTGGTGTTTCTCCTGTTATTTACTCCCATGTCTGAGCACCTCCATTTGTGCTATATAGCACCCAGCTGCCAGGACCCCCCCTTGCATTGTACAGAAGCCATTCCATTCTGCCCTGCTCATCACAAGGGGTTAGGCAGCGGCTTTTCTCCAGGGGGCTGCTGAGGTGTAAGGACTGGACCCCCAAGGCTTTCTGGGAACTGCACATATTGGCTACTCTGTTATCTGTACACTGGAGTGGGAGGGGAATTAACCCTTTGAGCAAACCTGGAGTGGTTACTCAGTGTCTGATCCTACCTCTGATAGTGGACAGTGCAGGATGGGGTGAAACCGGAGGCTTCTTATCACTGTTCCCCATCCCCTAAAATAGAAGAGAATAATACTAAACAAATAAATATTTCTATTTCTTTTTCAAACAAGCTTACTATCAATGTAGATGTTCCTTTACTGTTCTGGAACAACCAAGCTTATTTTTTACTCAACCAGTTTCAAGTGCTTGTGATATTGATCTATTGAAAAGCAAAAAGGAAAAGAAAAAACAACAAAAACAACTGACCAGAGAGGGAATTTCTAAGGACCAACTGGGGGAATGGCCTGAGGTTGTTCTAGGGTAGTTTCAGGTTGGTTAGTTGGAAAAAATTATTCTCCAAAAGAGATATGAGGTATTGGAATGGGCTGCCCTGGGAGGTGGTGGAGTCCCTGTCCTTGGAGTGTTCAAGAAATGTGTAGATGTGGTACTGAGGGACATGGTTTAGCTGGGAAATGTTGGTAGTAGGTGGACAGTTGGACTAGATGATATTAGTGATTCTATGTTCCTATCTTTAGGAGTTGTAATTGCTATGCTTCTATGAATGAGAAGACAAGACGTCAAGAACACTGCATCACCCAGTGCTATTCAGAACACAGAGGCTTTCCACCATGGGTAAAAACTAAAGATGAAATTTGGGAAGAGGAGAGAGTTTTTTTCTGAGAGGCAGCAACCTTCTTTTTCAGACCCTAAGCATTAACTAATTTATCTTGCCTATAAAATTGCATCAAGAATCTTAAAATCATGAAGTTGACAAAAATGATTCTGGGAAATCTGAAGCAGCCTGAAGTTCCAGTACTACAAAGACCTGCTCTTAGTCATGTCATGTCATAAAATCACAGAATCATAGAGTCACTGAGTTGGCAAAGACCACTTAGATCATCTGGTCCAACTGGTCCAACTGTCACCACTACGCCCATTAAAATATGTCCCTCAGTGCCACTTCCACATGTTTCTTCATGTCACATATTGATTATAGTGACCATTCAATTTTCACTGCCTGCCATTTTCTTGCTATGGAAATAAGTCTGTTCTCTGTACTGGAAGGAAAATTTTAATCAGGTAAAGGTTCTTATAAATATATCAAATGTCTTATATGAAGTTGACTGTGAAAGAACTGTCTCCCAAGCTTTGGATAACATGCTTGGCTGTAACCCATTGCCAACAGCAACTGTTCTGGGAGTGTGCCTTGACTCATGGCTGTGGCACCAGAAAGCAATACTCCTGGTGGGATGTGCATTCAGGTGCACTTATCAGGAGGATGGGCTGACCAAGGCCAAGCTGGTGATACACCAGCAATCTCAACAGGATCTGATCCATGTGACCACGTTATGAAGCCTGGGGCATGGGGAAAACAAGTGCCCAAACTGCAGATCGTGGGTGGAAAAGACACATACCAGGAACAAGGCACCTACTGGTGCTGGGAAAGAGGCAATCATTGGGAGGACATGGGCTGGAACAACCCCAAGTGTATGTGGGTCTGAAGTAGCAGCACGGGGCCTTGGTAGGACGTGGATGAACACTGTCCGTGGGATGTGAGGGCAGAAGTAAAATGTCTTCCCTGCAGCTCAGCACTGTACTTTGCCTTCCCCATGTCCGCCTGTGCTCTGCACACCAAGAAGAACCAAGACTGTCCAGCGGCCTCCTTACTCAGAACCCATTTAGGAGGGATTTTAATTCGTGTAAATGAGTGTTTTTAATTTGTTATACTGGCCTTTATCTCTATTACCATCTCATTTGCTTTTAAACCTAGTTTTGCCATTCTGACTGAATTCCATTTGATGCATTAGGAGTAATTCTCTTCCCAAAGGGTTAGACATTTTTTCTCCACATAAAAGTCGCTTATTTTGGATAAAGAGACGATTAGATTTATCTTTAATATTTTAATGGCAGCCAGGATTATTGGGTGGGCAGCCCCGGGTTCGGTTGTTGTTGGGGGATTAGACTCTAATAAACTCTTCAGATTGGGATTTTTTTTCTGTTTTGCACAAAGTACTTCTATTTATTTAAAAAAAAAATTGCTTCTTTTTGAGTCATAAATTCCATTTGCTGTTTCCTATTAGTATTAAATCAAGTTGATTAAATTCGTAGTGACTATTTGCACATATATCTTTTTAATTTTAACATCCACAACATAAAATCTTTAATGGTGCAATTTGAAATACCTGCAACATACATCGCCGCTGCTGTTTAAACAGATGGAAATGAGGATCCTGATGAGGGGAGGAAGGAGAGAAGAAGGGATGGGGAGATGGATAGACAGACGGGTGCTGGAAGGGGCACATGGGCTCCGCACATTGTGTGCATGTGTTATCTGGGGGGTTGTAAGGAGTTAGAATTAGGAGGGCACTCCCTTCAAAGCAGCAGCCACAGCATCTCCAGTGCTCCTAAGGCTTGTTCAGAGCTCCGTCCCGGCTCACGCAGCCCAGGAGCCCTGATGGTGGCATTTCCTCAGAGCCAACTTGCAGGTGTCCCTCAGCCCTGGACCTGCACCCTGCTCTGGCTGTCACCGACCCCAGCGACAGGCTAATCGGAAACTTGGTAATAGAATAAAATGTCAGCAAAGTAGAAATCAATAAGTGTTAATGCCCCAGGACTTTCACTGCTGGGCTCCCTTCTCCCGCTCCCCCCTCCCGCACCATCCTGTCCCTTTGATTTCAGTCCCCTCTCTAATCCCCACCTCATCAGCTCCGGGAAGGGCTGATCTGCAGCAGAAAATCCCTCATTCGGGGCAAAATCAGCTTAATTTGCAGCAATTTGTAGCAGGTCTTTGCTGGGATTTGAGTCTCAAATTATCCCGCGGGCGGGGGCTGCAGCCCCTGCAATATGGGCAGAGATTTCCCTGCTCCTCTGTTGGCAGAGATTTGTCTGGGGAGTAATTACAGCCCGGCCTGGCCCCCGGCCCCCGGCCGCCGCTCGCCCCTCCGCCCACAGGGCCTGGCACCGGGCGAGCGGCCGAACACGCAGCCGCCCGGATTAGCAGCATTAGCGGTGAGCGTAGAGCCGCAATTAATCATTTGCTGGTAAATACAAACGGGAGCCTCCCTGACTGCTGAGAGGGCGGGAGGGGGCCGCTCGGCGTGCAATGGAGCAGTGAGGAAAGGGAAGGAGAGCACCCGGAGACCTTGTGGCCTCGGGACAGGAGATCAGAGCAAGCAACTTTCCTTCCGCTAATGCTGCTAATTACCGGCGGCAGCTCTGGCGGCAGCCAAGGAGGGACCCCCATTTGCCTCAGGACTGGCAGGTTTGCCCAGGACCCGGCACGCAAGTCCCAGTAGGCTTCCTGCAGGGGTGACAATCTGCAGCCAACAGGAGCGTGCTGAACCTAGTGGGACCCATCGTAGAGTCATAGAATCATTAAGGTTGGAAAAGACCTCTAAGGTCATCCAGCCCAACCATTACCCCATCACCACCATGCCCACTAACCACATCCCTCAGTGCCACATCCATACATTTCTTGAACATCTCCAGGGACAATGACTCTACCACCTCCTGGGCAGTTCATTCCTGTGTCTCACTGCTCTCTCTGAGAAGTTTCTCTGATATCCAACTTGAACCTCTCCTGGTGCATCTTGAGGCCATTCCCTCTTGTCCTATCACCGTTATCTGGGAGAAGAGGCTGACCTCCACTTCATTACAACCTCTTCTCAAGGAGTTGTAGAGGGCAATAAGGTCTCTCTCGAGTGTCCTCTTCTCCAAACTGGATGATCTCAGTTCCATAAGCTGTTCCTCATAAGAGCTGTGCTCCAGACTTTTCACCAGCTTCTTGCCCTCCTCTGGATGCACTTCAGGGCTTCAGTGTCCTTCTTGTAGTGAGGGGTCCCAAACTGAATACAGTACTCAAGATGTGGCTGAACACAGAGGGATGATCAACTCCTTGGTGTATTTCTGATACAAGCCAGGATGCCGTTGGCCTTCTTGGCCTCCTGGGCACGCTGCTGGCTCATGTTCATCCGAGCACTGACCAATATCTCCAGATCTTTTTCTCTGCACAACCTTCCATCCACTCTGTCCCAAGCATGTAGTATTGCATGGTGTTGTTGTCACCAAAGTGCAGGACTTGAACACTTGGTCTTATTCAACTTATTCCTCTTGGCCTCAGCCTACATGCTACCTGGTAGGAAGCATTCCCTCAGTACGTGTGCAACCTGGAGGTGGCCCTGTGCCAACAGGGAGCCATCATGGCCAACACGGAAAGCAGCTCCTGCTATTACAGGCTCCGTACTATTTCCAATCAGATGACAAAGCTGGTACATGGAGGTGGCTTGAGTCGTCACAACATGCCTTGCTGTCTGGTCAGCTGTTCCCTTGTCAGCCCATGATCTTGTTTAAAACAAAACATTAAATTAGCTCAACATAAAACTGGAATAACACACATTAAATGAATTACAAAGGAACTAATTAGTGGTTCTGAGAAATGCAAAGAGAAGAGCCCACTGGTGGAGAAGCCTTGGAGATGCATTGCCTGGAGATCTTTTCCTGGTCCGTGGTGCCCTGCAGTGTTTTTGTAGTGACTTGGAAGAAAATACAAAATCAATGCTGGTAATTATTTCTAGTTGACATAAAAATTGGCGGCATGATTAATAATGATGGGAGCAGGTCAGTTATACCAAGCAATCTGGATCACTTGGCAGGCTCTGCTCATTTGAACAATATGTGATTTTAATATAGCCAAATGCAAGATCATATATCTCTGAATAGAAAATGAAGGTCACAGGATGGGGGATGCTGTCATGGTAAGTAGTAGCTGGGAGGCGGATGTAGGAGACGTGACAGATAATAAAATCTAAGTGTGGATTTTTGCTGTAATCTGCTCCATCAGAGCTATGCAGTTTCTGGAGATGTGGGGAAGAAATATTAAATAGCAGATCCTGGCTTCCCAGAACACAAGAGGGTCTGCTCCTTGTGCCCCAACTTCCAAAAATAACACTGAAAAAGTGGAAAATATTCAGACAGGAACATCAGAAATCAAGCCGGAAAACCTGCCATACAGTAGAAATTAAAAAGTTCAATCTATTCAGCTTGTCAGGGGGAAAATTAGGAGGTGACTTGGTCACCCTCTGTAAGTCATTAGGTGAGACACTTTCTGAGGATGGAAGGTTCTTTAATTTATTAGACAAAGGCATAACAGGATTCAGCACTGGAGGGTCAAGCTAACTAATTCATAATTAATTTAATTAATTTAATTAAATGTAAGTATTAGTATAAGGCTTGGAATTTTAGCTGTGATGATGATTAATAGAGTAGGCCAGACAGTTTTTAAGAGTTTCTTATTGGAAAAAGATGGAAATGCTTAGAGTTCTGACAGAAAATTTGTTTCTCATAGTAATTCCTTTAGCAATATTTTTTGAAAATTGTTCTGAAATGTATTTTCTTGTGTTAATTTAGGCATTTTCATTTTATGTTATTGTACTATTACTGCACTATGTCATGTCAAATCATTGGAATCTATTTTAATTTTCAAACTAATAAGTACATTTGCTTCATGGTATTGAGTGAACACTGAATTGATGTGAAGTTCTTTCATTGTGACACTGCAGAGAAACTTTGTGATGCCAAAACAGTGAATTATTTCATAGGGCACGAAGTTCCAGATGGCTTTAATGATTTTAAAATATAAGCTAGGATAGCTTAGTTGTCTTAGTTGCCTCAGTTTTTGGTCATACTTTGTAGCCATTGATAGGTGTATGTGTACTGCAGGCAGTGCTTGTTTGCTGACCTGTCAGCACAAAATGCAAGGCTGGTATAAAATGTAACACAAATAAAGTTATAAAACAGAATTAAAATTGTAATATTAATTATTAATGGAGTGAAAAATCCTTTACAATTTTAACATTTCCCACAGTATCAGGAAATCTGATTTATGGCATCCTCTAGTATCCAAGCGTTGAAGCTGTTTCCTGAGGAATGATTTTTCCTGCTCTAAACCTTCTCACATCTGTGCTTGAGTATGAACGACACTTACCGGTTTGGCGCAGGCTGAAATGGGTGGCTGAAGAGTCCATCTCTACAGAACATTGCTTCTGGATCCGTGATGCATAATGAGGCTGGCAAGGATCGAATGACCCAGCTGAGAAAAGATCTGTGAGGCAGAGGTGAAGCCAAGGACATAGGCGTGGTTGTTAGATAGGAATGTGTAAGGAGAAACCAAGGTGTTTTGAGCAGAACTGGGATATTTTGGGGCCCTGGAGAGAAGGCTACGCTTATTCCTCAGCACTGGGCAGAGCGAATGGCACAGGATGGGATTGCTGCCTTTCCAGTGTAGTGTCCAGGTTGATTAGCCTGGGAAGACTCCATGTACAGTGCAGCCTGGAGAAGCCATCATCTTTTTATGAAGCTGGGGTGGGACTGAGCTGCTGGTTCCTCTGCTCATGCTATGACATTTCCAACAAACCCTACATAGAAAAATAATCATCCAAGGCACTGAAATACATTATAGATTTGTTGTCAATGACCATTCTTTCCCTGAAGATCTCCTTAACAATCATCAACACAAACAAATGTTTCAAACTGAGGTTCCTCCAGAGGTTAATAATCATTAGAAAAGTGCATACCAGAACTGTGATGGAAACAGTGCAAAAAAGGGAGAATGAACAGGTGAAGTGTTTTAAGGTTTTGATTATGCTTCCAGTTCACGCGTCATCTAACATAAATCTAAACCTAGGAAAATTAACGGTAGAGAAACAGTTCAGTAATTTCCTTAACTTTGAATCTCTGCAACAGAAATACCAATGTGCAGTGCACTTTCATGTGGCCTGAAGAGATGGGTTTATAAAACAGAACAAAAACAGAACTCTTTTCCAAAATACAAAGCATTAACATACCTTCTCTAACTGTGGCTTGTCTTGCATTAACCTAAGGGGCAGTTTAGCTACCTCTGCTCATATTATCATATTGAATAATATTCATAGAAGCCAGTGGAATGACTTGTGAGTAAAGTATTCAAAAAACTGAACATATCAAAGCCAAATTATATGTAAGGAATATCCTTCAAAGCCTGCTGATCATGTATTACAACTACAGAGTGCTAACATTTTAATCATCAAAATACAAAAATCCTCACTGCAAACCTCAAAGTTTTTGAATTAAGTCCACAAAAATAAACATGTTAGGTTGAAAATTACAGAAGGCTTTTAAATAACTTTTTAAGCTTCTTTTTTTGAGCATTAGAATGGCTCCAGTTGGTGTTGTCTAGAAATAACTTTCTATGTTAAAGAAGTAAAACAAAATCAAACTCATTACAGTGTCATCACTGACCTCAGCAAAATGGTCTGCAGCCCATTCAATCATTCAGTATGTTTTTTCTCTGAGCTTTGGACCTTTTGCTTTTTCTGTCTGCTCTTCTTCAGCAGAGGTAGCTGAGGTTAGAGTCTGTTGCTGCACAAAGCCTTGCTGGATTCCTCCAAGCTTAGCAGCTCCTGTAAACCTGGTACTAAGATCTTCTGTAGAGGAAGTCTGTAATAATTTAAAAGATGGAATTGTTCAACATACCACTAAAAGAAACTCGTTAGAATTTTGTTTGAGTATGTGGTGTAGAAGACAAGAAAAGCACCAGCACAGAAAGAGGGTAGCAGGGAAGATAACATTTACATGGCTAGCCAAGACAGATTTATGTATCTAGTACCTTGGTGTGGGTAGGTGAATCCATGATAGTGAATATATTTGGACTTGCAGCTTCTTTTTTTCTTGTCAAAGAGTGCTTCTTGAAGACATATCTGTAATTATCATTGCCCCCTCTAACAATGCCCATGCTGAACTAGGGGGTAAATGTGCCTTAAATTGTTAACTGATGTTTTCAAAGTCATGTTACAAAATTATTGGAGATAAACTGTTCACTCTAGCTCAGCAATGAAAAACAGCAAATAATTTTCTTCTTTGTTCTAAGTTACAAGAGGAGTACAAATAAACTCACACAAGTTTTCTGTTACTCAGCTTTATGCCGTTGTAAGTCACAAAGTGATAGATATTCATGTCAGCAGCCCCAGCTGATGTAGGTGGGTCACAGCTGGGGGGGAAAAGTCAGGGGACCCACAGCGGAGGAGACCCACAGAGCATTTGGCTATCAGGATACTCACAGGAACATAGAATCATGGGATCACAGAAAGACTTGCGTTGAAGGGACCTTGAGGCCCATCCAGTCCCAAACTCTGCCATGTTCAGGGCTGCCCCCCACCAGCTCAGGCTGCCCAGCACTCCATCCAGCCTGCTCTTCAGTGCCTCCAGGGATGGGGCACCACAGCTTCTGGACAGCAGCGCAAGCACCTCATTGCCCTCTGAGTGAAGAATTTTCCCCTAGCATCTCTCCAAATCTCCCTTCATGTAGTTTAAACCCATTCCCCCTGCCCTATCACTATCTCCCTGTGTACTGTATTGTTCTCAACATTTTTTCTGTTTCCAATACCTAGACATGTTTTGCACTCTCAGAATAGCTCAAGGGCTGTATGCCTGCGAGAAGACTGGATAGAACTGAAAAACAAACTGGTAAGAGATTTCCTGGAAAAATCCACTCCAGCAACAGTGACACCACAGGGGCTTAGGGCTTCTTGCTGGGTCTTCCCAGTGCAAGAGGAAAAGCCAGAGGCTGTGTACTACTTATTGTTTTATTAAACACAGCACAAAATAGAAATCACTCTGCACAATTCCAGAAGATACAAGGGGGAAAACAGAAAAGAGTCTGGATTAAGGACCAAGAGAAAAGACAGAATTTCCAAAATTATTTAAGAGAAAAGTGAGAGTATAAAAGCACATCATTAACATGGCTTGAAAGACAGGACATTAATGCAGCCAAAATCTCTTGTTGGTCGGCCACTGCCAGAACATCCACAGCTCCCTGGGTATATGAGCAGCCGGGGGGGCTTTAACTCGGTTGACGTAGGTTTGTGTAATCAGGAAGAGAAAGTGGGGAGTAGGCATGGGAGGGACAGAGACAAAAACACCAAAACAAACAAACAAACAAAAAACAACAAAGGGTAGAGAGGAAAGAAAGGACGGGGGAAAAGGGGAAAAGGAGAAAGAGAGAAAATGGGAGGAGAAGAAGAGAAATGGAGGAGAGCAAGCGAGACTATTTTTATAATTATTGTGGATTGGCTCGGATTAAGGGCAACTAGCTATCTCTTGGTTTTTCCTTTTTATATAACAACTAATCTCCTTCTAATCAGTTATTATTAAATTATATTCCATTTTTAATTCATTCACAGATCATTGGTGGCACAATTCGGACATCTGGACAGATAATTGAATAGAGATAATTTATGTAAATGAGAAACAGTTGTGTACAGAGGTGGGGGAGGGGAGATTCTGGTTCCTGAGGCCAGTGACCTAATGAGGAGCCTCCAGGAGCTGCCCCTGCTCCCTCGGAAGACTCAGGTGCAAGGGGAGATGCTGTGGATATTGAGATATTGTGTGCTGGATATTAGCACAGCCTGAGGAGAGGCCCTGGGTTAGTGTCCGTCTCTGGGGATCTGGGTGCCCTCTGCCAAGGCGAAGGGAGAGTGCAGACTTGGCTTAGCCATGGGAACACCAGGCTTTCCAAATGAACAAGTGCCATCCCCTTTGCCTTGGGTCTGATGCCTTGCACAATGAAAAATCTCTCGGCTACCAGTAACTCAGCACCAGTGCTGCTAGGCAGATGAGCACCACCCAGCTGCCATGCCTACAGCATCATGTAGGCTTGATCCTAACCCTGGGACTTAATTATTCACCAAAAATGCCTCCATGCTCTTTGATAGACATGGTTGAATTCCCCACTGCTTGCCCTGAAACTTGAATTCATACCACAGAGGGAAAACTTACATTATGTAGCCTTCAAAGAGAGCCATCGTGATGCAAGGTTGAGAGCTGAAGAGGATCTGGACTAAAACATCGTACCAGCAGCAGTAAGAAAAACCATCTCAAACGCTTCTACTTGTTGTCGTATATATGGGAACTATAGGAACAAATGAATGATATCTGGCAGTCAAATAACGTGCTAAAAGAAAACACAGTGTGGCAATGGATTCATTTGCAGTGCAGGGAGTCTGTGTTGAGCAAATTCCCACTGTAGCCAAAGGGGATCTAGTCAGCAGGCTCAAAGGAGCCTAGGGCAAAACTGCTTTTGTCTTAAAGGAGTTGCCTACACTCGATTAGAGAAATCACATCTCCATTGCTTTTACTATTAAATTGCTTCTGACTATAAAGATAGTCCACTAGTTTGGTATTGACTATGAAGGCACTCCATGACCAGCTCAGTGTAGTCATGTACAGCTAGGTGAGATGGATCCCACTCTATGGGAAACAAGGTATTATTCTGCTTCTGCAGTAATGTAACAGCATAAATACGTATTTCTCTGCCTCAGAATGAGGATCAAGATTAAAAAGTAGTTCTTGTTTGGGGCTGCAGTTTATTTTTTTTCTGCTACATTTGGATGCCACAAAGCTAGGTGCTGAAGAAAGGAGCATGACAGATAAATTTATCTTCCAAAGGGAGAAAGAATGCTAGACTCAATTGCTATGGCAAAAATCTAATTTCTGTCACTCTGTCACAACAGAAGGAATTTTTAGGTGCATACTGAATTGTCTCATCATTATAAAACCATTAGAGGAAGCGAGCACCATATATACAAATTGTGGGAAAACTACTCACAAGATTTCTATGACAAAGTAAATTCAGGCTTAATTGCCAAGGACGCAATCAAAATAAAATGAAACAGGTTCAAGTGACCTTCTTGCCCAGTGTCTGAAATACACTGGGCTTTGTTCAACTCACTTAGCTCATTTTCAGTTCATTTAGTTATTTTACTATCATTGGTGCTTTTACTACCATTAGTAAATTAACTTTTCAGATCTGTTATTGAACTTCTAATTAGTAAAACATGAAATTGTGACTGGGAAAAATATTATGAATTTTCAGATAGGAGTTATCAATGAGAATGAGAACGCAGCCAGATGACTCTAAATAACAGATTGAGTCTAACTGCCAGGCAGAGACTGAAGTTCTCCAGCAAGTGGAGTTTAAATCTGCTGTTCTTAAGATTTTAATAAATGATCAAGAAAGCAGACCAAGCTGCATACTAATACCATTTGCAGATAATACACTATTGAAAGAATTTGTGCCACTGGGGAGAGAAACTAGAATGCAGTAAAGAGAACATAGATGACTATCAATTCAGCAAACTATTATAGTGGGAAAATTCCAAAGCCAAAGGTGAGAGACAGACAACTGGGCAGTGAGGACTGAAAATAACAGAGTTTGGTGTGATAACAATGTACATTTGCAGTACAACAAAGCTCTAAATAAGATTGAGCTGGCTGCATGTTCAGAAACATGACACTGTAGAGCAGCCTATTAATGCTCCATTGTTGAAAGGATAAGATTCAAATTTTCTGTGCATGCTTACATGTTTAGAGAATAGGAAAGAAAACTAATGGGAATTTGTGGTTTGAGTCTGCAAGGTATACGAAACTGTGCCTGACTTATTAAAGTGATAATCAAGAAGTGAGGAGTAATAATCCCTCAGTTACCAGAAAGGTACAAAATCTAAAGGAAGACTAAACATATGGGCTAGCAACAAGAGGAGGAGCAGTAGTCAACAAGAGAAATGGAGATCATCAGTGCATGGGATGAAGGGGAGCAGTGAGAAAAGATTAAATCTGGGGGTAGACATTCCCCAGAGGAATGTCTGTGGGAATTCTGTCATGTGGGACATTGCAGTGCTGCTGACCCTTGCACACCACATACTTGGCTCTGATGGATCGTGGAGAAGGCATCTGCACTGTGGCAACCTCTTACACCACACACCATGTCCTGTCTCTGCACTCCTTGCCTACATTTCAGCCTCTTTTCTGTGTTTTCCTGCGATCTTCTGCCCACTCTGTGTCTTTCCTTATACTGTTCTTCCTCAAGCAAAATGCCAAGGAAAGAATGTGACAGAAGACAAACATACAGACTGAAAGAAAACAGAAAGAGAGAAGCGGGCAAGAAAAAATCTCCAAACTTTACTTGAAAATCCATCGTTTGAGGAGGATACTCATTCGAACCTAATACATTCCTAGCCTCCCAAGATTTCCCCAAGGAAATGTTGCAGAAATAGATATCTCTATTAAAGTATATAGAGAGTTTATATTAAGTCTTCAAGCCATTGCTTGATTTAGACTCCCTAACAGGGAGGAGCAGTACCAGCATTCAAATTAGGTATATGGTGATGACAGGGAGGCAGATGATTACCTCACTGTTTTAACTTAAGCAGGAAAGCTCTATTAGGCATGGACTGGTGTGGCAGTGATCTAGGTGGCCTTTTTCTTTCAGAAAGATCTCAGAATATTTGTTTATCTCAAGAGCTCAGTCGTCTCCATCCTGTTATCATTCCTGGTTACTGAATATATGTTGGTGTGTTAATGAGGAGTATAGTGATGAAGGGGTCAACAAATGAATGGCTCTTCCTTATGTCTTGTCCCTCTTTATTTACTTCCATTTCAAGTACTGCTGAAGGTTAGAGGATGGCTGTCAGAAATGAGGAGGTGGACTTAGAGAAAAGTTGAACTGGGAGAGGCTATCTCTTTTTTTGCAGCATGACCAGCTACCCCCACCTCATTCTTGACAGACAGAAAGCTTCTAAGCAATCTATTTCAGTGTGCCCCCTCTCATCTCCCTACTATTTTTTGTTAATTTTGGTCCTAATATCTAACCCAGGTCCTTCCATACGTAGTTTTATTTTTTATGGACTGTGTGCCTGCTGTGAGTACGGAGGACAAATTGTTTCCCTCTCACTTTACATTTTCTGTACCCATGATTTGTTTCTTGTCCTCTCACAGTCTTCCCCATTCAAGTTACACAGCACCATTTGTTTCAGTTGTTTCTCACATGACATGTATCAGAACTGTGATCAATCTCATTGCCTTCCTTTAGAGACTCTCCAATAGGTCCACATTCCTCCTGAAAGGCAAAGCCAAAACTGTGCTCAAAAAAACAGCTAAAGTCTCGCTGTTTTTAGGAGAGAGAATTTCCAGAGGTCTTGACAGTTGTGGCCTTATTTATTCCCCATATACGAGGTTTGCTTTTTGCATCAGCGCAGTATTTTTGACAGGGATGGCAATCCTTTCTAATCTCTAGCTCTTTTTTGGAAGAATTGCAGCTTAACAAGTTTTTTTTCCCAACCCATGTTTATGCATTTAATTGTTCTCAGCATCAACTATATTCTTGGCATAGTTTCTTATTGACTTTCATTTATGTTTTTTTCAACCACTTTTCCAACTTGCCAAGTTAACTTTGAATGCTAAGTCAGTCCTTCAATGTACCCAGTGTCTTCCAGGTCTGTGTCTTCCTGATATGCCCTCTCTCTCTTCTATCATCCATGTTGTTAATTAAATCACCATACAGAACCAGATCCAGAATAGATCTTTGTGAAGCTCTTCTCAACGCATCCTTCATTTTAACCGTAAACCATTGAGCATAGATTTCCAAGTACCTTGGTAACTCTAATTTATATTCTTCTAGTTTACTCATAAGGATATCTTTTGAAAAGGAGACTAAACAGCTTACTGAAGTCAAGATACACCTATCTGCTCCATTCTTATCTGCAAAACCTGTTGCCTTTTCACAGTAGGAAATCAGAATGATGGAACTGATCCTTGAAAAATCCACACTGAATGCAGGTGACTGTT
Source organism: Tympanuchus pallidicinctus (assembly GCF_026119805.1). Lineage (NCBI taxonomy): Eukaryota > Metazoa > Chordata > Aves > Galliformes > Phasianidae > Tympanuchus > Tympanuchus pallidicinctus. The sequence continues at coordinate 37,019,382 of NW_026294747.1, read as the reverse complement.
TACTTTTTCTTTAAAATAACTTTAGAAATTACTTAGCTATTTATTTCAGAATTTTATTTTCAGAATTTTTATGGGAATGATAATTAAGCTGATAGTTACCACCACCTTTCTCTTTACTGTTTAAAGAGCACTGCCTTTTTGTTCTATTGTCATTCTGAACAACAGTCAGTAGAGATTCTGAGACTGCTGCAGCCAAATCTCTAAGTACAGAAAATCAAGCTCATTAAACTCAATAAATCTGAATGCATCTAACTCAATAGTATGAACTCTACCATATTCTTTCTTCATTATATGCCAGGATCGTACCTCTATCACTTACTAGTTTCACTAATATGATGATCTGTCAATAATTTTTAGTGCCTATTGAGAAGTGATCCAATATTTTGCTTAGTCTTCCTCTTGCCATTAATGAATTTACAGAATGATTTCTTGTTTCCTTTGATGATCCTGCTGCTTGCAAACTTATTTTATGCTTGGCCTTTCTGATTAAGTTCCTGCATGCCTCTGCTCTTCTATACTCATCTTTTTTGCACTTAACCTGCTGTTTATTTTCTGCACCCTTCCTTGACTGGTGTGAAGCAATGGGGAAATTGCGATTTAATCAGGCTGGCTTAAAACTATTTTTTCCTGTTTTACCAGGAGACTGCCCCTCCTAAAGGAAAGGAGGTAAGAGGTGGCTCACATAAATAAGGCTGGTGCTGCACAACCTTGTTCTCCTATGTTATCCTTGTTCCAGTGTATGGAGAAGGTAAAGGGCAGATTGCAGGTTGGTATTTGGATTAGGAGATGGCAGAGCTACAAAAATGAAGGAGAGCTCCTTTTTCCACTGTTGTGTTGGTTATCTAAGCAACTATTCAGATGCTAATTAAGACCATAACTGTAACTCTAATGATATTCACCTGAAAGCAGCATAGGCTGCATCCTTGCACTTGACAGTCTGAGATGTCGGCTTACTTCTCTAGCCTATGTGAACCTGGTGTGAAGATGATTGGTGTGAACTACAGTCCACTGACCAACAGTGCCTGAGTGGTGTGAGTTAAGGAGGGATGGGAGGCTGTGATGTTGTGCAAGCAGGACCTCCTCTGTAAGGCACTCAGAGAAACAAGTGGGGCCTCATCACCTCTCACTATCGCACCGGCAATCCCTCCTGCATTCCTGTTCCTCCTGCATCCAACTTCAGTGGAGCAGGGAGCCGAGCACACAGGCTATGGCCAAAGCTGCAATGTTCCTGTGTCTTCTCCAGCATCCCAGCACTGCTGCACTTGCCCCTTTAGATCCCACCTTCTTCCTTGACAATTGGCCCTCCTCTCCTCATCCCGGGGGTCTACACAGACAGCTCCCCTCCCCATGCCGCTCATTAACACCTCTCCAAACAGACAGACACAGACACCACCAGCAGCTCCTTTCCCCTCCAATCCCCTCCCCTTCCCTTCCATAATCTATCTACATATTAAAATGAGTTTGTCCCTGATTTACATGCGTAAGAAGGGATGTAATAATGAGGACGTAGATTAGAAGATTTAGCACAATCGTTTGTGTAGATTGTGTCCCATCAAAGGGCAGCTCTGACGAGCCGAGATTAAGGAGCAAACAGCTGCCGCTGGAATTCAGTCCATTTGTTTGTTTGCTGTTTTCTCTCTTGACTCCAGCAAACAGTCTCATTAACATGCAAGTGATTTGCCCCTTAAGCCTTTTCCTGTTTATTATTGGGGGAGTTGCTGACGAGGGCTTTATAGAGTCCCTGGCCCAGTTCTGAGAGATAGACGTGCAAATCAAGATTAAAATGAGAAGTAATTAAAAACAAAGGAGGGGGATGACACCTTAGCTCCCTATTCTTTGTGATAGGTCTCAAAGTTAGGGCATCAGGAGAAGATACCTGGGGTGACAGCACAAGGTGTGCTGCCTACCACGCGTGCTGTGGTGGGTCCCTCTCAGCCACAGTGCCAGGTTCTCCCTTTCTCCTGCTCTCCTCTGCTCCCCCTCTGTCTCCCCCCTCCTCAAAATGTCTGGCTGTCTACTAAACTCATTTGCAGCATTTGCTTTAACAGCCTTGTTTGGCACTGCCTTCCATATGGCCCCTGCTCACTCCCCACAATGGTCTCAAGATCCCAGGCTCATCTCCCAGACCATGGATGGATGGAGCTCCTGAGCTCCCACCCTGAACAGACTGCACGTGCATGGCCCCAGCCTTCCACACGCTCTGTGGTCGGTGGGGGACTCAGACACACAAGGACCGTGCAACAATCTCACACATGGACATGGCTGGTGAGGTGACTCCTCCTAAGACTCACCCCTCACTACAGGAGTACTCAGTCACTGGGCTGACTGGGAACAAACTGGCACAGTGTCTGTATTTCAGTGACACATAAGCTCAGCTGGGCAGATCTGGCCCAGATATTTGAAGGTGGCTTTCCTTTGCAGGGAAAGCAGTGGTGTCACTCCATGCTGCCCATCAGCTTCCTGAGTCCAATGCACTGTATGTGCAGCCAGCCAGGGATACTGACTATGGGGATACTGACTATGGGGAATGGCACAAAGGATGTTCTGGGCTGAGAGACTGCCACATAAATCCCCTGAAAATCAAGTAGACCTTTCTCTTCATTGAGAAGAGAAATTGATTGCTGTATCCCCTGTAAGACAAGTAAAAATATAAAGAATCCTAGAAACTTGCTCTGGGAAGCAGTAATGGTTATTAAGTGTCTACGCAGACAAGTGTGGACAGAAGTGGTTCTCTCTGCCAGCTCCAGCAGGAAGCTGTGCCAGTGCATGTCCACATCCAGCCCTAGGTCCGTAAGGGGGCTGCTCGCCAGATGCAGCCACTGTGCACCAAGCGGTTGTGAGATTTGAAGCCTTCTAACATCATCTGTTGATTGATGTTGACAAGTTGCTGTGTGCCTCTAATGGTGACCAGCAGATGAGGACAGTTGGCCACTCTAAGCTGCCACAGAGCCCTGCTGCCCAGGGCAGAGGGGCTGGCCACTGTTTTCTACAAGGTTCCCCAGTTATTGCTGGAGCTATTTTCACGTATGAATGGGGAAAGACTGCAGCACTGCAGATATATGATTGCAGGCTCCATTGTTATGAAAAGGCTTCGGAGAATCAAGATGAACACAAAAAGTGCTTTCTTGCCTAAGTGCTTCATTTTTGTTGCCTTTTGGTAGAGCTGCACAGTCAGTCAGGAGGAGATGAGACTCCACCTTGCTACAATTAACTAAGAAGCACAGAGAAGTGCTCTACTTCCTAGGTTCAACCATTCTGCATAGCAGTGCCTTCCACCAAACCACTCGTACTGCTGGTAGGGGCAAAGCAACGAGGACGAATCAAACCAAAACAGTGGGCCTCAGTGTCACTGGGCAGCCCAGAAGGAGACAGCGTGTCTGTGGTGCTGTAATCGAGGTGCAGCCCCAAGCCCTGAGCGACTGACCCAGCCACACAGCACCCTGTACACTCACCTGCCCTGGGCCACCACCCTCAGTGAGGTCTCAAGCCGGCAGCAGCACACCACCATCAGTAATACTGCCTCTGTAAGCACAGCTTTTTGACCCATAACAACTCAGCCCTATCACAACTGATTTTCAGTGGATCACTGAAAACTGCTCCATCAATCTCAATGTCCTGGATTTGTAGTGCCTCCTTCTCTCTTTTTCTTTTTCTTTTTATTTTTCATCTTATTTATTTAATGTATTTGTTTGTTTGATTGATTTTATTTCTAGAAAGATAGAGTTTTGGTTGATGATGGGACACTGGTTCTGTGACTAGGATCCTTATCCTCATAAACATCAGAGCCACTTTTTCACTAAACACAGTAAAATCGAAGCAGCTGCTCTCTCTTGGATGGAGATAAGATCCAGAGAACTTCACACTCCCAAACTGAAAGAGTTATGTGTGATTAAGAAGGGAGCTGATAACAGAAATGCTTAGTCAACCTTGATGCAAGTGCTCCAGCTCTAAATGGAAATGAGCTGCTGAAATCAATGTGTGCCTGCAGCTTGCCTGTAAATAAACATGGAGCTGTGGGAGAGCACTGCTTGCCTATGGCTCATGTGATGCCATCACAGAGCACGTCTCTGTCCAGCTGCTCCTCAGAGGTGTTCTGATGGGCCTCAAAGAGCAGAGCCAGTGCTGGAAGAAACTAGTGATGGAGAGGGGGGTCTGGAAGAAAACACTCATAGAAAGTGGAAAGGTTGAGGAAAGTTAGGATTCTGTGGTAATTGCTAATTCCCAACACAGAGCAGGAGCACCAAGAGGGCAGAGGAAGGATCTGTGCTGAGGGGCAGGTGCAGCACCCGCTCTGGGAAGTGGCTTAGCCCAGGGGACAGAAGGGACTCGAGGTCCCCCAGCATTTCATCAGCTTCAGCATCGCGTGTGCAGAGGGTGTCCCTGCCCAAGCCTCCTGCTGTGGTAATAAGCACTCAACTGAGAACAGGACAGGCACAGAAAAAAAGCAAAACAAGAGGGGCCTCATGGCCCTGGCTGTTGCCTGTGCCACCATGTGAGCTGGGAGGTGGGGGCATCTCTAATCCCCCGAGCTGGGCCAGCTGCCAAGTCGCGGCTCCTTCCCCAGCAGGGCAGTGTGCGGGCCCTCACCCCGTCCCTCCCATCACCCCACGGCACCCTCTGCAGGGTGAGGACTCCTGCAGACCTCTCCATAGGGCATATGCTGCAGTCAGAAAAAAAATTCAATGCACATCTTTTCCAGAGGTTTTTGGGAACTGCACGGACACCCAGCAGAACCAAGGGGCAGCTTGCAACTCCTCGCTTGACTCTCTAGTCACTGGCTGTTACTCACACCCATTTTTCCAGATCTATGCTAATCTGTTGCCTTTCCTTTCTATCAGAAATAAAGCATAAATTCATCCTTCTGGATACAAGACAGTGATTTTTAATCAAAGCCTCTCAAAGCAGGCAGCTCTTCTCTTCGGAGCCAGATCTGACTCACCCTCCACCACGTCCTCCTTCTGCCGAATATGATTATTGCTGCATTACCATTGCTATTATGTCACAAATTGACGTCTTGTGTTCCTGTTTGTTATCTGGGGATTCTGCTCTAATCTTGGAGATCACTAATGCAGCACAAATCCAGTGCACTGGGTGATAATCTGGACCCACAGGAAAAAAAAAAAAAAAAAAAAAAAAAAAGACTTTCTAGGCATAATCAAAACCTTTCACTTTAATATCACACACAATACTTTTATTGTGAAATCACACTTCCCTCAGCCCTTCTCTCCCATAGCTCAGGGACACCACAGTCTGTCTGCAGCTAAACAAGGCTGTGCTCAGTGTGTGAGTGCCCAGGTCTAGCAGGCAGAATGCAGGACCTGCAGAGAACAGTTTGCGTTTGCATCCTACACACCGCTAACATCTGAAAGTTGGCAGGAGCCCCGCTCCCCTCCAGCCTTGCAGAAAACTCCTCCTGTCGCCAAATACAGCTCCAGAGGTGTTTTTGTTGTGTTAATTCCACGTGAAAATAAATGCAGCATGACTCATTTTTATCAGCAGTAACTAATACCTGTTGAACTTCCATTTTCCACTTACAGAAATCTCCACACAAGTAGGTGTGCTCAGAACAGGGCTGGCTTGAGGAGTGCGGAGTGCATTTTATTCTCTGTTCTCAGCGAGAAATGAACGACAGGAGCGTGAAAAGCAAATAGAGCAGCAACCAGACAGAGAAAATAGAGAGGTAATTCGGGCTGACCCACCCACGGTTCCTCCTCACTGCCCCTGCACGCAAAGGACACAAATGTTAAACAAGAAAAAGAACATACAAACAAAACAACTCCACCAGGGGCTGTTTTTGCCACAGTGCCCGCAAGCTGCCCCACCGCTGGGTCCTCTCAGCCGCCCCCCCCCCCGGCCCCTCTCAGCCCCGCAGCGGCACGCAGGGCCGGGCGCCCGGGTGTCGGTGGCGCGGCGTCCAGGGATGCACTGCTGATCCTAACCAAGTTTGCCAGCCATGCTTTTCTCATGGCTCCCGCACAATGCCCCGTTTTCTGCCCACCTGCCGATGATGCTTAATTAGGCGAGGAGTTGATTAATTTGAGGTAATTGACAGCTAATTACGGGCCTGAGGGCTCATTAACTTGACGTCCTGTCTCCATGAATTGGCTGGAGGGGGTCAGGTGATGTGCAGCCCCCCCTACCCCCCACAACTCAGCTTGCCCTCGCGCCACGTGGCCTGGGGCTGCTGAACTCACCTGGGCAGCCGCAGCTAAGCCAGGGCATGGCAGGACTGCCCTCTGGCAGCTGTGTGCTGGCACTGGGTGTGGGACAGGCAAGAGCAGGACAGGAAGCTGCCCATGCCAATAAAGCATGGTCTGGCCCTGTGGCCCCTCTCTCCCAGGGGCTGCAGTGGAATTCAGACAGGTCTGGGATGTTCCTGGCAATGCTGAGGAGGCTTTTTATAAGCTACATATATACATGTATGGCTGCTGTTTATTTTTGCTGGGCAAGATGGAGCTGAAGAACCGCTCAACTGGCTGATGTTTGTGACAGTTTCTCTTGCTGTGGTAGTGATCATTGCCCGGAGAAGCCATCTTGTCTTTTTTAAGTCTTGCTCCAGACATGGAACATCCTGGGTATTACAGTCATTGAGCTTGGTTCAGGATTCAACAGTAAGCCAGCAGAGAAAGTAGGAGAGAGGCTGAATTAATAGTAAGCCATGGCAGTAAGAAGTGACTATAAGAAACAGTGACAGCTGGGCTGTCCTGGCAGCCACCAGCTTCATAGTAAGGTACTATGCACTGCTAAAGGTGTGGAGAAAAGAGGTGGAAAGAATGGGATCTCTTGGTAAAATTGCAGGTGGTTCTATGGGGGTGCTCATAGGGAAATGTGGTGAAGAATTAAAAAAATAAAAAATCTTAAACTACAATCTTACCTGACTTGCACAGGGCTCTCACCCGAAGGAAGCTGCATCACAACCACGACTTTCCAGATGCTTCCCTTTTCCTGTTGGCATCATCGTTCTTTCTTACCTTGGCTTTACAGTTGTGTGTGTCTCCTATGAATGTGCTCATTCTTGGTGTAATCAGAAGGCATGAAAAATTTTTGGAGCTCTTATTTGCATATTGCTGACAGTGGGTTTTAGAAGCCTGACTAAACAACTTGCTTCAATATCCTGCCGTTGCATTCTGCAGCTAACTTATATGCTGCCCTTTATCTCTTTGAAATGTACTGGGTTTTAATTTTCTAAGCTTTCTTGTTTAAATTTCAGGGAGTTGAGTAAATCTGACATAGAGACTGGTCTCTATGGCAATCATTATTTAATATCCTTCTTTCATTTGTTGTTGCTTCTTTCTACCCTGCCTACACCCAGACTCAGTGATGATTCATTGTACTAGAAGCCAAATATGGCCCTATGTGACGAATAAATTTTGCTCACCTGCTCAGAACCTCTCCTGAGTCTGTCTCTTTCAGGAGAAGGTGCCCATAATTTAAGTTGTATTTGAGAGTAGAACACACCAACAACGTTTATTATAGTGCTCATCACTTAGAACCTGTGAGAGGAGTTATGTGGAACAGCCCAGACAGGTAGTACCATTCTTTTCTCTCTAGATCCATTGTTGAAATTGGCCATTCCTCATCTTGACTATTACAAGGTTGTTGCTTTCCAGTGCAAATACAAAGACTATGCGTGGGTGCAACAGTATTAAGCATTTGGTATAGTGGAGGGCTACCTAGTAGTGGATTTCCTCCACATTTTCTGTATTGATACAAATTCCATCAGTAGCATATCTGAGTCTCATAAGCAGTGATATAACTCACCTTCAGATCTCCTCCTTTCTGTAGAAAGTTTGACCCACCAAGCACTGTACTAATGCTGAGTGCCTTTCTGAAGCAGGGATATATCACAGAAAGTGACTCTCCCAAGACTTTAGAACATATTTCTTTTTGACACTGTTTGCCTGAATTCTCAAAAACTGGAATCCAGAAATGCCACACAACTGAGTCAAGAGCTCAATCTATCTGTAAGGATATTGCTGAGTCCAGGCTTCAAGGATTACTTCTAGGACCAGAAAATTCTACACAGCTGGAAAGCTCTGGATGAGCAGCACCAAACAATCCTTGACAGAATGGTTAAATAGCCTTGATAGGATTGTTAGATCTATGGGCCAGTATAATGTGCAGTTATTCATTTGTGAGGTGGTTCTTCAGAGCAATCCACACTGTTACAGTGTATTTTGACTTTAACTGATGTTAACTTAACTGGAGGGATTGGTTAATGGTACGTGCTCCTGACAAGTTATTGGTGTTTTGTATATAGGTTTCTTGGACATCTAAAATTTCACTAAATGTAAGCTGTCTCCTTTTTGTACTAAGCCTGTAGATGCTGGAGAAGAAACACTTGGAAAAGCCATCTGCTTCTCTCTGATCTGGCAGGTATGAACTCCGCTGTTGAGTTCAAGGATCTCTGAGGCATGTGTGGACAAAGATGCCTACCTTATAACTGCATTTGAAGCTGAAGCTGAGTCTGAACCTATTCAAACACTATCTGTAATAAGTGGCTTTTAAAAAGCTTACTGCCGATTTCAAAACAGGCCAAGAGGACTCCTCTGAGCAGGAGCAGCATGACTGGCCACAGGGAGAGTTTCTTAGGTCTGATTTTTCTGAAGCACTTCCAGCTCTTTTCCTTACATAAGATAATTTCTTCTGTAACATGGAGGAGCACGGAGGAGTGATCAGAAATACAAGCCCGTTCTACAAGTTCTAGCTGCAGAAGTTGTTTTCTTTCCAATATACAGTCTGTGTGACTTAACACAAGGCTGTGATGCCAGCAAGTGTAGCTTGCTATTTAAAGCTTTAAAGCCCAAGTCTTAACTATAGCATGTGTGTATTATGCCCCATATTTGTACCTCTATGGCACTTACTTTGAAGAGGCTGGAATAACAGCCCACCCAGATCATGGAGAATCCTACTAAAGGCATTGTTGAATTTTAGGTCAAGACTCTGCTTAATAGCTTCAAAAACTGCCACAAATGAGCTCTACATTACACAAAGTCAACTTACTACTTATCAAGTCCAAAGAAAGATGTCTTTCATTTTCTATGCTGCTTCCATATAGAATCACCAAAGTTAGAAAAGACTTCAAAGATCACCTAATCCAACCCTCCCTCTACCACCACCATTTCCCTGCTAAGCCATGTCCAGTAGTACAACATCTAAATGTTTCTTGAACAGGTGACATAGCTCCCAGCCACCAGCAATCCCACCTTTATTTTAAGCACAAATGAGTTAGTGGGATCAAATCTCTACACTGCCAACCCAAACGCAGTACACAGTGTACAACTTGCTGATGTGTATGCTTAAATTAATGTGCTTGAGAAGCCTGTTAGCAGAAACATGTACACAGCTGCACAGTTTTTTTTTCCTATATAGAATCCCAAACATATTTAATCTTGAGGAGCTTTAAGTAACTATTTTCTATCAATATCTGGGTTTCAGAAGAGCTGCTAATCAATTGCCGTGCTCAGGAGTAAGAGGGTTACTGTAATTATCTTGTTTGCAAGAAAAATAAGAACATTCATCTCATTTTAGGCTAGTGGGAGAAATTACAATTCTAATATTTATCATTATCCCAAATGTATTTTTATTTTGCTGATGATTAAACGTTGAATGTCCAGTGTTTGTGCTAGCATTTTTCCCATTACTTCTGTAGGGATTTCATATGAATTTTTCCATGAAACGCTGGAATTTTTCACAAAGAACAAAACATTTGTATGTGTTCTGTATTTTAACATGGCAAAGGCAGATCTAAAGACTGCTTAAAATTCATGGGCAGCAGTCCTGACCCATTGCAAACTTGTTTGAATTAAACTGAAGGGCTCCAATGGGGAACTCATATCTGATTTGTTTGACGCTGCTGCAAGACAGTAAGTACGAACCACAAGGATCAAAGACGAAGAAACCTTTCTTTTTAGAATTGCAGTCCACCAGAACTGATCTCCTGGAATGTCCAAGAGAGGTTTACCTTGGAAAGAGTAAGCCACAAAGCGAGTTTCTTCTTCCGAGGATCCATCTCTTTGGCTTTTTGCTAAGCGTGAGAGTGGCATGGCGATGTCAAACCATCTGCTACCTAACAGAGGTCAGGTGTGAGCAGTCAGAGGCTTGCCACCGCACAGACTTGTCTAATGAGTCTGTGCAGCACATGAGAGTCCCCCGTATCTCTGGAGAAGTGAACTCGCAAAAACGATAGCTGACTTAGAGCATCTAACCACACCTTCTCACTAATAAAGACATTTTGAAGTTGTATAGGTCCTTGACATTATTGAACATCAGACACCCACCCCTTCAAAGTATAGATTCTGTTTACCCTGGTAGAATTCCAAGCTGGGATTTACAACCAATTTAGACCTTAGAATTTATAGCAGTTGATTATTTTGGCGTTCATTTCATGACTGATCTCCAGTCCAGCACTGAGACTAAATACATTTACTGATCCAATAGATAGCAATTTTTTTGTTGACTTTCTTCAATAACACTTTTAGCTTATATACATATGAATATGTATGTAGCTTATTTGAATTATATTCTTATGTAATTTTGAAGACTTTTATGAACGTTATTGAAAAAATAATGTAAAAATATCCTCGTGATATATCTTCAGTAGGAAATAACATTTGCCCAGACTAGATATTAGAAGTAAAAAGCCTGACTGGATTCACTTAAGGAGTTAATGATTCCCATGAATTTGTTTCACTGACAGCACATTTGGCTCAAATATATACTACTCTGCCTATACAGTCAAGTGTTCAGGACTGGGGCTTCTGAAGAAGAGATATCTATTTACCTGCTTTAAGGAAAATGACAAACATACTGTTTTTTCATAAAAAATGATAGTTTTGATAAGTCATGAAAACTAGGACACTGCCAGGAGATTGGAGAAAAGGGACTGTGCCCTTGATTGCTAAAAAGGCAAATTTGGAGTTCTCAGGAATACTTACAGATTGCAAAATAATAGGAAAAAAGAAGAAAAAGAATATTGGTAGCCACCCAAAGGTGAAAAGAAAACTATTTTTAGTACCAGGGATTTATAAAGGACAAATTGTGCTGAAGAAACCCAATTGCTTTTCTTAATAGAATTATAAAATTAGTGGATGAAGGGAACGTGACGGATTTGATACATTTGGATTTTAGTAAAGATTTGAAACACAAATCCTACTCAAATTTAATTCAAATTGGCTTGGCTACATTACCACATGGAATGAAAATTTGGCTGTAGACCCACAAACAGAGGATAATGATGCATAAAAGGTATTGTGGTGGAGAGAGAGGTCTTAGTGACAGATATCAGCGTTGGGTTCCATCCTGTTTAATGGCTTCTGACCTTCTGCCTGGAAATCAGAAATTTAGTTGAGATAATGAAATGTAGAGGAAGCAAGAAAACATAAAATGAGATCCCTGTAAAAGTTTAAGTATTTTCCAAACCAAACTATTCAGCCATGGAACAGTCCCTAAAAAACACCAGATGAGAATCACGCTGGCAGAAACCAGAGATGGGCAAACCAATGAGATGGGCACTTACAGTGAAGAGCAGTTAAAAAAAAATAGCCTGCATGTCTGAATAACAGGGCTGCAATTCATCCTCATACAGAGAGACCACAAGGTCTCTGCAGTGTCTGTGAAGACCAGACATGGTCAACAAGATCCTGGGCAGGTTTTGGTGGAGTATTCCACTCCAATGCTGACAGAAACAACACAGATGTCTGGGAAAAAGCACCACGTTTACAATTTACTGACAGGCTTGAGTGGTTCTAGCAGAGCTTGTGTTGCTAGAAGGGGAGCTTCTGTTCACATGCTGGAGGCAAAAAGGTGAAGTAGAGGATTCTCTCTCTAGAAACAAATGGTGCTGCCATAGTGAAGTTAGCCTGATTTGGGAGGAGGGCTTTTGATAGATCTTAGTTAATTCTTTAAAAAAAAAAGAAAAAAAGAAAAAAAAGTAGAACTATGAAAGAAAACAGCAAATTAAATGTATTAATAATAACAGATTTGAATCTCCACTTTCCTAATTATTTCCCTGTCCCCCTCACTCACTCAATGCATTTGCAGTTTTGGCCATTCACCATTTTATCTTACCGTCCACCAACGCGTGTCTCAATAACTTTGGAACCTGCCAGCCGATTGCAGATGACTCTGCAGGGAACAGGTAATATATTTCTGTAGATTTTTTTTCATGTTAAGCAGCTGACAAAGAAATCCAGCAGTTGCTTCACCAACATGAGTGCACTCTCTGTTAGACATCAGAGAATCCACACATGATGTAAGCTTAAGGAATAAATCTATAAGCAAATAATTTCAGCTTTTTAGATAACTTGTGATTGACCATTTCAGTATTATCCTCTCTTTAAGCAGGATCAGGCCCACAGAGCAAGAGCAAGCTTTTCAACATGGCAGAATTAAGAAAACTACATTTCCAGAAGACTTTCATTTCACCCTTCGTGGTCTGTCAGCAAACATTTTGACTGAACAAGTGCAGACTGTGGTACTTGCACCCCCTCTGCATGAGTGTAAAAGGCTCAGGAAAGTATGAAAGAGCATTCCTGCATAAATGAAAATATTATAGTTGCTATTAGGATTTCTAATACTCACGGCTCTCCTAAACGCACGTACAATGTAGAGATAATAGCACTGCCAGAAAGCTTCATTTTTAGTGTTCTGTTTTAAAATTCTCAATCTTTAATATAACATTAAAGTGACTTGTAAGAAAATTTCATCATCTGAATAGTTCGTACAGGTCTTTAAAAAAAGATTAACCTGACTAGTATCACACTGTGATTTATTATTATTTAAATTACTAATGTCTGTCAGTTGCTTAAGTGCATGCATTTTTATTTATTTATATTTTTTGAAACATACCTATTTAATGAAACAACAAGGCAGACAGCAAGCAGCAGAAGGGCCATTGGACTGGAGCTAAGACTTCCCCAGTCTCAGGGTTTGAATTGTGAGTGCTGGATGACCTCTACAAGTCTCTTTACATCTTGATGTCACCTTTCCTCCTTCCAGTTTTCTACTGCCTCATCTGCTCATAAGTTCTCGAGGATAGAGACTTTCATCTAATACATTCATATAATTCACAGCACAATTACTTGCTGATGTCACTCTATATTAAAAGATTACAATATGGTGATTGATAACTGCAACTAGAAAAGAGACATCTTCCAAACACTACTGAAGCCCACAGGTCTGCTACTGTACCATGATTAAGTGGTACATTCATGACAGAAGGTTTTCGTGAAGAAAAAGCCATTGCACCATTTTCCTCCATCTGCACGCACTCTGTACATTTATTATCTGGTATTCACAATATTCTCGAATGCTGTTTCTCTGTAAGGATCCTCTTCATCTGAATTTCTTTCTTGGGAAAACCCAAAATCAACAGTCTTTACATTAGATTGATCTTTGTATGCATATGGAAGTCAAATGTTGCATGATATTATTTGTACAGCATCACGACAGGGCACGAGAATGGTGCTGTAACAGGCCAGAATACTCATATTTACCTGAGCAAAGAAACAGAGGAAAAGTGGGAAAACCAGCAGCATGTTCCTGCGGTATTTTCTCCTGCTGTCTGCCATGGTAAATGTCATCAGACCTTATTCACAGAGGTCACTCCATTCCTGACTTACAGAGCACAGAAATGGAGGCTACTGTGATGGTCTTTAGTTATCTGTGATTGATCTGGGACGTCTCCTTGGACCGTGACTGAAGCATCTGGAAAACAAGGAAGTGATCTGCACTTGGTGGCCATCTTCATGGTTCAAAGTAATCATAGCATAACTTCAGGACTCTATTACAGACAGACCTGTTGTGGTAGGACACGTGAAGGCAGTGGGGATGCAGGTCTCACTCAGCATCCACTGGAGAGCCTAAGGCCAGATGGAATATTTACATTCAAATTTCCTCCACCTTTTCTATTTGTGAAGCAGTATAAAAGCTGCCAGCTCCCTGGGAGGATAAAGCAGGAGCCATAAAGGTTTCCAATTTCCTTTCTGGGCTTTAGTAAGAGGATTACATATCTCCTTCTTTGAGAATAAACCCCTTTGCAGGAAAGATACTTTTCAAGCCCTCTTTGGAGATCAGCTGGAACATCATGACTCTTAAGACTGAAGCCATTACAGGAGCTAGTTTAAAGGAAAGGGCTTCTGCAGCTATGCAGGACTAGACACAGTGACCATGCTACCTCAGGTTGCTGGGATCACAGCCATTAGAGACAGGAAAAAAAAAAAAAGAAGCATAAACAAACAACAGAGCTCAGGCTTCATCCCAGATAACACCAGACTGTTGGTGAAGCTTTGGAAAGACATCACTAATCTTCTCACTTGAAGATCTTCAACATGAAGGACAAATGACAAGGAAAAAAAGCAGGAATCTCTTGTAGCTTCCTTAAATTTAACAAAATATGTCCAAAAGCAGTACTCAAGCATGCAGACAAAGGCAGATCCATGTTTGTAGCACACTGCTCTTCTGAAGAATTGAAGGGCAAAAAAGAGGGAAGAACAATTATCCCCAATGACTGTTTTTTGGGAGCAATTGCCAAGCACACATTTCCAAAGGATTTATTTTTATCCTTCTGGAATGTGAAGAACCGTCCAAATTCCTCCTGCAGGAAAAGATGCTGATGTCCCATCTCTCCCTCAGTGCAAACACTGTATGGTTTAAGAGAGCTATGGATTACTCAGAACACATCAAATGCTTCCACTTTTCCACAAACTCATCTTTAACAATCTCTTTTGCCTCTCTTCCCACACTTGATTCCTCTCCATGCTCTCGCTTTCCTTAGCCAAAGGCTGAACATGATTTTGGTAAGAGTTCAGAACAGCCATACAAATTCTGATTGGAGCCTCAGCAATTGCCCTCAAAATAAAAGGATACAGAGCAAGTAAAGGAAAGCTGTAAAAGGAGCTTATTTAACAGGGAGGACATTGTTTTCCATGAGAGGAGTCAGGCTGTCATTTCTCCAGCATAAGGAGATGGAATTCCTTAAAACTCTGCTAGCCTGCACGAGACAGAAGGATTCAATACCTGCTTTGAGAATCACCCATTAAAGAAAAACAGAGAAGAAAATGCTTCTTCCAGCCACATACCATCTACCAGAGAATTAATGGTCTCCTTTGAATAAAAATGACAAGACAGATCAAGATTTTTGTTAAAACAGAGAAAGCAAATTCAAAGTTTTAGGACAGTATCACATCTCTTTTACTGTACCTCGCCCAAAGACACTGACTAATTAAAGATCTTCAGGAGGACCATGGTGTCTAACTTAATCATTCCTACAACTTTTGAAATATCAACCAGCAATTACTTTACAAGTTACTACACTCCTTTCTTAATAAAAAGAAATCTGTATGACAAGTCAAAAACACTACTCAATTCCATAGACCCTTGAGCTCACTGTTCTCTTCTGCTGAGAGACAGCACTCATGACAGTGCTACAAACCTGCCCACTTCCTACTTCTCTGGGGTAAAGACAACACTTTGCCCTCCACATGAGTGAGCGTTGGTGGGAAAGGGATGGCTGGACTTACTGCAGCAGCAGCTTTACTCTCTGCCATTCTTTGTTCACCACTGTAACGGTCCTTTTGGATGGCTGATGGATGTCATAAATAAAGCTCCTTCCCCTTATACACAGTCTTTGCTTTTCCTTGCCTGTCCAGAGATGCCTGGGTTTTAGAAGCACCAGGTGCAGCTACTGGGACCGCTGGTCGGAGAAACATTTGCCTCCTGAGCCCGTTAATTAGCACAGTAACGGTAGCCGTGCTCCATTAGCCAACCCATGTGGTCGAGTCCCCTCCCCGTCCACCAACCTTGCCCTTAATGAGAGCTGGAAGGGGGACACTCACAAAACACTGCTTCAGAATAATATTCGGCTTTGTCCACGCCGGTAACAAGAGCTGACAGGATCACTACGTCCATTTCTCTTCTAATTAGCACACTTCCAGTTCGGCCTGAGCCAGCAGCCAGAGAAAAGCGATCGGACAACCGTACCGAATCACAAACACAAAGAGGCCCATTCCCCGTAATTAGGTGAGACAATCCCTCAGTCTTTTCTCGGCTGGAGCTTGCCGGTAAGACTCTCGCTGTTTTGGTAAGTCCCAGCAACACAAGTTACACGTCTCCCCAGGACACTAATAAGCCCCTAATTGTCTTCCGCTTCACACGGCTCGTACCATAGGTCCGACTTGGGGGAATTCTTCTAACGAGCGGCAGTCAGCACTCCCTGCACCACGGACTGCATTGGGAGCCGCCTCACAGGCACCGAGACCAGAAGGGGGATGTGGAGAAACAGGGAGGAAAGCAGCCTGGGCGCCGGGGCCCAGCTGCAGCATGGAGCTGGTGTCCACTCATTACAGAATCGCAGAACGGCCAGGGTTGGAAGGGACCTCAAGGATCATGAATCTCCAGCCCACCTGCCACATGCAGGGCCACCATCTCCCCATTTAATGCTACACCAGGCTGCTCAGGGCCCCATCCCATCTGGCTTTGAACACCTCTAGGGACGGGGCATCCACCACCTCTCTGGGCAGCCTGTTCCATTACTAGGGAGAAAGGTCTCCAACCTCACTCCAGCTCTCCATTGCCACTGCTCACCTGTTTGCCTCTCCTCCTGACATACTTTCTTTCCAGTGTCTGACTGGGATCTACCTTGCCAGAAGCACAGCACCTGGTACATGCTTTCCTCTGATGAGGCTGTGCCATGTCTCTGCCCTAGAGTACAGATACAAAAGGAGTACATACATATCATCTTCCCCTGGAAAGGAACACATACAAGTTTTCACAGGACAGGTTTCTAAAGATGGCCCCCAAATGATCAAGAATATGAGAACTTCCAGAGGTTGTGAGGTGGGTAGGAGACCAGAGCTCAAACTCCCTGATCAAAACAAGGTAAAGGGAGGATACATACTCTCTCTGACTTTCTTAGTAAGCCACCATCATCTTAAATACAATTCAGCAAAACGTTTTGTCCAGAACCCCAGCGACAATTTTTAACAAGAAGTCCATTTTGAGCAAAATACTTCAACTGATTCAAAGTAGAGATGCTCAGATCCTGCAAATCCCTTTGCCTTCAGGGCTGCTGGTTACAGACTGATTGCTCCTGCCAATCAGCATCTTACCAGAAAGGATTTGTCCTTAAGATTTACAGTGCTATGACTTTGGTGAACTAAGCAGGGAAGAGAAACCCCAGTGGGCAGGAAGGCAAGCTGAAAAAACAAATTCATGTAGAATCCAAGAGAATGTCAGGCGCAGGTGATTACCCTGCAAGGCAATTTAGGATAGTCAATACACACATGTATAAATAAGTCAGTGAAAGTTAGCAGTAACTAATGAAAGCTACTTTAATACAGGGTGAGGAATACAAAATGAAGGTCACAGAACCAGGCAGCCTCAGCATCCAAGACCACTTGGGTCACTGCTGGTTTCTTGTTTCTCATTCTGATTTAGCTTATGAGCTTCCCTCCTGAATTTTTGTACATAACCTGCTGCATTTTGGAGTACTGCGAGAAGTGAAAGATGTCAAATGGCGAGTCTCTAATGCTTAAGAAGTCACTTTAAGATTCTGTGATTACAAGGGGAGTTGTTAGATGTGCCTGGTATTTTTGGGAAGGGAATCCTCCTTCACACATCCACATGCCTAAAAACACAAAATTTAATTACCCTGTATTATTGCACCTACTCATCATTTGTTGGCCATAGAGACAGCCTTTCAAGCAATACAGCATTGAGTCAAGTATTTTGCACCCTACCAAGATCTGATCAATAAATAAGGTGCAAGGTCACGCTTAGTGCCCATTTTTTTTCTATTAGCAATTAAGTAACCATTTTCAAAGCTCACTCCTCTTCCTCTTTTCTGTTCCATACTGAGGTGTCTGTAACAGAGACAGGCAAGGAGAGTTCTGGCTTCACTGATCACTGATCGGTATTATAGGAATCAGCAGGGAGGCCAGAGGTCAACCACATAAACCCAACAAGAAAACGCCTGCTCTGTGCATGCATCAGCTAGCAGAAGTCGGTCATCTTGCTGAAAGGGACACAGCAGAAAAGGTCAAGTCTAGAAACCAGCAGTTCCAGTGGATGGCAGTCAAAATGTGAAGAGATCCCTTCATGCTGAACATACAGCACAACCGAAACATGGCAATATTACACATATTCTGTACAGATTACACAATTTCAGAGACTGTACATACTTCTGACTACTTGTGCTTTTGAATATCTTCACACAGACTAGAATTGATTGGCAACGTTTCACTTCAAGTTTTGCATTTCATGTCCTCCTGATAGAAGTTGAAAGCATTGATTTAGGGGTAGATTTGCAGAGATAATAGTTCTAGAATAGCTTTGATTCCAAGAATCATAGCATAACACAAAAATCAAGAGGATCCAGCCTTCTTCCACCTTACACTGTTTTTCTCTTTCTTGCCTTTTAAAAATACCAAGGCTCATCTTTCATCAAGGTATATTTTTTTCTCCCTGCCAGGAATTTTACGTTAACAACCAGAGGTGAGTGTTGTGCTGCTTGTGTCTATGCATTTCAGTGTGCAGCTACCCTTGAAAATGTAAAAGGTTTTGGGACAAGGGAGGCTAATATGCATCTCCTGCAACACCAATTTAGAACTTTTTTTAAAAGCATGAGAATGCCTCGCTTTCAACACCGTGAGATGCTAAAAGAGTCAGTGTGAAGCCAACAGGTGGTCACTGAAGAGCTCTGGATAAAAAAAATGATGAAATAATACGTGATGCATAACCTCTACCATAAACGAACTATTAGAGGAATGGCTGGTGACAAAATTGGCAATAATTCTTACAAACTACAACAATTCTGGTCAAGCTACAGACCACCAGCTTTTAGCATCAATTGTGTAACTCAGCGAAAACTGGGAGATGTCTAAAGAAGAACAAAACAGATGCAATAATACATCACATATAACAGGGAAATGTGAACAGATTTAGTGGAAGATATTTTTTCCACACAACTACTGTGTATTGTACAAGGTGTTAACAAGCACAGAAAGATGACTTTTTGATAGAATTTTGAGTTTTACTAAAGCCTTCTGGCTCTTGAAGAAACATCATGAAATAATAGCCTACATCTTCCTGTAAATCAACGAGAAATTACAAAATAGGAAATGAGCAGCAAGAACAGTCAATTTTTGTAAAACAGAGAGGCTGGCAACTTCTTCCACTTCCACTTACTTGTCCCCCAGACACTTACAGGGCCTGTGCTAGTCACTGCCTTTGTCAACAATCCAGTGAGTAATGAGATGACACTTGTTAAAAGGTGCCAGTACAGGGTTAGGGTTATGAAATGGGCATACAAAACTAAGGAGGGGAATTACTGTCACATGATACAATTTGCCTATCATACGCAGACAGCTCACTCCGAGATGCAATCGTTTGTCCTTTTGGAGTGCCCTTGGTGCCTGGGATTCATCCTGAAAGGAACTCCAAGAAAATGTCAGAATATGTGGATGCCTCAATTAAGATTACATCTTTGATATTCTGAGTGACTGCTGACTTCACTAACAGAGTAAAGTAGACACAGCCAAAGGATTTTCTGTATTCATAATCTGCAAGTTGTCCTTTTCTTTTGATCGTGGATGTCTACAAAGTTGTATTAATTTCAATGTATTACCAAAAAAATTGATGCAAGCCTGCTGCAAATTCAGTACCATAACAGACCAAGCTTTCAGACCATAGAAAAAAGATGCATTTTACTTTTTTTTTTTTTTTAAAACGTACCACAAAAGTTGATGAATTACCTAGAATCACTTCCTCATCATGAAGTGTTTGGCACAACTGTTTTCACAGCTGGGAAAAAAAGCACTGTTTACTTAAGACAAGTTGCCTTAGGTGAAAATGAAGTGGATGAGATCAGATCTGCAGTCTCTGTGCATGCAGCTAAGTGATGACCCTGTTTTTACAGCTATTCAAAGCAGGATTTAGCCAATATTGATGTGGGAGAAAACAGTGGAGAAATCATCATTACTACTTACCTCCACAGCATGCCTGTAGTCTGAACACTCCACATATTTTCTTAAGGCATCAGTGAAAGGATGTAATACAAGACAAACGCCAAGAAAAAAAAATGTAACAGATTTAAAAAAAATCACAAATAGAACAGAGACAGGTTAAAAACAAAACCAAAAGCCACTTGTTTCTGACAATACAAGAAATGAAAGGTTCAAAATCAAGTTATCATGTAAGCAGGTTTAAAAACAAATAATACTGTTAAAACAAAAACTTTTCTTTGCACAGCTGAAAGATGGAATTCATTCCCATAGGGCATATTTTAGGAGCCACAAGAACAAATAAATTAGGACTAAAACAAATGAATAGCAGTAGGGCCTACTGCATACCTGGCTCAAACTAGCTTGAAACGTCACTAAAAGGTTGCTGGACAGGCTAACCTAAAGCAAAATCTATGCACAAGTCTTTCGTGTATATTCTTTCCTATGCATCCACAACTGTTTAAAACAAGAAGATGATTACAGGTCAGACAGGTTTGTGATTTGCCTTGTAAGAGCACGTTACATTTTTATGTAACACCACAATAAGATAAAAGAATATGGTTTAAATATCACCTCTGAGTTGGATTAGCCAATCTTACTTACCTGTTATTGCTAAGAGAGTTGTTGAGAAAAACTGAGAAATTGCAGGTTGTAGGATTGTTCCAAAACTGTCCATTTTGCAATGGCAAAGCACTAAGCTTAATGGAATACTACTCTCTTCCATTTAAAGCGCGACAAGATTTTTATATCAATTAACTGAACAAGAATTTATTCTGAATTGGATTAAACTGTAAAGTACTGAATACTCCAAAAATGAAGTGAACAGCATTCACATTATTAGCATTTAATACAACAAGAGCATTTAAAAGGAACTAAAACCATAGGTTTCATTTCCAAGAACTGACAGTAACATCTAACATACCAACGCATGAAAATATTTCATAAAGCACTGCACAAGCTCAAATAGTATTACTGAATTTTGATCTTATTACACTCTTCATTCACATCATTTATCAAAATTTGTGGTTGTTGTTTTAAAATATAGAAATTTACCAGCAATATGAAGTCACCCAGATATTATTATATAGATAATTGCTGCAGTGATGTTGGGAAGGACATCACTGAAGAGGGAAAAAATGGTGGTTCAAGAGGGCATGAAAATCTCCCAGTACCAGTTGGATATTGCCAACTATTTACTTACTGATGGGAATGAAGTAGTCACAGGTTGAAAACTGAAGTGGTGATGAGCCAAGTGTCTTATCAACTTAACAGTAAAGAAGAGCCTAAGAAAGAGAACTGCCCAGGTGACTAAGCCAACAGCTTTTGCATCCCAGAGGGCTCTTCTGGAAACTCAGGCTACTCTTTGAGCTCTGCATTTGTTTGTTATCAGATTACAGAGCAGTAAAGATTACAATTCTCCAGCTATCATACAAAATACGTATACGTATTACCAATAAAAATAAAAATATGCAGCACTGGCTGATCTCTACAGATGACAAAATACAAAGCCAATAAATACAGTTCTAAGGCACATATTATTTGCTGCCCTACAGACAATAAGTACTGCGTGGTAAAGGTTTTTTGTTTGTTCTTAAAGGACACGTATGTTACTAAGAACTACTAAAAGCCTGACATTTCTTACTGGATACACTAGAAAACAAACAGGCTTTGATATCTTCTACATTCCTCTTCCTTTTAGATCTCAATTTCTTAAAGTGTTGGATCAAACAAACCTGTATGAAATGCACAAACTCGTATTAGTCGTTCAGATCAAGTATCCCATTATGTGGTGTGTATACATACTACACATAGTATACAAACTTACAATTGCATTTTAAATGTATAATTTTTAAAACTACATTAGCATTGGCTTGCACCAGCAACTTTTGTCTCTGAACAGTCATTCTTAGCTTCTCTTTTCACTGCAATGTCTCATCTCTCATGTTCTCAAGGGATGGAGTTCCTGTTAAGCATGCTCTTATGTAAACCAAAGTAGGGAAGTAAATCCATTAAGTTTAAAACCACACTCCTGAAATTCCTAAATATTCAGTATTTGTGTCTGACCTTCCCGGGATTTGGGATTTAACTGCCTAAGTTTAGTGAACTGTAGCTGTCCAAAACAAGCCTGGTTTTCAATGATAACAACCATAACCACAGACTGCAAGCTAAAATACCACAGTCACCTTAAGAAAAAAATCAGGGGAGTCTATTTGATTAAAAATCTCCTTTATCACACATGTAACTGAAAACAGTCTCTCTCTGCAAAGACAGACATTTGCAATGCTCTAAGGGCAACCCGTTAACGACGAGGCACAAGTACTATTTCCAAGACATTTCTCCTCTCACATGTGATTATCAGTCTGGGAGATGACAGACTTTGAAAAGCATGGATGCTAAAAGTAACATTTTTAAATGGAAAAGAAACCCTATTCTTTATCCAATGTATAATACTATGCTATACCCTAGAAAGATCATAGTTACTAACACTTAAACTATTATTTCCTAGAAAAGTAGGATGAGAAAGTTCTTGCAAACAAAATCCGAACATGCTTCTCAACTTCTTAGGGCTGACAATGCAGAAGTGCATTAACAGAAAGACAATGCATTAAATTATAAAATGAGTGAAGTCCAGAACTGTGTGCTAAGAGACTGGGTCACATAAAATTCTCCCTTCAGAATTTTATTTTTGCAGGTGAACCTAATTTTGAGATCCCAGTTTTGCTACTTTTAGAAGTGTGAAGACTCCATTTAAGCAGAGTATCCCCATGATGGGACTCACAAGCCTGCCCAATTTTGGAGTATTAAAAACATTACTGCCTTTCAACCTTATAACTCTCCTCTGTTTCTAGCTCTGTAGCAAAAATGAAGTGAAATAGAGAATTGCAAATAGAGAATTGCAGAGCAGACAAAGCTGTTTCTTTGTGTATATGCTGAACTTGCTATGGCAGCTATTTCCTTCATGGTATAGTAAGGCTTCATAGCCCCCTGTATCTGTCAGCCAAGATTTCACTAGAAAACTGTAGCACTGTAAGCTCTCAATACACACAACAGTTGATACAAGCCATAGGAAGTGAAAGGACCAACAGACTGAAGATCCTCTTTGTGGTACTGGGCACATTTCTCTGAAGGCAGAGATCAACTGTAATCTAATGCAAACTGCACTCAATTTCTACACTAAAAGCAAATGTTCTGCAGAACCACTGCTATCTGTCTCAGACCACACCCCAAACTGTTGTCCAGTCATTCAACACAGAATTTGTGTGTAGGAAACCAATGCATGAATAAGACACACAAGAGGGCCAATGCAAAAGGATGCATGCTGGCCAGTCTCATGAAGAGCTGCTGTGTACTTTACACTGGTGCTGCCACTCGAGAACAATCCAGTAAGGTCACGATGGGGGCACACTTTGAATAACTGACTAAAAAATACAAAAAACAACCCATCAGGTGACTTTGTTGTTGCATGCCAGGGTCAAATCCTTCCATTTGGGTATCTTAAGGCAGGAAGAAGTATGAATTCCAACGCACCTAATCACAGGCCTAGTAACCTGCGTATGCAGTATGTCTCTCCTGCAAAGAGAAGAGCTGTGGAAGTAAAAGAGGCGCTTGCTTCTGAGGGTCTACAGCAAGAGCTTTGTACTTCTTAGAAGTTTTGGAGTTCATCTGAATCCATAGTACATAATATGATCCAGTCAGGATACTTTATTGTCCCAGCTTCCGATGCTGCAGTTACTTCTTGGGTTTCTCTAAGATGTTCAGGAACTTCCCCCGAGTCATTTCTCTAGCTGAAACCACAAGGGAGGAAAAAAAAGATTAATATTGAAAGAAATCCAAGAAACCCAAACAGAGTTGTATATTTTACAGTATTTAACCAGAGGGTAAGAAAATCATTTAATTATGCTTCTACTAAGAATAAGGACTTGCTTTATTTAAATGAAAGGTAAATATATCTGCATTACAGCCCAATTTCCTGACAATCTAGAAATGCAGGCAAGGCCTGAAACTTTTCTAAACTCAGCAATAACTCCCAAAGGCTTCCTTGTTACATAAAATCTCAGCTTTCTATTCCTACTGCATTATTCTCTAGCAGATTCCACTTCTGTCTCTATTACCATCCATCTCTGAATGGTATAATCCACATCTCCGTCACTCTGTCTCAAAGTAATTGTTCCTGGATGTTATAATCTCATCAGAGATTATGGAACTCTCTCCATTTCAGGATTACTGGTCCCTGGATGCAACGATCTCCAACAGAAATCACACAGCATTCTCTCTCAGTAGTGTCAATCCCTGGGTACAGTAATATAACAGGGTTTATATTCCCCCCAACAGAGTTCATCCATGGATGGTGTAATAAACTAAAGTTTATAGAGCTTTGGTCTTCTCACTCTCTCTGCATTGTCATTCCTTCGATGTTTAATACAGCAAGGCAAGGTTTATACATCTCTCTTGGCACCATCAATCTCTGGTAGCTGTATTACATAGGGTTTACAAAGCCACTTTCCTGCATGAGATGCTTCTGACTTGTGAACACAAGCTCACAAACTGGCAAAGCAACCCACATACCATCTTTGTCTTACAACTCAATGCAATGCATCAAGGACAGCACAATTAGTGACAAGAGTCCTGGAGAGAGACAATTTCCCCACTGGAGCTTTCCATCATTTCTTTTACGTAAAAGTGTGAGCTTCGTGCTGGACTGACAGCCATCAAAACATGGATGTTTTTATTCACAGGATTGATGAGAGCACGCACATCTCCCCGTGCCTAACCTAGAGAGACTCTGAAAGGCAGAGATGGGAATTAATTTCCCATTTTCTCCATTCAATTCCTGACCTCTCTACTGAGAGGAACAACAGCAATGACAATTAGCATAAAAAAACATGAGGTGAGTGTGTTGCTGATGTTAACTTTTTACTCAGTATTACTTGTTATCTATTTGAATAGAACTGAAATATAATAAGTGTTTGTTTAGCTTAAAATACTTGAATATTCACCATCAGGTAAAGGTATTTTGTTACTTTAGCTATAAAGGTTAGAAATGGTGTCTTGAAACCTATTCTTTACGTTATTACATTCCAATTTAGAAACTCAAATTATAGCATGAGGTGCAGACATGTAAAACAGTATTGTTACAAAGTGCCTGGCACACTGAGACATTCAGAGGCTACAAAGCCCATCGCCACAAGTGGAACATGCCCCACACAGCTACTGCAGCTCACTGTGTTATTCACGTGGTTCACGCCACCAGCTGTGAGTTTTATCATTTAGGATCCACTCTCAAACCTGCTTCTGAATCAGCGTGAGCTACCACAAATGTCATTTACTCCTTTGTATCTTTACCTCCCTGCCTGCAAGATAGTCTATGTCTTTCAGTGTTATTGAAGAGACACACCGGTAGAAGGCGCTGAGAAGGGCAGCAAACAGACTGCTATATTGTCAAGAACTAAGTTGTCTAGCACAAAGAATGTGATTAAATAAAAATGCAAGTTTCTGAATGTGTCAGGTAGGAAAATGTTTTCACCAACAGTTCTAAGACATCTCCCCGCCTTGCACCAGCAACAGTGCATGGTTTTGAAGCACTTCTTATGGAGAAAGCACAAAGCTGAACTACTGCTGATTGAGCAGAAAGTTTTCCTGAGTGCAAGTCCCATATAGGAGATATACGAATACATGACAATTCTGTTCCCTAAAGAGGCTGCACCCTATAAATCAGGCAGAGAGCATAGACTCCTTCTGTGCGCTGAGCAAAATTACTGTGGGTTGGGGGTTGCTCCAGAACACGTGCCCTCCTGTTCACTTGTCATCTGAGATGTTAACATTTCTGATTAATTCACAGACCTCTCATTTTATTCTTCATTCCTTTATCCTTGCTATCCTGTTCTGCTGCAGCTTAAAGATTCTTACCGACCTGCTACAATAATCACCGCCCGCTTCCCCCCCCAACCTGGTGAAATTGTTTAGCGATGCCAACCGCGCTTTTAATTTGCAAGACATCAGACACAGAGGTAATTTATACCAACATCTGTTCATTTCTGACTTCTGAAACAAACTCGCACATGCTGCTACAAAATCCCATTAGGAGCAGGAGACAGCCTTCTGCTATTCTGTATTCCTCTTCTCCTCACATACTCAGCCTTGCAACAGGGCTTTATTTTTAAAGATATGATGCCAAACAGAAAGAAAGGACCTTACATCTTTGTATATGTATGAAGACGGCCAGGAAATAACATCCTCATACCACAAACAAATCCCAGCCAAGCTAAGGGCAACTTTCCACGAACACTGACAATCTTGTTTTCCCTGCTTCAGCTGCTTCTCTTGTCTGCCCAGGGATCACAGTTCAATGTATTCCTCGTAAACACAGGCCAAATACATATTACACGGTGCTGTGTTCAAACGCCTTGGCTATTCCTTCCCCTTTGTTCCTCTCAGATCTGCACTGAAGTGTCTTCAGCTTGGGTTTCGCACAGAAAAGCCTCAAATATTAAACTGACTCTGCTGCTCAGCATTGCTTCTGATGAATGAATTCTTAGAAACAGGAATCATTTCCAACTGGGCCTTTTGGAGCTTGCTAGAAAAAGAAAGAGCTTGTGAAGTAAGACACCATCACCCACATTCTAAATACCAACACAGACTGGGACAACAAAACCCATCTTAAGCCACTACCCAAGGGACCAGTAGAAGCATGCTGTATGGCAGATAGAGGTGGACTTTTTAATTACAAGTTTGGACAGAACTGTAGTAAAAACCTTAGGGATTTTTCTTTAATATGGTTGCTTAAACTACAGACTTGTAGTGGAAAAAGGGCTTGAGCACAGGTTTCATCGCACTAGGAGACAGCTACTACAGAGGCTGTGCAGCACGAAGCAGAATCATGAATCTCTGTGTCAAGAGACAATTTACAGCCTTGCCTTAGCAGTGCATCTACTACAATAGAAAATCAACAATGGATATGATAGCAATAGCTTGGATACAAATTAATCTCACATAGTAGGGACGAAGGAGAGGGCACTGAAGACCATAGAAAAAAAATGCTAAGATGTTATCAGCACTGGTTACAATGGAAGTCGAGCGCTTGAATTGACTCTCAAAAAGATAACTATTGTAAAATGGTTTCAGGCTGTTACAACTAATAGAGAATGCTGTGCCCTGTGAGTTAAGTTTGCTGCTGGGGAGAAGCAGATCTCAGGAACAGGTATTGGACAGTAAAGTCTGAGGCTGAAAGGAGGAGAGATTTCTACTTGATAGGGGAACAGAATAAGGTTTAATATAATCTCTTCTTTAGAACTTCAATCCTTCAATCCTGCATTTAGCCTTGTTGCCTGGGGTCCTTTTCTAGTACAACTGCCCTCAAGCTGTTTCTTCGCAGTAAATTTTGTGGTTGCTAGTTGAAAAGAGTCAGTAGTACAGATTGATTTCCTACAAGTGAGGAGATGAGGGATTACCAAAAGCAGTCTTGGTTAACAAGATTGGGTGCAGATCTCCTGCGAGAGCAGCCCACTCTGCCAGTGCTTTGCATCCTTTCACTATGACATATGGGTTTCATTACACAAAGATTTTCCTGATTTTAACTTGGAAGCGATTATACTGAAAACTCAGAGTTATCTTTACATCTGTAGCAATTTAAAGGTTAAGTAACTTTTAATCAAATGACAAGAACTCAACATTTTTTTTCCTCCACTGATAATGAAATCTGCTGTTCCATATATTCCTTCATGACAATTTAATAAGAAGAAAAAACAATGCACTGGAGATCTGGGCCCAGTCTGATTGCTTCCCATAAAAAGCCTTCTCATACATACAGCAGCACAGGACAAGCTGTGTCATAAGGTTTGGAGAGCCAGGAAATAATGGGAGGATTTACTGCTATAAAGTCAGCAACAAAAATAGTGACTTATATAAGAAACTTTCATCTAGGAGAATCCCTAAGCAACACACATACATACACATGTTCTTAATATAGCATATACTTAAATACAGAAGTGAAGACTTGGTGAAAAGACTAAAAACAAAATGTGAGACAAACTATATTTATAATCATAATCACACTTTCCACTGCTTACTGCCTCTGGGCGTATCTCAAAACAAAGCCTTTGAGCATCTCCAAATCAAAGATATTTTAAAATGAAGTCAGCCCTCAAAAGATGCACTTCTCTGTCTCTTGGGCAATTTTGACTGGAGTTCTCCTCCAACCTGAAAACATAACCGTGTTCATATCTCAATGCCTTGCTACTAAAAAAAAACCCAGACGTACAATTAATGTCACGTGAACATAACATGTTTTAAGCCCTGTAGTATCACACTTCAAATGCTACATTCTTGACTACCAAAATGTTATTTGGGGCACTGTCATAATTTGTTAGCTGCTCAATTAAAATATTCCCCTCATTCAGTTCCATGCAGTTGTACTTATAATAGTTAAGGGACTTGACATTCAACATGGATTCCTCTAAAGTATCAATCATGCATTTTCAAACTGCTGTGTCTTAGCACTACAGAGACAACAAAACTAAGAGGCCTTATTTGTGAAGAGCTATCAGTGTAAATTACCAGTTCAGGGAAAAGAACATGAACTGCAGAAAGACAGCAGAACGCAAGTCTAGGTTAACTCCTCTGTCACAAGGGTATAAAGCTGCAGCAATTATTTCTTTTGTCCTTTAACACAATGTTAGGATAAGAGGACAATTATTTTTCCTAGTTGGCAGGATAGACAAAAAGGCACATAGAAGGATTCTGCCCAGGAGTTAATGTGGGATTCTTGCTTCCGAGACTTGTGAGAGCAAACAGCAAAGCCAAGTAACTTTCAACCTTTATTGCATTTGGAAGGGAAATAAAGTCCCTCACCAAGGTGAAGGCAAAAAGGTATTCTAAAAACAGTAATAAACAAGTTAAGATTGACATTAGTGATAAACAGCTCTTTGAAGATATTGAGGTCTACATCGGTCAAAACTAAGAGAATATTATTAGCCAACTAACATAATCCAAACTTCTGCCATCAGAGAAAGTGATCCACAGAGATCTCCATCTCCAAGTCATTTCTGACTCCCAGGCTCAACGCACACACATGCAGGAAAACCAGACCCCTAGAAACCAACCACCAACCATGCCTTCTCCAATTACTTTGCTAACTTCATAATATTCCCGAGACATATGGTGATTTAATTCCCATCTTACAGATGGGGTCACGTCTCGACAAGAAGTGAGGCACAGATGTATACAAAAGAAGTCAGCAACAGTGCAAGAATTTGGGCTCCGAAAGATGAGTTCTGTCAAGACTTGCTACAGTATTTTGAAATATGAACATCATCCTTGGTACAAAGCATTACTTCCTTCCCTGGGTGAACAAGATGGCAGAATCTATCCTCACTTCAGCTCCAAGACAGTCTAGCATAACTTGTCTGGAAAACTAAGGAAGGAGGGCTTGCAGAAAGCCTGCTTTGAACCAAAGCAGGTAAAGCACATACATTTCTCCTCCCAGTATGCAATGAAAGCAGTTATCTCTGAAAGAGGTAAACAGCAGAGACTTACAAAGTTCCAATCTGCTGGAACAGTTCAGTGAATACTGCCCACAGCACAGGTGTTCAACCTTTCAGCTTGTCTGGGCCACACTGAGCAAAGAGGAATTGCCTTGGGTTGCATAAACATAGGCAGTTCTGAAAACAATGCCTGTTTTATCACCATCAATTATAGCAGATACAAAGAGCACAATAACACTATTTAATAGAGCAAATTCTCAGCTACACAACTATTTTTCAATCACCACAACCATCACCACTGTGTATTCTTGCCAGCTATGAACATGAGCCTACATGTATCACTCTTGAAAAATCAGCACCAGCAGAGGTGACCCATTGATGCTGTCATCACCACTGCCGTAATGCACCACCACCACTTTGCTGTGCTTGTGTCCCCTGTGTCATGCACAGTCCCACATCAGGTGCCATTCTGCCAGACTGCCACTCTCCTGACATCTGTTGCACAGCAACAGAATATAACAGGATATTGGTGGAAGCGTTCAACCTCTACTGATGTACCGCCAACATCTGCCTCTGACATCATGGGCTAACATAATAAAACAGGAGGCATTACTTTTGGAGCAGCTTCATAAAATATACAATATAGTTATTACGTAAGAAACAAAACATTCTAGTATTTAGGGTTTTGTTTTTTTTTTTAATAGCAGACAAAAAACGAACAACAAAAACATAAAACTAGCGGGATACTTGCCTTCACTTTCATGAAACCAATGCATCAGCCTGGAATGATGGCAGCAGCTGCAATTTTTTAGTGAAGTTTCAAGGGGCTCATTGGAAATTTTTGATGAAATTTTACTCCTCCTATACTTGATCCTTGACAACTGTTCACAAAACGCACATACTGCCAAAACTGGTGACATAAACAAGGCATGACTGCGAAGTGAGGGATATTTCTCTCTACTAAGATAGGTCTTATCAAAGTCTGGTAAAGAGACACGGTCAAATTTTTGAGTTGAATACCTGATTGCAAATCTACAAATTCCATTTGAAAGTTCACAGGTGATATATTTATATCAACTGAAAACGAAGTTGCAAATATAAATTGATTTTTTGTTGCAATCTTGAAGACTACTCTAAAATTCCTATATCAAAAAACGAAAGCATTGGTTTTTTTTTGTTTTTTTTGTTTTTTTGTTTTTTTTTTTTGCTGTTAACAGGACTGTGTTCAGGCAGTGTATCAAAATGCACACAATTGTTAGCAGTAACTTAAGTTAGCACTGCACTGAGTCCTGCCCACAGCCTGGTTTCAGCCCAGGTATTGCCAGTTACGTGCTGTTAGGTGGTTGTTGTGAGCAGTGCATGCACATCTGAGGTTGGGCCAGGCCACACGCAGCCCGTGGATTGGACATGGCTGGACTAGAGCCTTAAGAAGTGGAGTCAAACTCCTTTCTTGAACCACAAAATCCCGATGAGACCTCTTTTCATCTCCATTCTTTCCACTCACAGTAGCGGTCTTTTATCCTATGCTTGCTGAGATTGCAGAGCTCCTTCAGAATTCTCCTCCTGGGTGATAACAGATTTATTGCATGCAGATTGAGATTTTCTCGAATATGCCATTGTTGGTACCAATAAGCAATAAAATTATACACCCTCCCACCCCTCCTCAAAAAAAAAAAAAAAAAATCCTTTACAACGTAATTGCCTTGTTTCCTTAATCAGATTTCCCCACCTTGCAAGGCAGCACCATTTTGTTTGTACTCAGTTGCAAACAATGATGTGTAAAGGGCTATGAATGCCAAAAACCACAGCGCTCATTCACACACAGACAGGCAAAGCAAGCCAATGAAAATATTTAAAGCAAGGGTCAGCAACATCCCTGCTAATGTCTAAAGAGCTTCTAAACTTACGTTCCAGGTCACAAACATTGGGATGTGAGGATATTTTGTCCCAGGCAACCTACATATTAAACAGTACTCCTACAGCACCTCCCGCTTGCAGGAACTGGACACAGCCAACATCCTGTGAGGCCAAAGACCTGATCCCTTTGACCCCCAAAGCAGGGAAAGAGTTACATCTTCCCACTGCGAAGCCAATAAAAACCTCTTGATTATAATTTAGATAAGAGCCACTGGATTGAATAATAATGTCTGAAACTCCCCTGGCTGTTTCACCTTGAGACGTCCATCACTGGGTTAAACATGATGCTAATTGCATTTGGATTGATTAATTTCTCTCACTCCTGTCTATTCGAATAATGCTTAACAAAATAATCACAGCACCCAGAGCCAAATCTTCTCAGTCAAAGGAATGAAGCCATCAGAACCAGCAGAGATGAAAGAAATGAAGATGACCCGTAATTACTGCTACGGTGATATCATTACCATATTATAGAAAATGAGAGTACGTGGGGGGAGAGGGGGCTGTGATTATTATTTATTTTTTAATGGAACCTCACATCCCAAGCATACAGATCTGACACACTGGAGCATACAGAAATACAGAGCTAAAAAAAAATATTGTGCATTAAGTTGCATATAACACAGCAAGCATCGTGGCTGCAGATGCATCATGTGTCTTGTACTGCGAGCTGTTTGCTCACTGTTTTTTTCACTGCAGTAATACTCTGCATATGACTAACACAGACATTTAAGATGCCTCCCTTCCCAAAAGGAGGCTCAAGCATGTGCAACAGAACTCACCCATAACCTCTGCCTTTTAATAACATTGCAAGACATCTTACTTTGAAGGCTGGCATTCTAATTTTTAAACCACAAGACCTAAATCTTACTCCTAAATGCTGATTCCTATCTGAAAGCAGTTACAAATTCTGTCACCAGGCACTGTAGGTCACTTTCAACTATTCATTATGCTGGCTCTGTACAGATATCAAATGCATCAAGTCTGGAAGAATTTAAGCTAGAATTCAAAACCAAAATAAAATTTGTAACATCCAAAAGGAAGGCCTTCTGTTCCCTTTATTCTCCAAGATACACTCCCAGAGCCCCTCTCATTTGAGAAACAAATAGCTTGGCAATTGTATAAGATCTTCAGACACCTGTGCACGGCAATTCTAATTGTGGTTTATACAGTTCACTTCTCTCCATGCTGGTTACGTCTGCCCCCTAGTCTCAGACTGAAGACACAAAACCTCCACACAACTAGCAGCTTAAAATATTTACTCTGGAATAAAGCCAAAGTCAAATACACATGCACAAAAAATTCACATGCCAAAAGTGTCAAGACCTAAGACCAGGCACTGACTCATGAAGCTAATTACTGAAAAAATGATGTTCAAGTATTTTGTAAGGCTTAAAGGAATAAATTCCTACTGTCTTTAATACTAGAATGTAACTTGAAAGCTAACTGTACGTAGAAGTTGATGAAACTGTCAAGTGTACTTGAAGAAGACTTTACTAGTTTAAGTTACTCCTTCAACAGATGCAGGTGGTCAAAACTTTGTCAAGCAAGTCCCACAGATGTTGGAATCAAACACTGGGATAGAAAAAAAGAGCAACAAAAAGCACACTACCCTAAAGTTTTCTAACTGCTTGTATCAAAAAGTAAAACAATCTCTTCATGCCTTTCCCACATTTGCAGAGGACCAAGAAAGCCTGAATCATCAGACATTCTCACCACACTATCTGAAGCAGTAATCTTCATTATCTAATAACACACAGAAATTAGATCAAATCTGTTTGCTCAATAACTCTTGAGAATAAAACAAAGGGAGAAATAAGGTGGAGAGGTCTGCACCGAATATATGCATGCAGCTAGGCATGAGATGTTTCTAAAGGTGAACAAGTACTTCTCAGAAGGCATGCAGGCAGAAGCAATGTCTGAATTCCCATAAAACAGAGCATCATGATGCAGCCTCCCTTGCCTACGGAGGCAGCTGGTATTTAACAGCTGAGAGCAAAGCAGGTGAATCTTGAAAGTCACTATTTTTTTCAAGTCTTATCAGTGACCAGGGCATGCAGGCCATGGAAAAATCTGAGCCCAGAGCCAATAGAAACAAAGGGATTAAGAGTTATTAGGAGTAGAGAGAGAATTACATATTTACAGAACAGTTACTGAAAAATAATCGTGTAATGATTATGTAAGTCTCTATACTCATTTTGGCTAATAATGTTGAGATACATGTAGCATGGTTATGCAAGTCAGGACAAATAAATCCACCCAGAACACAACTTGGCATACCTTACAGAGAGGCCCACAGGTCTGTTCCAAGATCAGTACAGCTTCTTTCACCTCCATAGGAGGAAACAAGACTGACAGCAGATCATCTAGGTAACTGAGCACTGAAGCAAAACTGAACTTTTAAATTCAACTTCTGTCAACAATCTTCATAACATGTATCTGGAGAAAAGAAGCTCACACCAGGATATTCTATATTTATTTGTTCAGAGATATGTCTTTATTTTAGAAATCAAAATAAATTTAAGTGTTTTCTAATTGCAAGATTTCTTATTGAACCATTTTACCATGTAGATAAGTGCTGCTCTTGGTGTAACAAATTACCAACACTGAAGGCTTCCACAAGAAGATTCATGCTTTTTTATGACTGAGCAGTACTATTTCATTTACACATTAAGTAAATTAAGATTAATGTTCTCATTGGTAAAACAACAGAAGACTTCTGCAATTTCCAGAAATCCAAGTAAGAAGTCTGTAAGAACAAATACAAGGAAAACACTGGAAGCTGTGCTCCTAGGCAAAAATTAAAACTCAGGAAAGCAGAATTATGGAAGAGCAGCAATACACTGTTTGTAGGCTCTAGGCACAGAAGAAAAGCTCTACAGTCACCTCTGTCTAATTCTTTCCTCCACATGAATCAAAGACATTTACTTTAATTACTTCTCTTATCCATATCTTCCTTTTTCACAGTATATTCACTGCTTGCTTTAGCCCAGCTGCTTTTCAGTTTTCTACTGACTCATTTCATGCTCTCTGCTGGCCATAAGCTTCTTCCCCTGGCAACAACACCCTGAGCTCAGGAATATCTGAAAGTCCAGAACAGGATCCAGGAAATTCAAAACCTTTTTTTTTTTTTTTACCAACTCCAAGCTAGTCACAAGACATCCCAGGAAGTGAACTGATTTAGAAATGTTATACACATTTTGCACAAAAATCTTCACCCTTCTAGTCCCCATGTTGTTCGTTTAAGAAAACCTTGAATTGGATTTGAAGAAAAGAAATACCGAGGTATCAATATGCTGATTCCTCCCAAGTACAGTAGCCAGAGGAAATTTGAGTTGTCACTTCTCACTGGACAAGATCTACTGAATGTAGCAGAGTTAGCTTTCATACTCTTTAGCTTCCATAAATCCTTTCATGTTTATTCACAATTCATGCATGCCACCATTCTGAGGCCATGTCTACCATTATTTCCTTACAAAACCTCCATAACAGCTATAGCAGACTAGTGTTCCTCATCCATTTCTGGAAACCAAAACCAATTGTGTTGCAGCAAAGTAACAGTGAAAACACCTAGAAGACAGCTCAGAAAAGTAAAGCAGAAGAAAGTGGTGATTGCCATGATAATTCATAATTTTACTGACTGGTGTGATTACTCTGATGACTGAGGGAAAACCATAAGCTAGAAGAACCCAGAGGGCTCCATGGTCCAGTGACAATGGGGCTAGAAGACATATTTGAAGGCAGAAAAAGGAATAGATTACGTGTAAGTAAAAAGCTGAACTCACTTCAGTTCACCAGCATTTCATGCCAGGGCATGAAGGACACCACTGGATGTCCAGTGATAGCCAAATACTGGCAGACAATCACTACTAGCTATGGTTGTAATAACAGATGCATATGCAATCTTACATTTATTTCCATAGCACTACCTACCTGTTTGATACTGTTTCTTAACATTGAGTCCTCCACACAGCCACTGCTTTCCTTCAAAGAAGTCTGATTATCAGTCAGAAATCCCAGAGAGAGGGAAGGAATGGCTTCTTTTCTCCAAGTTTGAAATACACACATTAGCAGACAGAAATTGTAAACATTGTTTAATTTTAATATCTCATTTCAAGTCTGCCAGGTACTCAGCATGAAAAGTGAAAGTGTTGAGGTAATCCACAAAACTATCAGATGAAAAACCAAATGGCACCTTGGCCCACTATCCAGAAAAATCCATCACCCAGCCCTTTTCTGTTGGGATTTGTGCTGAATGACGTCTTCTGCAAGTTGACACAGGACTCATGCTAGAAACTAATTGTTATCATCATCATCTCCCCAGGAGAAAAAAACAGGCTGAATGATTTTTAAATTATATGCTCTGATAAGACACAGGCTCCTGACTCCCTGTGCACCAGTGCCATGCAGGCCACCTGCTCTATTGAGCTGCCACTGGGGATACCCTCAAAATGGTTTAATAATAAAAGATCTCTCTAGAGATGTAACTCAAAGCATGCTCTGAATGTACATACTGTATCACTGACTGAAATCTTGTAAATAAAATCCTATCAACAGATAGGATCTAAGATCAGTCTCTAGAAAAGTGTAATACAGTATATTGTGGAAATTTCCTATCAGATGCAAATCTGTCATGCTGCAGTAAAAAAAAATGTAAATGAACACTTCAGCTGATAGAGCAGGGCAGATCAGTGATTGACCCAGTCAGATATCCTGTCTCACTGTACCTATGATCAGAAGCACCAAAGAAAAAAGGGACCATTACTATGAAAACAAATGGAATAATCAGCTCCGAAAGATTCCTCCTCTTCCCAAGTGCTTGTTCTGTAGTCTGAAGCAGCTAATGTTTCACAGTTCATTTTATAGTTTATTCTGATATAACAAGAAATCATCAATTTAATTGCTGGATTGTTTTTCAATAGCTGTTCAGTACATGGTCCAAAAAGAATCTCTTTATGGCAGATAGTTCCACATCAAACAATTCATTGTGCAAGAAAAAAAATCCTCTTCACTTCTTTTCATATGACTGGCTTCCATTATTTTTTCTGGATTCTACCCTTCTTATTCATTTTAGGGCTGGGAATCAATACGATTTTTCAATTTACCTCCTAAATTGAAGAGATGTAAAATAACCAGCAATTTCTTAAAAAAAAAAATCAGATGTCTGCTTTTTTCCCCCTTCATAGTCTCATGAGGAAATCTCTTGATTTCTAAGGAGCTCTCTAGAGAAGAATGCTGTATTTCACACTATCTTGAAACTGTTCCTGACAAAAGACTGCCTGAAATGACCCAGAGTATCTGAAATTCTAGGAGCTAGAATAAGAACCTCTTACTTCCTTGGAACAGATTACAAAGCCTTATTCAGAAAGGAGAGAAGAAACTGCAAACAATTACTAACATCATGCAGAAGAGGTGGGAAACAGCACAGCAATCTGAAGTGCCTCAAGCATGAAGCCACCCACCTAGCTACTATGTTGGGAACTGTGCTTACACTTGGCTGCTCTGGGCCATTCCAAGAGCTCAGAAGGCCTGAGAGGTATATGCAAAACAGGAATAAAAGCTGCTACAACATTTACCAGCTGCATGCAAACTCCGATTCCATCTTGTAACTTGTTCCCTGCTAAGGTCAGATAGGCTTGTCATGAGCATTCTGTTGAACAGCAAGTTTCTAGTTTAGAAACATCAAATCTTATTTTAAAAATAATATGCAGAATATCAGAAAAACTTAGTAAAAATATTTCTATCAAAGTACAAAGAGCCATCAAGTTGCACTGGTCCTAGCACAGGTTGCTGTGGCACAACCTATCGAACTCAACTTATGCTAATTATTCCAAAACTCCACCTTACAGATCTACCAGAGCGACAAGCCTCCAAGGATAAAAGCAAAGTAAAAAACAAACTAAATATTATAAATGCATATGAAGATCAATCATTAACTTTCTCAAACTTGCCTCACCAGAAGTAACAGCAAATTACAATTCCAATTTCTTAGAAAAAAAATAGATTTTGCTATTTATGTACAAGACAAAGAATTTGACAATATTATGGGCAAGCAGCTTACAACTTACAAAGAAAGTATAGGTATGGAGAACAAATCTTGTGATGTTCTCTCCCTTCCTTCCTTTGTAATAGAAACAAGGCTGTGACTAATTGTTGCCACATTTGGACTTCAAGTACCTCCCTTCCTGATCTAGCTCTGAACTATATTATTTTGATGTCAGAAAGTATTACTTCAAATATAACAGAATTGTGTTACTTAGAGGTAAACTTACTTGATGGTTGCAATTATTGGACTAAAACGGAAGCAAGCACCAGGAGACAGTACATTAGTCTGTAAATGGAAACCTAGTTTCTGCTCTTAACACATTCACCCCTGCTACATGACTTTTCCATCCCTTACATCTCCCCATCAGTAACTGGTGTATACCTTTCTGTCAAGTTCAAAGATGGAGGGAATAGGATTTCCTTGTTTCATAATAATCCTATTTCATCCTATTTTAGTTCAGGCCTAAGGCAACTAAAGTATGGTCCCAGACTAAGGTACCTATGCTGAAAATCTTAAACAGATTCACAGAAAGAAACAAAAGCCTCCGCAACAGGAGTTCAGTTTAAGGTATGAATTCATGTAGTGCTTAGGGTGATCATATTTCTAAGGTAGAGTGCAAGTAGATGTTAAATGATAACAGTTGGTCCCAAAATTTGGTATAAAATTTCTCCCAAACATCAGGTCCTCCCACAGAAGACCCTTTTTATGTTATCAAAACCCTTCAAGGAATGCTCTAGAAAGTTTATTCCATACTTGCCTGTTACTAGGACTTAAAAGGCCAAAGGAAAGGAACCCAAAATGTTCAACCAAGTGCCAACACAGAAAGAAGAAACCCCCTAGGTTGTTAAAACACAGCTAGCTAGCTGTATTTACAGCTTGAATTATTACTGTAAAGCCTGAAAGCTCTTTTGATCAAGTTACCATTCTGTTACAGAACGCATAAACACTGGACAAGCGATTTCTGTCCTAAGGCACTTAGGAGATACACTGCATAAGCACAGACTGTATGCATAAATGAGACTACACTGAACAGTACCTTATATCTAACACATCATCTTACCATTTATCAAGACTTCTATAAATACTGTACAACCCACCAACCCATACAAGAAAGAAATTAGACAGTTCCCTGTTCCCTGAATGTTTACAAAGTACCACCCTGAAGCATGCAGGGAAACCAGTTTCATAGAAAATAGCAATCGTTCATAGCCATCTGCCTTCTTGACTGATTAGAATTGGCCACTGTTTTACTATTACTGAATAAAGCATGCCCAATAAGGCACAAAAAAAGCCACGAAAAGGAAGAGTAGTTTGATAAAATAAAGGTGTTCGAAGAAAAAAAATGTCTAGAGATTCTGATGGCAGTCAAAATGATCTCACCTTTGCAACTGGAGACTGAAGAATTCCAGAAGCAAGATACAGACTTCGATCAGATTTGAGTGGATAGATAGGAAAGGTTTTATTTCATAAGTGTTGAACAGAAAAACAAGAGACAAACTTAGATTATAACCTGGAAGTCTGGGCTTACTGAAGTGCCATTATACCCGGGACGCAGGGCTAAAAAAGGAACAGAACATCAGTGGTGTTCACAGTCACTAAGAAACAGGTACCAGAATTTCTTGGAGACAACCACAGGGATCACAGAACAGGAGACAGTAAGAATTCTTGTTTCCACACTTACTTAAATCATCAGATAGAAAGGAAACAAAGAGGCTAGAAAAAGGCATTTTTAATTCCATAGCTTCTAGAAAGGCAGCAATGTTCATTAGCTCCTACCGTCCAGATACTTTTAAATGGGTTTACGTGCTGTTCCATATCATGGCTGTAAACAAAATCAGCTAAACAAAGCTGTCTTATGTAGTTCTGACAATTATCGCATGGTGATATTGTGAACGACTATACAGAATACATAAATTCTATCATTTCTCCCAAATTAATTGCTTGTTTAGGAATAGCCAAGCACTTTCATAACAGCTGTACAAAACTTAAAAAAAAAATGCAGTGACCTACACGCAAGGGGCCAACAAATCCCTATTAACACCAGCCTCAGTTTACTCCACACTGGCATATTTGTTGCCATTACCTTGAGAAAAAAAATAATTGTGTCCTCCCTGGAAATCCAGCAGCAGTTTTGAGCTAGTGTGTACTGTGAGACTATACAAAAGGATGAATGCTCACATTGAATGCTCATAGAAAGATCACTGCTTTTTCACCCAAAAGATAACCAACCAAGATAAGTGCCAGACAAACAGATGGACGCACACTGTAAATAAGGAAAGAGAAGACTACTAAAAATACTTGTTCAAAGTATTTTTACTAGACTTTAGACTACATCTAAAGGAATACTCTGAAATCTTGAAAACAGATTTTGTTGCAAGATACAGCATGCCAGCATTAAATTCCTTTTTCATTAATCCATGGATGCTTTGGCTTCTGTTTCACCCCCTAGGCAGGGGGCAGTCAAAATCCTCATTAGGAAGTGATCTGCAGCTAGGCACCAGGGAACAGGAAAGAGTACATTCTGCAGGCTTTAAAATCTTAGTCAAGACACTGCTTAGAAATAAGAGAGAGCAGCAGGTACATTTTCATTGCCATCTGCTGGATACAATGGACAACTCTAATGAAAGCTAGAAAGCACTGTTTTTCATTTAACACTATCACCATATACTAATAGCTCCCTCCTCTCCATATACTACCTAAACAAAAATCAAAATTGAAGCTATCTCAATAAATGATTTTTATCCCCCCAGACTCTGTCAGTGCACCCAAGAAAGCAAGTTTGAAAATAAATATTTGAGTGAGTATACATGTTACTACCTCTGAGAATTCAGGAGGTTCTCACAGTGGAAATTTTCTATTAGAGTTGAAGAGAAGAAATTGATGTCTAGACTGCAAAACGTATTTCTACATCAAGTCCATGTTATCTCCCATTCCAGAATGTTTAATATTACTTTTTGAAGAAAGCAGTGCAATGAAAAAATTATAAGACAAGTTTGTTTTTGCCCCTCTTCCCTAAAGCATATTCATCCCATTCAAAACCAGAAGGATCTACACAGCTGTAGTGATAGAAACAAACCTGTTTGTCTCAATAAAATGAAACAGAACACTCAAGAGACAAGTAATTTCTGTTGCAAGTCTAGCACAGAAAATATCCTAGAATTTGAGGCTGGATACATACATATTTAATAATATAGAGAGAATCAAAGTTTGGCTTTATCTCTAAGATAAGCCAACTTTCTGAATTCTGCAAATCATTATGAATGTCCTGGCTGTTCAGATTGCAAAGATTCATTAAATATCTCTGAAGTTTGCTGAAATCACTGATGTTACAGATACGTATAATTTCTCATAACAGACATCCTGGCCTTTCCTCTTGTGATAAAATTCCTGGAGACTGATGAGATGACCCTCTTGGTCTACTGGGTCTTTTAGACAATCTACTGAATTATCTGGATTCAGAAAAAAAAAGGAAAAAGAATAGACATGAAAGTGGGTCTGGCACGAAATTGATATAATTGGTATAATAGAAGCAAAAATAGACTGTACTCCCACGTCCTCAAATACAAAAATCATAATTGCTGATGTGAAAAAAACAACAATTGTTAATAAACAGATATTCTGCTCTTCAATGCTCCATATGGCAGCCTGATGGATTAAACACCAGCAGAGTGTTGATCACTCTAAAAGCTCATATTGAGATGATCTGGGAAATCTATCTACAATTTACAAATTCTGGTTAATTTAATTAAAATGCTGCATCACTAAGTGCCTTAATATGTAGAAAGCCATAAGCTTCTGAGGTTTCTGGCACATACACGCCTGCTTACAAAAGAAGCTAGAGAACTAACTGGTGAAAATCTCCTTTTTATCTAGGAATGCACAAAGGATGACTCTTAAACCAGAATAAAAGAAATAAATTTGAGAATACATGCAGGGAGAAGAGAGCAGAAAAAAATCCAATAGACAAACAGAAGGACAAGGGATAGAAGAAGACTAAAGATGTCTGTGCATGAAGGAAAAGCAGTCCAGGCACTGCACTGAGTGCTTCTTCGAAAGGGATCAGCGCTTGATGAGTTATAAATAGTTAGATTGTATATTCATAGGGAGAGATATTCAGGAGAGGAACTGCAAAAATCTTACAATAAGTTTTCATATTCTACTGAATACTGCAGAAAAATGAAAAAGCAATGGCTAGGAGAAGCACATATGGATCAAGGCCTTTCTGGCCTCATAAAATATGACTGGATCCAAAACCATTTATAAAGTTCTTGTGCATTTGAAAAGAGCTGTATTGCAGATTGCCCTTGAGTTTGCAGATGGGGAAGAAGATTGGGAAGAACGGGTTTCAGTGTCTAAAATATGAAACAATGCGTGTATGTGAGGGGATGAAGGCCAGGAAGGCCCAAAAGAGAAGGAGTCCATGATCAGCATGCTTGGCCAAAGGTAAATCCATTACCCTAGTCTACCTTTTTAAGGAAGCCTTGAGATTTGGCTTCTTCAACTGATACACCGCATACATGATCAATTAGCTTAGTTTAGCTAAGGTAACCACCCATTCTCACTTGTGGTGCCAACACCAACAAGTGTCAAAACGGGCTGAGCCTCAAAGATCCTTTCTTAGCTAGAAGCATGGCTGGATGAAAGAATACATTCCTACCCTAAATCCCCTTACAAAACAAATAAACAACAACAACAACAAAAAAACCAAAACATTACAAATGAGCAAACGAATAAACTACTGGAATCTGGAAGCAGATGACTAATGGGGGAAAGAGACAGAAAACCTCTTCTATATCTGCAGGAAGTCAGAACTAAAGGAAGCCAAGGCATTTCCAGCACACTCATTACTGCCTCTGGAACGAATCCAAGCACTTCAACTTTTTCCACTTAAAATCCATTTTTGTTCTTCATAAGCTAAAGAGAAGTTAGCAGATGAAGATGAGAACAGTTTTCCAGGTATAACTGCTAACATTTCAAAGGGTTCTGGAAAGTCACATTAACAAGGAGCTGCTGTGGAAGATCAGACAGAACAGCAGGTCCCCTGCTACCATTGTTTCAGTTTGCTGTAATTTAAAGCACGTTTTTTTTCCCCCCCTCTCCTGTTTCCATTTTAAAAACACTCTGGAGCCAAAATAAAGTTACAGAAGGAAGCAATAGTAAGTTTCCTCAGAACCACAATAGCTTAGGCTCATTTCTTGTTAAAAATACTGATTAATTTTGGATTTTTTTCTGTTATATAATTATCTGTATTACTCTGTTTATTTGGAAAAAAACAGAAGCACTCACTTCAGAATAACAATTTATCCTCCAGACAGGCAGATAAAGTTCTGCCTGAAAGACAGAGAATAGGGCATGTGAAGTTGGAAAGATCTTGTGATGTAAGTCTAGCACAGTATCATAAAGGAAGACAATCACCTGTTAAAGAACACTCCAGCCATGCTTCTACAGTGTGCATGAAAAGGAAGAATGCTGATATTTTACAAGGATTAACCTTATACTACTATTTCCAGCATTAAGAGAACTTGATCTGGAGTAAATAAAAACAAAGCCATATGCTTAGTGAACAAAATCCATATTTTTAAAAAGCCCAATCACATTTATATTTCAAACTCCAATGCCATCTCTATGTTCCTAGATGGACTATCTCCATCTACTTTTTAGAACACATATCTGAGCATGATGGAGCCAAAGGTAATCATTTCCCTCTTCAGACAGGAGGGTACAGAACTTCTATGCTATCACAAGCATTAGGACCAAAACAAATATAGTGCCTAAGACTGAATGCTAGGTTGGAAAAAACCCACCTTCCTTCCCCTAGCCTTCTGTTTCAGAGAGACCAAGTAGGCTGCTTTCAAAACAAAAGCAAGTGATAACTAAACAAAAGCAGATCTGAAAGGTGAGCAAACCCCACAAGCCACGCAGTCATTATCAGTGTGCCGATAGTGCACTTGTTAAAAATGTATATTTTAATTTTCTGTATTGCTAAAGGTCCCAATTTGCCCAGGGATCTAGCTAAGCTGCCATTTTCTACCACGACAGAGTCTAATCTTTATTTAATGGATTTAGCATCTATCTTCACTAGAGTGGTCTCTAAGGGAAAGGGGAGGGGAGTATGAAGGGGGCACGAAGAGATGATCAGAGCCCCCCTCTCCTTCATCCATCCGGCGCTCATGTTTGTGTTCAAAATTCAATTACCTCCTTATTGATACTTCACAGAGATATTTAAGCTGCAAACATGAAGCCCTGATTTCCCAGGGGGCCATGCCCCTCTCTATTTCACTGCTCTGCTTCCCCCAGGGTGAATTCCTAAGGCGTCCATATTAATAGGTAATCAGTCACAATTCATTTATTAAACAGCTAGCAAGGTTTATCAGCCTGCTCTGATTAGCCAGAAGAAGCCACTGAATTCCTAATTTATTTATGGAAATGTAAGTGTCTTTTTGAATTCCATTCATGAAAGAGCGGGGTGCTGTGGATCTGGCATGCAGAATTCTAACAGGAAAGCAGCAGGAAACACGGGACCTGGGGGCCCTGCAGCTTCAGCCTGGGAAACACACAACAGTGACCCCAGCTCAATAGATTTAGGGCCTCGTGCAAACATTCACGAAACAGCTCTTCAGAAGCAGGCGTTGCCACCCACTGCAACCACAGAAAGAGGTCCTTACATGGGGCAGGTTATGTGGTTAAGCAACACCATGAATCTGCGATGAAGTAATGAACAAACAGAATATTAAA
The DNA here is from genome assembly GCF_026119805.1 of Tympanuchus pallidicinctus. Taxonomy (NCBI): domain Eukaryota; kingdom Metazoa; phylum Chordata; class Aves; order Galliformes; family Phasianidae; genus Tympanuchus; species Tympanuchus pallidicinctus. Next base: position 36,975,205 of record NW_026294747.1, on the reverse strand, counting down.
GAAAAGTTTCATAAATAAAACATTCAGAGTAGCGCTGAAGACAACTGCCATGGAACACATATACAAGTTTACACATAAAATTCAGCTCTTTGAAATATTCAGAAGACCAAAAGTTTCAAAGTTACTTTTCTAATCATAATTCCAATTGAAACTTTAAAAAATGCAAACACTGCCACTGCATTTTCCATATAGCAGCATCCTCGAGCTTCTGTCTTATATTACCAGAAAGTAAAAACAGCTAATAAGAAAAAAAAAAAAATAATCATTCTTCTCTGTTGTTGAAATGAGAAATGGAGAAATCAATAGAAAGCAGACCTTGAAGAAAGACAACTTACACATACGCTTACTTATGGTAATCAGGATACAGTTTCTGATAACACAAAGCTTATATACAGCCCTCTGAATGTTCGAGGCCACCAAGGCTAAAAGCCATTTTTTTTGTTCTTCCATAGAATCATTAAGGTTGGAAAAGACCTCTAAGATCATCTCATCCAACCATCAACCCAACCCATCCCCACCACACCGACTAACCACGTCCTTCAGTGACACATCTACACTGCTCTTGAACACCTCCTGGGATGGTGACTCCACCACTTCCTTAAGAATTCATTACACAAAAAAAAAAAAAAAAAAAAATTCAACAGCATATTAAAACTTATTTAACAACCCTACTTCAGCTACACTGGCACAACCCGCACTCTGAAATAAAAATATATGATTTCCTCTCAAGTTACAGTGGTCAAACACGAAAAGATGTAGTGCATGCAATAAAAACATTCCAAATACTGGCAGGAACGAGCGTCTGAATTCTTCTATGACCAGAACTTGTATGTTTTTGGTATTTAAAGTCGGGTTGCATAGGAAAACAAATTATGGAAGAAGCATCTTTCACTACTCAAAAAGCAATCAAGCGATTAACTGTTACCTGTCTATGTTTTACACAGATGAGGGTAATTCAGGGCATTTTTCAAGATTTCCAAATATCTTTCCTTAACTACTTAAAGACGACTCAATTCTGGAACAACTGGCAGACATCACATGGTTTTACAGCAGGTCCCAACATCTAATCAGGACACGGCTCCCAATAGTCAGGCTCTCCAAGCCTCATTGCTTGGGAACTGCGAATGATACCAGCAAAAATAAAACAACTTGTTCCCCTCCTGAATTTAGCCATACTTCACTTTTTCCCCCTTCAGCAGTAAATTCACAATAGCAATTTCAGTCTATGACTGTAGAATAAATAAGACCAAACTCACCACTGAGCAGGACGTTTGTGCATGTTTCTTATTGTGAAGCTCACTGAACTTCAAACTCCACATTATTTTCACTCCCTTAATATACAAGCTCCTTATCATACAGAAAACAGCAGCATCATTTGGAGTAGACATCCAGTGAATGCTGCCCAAATGTGTCGGAGAACACAAGCTATAATTAATTTGCAGTTATTTGTAGTCTTCACAGATTGGAAGAGAGCTTTCAAAACACACTAAGTGAAAGCAGTGCAGCACTCTTCCTAAAATTGCAGTCAATGCTCCAGGAGATGCAAGCTGCTGTCATCACATCAAACATTTCTTCCCTGGTTATGTTTAGCATCTAAATTATTATACAACGCTGCTTCCATTAGTTCACACACCCAACCAATGGGCTTACCTGCACAGTTCCTGTAGCACTGCGACAGAGAACACAGCATTACGATCTTAAACAGCTTGACGCGTCTTCAAACTGATCACCAGGAAGTCCATTTTAGTCTAACTGAATCTGATACAGAATGCCCAGCAGAACCCACCTTGATACTGTGTATCCACTGAGCTCAAGACAGAACTGCAATTCATGGCCCAGCATGAAATCCAGAGGAAGGGTTTCAAAATTAAAAACAGTGTTACACATGCATTCCTTCTTTCTAAATGCCATTTAATAACAAGTGGTGGTGAACACCTATTACTCTGCAAGTTACTGTTCATTCTTTTGTGCTGTCTCATCTAGTCATCTACCTCAAGCATTCATTTCTAGCGCTCCCATAACAAAGCCCATCTACTTCTAACGTTACTGCAGTAACAAACCACATGGTTACAATAAAGGATGGGATAGTTATTTCCTGTCTTTCTTGCATATACAGTTGATGCTAGTAGCACTATACTTGAAGTGGCTTATGAAAATTATTTCCCACGCTCTTTAAATATACAATAAACACAACTATAGTTTGTGTGACAACAGTTTATATGCAGAGCAGAGTACAGTTTAGGATAGAAATGAGAATCTCTAATTGACACCATGGAGGAAATTAGTCTGTAGTTGCATATGCTGTATTTTGCTGATGAAAAATCAGGTTATCATTTGAGAAAAAAAAAAAAGTATTATGAGAACTTTAATGACAAGAGGTTATTAAGACCCTTATCGTAGACCTCACTGGAAATTTAATATTTCCAACAGCAGAGAGCCCCCTAGAGCTACTGGAGGAAAACAGTTCAGCAATCTAATGCTGCTTATTCCAACTTCAGGCTCCTCCAAACTCTCCTCCAACTACTGATCAGAACCAACTGCATCTGGACTAGAACAGAGATTAAAATCTCAAGTGAGAAAACAGAAACCACATTTCAACTTGAAATAAAAAACGATCCAATAAAACATAGGAAAGCAACTGAACTACATCATTTAGCTTTACTGTCACAACTTACAGCTGTGAAGAGTACTAAACACATCTTAAACCTCTTTTCACTGTGAATAAAAATTACAGTAAAATTTCAGGAAAAGTAAAATCACCCATTTTTTCAGAACCAACCAATAAAATACAGCACTGGGAGACAGAAAACTGAACCACGGCACACCAACCACAGGTCTGCTTCCACATGCTGAGAGCCCAAGTTAACACTAACAGTTATAAGCCTAACCTTCTGCGTGTTAATTCATCAGACTTACCATGATTTAAGTTTGCAGTGTGCTCAGGGAACAACAAGCTCTTGGACACTTTAAAAAAAAATCCACAAACAGCCTTCAAACATGCTTTCATGGGGAAGTATAAAGTAATGTTTTATTACCAAAATAAATTTCTAAGATCAAGCACTTCACTGGAAGGGGGAGGTGAAGAACAAACTTGCAATGAATATGATGAGAAGTAGTATGTTTCCTCTGCTGGCACAGGCATTAAGCCTTTTTTGATCTCCAGCTAGAACTCAGAAAGCCACAACAAAACCTTTCTGTACAGATGGGGACCATTCAAAATGTCTTAGTACCCAGACAAATCCACAGTAGAATCAAAAGTTGTACTTTTAATATGAAAGTAGACAATAAGTAGAAGCTTGTTAAAAAGGCATGTTGTAAAATCTCCACCACTGTTAATTCATTTTAGCCAGAGGTGACTTTTTCTTTCCCCTAGAAGACAGTTTTTATGCAAGGGAATTGACAATAAATTAATTCAAAGCTTCCTCCCTATGTGTTCAGGCTGTACTTCTGAGAATGCCCTTTGTAGGATGTTCTAAAAATCAAAGAGAAATGCTGTCTTGAAATCCGAGCCTTTTTCAGAAAACTGTCCTCAGACCTGAAATCAGAGATACCTACACCTGAAGAGTAACAGGCAAGCAAGAGAAACAAAAGACTATTGGCAACGCTTAATCCATACAGTGGCTGGAATTAATTGGTATAACCTATCTTAACTTGTCCTGAATTTACCAAGGTTATTCATGTTGACTTGGGCTAAAATGGTTCTTCTGAAAACAGATGGTACTAAAACTCTTTGTTTAACAAGATATTTGTTTCATTTCCTTCCCCTCTCTGAAGATCACTATCCTATTGTCTGACCCTATAGACCTGCTGCATAGCCTCATGATCTCCTATCATAAAAAAACCACCAACAAACTACTTTCACCCATCTTTTTCCTTTAGAAGAACTGCTGTGAACATATTTGCTTTCTCTTCATATCTTGCAGGCACAATTATAATCTGCCACTTCTTTTTCTAAAATGTCTTCTTAAAAGCTTCATATTTAACCTAACATACATAAACACAGAATAAAGAGACGGGAACTGTCTCACCTCCTGAACGACAGCACAAACTCTGCAAGACTCATCAGACTGCCCAGAAGTAATATTCCAACTTTTATAGTAAAACATGAAAATATGATCTGCCAGATTCATATCTCAATAACTAACCCAGCAGCCACATGCATGCACAACAGATAGTCTACTGTAAACAACAGCCCAGCTATCAGATAGGATATCTCACTATTATGCAATTACTATGTATTAGGCAAATACATACTTCTTAACAATTATAGTGGAGAAAACGTTTTCAATTTCCTATTTCATTCCTAGAAAAACTGCAAAAAAGAGGCAGGGTCTCCCTTTCCCCCTGTCATTTCCAAGCTTCCCTCTTTGGTCATTCAGCCCTGTGAATAATTCCATTCTCTCTTCACAGCTTCCCCAAGTTGTAGCAATGTGAATTTCATTCTTCCTTTGTCTCAGCCAGCATTGAAACAGAGGAGACCTGTTGTGACCTACACTATTTCTGGCAGAAAACATCCTTCTGATCTAACAAGCTTTATCTGGCAACTCTAACACAGCTCTTAAAAATAAATCTGAAAAACTAAAAGCTATTATCCTGCAGCTCTCCCTGTCATGCACATAGGATGCTCCAAAAGTAATACTTCCTATTTATTTACATGGAAATTGCAACAGATACAAAGAGCACAATAACACTGCTTGATAAAGCAAATCCTCAGCTACAAAACACTAACATTCAACATAGTCAGCATCCTTAGCTGTGCATTTCTGCCAGCAATGAACAAGACCCTGCACGCAGTGCTCATGAAAATCTGTCTGGCTACCTAGAATATGGTTTCTCTCTCACCCTGCTGCCACCATTGCTGAAATGCACTACCCACTAAGCTCGCATTCACTGTTTGGTCTCCACAAACATTCAGTAAGTGTCAATAAATGTCCAGCGGGTGCAACTTTTTCTAAATACAGGAATTTGATGACACACCTTTGTTCCATCCACACTTCCATGTCAGACACCATATCGTCAGGCATAGACACAGTACTGCAGATTAAGCCTTATAAAGGTAAAGTAGAGAGAGACAATCACATCCCTCTCCCTGCTGGTCACCCCTCTTTTGATGCAGCCCAGGATACCACTGGTATTCTGGGCTGCAAGTGCACACTGCTGGCTTATGTCCAGCTTTCCGTCCACCAGGAGCCCCAAGTCCTTTTTGGCAGGCCTGTTCTTAAGGAGTTCATTGCTAGTCTGTATTCATACTTGGTATTGCCTCAACACAACTGCACTTGATCTTGCAAAATCTCATGACATTTCTCAAGACTGGCCTCCACCTGGACTCAGAACCACTGACAACAATCCTCTGGCTACGGCAACTGACCCAATTCTTTATCCACCTAGTAGTGCAACCTTCAAATCCACTGCTCTCCAATTTAGAGGTAAGGATGTGTAGTGTAGGACCACACTGGCAAGAAGATTCAGCCTCTATTCCCATACCATCAACATCCACCTCTGACCTCGTGGGCCAACATCATAGAATAAGAAACACTGCTTTTGGATCAGCGCTCGTAATTTTACCTCAAACCCACTGATACATTCAAAAATTAATTCCTATAGGAGAACACAATCAGAAAGTTTTCATTCTGTGCCATGTAGATTGGTCGGCTCTCTGTCCTAACCCCTCAAAAGCTCATAGCCATTAAACTATCTCTGCTAGGACACAGATAAATATAGTACCTTATTACAAGATTGCTTTTCTATCTTACATCCAGATTTCAGTGCGTAACAAAATGCAAATAGCTATCATTTTGACACATTGATCTTTGAAACAAAACCCACTACGTTTCATTATAGCCAAACTAAACTTCCATGCATGAAGGATCAGTATTACAGAAGACGGGGCTTAGACATTAAAGAAAACTAAGTTCAGCTGTGTAGAGACAAAGAGCAGGTTCAGACTGAGAATGGAGAAGAAGAACACAGCCATTCTCAGTAGCAGCACATCACAGCAATAAACTCGCTGTGCTAAGGGAGAACATCAGAGCAGAGTCCTCCATTCCTTTCCCTCCCCCCATAAAGCATACATTTCCGCAGGAGATATATGGGAACTAGTTATGAAAGTCAAGCAATTAAAAAGCATTTCAGGGGTATTCACAGGACCGAACCAGCCACAAGTGCCTGACAGTTCTACGTGTGTGCCGGTCCCTGGAGAGCCATCACACTTCAATTACTATCACTAACATTAGTCATTATCAGGCTGGCTGCAGTCCCTCGGGAAGGCAGCTTGTGATGACAATATCCAGCCCCTCCTTGTAAAACAATTCATTAGGCAAAGCGGAACAGCTGGGGCAGCCACGTGCAGGCCCTCAGGCCGACCGCCCGCCAGGGCCTGCAGCCCCCCCTTCTCCTTCAGCTGTAATGGCCCCTGGGGACGCCCTGGGTTTAATCAGTGTTCCTTATACGCAGGGGAAGCATTTGATTGCAAACTTAAACTAATGGCACTTGGAAGGTTATGACAATCAGCAGATAAGAGGCTTTAGAGCATTTTTATCTTGTTCTAATGCTCACAAGCTAATGAGGCAATAAGAGACAGATACTATCAGACTTGGTCCAGCAACATCACACACAGGGTACTGCATTCGCTGGTAATGCAAGAGGTGAGGTGGCAAGTTCATTATTGACCCCGTGGAAGATTTCATGCTCAGAACAGTCGAAATCACACAGTGTAACAACAAAATACTATGAGGCCGTTCATGTAGCCTTGTACATGTTGTCACTTGATCCAAACCAGAAGAAACTAAAAAGAAAATACAGCAATGCCCCACCAACATCTGCTCAGTCTGATGGACAAGTACACTATTTCCTTTCTCAGAACACAGACCAGTCCTTACATACTGAATCGTAACTCCATTGCTTTCAAGCTAGAAGGCCAGATGTACCACTAAACAGGTAAATAACCCCTGGTGTTAGCATGGATAAAAACTAACAATTTTTTAACCTTCATATGCTTTGCAAATAGAAGTATTTTCACATATAGAAGGCAAAAGGATTTTAAGTAATAGATACAGATCAGCTGCAAAGGTTTGAAATCCCCTGCCAAAGCATCTTTCATGATTTGTATGGCATTTTTGTGTTTCTTAAACCATAATGGAAAAATGCACATAACCTTATGCTTGATCAAACTTTCCCCTATCTTCAATTCCTCCACTGACAGTAGTCCACAAGTTATCCTGTCAGAATAAGAGTAGCAAAAAATAGACTTCTGACAGTATAATGTAAGAACATTTTGTTTGTAGTCATGTTTCTTTTTGCATCAAGCACGTGGCAGGTAGAAATGCTTTAATGTGACAGTCCATTCCCTTACTTTTGTGGCTAAAAAGCTCTTCAGTCAAGCCCTATTTGACCCCCTGCTTGTCTACACAAGTGATGGTGCTTTCACCGTTCATTTAAACTGAGACACATAAGAGTCTGTGTATGCTGAGAATCTCTCTCTTCCTGTGCTTAAAGAATGATACTGAATGCACTGTATATCCATACACAGAAAAATGGGTTCCCTAGCCTCAGTTGCACAGATGTAATCAGCTCTGTGGATAGAAGTTTCTGGAAGACTATTCCTCATCCCATAAGAGTGTGAAAGCCATCACTTCCATATAAAAATCTCTAAGTCTCTTGTTCCAAACCAGGCTGCTCAGGTGGAAGCAAACAACAGTTTCACCTGAGATCTCCTACTCAAAGTTGATGAGCTGAACCAAGTGCCTCATGCTATTACATTCAAGTGAGACTATAGAATGCAGGTACTGAATTGACTTACTTCTAGAACAGAACTTACATAGCAGAATCATCAGATCACTGCATGATGTGGACTACAAGGGCTCAGGAGTTCACCTACTCAAAAGAGAGTCAATTACAGAGTCAGACTGCATCACTCAAAGTTTTATTCAGTCCGGCCTGGAAAACCTCCAAGAATGGAGACTGCACAATCACTCTGGTAGTTGAACATGTTCAGCTGCTTGACTGACCAGTGCTAGTACTCCAGATGTCCTCACAAAGCACAAATTACTGCTTTGATAAGCATACTAAAAATCCTTCAAAAAACTAATGTTGATTTGATGAATGATTCCAGAGATTTCAAAGCAGTATGTTCAGCTGGTTTCCAGATTAATCAGATATTTTCTTCCCCTTTAACACTGAAAAGACTCCCCTCCCCTAACTACTAGAATTATTTAGAACAACATTCACTCTATCAACAAACTCAACAACTCTTTTCCAGAAAGGATTCATTGCAGAATTTCTTCATACTATTAAACAAACTAGAAGAGAGCTTTGAGAGAAGATGTTCAATTATTTAGGAAGGAATGCCAAGGTACAACTTAAAGTATTATTTATTAATTTTTAAGGCAAGCAGCACAAAGTACCTTTCACATCTACAAACTAGAACTGGAGATGTAAATAAGAGGAAAGAATGAGGAAAAAAAGGCAGACATCTCAATAAGATCAGATACAAAGTGTCTCACTATTCAGTTTTTACTGACAATTGCTGTTGCATTGGTCACCACTCATTACGATCAACAGTAGTTTTAATATTATGGATATGTGCCAAGTACTTAGCATGTGATCCTTACACAGAACTTTGGAAACCCAGTTACTAGACCCAGACAGACGTTGTCTAACACTTGAAAAATCACCTTCCAGTATTTCTACCATTAGTCTTCAGAATTAACAAACAAGCAATGGCAGATGTAAGAGCATTGGGAATGCTAAGATGTCATCTATGTACATTTAAAAATTATCTACACAGTCATAGAGTTTATGTTGTGTATTATTACGTTCCTTCCACAAAAGATGCCCAAACGACTTAGAAAAACTTCAATAAGCTGCATCCAGGGCTTTTGATGAAAGTTTGACTTTCACAGTTACTTTAATTATTTAAAAATGCCATGGAAAGAAAACATTTACTGAACTTTTTAGTACACTAAAAATCATAGACAAATAATCCAACCTGAAATATATAATTAACAAATGATTCTGCATACATAGCATGCAGAGAACATACTGATAAAAGTGTCAACAACAGGCAAACGAAATAACTGCAGAGAGAAATTACAGGAGTTTGAACTTCTGACACATTTAAGAGAGTTCCAGGATTTTCTCCTTTGCCAACTCTGATAGTATATACCTCCTTCTGCAGCAAGCAGAGACATCAATGCCTGAAGATTAGAATGCTATATTAGTACTCTCCACTGAAATCTACAACAGCACTTTCCCCTTAGAGTTAGGGACAGAGAGAAAGGCTGAGATGCAAACATTTCTGAAACCTTCAGAAACACTGTTTCTACTTTGCAAGCAGACAGACCTTATATCTCAATCCCTAACAATCCATATAGCATTTTTCCATTTTTTTTTTTTTTTTTTTTTTTTAAACAACAGAACAGTTACCTGGATACAGCATTGTTTTATGCTAAAAATGCATAATTTATGCACATGGTTAATATATTTTATATCATTAGAGCATGTCTCCCTAATTTTGTATTTAGGAACACTTTTGACCAACCATTTTTTCTGCACGTAGAGCAACCACACACCCACTTATTTACAATAAACAACAGCAGCCGAGGTCCAGACCCAATTTCCATCCTCACCATTGCAACCCAATCTCCTAGCAAGTTAATGCAAATCAAAGCGAACGTTTCTCTGACACTGGTAGCAAAGCGCGCTCCTCTCCCAAGAGAGACCTGTAAAACAGGACAGTCACTGACAGCAGTACAATTACTGACACAGATACAGACTTTATGGACATGTTTATCTCTGCTGTAAATCCACACTCTCTCTCCACTCCGATTCATGAGTCATAAAGAAATTGCAGATAATGAAAAAGTTGGAGAAATTTACAACGTGTCGGAAGCCTCAGACAGCCAGAAGAAATTAAAGAGCTGACTGAGGATAAATCACACAGGTACAATTAAAACTTCCTATTCCTTCTTCACTTCCAAACTGGGGTACAAGCCAATGGAGATGATGGAAAGTTGAGGTCACGACTCCTCCGACTGTAATCATTTCTTAACTACCTACATGTCAAAATTAGCCAATTCACAGATCATGTTTGAATGCCAATTTCAGGCTGGCATTCTGATGCCTCACTCTTCCACCCAGAATGAATCCTGTCAGTAAATAAACAACCCAGTGAGCAGTGTAAGAGAATGTGATTTCCTCATCCCTCTGCAGATGCAAAGTACACCTCTTACCATATCACCCTGCCTTAAAATGAAGCAGATCTACAGCATGGGAGGAGTGAATAGAGACAACCAGGAGAAAGGCCAAGGTTTCATGTGAAAATCATGGCAGCTTGGACATCACAGTGACAGGGGCTGTATAAATACCCTAACAGATCACAAGCATTCCTTTCACTTTTCTGAAACAACCAAATAATGGTAGAGAGTTACTATGAATGTAAATCAGAAATCGCCTGTATTAACTTTGTACTTTTCCAGGAAGCCCATAACAGGTAAGGAAAACAAAAGCAAGCATTAGCATTTCAATTGATAATGCAGCTCCTGAAAAAAACCTCTCTGATCATTTCCTAACCCACAAATGAACTATCCATAATGTGAGACATTTTCTGGAAGAAGTCCACTAATTCAACGAAGTAAATCCTTATACTAACCGCATATTAAAGAAATCCAGTGTCCAAAGAGCATAATTTTGTTGTCCAGCTATAAAACTCTGCCTTCAAGCCTTGAAGCACAGTGTATACTATTTCAAAGTCTTTGCAAACGCGGTACTAAATAACAAAATAAGAGAGAAATATGCTTCCAGGCAAAGCTGAAATGTAATGAAAATTCATTCAGCAAGGCAGGAAAATGTAAAGGAACAGAAAGAAAAACAGTTGCTACAAAGAAAATTCTGAACAGGGCAGACATATGATATGGAGGCATGCTGAAGCACATGCATCTCAAACTGTTTCCTTCCTAGGCAAGACAGCCCACCTCACTGCAGTGTATTTAATATAGTGTATTTTTAAGTTTAAGACCATAATGAGCATTAGACTTGGCATAAAATATTCTAAGTCCAACATATTTAGAATAATATAAACGATTCCAGAGCACATTTTCTTCCTTCGTGTTTTAGGTAAATATAGACACATTAGTGCTAGAAGCTCCACACGTCTGCAGGTGCTGGCTTTTAACAAAGAAGCAGCAAGCACCCTCCTTACTCTTGTCAGTAGTCAAGATGCTAAGAACACTGCTGTATCTTTCTAATCACAAGCACCAAGGTCTCCAAGTCTTACAGGATCCAGACTTGGATCCACAGCATGGAAACCTCCTTCACTTTGCTTCTTATTTCTGTAACAGTTTCCTTCTCAACCACCATGAGTACTTTAAGTAGTCTTACTTCTGCCAGGAAATAGTCATATTCAGCAAAGAGTCTGCTTTCTAAATAGGTTCCCAAAACCTCATTTTGGTTAACAAGAAACTGTGAGAAACCAGCTCCCTTTGCAAAGGTATAGTCAGACTTCTGAGCTTAGAAAGCCTCTGTGTTAATTAAATCAGGACTAAATAAAGAGCAGTTATGGTCATTACTTCCTTTTTTTTAATCTGATCAATTATATAATTAACATTATAAGCCCACTTGGGTACACAGGCCTCTAATTCTGCTTGGAGCCCACAGGCAATGTATGTTGACACTACACAAAGGCACTCCTAAGAAAGATAACTCATTACAGAAAACGAAAGACGAGATTCAGTAAGACAACAAATGATCCTCATTTCTTTCCCCAATTCCATTCCAATTCAGCAGCTTACACAAAGTTCAACTTAACTGCAAATAAAATGTCATGCTTTGTTTTTTAAAGCTTAAAATATAACACAAGCTCAATCTACAAAAGATGGAGATCTACGCTCCTACCTGTGATCAGTAGTAAGAAAAAAAAAAAAAACAAAAAACTTTGAAATTGTCCTTGTCAAGAGAAGGATGCAAGGATAACAAATAGAACTAAGTAAATGTTTCAAAAACATGCCACAGTTAAAACTCCGCCCAAGGAAAGAAGAAAAGACAGAATTGTTCTTTTTCTTCAACCTACAACAAAGTTGAACTTCCAGGCACACACAGCATTTACCTGAGAAAAATGAAAAACTCAAGATGACCAGAAAAGAATGGCAATCTGTAACTAGCTGGGCATTTAGAATGAGCCCCTTTACTCTGCATAAACTTCAGAGGCTTCTGAGACTGCAGAGAACTATAATTCACAACTAAGGACAGCTTAACTCCTCATCCCCATCTCTATCTGTCTCTTTTTGCCTCTTAAAAGTTCTCTCCCTTACAGGAACACTTCAGTGATTTCTGGCAACAGTTGCTAAATTACCTTGTGTTACAGTCCTGACTATTATAAAAAACAACAACAACAACCCCAATTCAATACCTTCCTTCCACTCCCCCATTTCATTGCCAACAGGCCAAAGGCAAATACCTATAGAGGAGCATAAGACAAGGACACAGCCCAGTTTGCCTACTAATCTTTCAGCTTTTTGCCCTCTGTTTTTGACCTCTTTGTTAGAAGGATTTATCATTCAGCAATTTGTCTCATCAATTCAAAGGTAACTTTGTACTCACAACCTCTGCCTTTAAGACACATTGCAAGTTCCACCTTGCTTTTGTCCTGACACACCACTGATTCTCACTGGCCCCCATACTTAGAGAAACAGCGAAGAGCTGCTCCCCATACGTGCACCCTCTGCATTCATCAGTTCTACAGACATTTTTCCACACATGGCACAGTTGTCTATTCAGGCAAAAAAAACCTCCTAACTTATTTATTCATTTTTCACATTAATGAAAACTATCACTAATTCTGACTACATCCTGGCTGACTTCTCCTTTATCAATGGTGCTTCAAGACTGACACCCTCGTTGTTCACCTGACATGCCCACCTCACCCAAGGCTAATTCTTGGCCCCTCAGTTAGCATCAAGCAGCTCCTCCACTATAGGATAGCTATTTAATTTGCTTGACCATGCTGAACATATATGGAAAAGAAATTGGTGCTACAGAAAAGGAAATGGGAGAAAACTTCCTGGATTCCAGTGAAAGCCAGGGCACACAAAACTAAGAGGGATACTTGGTTGAGCATGCCCAGTAACAATCTCATTGCTCTTGAAGTACGAGGATTTGAGATTGGACAATGCAGTCATTATACATTCCTAATTTTACAGGAAGAAGAGCACAAAACAGCTTCAGCTCCAAACAGAAATATAATCTAACCCAAAAGAGAAGACTAGCACTGCAGACAGGGAAATTATAAACAGTATTCATATTCGTAAGGTCAGTTATTCTGAGTTTTCTAGTACCGAAGATAGATAATGTAAACAAGTACCATTACCTTCCCAGATACATCAGACCTTAAAAAGAATCTGGCTTTGAAGAAAGTCTTGCACTGGTGGTATCATCAAATCTACCCTCCGACAGCACAGCAGGCTGATAGTTATTCCAGCATCAGCAATACTTTACAAACAGGCAGTATGTGTGCACACTTGGGCCACACAAGATGCTCTCAGACACTGAAGACAGCTAGCATAGCGCTAGCATTTTAAAAGAACTGGTAGAATAACCCAAGAGTTTAGGAGTATATCACCCTTCCATTGAGCCCAGGCAAACTAGAAAGAAGCTCATATGAATTTAAGAAGGCATATAATTCAGTAATGATTAATTTAACCAAACTGAAATCTGAGCAATAGATTTGACAAAATGTAATTTTAAGTGCCGGAATCCTGCCTTGATAAACTTTACAGATGTATTCAGTCCCACACTTCCTTTAACCAAATGAATCATCATACAAAATTAACGTGAAGAGTGCCATGAACTGGTTCAGTAACAGATCTCACAACATAATTACAAAGTCAATAAACAGGCATTTTTGTCATGGAGCACTGCAGGAATCATCATGGTCCAGGCAGCATTTTTACCAGTAACTCAGACAAAAACAAAAGCCTTTGAAAATACAAAGGAATTGGAATGTAGAAGGTGGCACTGGAAAGTAAAGTAAATAAAATACTGACACAATGAAGCAGAATTGTTTCTCACACAGTACAGGGAAGACAAGAAAATATTGTCAAAAGGACAGTGCAAATTTAGAACACAAAGTGTCAAAGTAACTCTTGAGAAGAACTTCAAATCATGACAGACTGCACAATATTTTTGAAGTCTCAGGACCACTATCAGAAGCTTCATGCTGCCATCTAGAGGAGGGCAATCAGCAGGGTTTCTTAATTCTGTTTTTGGTAAGCAGTTTTGATCATCACTATGTAAAATGTGAAATACTAAGTTTCAATCCAAAAAGGCAAAATCAAATCATATACCACTGAAACAAAACCACAAGCTCTTTAACTTTAACGAGCAGATCTCCTGGATTTTTCTTCTTGTTCTCTTACTAACCTAAGTCTACAAGAGAAAATGATAGTACTGATAGAAATAGTCCTGAGAGCCCATGTTCAAACTCAGCATTTCCTTATATGTGAAAGATTTCCCAACATAAACGTATACGTCATGACATACAAAGCATTCGATGTGTTACAAATATGATGAGAGGTTATATATACCTTGGAAATTTAATATTTCAATTGCTACACACTAATGGATATCACTCTCAAATCTCAGATCTTCTATTTTCTTACTTGGTCTTCTTTTCATATTTCTTTCCAGTAAAAATAAACAGAAATAAACACAACAAAAAGTTGATAATCTTTTTTTGCTCTCTTGAGTTCTGCTTAAACTCTATTTAGCACACCAAAGCTGCTTGACATGTAAACCTACAGCTTAATTGAGAAGGACAATCATCTGCCAATCTTATTATTTGATTAAGATTTCCATTGTTAAAGTATAACTTCTACTCCACTAAAAGCCTTATTCAATCTTTGTAGATGTTAGCACTGAAAGTAAATTTCTACCTATGGAGAATGTATTCAGACAGGCTTAATGACCTATTGATAAGAAAGCATTTGGGTATTCCAGGCTTACTATCATGAGACTTTAAAGTTTAACCCATTTTTTGTTACCCACTGAAATGAAGCTGAAAAATCTTTAAGTCTAAAAACATTCAAAGCTACATGTAAAGCCCAAGAGTTAGCTGTAACTGAAGTCTATGACAAAGCAAAATAAAGAAGAAAAAATTAATTGCATCAATATGCACAGGTACTGTTTAAAGGAAACACAATCCCTTTGGAATCTTCAAAGCTGGATCACCACATTGACAGCAAAATCCTAAATGCAATGATGACAAAAAAAGGCATCTTTTTTCCTCCTCCTTAAAAAAGGCACAGACATGAACTGGTTGTTGTAAGTGGGATGAAGGTCAACTTCAGAATGCAGCCACAGTACCTCCTGCTATTGCTGACTATGGAGAAAAATAACTGAGAGGCCAAAAGCTGCAAGAGCACTAATGGCTAACAGAATCCTTCACACCAGTTAAATTTTTACTCTATAGGCAGTACAAAAGGTTTCACGGAAGTGCTGGCACAGATACTCTGATAAAGAGTGTTAGCACCTAAGGAGCAAAACCAGTGATTTACCTTCGCCAAACCTAAGTCAGAAATTTATGGGCCACTAGAAAAACCAGACCTTAACATACAAAACAGGGAAAAAAAAAATCTAAAATAAGAAATTCTTTTAATTGTGCTCTATTAGGCTTCACTGCAACCATGACAGACTTGCCTAGCGAAGCACTCTTTTCTTCTTCAGAAAATTCTCTACTGCTCTGTCATAATTGTGTGCCACTTCCCACATCTCTAAATGTACTTTTCTGACTGTAAGTGCAACACAAACACACACTTCAGTGGCAAGATTTATAACAGTGGTCACATCTGTGCACAAAACTCACATTCATCCAGTCCCAGCTGATAAGCCAAGTTCTGCAGGCCACGAACCTTCTCCATCAGGTTAGCTATAGTGAGACTTCCCAGCTCTAAGAAGAAAAAGTGTGATTTTTAACACTGTCTGTAGCCCTCTAGTGGCAGTTTATATGCTTACCACTTCACAGAGCATTCAAGTCACACTTTCAACACTGTTTACAGTGTACAGCATATATTCTTCTCACAGCTCATAAAAACCAGCAAGACATTCCAACCATTCCAAAGCAGGAATGGCAAGCAAAAAAAAAAAAAAAAAAAAAAAAAAAAGGAAAAATAAACCAGGGATTTACTGGTTCAAAAAGCAGTAACATGGAGAACAACTGCATTTGTAATCAAGATATATTCTTGCAGATGATAGGACTAACTAAAATATAAGTAATGAACAAGACAAAGACTCCTAAGCAGAATCATTCAGCTGGAGATTCTGATTTTGCAGATGTAAGGACAAGAGGCCTGAGGCTATGGGAGTCACTAACAGGAGCCTCCTGCCTTCAGAATTGAAGCAAATTAATAGCATGATAAAAAAGTAAAATTAGCATAAAATGGTTGGGCAACCAGGACAAAATCCTGGAAGCACTGAACAGAATAAGAGGAGCATCCCCCATCCCTTCACTTGCAGAAGGCTTCAGAAGGCCTCCGAGCTCATTAGGCACTGAATTTCCATCCACAGCCAACCTTGCTACCTATGGTGCTCATACTCACCCTTTAACATATCGATATCATCATTTTCCAGTTCAGCCATCCATTTGGGAGGTGAGTTTGTAATAGGCTGGTTTAGGGAGAGAAAAAATAAAAAAAAGACAAAAGGCAAAGCATGCTCAGATAAGTACATTTTTAGCAGCATACAAAGCCTGATCTAACATTTACAACTAGTTACACTGACAGGATAACTGGCTCCAGGTACCCTACAGGGATACTCTAATGCCTATTTCTATTTTCTAGCTCTCCCTAAGCAAGTCGGGAGTTACAGTAAAACACCAGCTGAAGCCAGCAGCAAGAGCAGCATTCCCCAAGGTTCAGGGCAGTGCCTTTCTCCCGAGCTGTGACAAGTCGCAGTCACAGTAAGAGCCACGCAGCACGAAGTAGGGACAGCTTACGCTTTTGAAGGAGGCGGCGAACTCGGCGACGCCGGGCACTGGAAAAGAGAAGCGAACAGCGCCGGGTGAGCGCGGGGCCGGGCCGGCAGCCCCGCCATCACCCCACTCGCACGGGCCGGCCGCACTCACACTGCTCAGGCCACAGATCCGGAGAAGCCCGGTCAAGCTTCTCAAAACTCAGCAGTGAGGCTTCCAGATCGGCACCTACAATACAGGGAGCGGAGCAGAGGTGAAGCGGCGCACGGCCAGACCACACCGCAGGGTGACGATAATCCCATCCGCGCGCCTTACCGTCCCCGGGAGCCGCCATCTTGCGCGCGTCACGTGATCTAACCCGCCACCCGCGGGAATCCACCCGTGTGACCACAGAGCCGAGCCAGTGCGCCTCAGTTCTCGTGGCCAATCGCTGCCCCGGAGGGGGGGGCGGTGGCGAGAGGGGGCGGGGTGAGGCTCTCCCTCGGCGGCATTGGCTGGCGATTGGCTGGCGGCCGGCAAGGCCCCTCCGGAGGCGGCGTGCAGCGGGCGAGGAGGGCACTCGTCTGACCAATGAGCGGGCGGAGGCGGGCCTTCGGGCAGGCAGGAGGTGTGGCGAGGGGCGCTGTTCGGGGTCCGCGGCGCAGCGACCCTCGGCCGGGATGGCGGCGGCGGCGGCGGCGCGTAGCGTTTGGGGCGGGCGGCGACACGTAGCGCTCAGGGTGAGGCGGCGGCCACCGAGAACTGCAGGCGGGGCCAAGGATGGCACCCCGGGGGGGAAGTAGGGGATCTGGGGGCGGCGGCGAGCCCCGCGTAACCGGACTGCTTTGTGTCCCCCATCCAGCTGCCGCCGAGAACCGGTGTTCCCTGGATCGCTTCGGCCGCCGCCTCCTCCTCTGTGGTGAGTGGCGCCGGGCGGCTCCCCGGGGCAGAAGTGCAGCTGGGAGAAGCGCTCCTGCAGGCGGGCGGGAGGGGGGCCTGCGGCGGGGCGGTGAGGCTGCGGGGCGGTGGGGCTGCGGTTGGGTAGTTCACCGAGGTTCTGCCGGGCTGGGAGGAGCTCGGGTTTCCTGCACTTCCTTTAGTTCTGGAGGAGATGGTCTTCTCCCAAACGCAGTCCGAGGCTCCGCTTGCCCCGCTGTAATGTCAGCCACATCAGCACTTGTAACGTTTTATTCTTATTTTAACCCACCGCGGTATTCCTTCGCAAGCCAAGGCCTCGCTCATCCATTACCGGCATTAGGTCAGACATCTCACTTCAGCCCTGCTCACTGACAGTGTCTCAGCCCTTGCCGTTCTCTTCCTTTTTCACTCCTCCACTTTTCACTGCCATGACCTGTCCAAGTCAGCCCCATTTATTTTCCTGATTTGTCCTCTGATCTCTCTCCCACCATCACACCAGCGTGAGCATCCCTGTCCTCATTGCCCTCACCAGGTGACCTGCCTGGTGGATGAGGGAAAGGGTGTCGACAAAGTCTACCTAGATTCAGCAAAGCCTTTGGCACTTTCTCCCATAGTATCTTCCTGGAGAAGGTGGCAGCCCATGGCTTGCACAAGTACACTCTTTGCTAAGTAAAGAACTGGCTGGGGGGGCAGACTCAGAGAGTGAATTATCCTGATTTATTCATCTTTATTGATGATCTGGACATGGAAATTTAGTGCACCCTCAGTAAATTTGCAGATGACACCACGGTGGGAGGAAGCGTCAATCTGCCTGAGAATAAGAAGGCCTTACAGAGGGATCTGGACAGGTTAGATCAATGGGCTGAGGTCAATTGTGTGAGCTTTAATGAGACCAAGTGTCTCGTCCTGCACTTTGGTGCACTCCATGTGACACTACGGGCTTGGGATCAAGTAGCTAGAAGACTTTGCAGACGAAAAGGATCTGGGGGTGTTAGATACTGACAGCCAGCTGAACATGAGCCAGCAGTGTGCTCAGCTAGCCAAAAAGGCCAATGGTATCCTGGCTTATATCAGAAATAGTGCAGTCAGCAGGGGAGGGATCGTCCTCCTGTACTTGGGATCTCAATACTATGTTCAGTTTTGGGCTGGGAGGGAATGGCCTCAAGTTGTGCCAGAGGAGGCTTAGGTTGTGAATTAGGAAACATATTCTTGGAAAGAGTGGTGAGCCACTGGAATAGACTGGGCTACCCAGGGAAGGTGGTGGAGTCACCATCCTTGAAGGTGTTCAAGATTTGTGTTGATGTGGCACTGAGGAACATGGTTAGTGGGCATGATGGTGATGGGTTGATGGTTGGGCTAGATGATCTTCGAGGTCTTTTGTAACCTTAATGATTCTGTGATCGCCCTCTCATAACTCCATGTCCCAATTCTCTTCACACAGCTTCCTGATATACATGGTTTTATCCTCATTTCTAAGACCTGTGTACCATCCCTGTTCTTCACTCCGCATCTCTGTTTCCTCTTCTTCCTATCCATTCTCCCCAAGTGAATGTTCTGTGGCAGCATGAAGCGTTTCTCACTTTCTCCAGGTTTCTTCATTACCTCTCAATATCAGTTACTAGTTTCCAGTCTCTTCACTTGTGCGGCCCCAGTTTTTCCTGCATGCTACAGCACTAACTGCATCTTCTACCCCTGCTTTTTCTTCTCCATACTTACCTGAGCTCCTTAACCAAAACTTTCATTTTTGTTTCTTCTGCATCTGTACTGAAAAGCTGTGCCCTCTGTGCTGCCTGCCGTGACCATAGCTGTGAGCTCAGCAGCAACAGGTTCCCTGCTCTTGGCTGCAAAACCACTTGGGAAGCAGGAACAGGACAGCACTGTGCCTACAGCTATGAGCTGGGAGATGAACCAGCTTAGTGACTTGATGGGAAGGAAGTGTAGCGCAGTTTGCACCAAGTGAGCAGAATTCTTACAAAGTGAATTATTAATGTTTGTTTTTTTAATACGTTTAGGAACTGCAGGGTTTTTGTGACTTAGTAATTGTAGTGACTGAGTAGATTAAAATAGTTCTGAACATAATTCTAGCAATGTATATCTTCTGTAATCGTTTTTAGACAGGGTTTTAACAATTTTAGTCTAAATTGAGGGAAAAAATGGAGTACAGGAATAAATGACAAAAGCTTGCACATAATAGGGCACATTGTTATGTGTGCACCTTCAGGCAAAGATCACTCACTGTCCTGTCTTCCACAGCCAACAACCAAACTGTTCATCGATGGGAAGTTTGTCGAGTCCAAGACCACAGAATGGATCGATATCCACAACCCAGTAAGTGAAATGGCTTCTGCTCATATACCCACAGTTGGTTTGCAAGAGGGTGCTGTGATTTCCTTGAATCACTTGGTGAAAGGGGGAAGTATGTGAAGTGTGTGTGCTTCTGGAGAAAGCTTAGAGTTGGAGCTTAAGATGGATTTAGCATTGTGTAATTGCTTTGCAGTTTCCTCTTCATGTTCACTGTCAGTCTTAGGGAAGTAATGACCTCTTTTATCTCCCTATGTAGTAAACCCCTGATCTCTAGAGGGAATGCTGAAATCCTTCTTAACTATTTTTCACATAGAAAGGCTCTGTGAAGGCGATGTCAAAATTCCAGAAAGCTTCCTTTCATCCTGCATGTATGCAGCCTGATATAATTTGATGCCAGCTGAATGTGAAGTCCTGATAAATTGCAAAATGTGTCAGACAAGTCAATGAAATTCCCACTTGGAAACCAGTACTGCATTTACACTTTTCTGTGTGCCTGATTTGAGAAGTGTAGACTGAAGATTTTCAGAACTACAAAATGCATAGAATTCCAGCTGTGGTCCAGGCCTCTCGGTGTGCACTAAGAGAGCAGTCTCTTTTCTGTTTCCCCCTGAGAAGTACAGCTTCTTTTAGAATAAAGGTATTAAGTGTGTGGTTTGCAAGGACTGTTGAATGGTCGGCAAGGACAGCTGGAAAAAATTGAGTTTTGATACAATTTGTTTCTTTCCATCAGGCCACAAATGAAGTAGTTGCTCGTGTACCCAAAGCTACAACTAGTGAAATGGAGGCAGCTGTAACTTCTTGCAAAAAGGCTTTTTGGAACTGGTCAGAAACATCTATTTTGAGTCGCCAGCAAATCTTCCTGCGTTACCAACAGCTCATCAAAGACAATCTGGTGAGACACTGCGGCTGTGTGTGATGGCTGTTGCTGAATGCATTGCAGCTGACTGTGAACGAAATTGAGAGACTTAATCATTAACTGAGTTGTTGTTAAGGTGTTGTTGCCGTAAGTGAGGAGCTGACAGAGTCACCATCACTGAGAGGTAGCAAAGCACTCTCCAGGCCGAAGCAGACACAGAAGCAGTACTTCTTAGGGAATATTATTCTGCATTTGTTTCTTTTACCAAAATACCACAGGAGGAGCTTGGTGGAGAATGTGCCAGTTGACAAAGACAAGTGAGAGAAGTGTATTTTTGGATTCCCCAGGTTTTTCTGTGTCTGTGTTGTGACACATGAAAGCAATAGAATATAAACCAGCCCACAGTTGTTTGTTGGTTTTGGTGTTTTTTTTTCAATATCGCTTGTGTAGCTCATTGACTTCTTGTGCAGCCCTTGTCGGCTTTCCCAGAATCTATTCAGACTGTAATGTTCAGCAGATGTTAAACTTATCCCTGAGCCCTTCTTCATGGGCAGGCATTTCCCTAACATTCATAAACTTTGTGTTTTCCATTTTCAGAAGGAAATTTCAAAACTCATCACCTTTGAGCAAGGGAAGACCCTGGCTGACGCTGAGGGAGATGTGTTCCGAGGCCTCCGTAAGCTGCTGGCTCCGTCTGTTACAAAAGGGGCTTTCAGAACCCACAGGAAGGGAGGAATTCTCCTGAGCAACTGTTTGCTCTTGGAGTTTGTACATCTAGCTCCCCTCATAACTTCCTTCTGAAAAAGAAGGGCAGTTGTAACTCCAACTTGAGAAGTTCCCTTAGGTAGAGTTCTTAAGTCACTTCCAAGTTGTTTGATCCTTTTTTTTCCTAGGAGTGAGTACTGAATGCTGCAAAGAGATAGGAACTTCTCACTTGTGCTGAAATGTCTGAGGTTGAATCCCAGCTGGTACATTAAAACTACATCTGTACTACTTTTACTGGGGCTGTTGAATCTGTGCTACTATCACAGTGCTGTATAGCGTACTCAGGAGAGAATCCATTCACAGTGAGCTCACAGTGCTTGGGAGAGCAGAGGGATTTTCTGGAGCACAATGAGTTTTAAGTCGTGGCTGGAAGAAGGACTTGGGTCAAGGTAGTGCTGAGAAGGGAGTATGGGGAGTGACCGTTATCAGATCACCCAGTGGCATGTTGCCCTTTCTGCTGCAGAGGTGGTTGAACACGCTTGCAGTGTGACATCTCTCATACTGGGAGAGACCATGCCCTCCATCACTAAAGACATGGACACTTGCACCTACCGTCTGCCCTTGGGTGTGTGTGCTGGCATTGCACCGTTCAATTTCCCAGCGATGATTCCTCTCTGGATGTTTCCCATGGCTATGGTTTGTGGAAACACATTCTTGATGAAACCTTCTGAGCGTGTGCCAGGTGCACTCATGTTCCTTGCCAAGCTGTTTCAGGATGCTGGTGCCCCAGACGGGACTCTGAATATCATCCATGGACAGCATGAAGGTAATAATAGCTCTTGTTGGATTGGAGTATGTATGCGTTGTGGTGTGTGCTTAGTGGGGGTGTTAGAGCTGTTTGAGCATCTGATCCTGCTGCTGTTAGAGAGGTTTGGAAAGACCTCTGTCTTAGCCCCTATCATATATGTGCAGAGCTCCTGAGATTTGACTGGCGGGCCCGTGTTTCGAGTACTTGGGGCTCAGTGCATGAAAAGCCAGCAGAAATCCTGTTGTATGAGCCCTGGGGCAGAGCTCACATGCTGAGAAGTTAGAGTGGAGAGACGCATGAGCAGGCAGCAGGAGAACTCAAATATTGGAGACATGCAAGGATTCTAACGAGAAGAAAGGTGCATAGATTAGCAGCATGGGGATGAGGGCAGGGGGAAGCATTTTATACTGCAGTGTATAATGTATTATTTCCTATTTGAAGCTGTGAACTTCATTTGTGACCATCCGGATATCAGAGCTATCAGCTTTGTGGGATCTAATCAGGCTGGCGAGTACATCTACGAAAGAGGATCCCGGAATGGCAAGAGAGTCCAGGCTAACATGGTAATGCCACTCAGCACAGCATGCAGCACCACACAGACAGACTTCCTCTATCTGTACGTGCTTGAACAGACCACACTGTTCTGCAGCAGACACTGACTTTGTGACTGATAATTACTCGCTGAGGCTGACCTTCTTGCCATCCTGTAGGCAGCAAAGTCATAACTACTACACCATGTTATTACCGAGCGCTAGAGAAATGAGCGGGGCTGGTTAATGGAGTCTGTATGTGTTTTGTATTTTAGGGAGCAAAGAACCATGGTGTGGTGATGCCAGATGCCAATAAAGAGAACACCTTGAACCAGCTGGTTGGAGCTGCCTTTGGAGCAGCTGGCCAACGCTGTATGGCCCTGTCTACAGCAATTTTAGTGGGAGAAGCACAGAAATGGTTGCCAGAGTTGGTGGAAAGAGCCAAAAATCTACGTGTAAATGCAGGTACAGATCCTGATAATTTCTTACCAGCTACTTTGCTTCTGTAGAACTGTGGCTTTTTAGGTTGGTGTGTCTGCCATATTGTAGTGTGTCTGTTGGAGCTGCTGGCTCTGTAGGCTTGATCCATAAGGATGGGAGCTAGCAGATTGTCTGGATTGGGACACAGAGTCCTAGACTTGGAGTTAGGAATATTTAGGAAGGAATGGCAGTACAACCGTGCTGCAAGATTTACAGGTTTGTTTTTAACTGGAACTTTGAGATTATGTCCCATATAGAACACAAACATTTTACATAGCAATCTCACTTACAGGTCCTTCCAATTTGTAGTAAGCATACAGTAAGAGGGAAAAATGGAAACAAGTACTTTTGAGATTGATATTAGAATTCTCCTGCTTTTCATTTGTTTCAAATAAAGTCTTGCATGGAGGAAAAGTTTTCTTCCCAGTGATTAAAACTATGCTTATGACTTCTCTTGTTTGTTGATTATGTTTCTTAATGGTACAAATCTTTGCTCCGTGTCTCAGAAACATCAGAATTTTCCTATTTTTTTCCTGCTAATGTAGTTACCTTCATTATGCCTAAGAGGAACAGTTAAAAACTTTGCATCTCTGCCTCTCTGCAGGAGACCAGCCTGGAGCAGACCTAGGGCCTCTAATCAGTCCCCAGGCCAAGCAAAGGGTTTGCCACCTGATTCAGAAGGGAGTAGAAGAAGGTGCCAGTCTTCTTCTGGATGGACGTAATATCAAAGTGAAGGGCTATGAAAACGGCAATTTTGTTGGACCAACGATCCTTGCCAATGTCAAGGTGACTTAACAAAAACTGCTTGATGCTGTATGTTGCAGGATCATTTGAAAAATGAGTCAGCCAAATTGGTCAGTATTCAGGATTCACCACATAGAAATCTCATAAATAACTCAGTTTTCCCTTGCACAATTCCAATGAAGTGCTGGTTGTGTAATGTTGCTGTGGAGGTGATGAAAGAATTCCCAGGGACAGAACAATATTAATAAAATTACTGATATGAATAAAGTTAATAATCTTAACTTTTTTTTAATGTAGCCAATTGGAAGAACACATGGACAGTTTGTACAGTGTCAAATTAAATGTCCACTGAGCATTGTGTACTTTCTGTAGCAATGGCCAGCGGCAGATGCCTAAAGAAGATTATGACTAACAGCCAAACATGAAATTTTCCTGTCTGCCCATTATGCATTCCTACACTTTGCACCTTCCTATTTATAGATATCAATATAATGCACAGCATTCTCTATGGGAGAATATTTTTTTTTACCAGGCACACATCTCAAGTCAGTTTTCATATCTAAATTCTCCTTTTTAATGTTTATGCCATCAGCTGTATTAGTTAATTACTGTTTAAGTATTAGATTCATTTTGGGCCCTCTGGTGTGATTCCAACGTGGCATACCAGTCTTGATAGTTCTGCTATTGTTGTATTCCTATGATTTTATGGATTAAATGCTGTTTATATATTTCCAGCTTTTAATCTGTTTCATAGTTTTCCTGCACTGTTTTCATTAAAAATCTTAAAATGTTTCACTTTCCTTTAGTGCATTGTAAATAGTATTCAGAAGTAAAAGTTTCACTGAGTGTTTTTTATTTGTAGTTCTTCATATATGGTCAATATTAATAGTTCAATATTAACCACATACAGCTTGCCTGTCAGGTGCCTATTTTGTAGTTTGTTGTGTTAGTTATTAATGATTGAAGTAATTTCTAACTGGTACTTCTGTGTTTGTCAGATACTGCTTATTATCAAGCATAAGTCCTGGGCACTCAGTTTCAGAGAACTGCAGGTTATCAGCAAGATATGAAGTAAACTATCCTGAATTAATCCTGGCTTTAATCAGCTTTGAGCAAAGAGTAGACCTGTAACTCATGTTAGGCAGGCAGTAAAAGCAGAAAGTACTTTAGCAATTACAAGTTGTACCCTCCTTAGTAGATAGGTGGCAGGGCATGGGAAACAGTGGAATGACAACCAGGACTGAAGGCAATGGAATATGATGGGTGATTCTAGGGATACCCTGAGCTTGAGCACTTGATGTGTTTATATCCTCTTCCCTAGGATATTTGATATATTATATCCTATTTATTATATTCAATATCCAGTCTGCTTTTTCTGTTGTTTGTCTTGGCAGCCAAACATGACTTGTTACAAGGAGGAAATCTTTGGACCTGTCTTAGTGGTTCTGGAAGCAGACACTTTGGATGATGCAATTGAGATGGTGAACAATAACCCCTATGGAAATGGAACTGCAATCTTCACCACCAATGGAGCCACAGCTCGGAAGTATTCTCACTTAGTAGATGTGGGGCAGGTATGTTCAAGCCAGAATTATTGCTATTGATACTCACTCACCATTTGTGGTAAATAGCCATCCAGCTACAGCAACTAATCGCTGACTACTCAGCCAACACTGCCCAGCTTCAGATTAAGAGATACAGAATATTTTGGAGAGTGCTCTGCAATCTGCTGTTTTTTTATCTTGTGTGTAATATGGTGGCTATCTTTTGCTTTAGGTGGGTGTCAATGTTCCAATTCCAGTACCTCTGCCCATGTTCTCTTTCACTGGTTCTCGTGCTTCTTTCAGAGGAGATACAAATTTCTATGGCAAACAGGTAACTTGCCAAATTTCAGATTACTTTCTTAGGTTGATCTGAGGAAAATCACGTTAGCAGTGGCAATGGGAAAATAGTCATCAGATCTCCCCTTACTGGGGGGAGATTTGAGAAGGGAGCAAGAACTAAAATAGCAAGCTTTCCCATAGGGCCAGAATCTTTGGGGAACTGTTGAAAGGAATAAGTTGACAGGAATTGTTCCCATGTAGGCAAACACAGTGCACTGTAGATATGGCAAACAACTGCTTGCTACACCTGTGGCACAGATATGAAGAATTCCTAAGGCCAAATATCTGATCTTTGCATCTCTTTCCCCCAGGGAGTGCAGTTCTACACACAGCTGAAAACTATCATTTCTCAATGGAAAGAGGAAGATGCCACTGTTACCAAGCCTGCTGTGGTTATGCCAACTATGGGGAACTAAATCAGCCTTTAAAGATGCTGTCTCTGGTGCCCCTCTCTTTCCATGTTGCAATTGTCCTGACTATCATGGTTTCCTTGGGAATAAATAGAAAACTTCATTTTCTAAGGGCCTCTTTCTATGTAGATCAGGCAAGTTTAAAATGCACAGTCTGGGTTTTCTGTTGCTGTGATTGTTTTTGTATAACTACAAGGAAGAAACTATCCTATCTAATTGAAAGGGAAAATAGATGGGCTTTACTTTGTGTTTCTTTCTAGACCTTCTGAACATGAACGTTTTTCTGCTTTCGGCTTCAGTACTTCTAGCCTTAGTGATTCACTACCAGCTACATCTTGTAGCAGTTTTCTTTACCACTTTCTTACATGTTGAGATTGTGAGCTCACCATACTCAGATGAGTATTCACTTTGAGTCATGTGACTGGGACACTTTGGATGTGTCACAGAAGTGACTTCTACGTACAATGAAGACAGCAAGTTTTGGAGTTGCAACTGTCAGTCTTTCGTCAATTGAGGAATTCCCAAAATACCTGGGAAATATCTTTCTAAGGATTTTTCGGGGAAGCACATTTGATCACTTGTCTAAGGACAAAATAAATACCTGCATCGCATAGTAACCTTCACTGTGCCTCTTACAGCTGGAAATTGTTCCTGTTGTGCACATGGCTTGCATTCTCCAGCTTACTATCAGTTCCATTATACCTGGAAGTTGGTTGGTGCCTTTTTGCCTTTTTACTAACAGTAATGTGCCTGCAGATCCTTTAAGATAGTGGAACTATGGAAGCAGAAACATGTGTGTATGTCTTGCATCATAAGATCATGTCAGTGTAGTTGGTAGGAAGAATAGGTAAACAGGTCAGTAGGAGGAAACACCTGATTTAATCACAAAGCAATTAGGCCTGTTCTGTGTGTTTTCCTGAATATAAATGTATTTTTTGTGTGTGTGTTTGATCAACTCTGTCACATTTGCTCAAATACAGTCATGTCCTCTACGGACTGCAGATCTCAGTGCTAGAGATGGGTAACTCTTGCTATACCCTGTTCTTATACATGCATTTGGAGCTGGATAGCTTATATTTTTATTCTTGCTTCCTAGAAGATGAAGCCATGAGGGGGGAAGGGAAGGGGAAAATCTGCAGGGACTTCATTCAAGTACCCATGGAAAATGATACTATTCTAAATGATTGTAATCATTACTTGTTCTGATTAAAACAATCTGAATGTGAAGACTCTGTATCCTGCCTTCTGATAAAGATACAATGTAACACATGATTATTAGAGTAACTACTGGTGATCCACTAATGTTTCTATCTTAGTTTGTTGGTTTTTTTTTTTTCCTTCTGCTATACTCTAGAGGGAAAATTATCACCTTGCAATTTGATTATGAATTAAAAATTTGCTAATCACTGCAGAAAGTGATTGCTCTTGATAAGATATTCTATAGGTGTTCTGTTGACCATATTACCCTCTTTGCAGAGGCTGGCATACCAATTTCTTTTGTAACCTCTGTATAAATCCTTTTTTTTTTTTAAAAAAAAAAAAAAGAAAAAAAAAGAAAAACAGTATTTCAAGAACTTCTGTAGTCATTTCCTCATACAGCATTCCAAGGAATGCCTTGGTTCTATTTCCACATATCTATTATGTGATCGCAAAAGCTGTTAAGCCCCATACACTTGACTTTATTGCAAACTGAAAATACATCTTTAATCAAGTTACCACCCCAGTGCTGCATTCAGCAGATAAGTTGTAGAATTGCAGCTTTGCTCACAAGGTAACTCGCAAAGTGAAAATTGCAGATGAGTCTGTAAGTGCTGTGGAAGTTGTTCCTGTTGATGCCATGCGTACCGCTGCCTTCCTCTACCCGTAGTGTTAACATCTGAGTACATGGAAGGATTACTGCACAAGATGACGACTCATAATTCAGCCTGCTGTGTAATGAATATCTGGTTGGAAGAAATATTTTCTGTGCTGAAAAGATAAAATATTCTAGGTAAATCACTAATAACACCTTGACATTCATTCATATATCTGGGAAAGGAATATAAAGTAATAATTTGTACTACAGTCTACAGTCATTTGCTTTCGAATCACTGATTTTTTTCCCAATCAGTATTGCTATTCTGACTTTTCTGTTCAAAGCACAACCTCTTTCTTTTATAAATTCTGAGATTTACTTTGATAGCAAAATTAGTCTTTATTACAAAGCTTGCCTTCTGGATGGAGACCTGCAGGAGTCACTGCACTTCTTCCACACTTGTGTGCAAATTCATTTTCTGATCATCTGCATTTCCCACAGCATTTTGAAATCAGATTATTTTAAGTGTATCAGGAATACAAATTTTTTATCTGCCTTTTTAGTTAATTAAACATCTTTTTAGATCAAGCTGCAGATTCTCACTCATCATGATGTACATGCTTCATCTCACTGCTATTATGGCTTTTCACCCACCTGTTTGTTATTCTTTTTAATTAACATATGCTATACAAGGTAAAGAACATCTTCTGTATTATACAAAAATGTAATCTCACTATGAAGGATTTCAAATTTCTGCAGTCTCTATTAAAACACAATTTTATAGTCAACCCCTGGTTTTTGGCTTGTTTTTATTTTTTTGGCCTGGAGGACATTGCAGTCTAGATTCTCAAAACTGTTTAACAGTGTAAGTCCTAAAAAAAATGTACATTTCAATAGTTTAACCATATTTGAGAACTGGGCTCTGCAACTTCTGCTTCTGTTTTCCCTGTCTGTACAAAAAAAGCCACCAGTCACTTCCACACCTGTTTCTGGAAGTGGCAGTCAGCCTCTTAGAAGGAGCTCTCTCATCTTCCCATTAAAATCCCTCTATGGATTCTTTATGAATGTTATCTGCTCATCTGGTTCCTGAGTGTTAGGATTTCAATTGTGAGTGTTTGACTGCCTCATATCTGACATAGTGCTCCATGATAACATGGTAGAACTCCATTCATTTCTTCAGGGTAAATTGATTTTGCTTGCCTTAGAGTATTATAAACAGCTGCATATCGCATCTGAGTCTGTCTCTGAAAACCAGGCATATGAATGCTTACAGCAATTAGACAGATAAATGTGATAGAAAAACACATTTCACCAGAGATGTAACGACAGAAGGATCTGCACAATAGAAAGGTGCTATAAAGGAAAGGAAGAAGATTGCTTACATGTATCAGAAGACTCCAGATTCACAGGGGAAAGCACCACCAGGAAGGGATCTCCAAAAAGAGATCCTTCCCCAGCAGCAGTCAGCCTTGAAATGAGGTCTCAGAGAGGTGCAGCCAGGCTCCACCCCTTCTGGTCACACAGCTGAATTGCCTTCACCTGTGCCCCCAGGGCTGACCGGGTTCTTTCCCCAGGTGCTCAATCAGTGGTTCAGGCCATGACTTAGCAGTTCCTGTACATCACTCCCCACACACCTATCACCTTTAAGTGATCCTATACTGAATACAAAATCAGCTTAATGTATTTTGTCATTTAATCAAAACTCTCTGTTCTAGATGAAAATATGGCTCTCTGTACAACTGTAGCCTTTCACTTTTTTTCCTCTAAAAATACTAAAGCTGCTTTTTTGATAAGAAGAAGCTTTAAGATAGCATGAGATTTTTATTTTTTTGTGTTTGTCATGAAAAGCTGAGTTGACCCCCTACTAAAAGATCACTACGACTAGAAATATAAAAGTAACAAATTCCTCACTTGTCACACATATATTTCTTTGTATACATCTGTCTACACCAATACAGATCTTCAGATAAACTATTTTGAAAGGAGGAGGGATGACAAAGAGAATTACATTATCAGGACTGTGGGGATGTTAAACAGTGTAGTAAAATTTAGTGTCTTACCCAGCTATACTTTCTTTGTTAGCATCAGCAGGAGCTGGAGTTGAAGTAGCCAGATCTCTCCTGTATTTCCTGTGAGGAGGAAACAATAGCAAAGTTATTGTCATCTGAGGGTGATGTAAACTCAACTAGATTTCTAATCCCAGAGCAAACTCCTTGTTTTCTAAAAAGAGTAGCAAGCCAGAAATATCAGGACACTATTGAGTTATTGCAATGCACTATCTGAAATCAGCTATATGAATCAAACATACGTTCACTATTGAATTCTGTATTTTGTGGAAAAATAATTGCAATTGAAAGTGAATGAGGTGAGTGCAAAGCAGGCATTGTACAGGCTGTGGTCAGTGCTACTGTGCACTGTTTCTGCCCTTCAGTTATCTCTGGCTTTACAAATATAGGGTTGACTATTTCATGTTTGATGTTAGCAGAGGTCCAGATAATCCTCTTTACCACTGTGAAGACTATCCATGACTGACCACAATAATAGTTATTTGGGAATCAGGAAGGAAATGGACCAATGGCCTGATCAATTCCTTCAGTAGATACACCAGAACTGTGTTTAATTTTTGGTTTTTTTAGAGGAAGAAAAGTGCACATCCAAAATTGGTATATAGCACCTCTTTCATGAGGTTAAAACATCTTACACCAAGTCACACAGTTAGCTAGATTCTTCTGGTAGATGCAGAATCTCCTCTGCTCTGGAGTTTATCAGCCAAGCTTCTGTAACAGAGAAAGTTCTGTATTCACCTACTGATGAAACAGAATATTACCATAGATTTGTGTCATTCATTTTGGCAAAAAGTAATCTCAGGACACGCTCTTTTTGTTCCCATGTCAACTCACTGACATCTACTTTTTTAAACTGGGTATTTTCCCTGAAAAACACAGAAAAGATCAATGGATTAGGAGAAAATGACAAAGGCATTTCTCTCACTCTATATGTGTAGATATATGATATATAGATATAGATACATGATATGTAGATATAGATGTATCATATGATTCTGTATGTGTAGAAAGTGTTTTACATTGCAATTGGTAAGCTATTCATAGTATGTAAGTTCAGAAGATAAATTTGTGTACTGTCTTTCTAATTTCTAAATCTGTGGCTGTCTAAATAAGTAGAATAATAATAATAAAAAAAAACAAACACACCACTATTTCTGTTATACAGTTATTGATTATAAATACCAGGAGGGAGGAGGCTAGTACTGATAGGTATTAATTTCAAGTACATTGTCCTTTCCTTACTTTTTCATTGTTCGCACACAGGAGAGTTAACATGTAACCCACTTTTATCCTCAATTTCAGTCTTCCCCTTCTCTTCTTTCGAAGGGAAACTTCCTTAGATCTCTGCAAACTACTTTCCCCTCTGATTTCTGAATTCTGTGTCATTGCTGTGATAAGCTGAATGATGCATTCTAATTGATTGCACGTCAGTGAGTTGCTCATTCAACGGTTGGTGCATACTAAGCAAACATTTTATTTGGGAGTAGTATAATCGTGACCTCTCACCAAAGCTGGATGCAAACAACAGCTATACTGGTCCCTAATTCTATGGCTTAAAGCACATAGATATTGCTGTAGTTTGTAGCAGGAGGTTGGAGATCTATAAAACTGGCTACTGCGGCATGTGTCGCCTCAATTTAAACTAAGCTGCATCCTAATACAAATTCTTAGATGCTTATAAATCAGATTTTGGTTTTTTATTTTCAAACATAATCCTGTCAATCAGTTCTACAGTGCATATGACCTTCATACTGATCTTATTGTATATTTCATGCAGTAGCTTGCTTTATAGATTATTGTGAAGCTTGAAGAAAACAAGCTCTGAAACTACAATGCAAAGCCGAGAACCTCTGACAAATGAACAAACAGTTGAACAGGGAGTACATGCCATCTACTGGTTGCTTCAGTTAAAACTGCCAGCAGGGTACTAAGGAGCTATTAAGATTGTGACAACGTAATTTTTAGGCTTCAGTGTTGATAGGTAACTGTAGTGAGAGAAAAGAGCGTTGTGAGAATGATGCCTGTATGACCTGCAAAGACCAGAGATGCAACAATAATTATTAAAAAGAAACTGCAGAAGTAGAAGTACATCTATACTGAAAATTCAGTATTAACTTCCGTAGCACATTGTGGAATATGGAAAGGTCACTTTTGAGCCTGTATTCAATTTAATCCATTGAAATAATGACAGAAAGTGTAGTTAGGCATCCAGAAAGCCATTGTTAATTGATAGGATGTTACACCTCATAGTTATTCTCATTACAGCAGCGTCCACAAGTATTCCAAATCTAGACAATATAATCACAAAGATTTTGGGGTTTTGTTGTATTTTTTTAAGGTACAGTAGGAAGATAAGCACTAGTTTTTGATGTTAAAATACCAGTAGCATTTCTCTGCTTCTTCTAGGTCTCTGTACACACTATTTGTGCTGTTCACGTTGCTATTAAATGTTTTGATTTTGGGAAACTCTTCCTTCCCTGCACACGCCTCCATCATTTTCCTGTAATAAACAGCCTGGGCCATTTCCTTATAGTGTTTTCTGCTGGCTATGATCTCCCTCTTCACATGTTCCAGAGCATCCAGGAAGAACCTTTCCACTTCAGTCCTCTCATTTAAGATATTCCGAGCTAGTTTCTTCACTCGGTTCATCTCCTGATCCTTCATTTCTAGCAGGTGCTGCAGTTTCTTGATCTCGACCATGCTAGCCTGGTTTTCTATCAGTGCCTGATGCTGTGTTTTTTGAGTCTTTGTCTCAAATTCCTTAGTCTTGCGACATAAGGCCAGCTCTAGTTTTTCCACTTTATTTTGCAGATCTCCTATCTGTGCTTTCTGCTTGTTGATCAGTAGGATCTTTTTTCTCATCAAACTTTCAGTGATTTCCTGAAAGATTAGAAGAAGAAATTACTTGGGCTTTTGTTTTGCACCAAATTTGGAGTTTTTTCTTTTCCCCCAGCAGTGACAGTGTAGTCAAGATGCTGGCACCTTCATACTGGAGAGTGAATATTTCTTTGGAGTCAGTTTCTTGTTTGCAACAGAAGCCAAATGAAGGTTTGATGAGTAGTGTGCACTACAGAAAGACCTATTCTTGGACCATTATGGGAGAACCTCCCTTCAGTCTCCTCCATCATTAAGATGGAATCAGTGCTCTTCTTTCTTCAGCTAACTCTGAGTTCACAGCTGCAAACAGGTCTGGCTGTGAAGAAGTTATTCTCAGTACACTTACATCTGTTTCCAGGACTTCAAGGACCCCTTTCTGGAGGGGAATGAAACAGAACTAAAACCAGAACAGAAACCTTTTCCTGTGACAGAAGAATTTTATCCTCCTCTAACTTCTGTTTCATTTTCTGTAACTCCGTTGCCTCCTTCAGGTGAGAAGATGAAGCACCATGAAGATGAATGTTCTCTTTAAAAACTTGTCTCTCAACGCTGTTCAGCTGCCTGGACAGAGTGAAACAAAATCCATGAACGTTAATCATAAACTTTCATACTTTTTTTTAAATATTAAAATCATTACTTCATCATCCTAATTTCCAAATTAAGCCTTATAGCTTAAATGTGAGTGTTGCCATCATCTTGACATTTAAAATTAGAAAAACAGCCTCAGTCATCACCAGTTTTGCCCTTCAAGGTCCATGCAGTAACATGGAAAAAATAGCTCTTCAAAACACAGCACTAAAATGGTTCAGTAAAGTAGAAAGCAGAAAATGCAAGAGCTTCTTACAAAACAGCTTCGTGTCGAGCAGCCTCTCTTGTCATCATTATCTTCTTCTCAGCATCTTCTTCTAGTCTTTTCTGAAAGAGAGAAAAGCTGGTTCAAGCTTTGCTTGAGGCCCTTGGAACTGAAGCTTAAAACCTGTTACAGTGTAAATTCTAAAATCCTACACAAGTTTCAGTAGCACAGCTTCTTACTAATGAAAAAAGAATGAACTTCCATGGGCACTTAAGTTCCTGATAGCAGTGGAGAATAATGCCTCTCTGGGACCATGACATCCTATGCCTTTCCTTTGAAAGCTGCACCTACCCTTCATCTCAGTCATCATACTTACACTGACATGAGGAACTGTAAACTGCTGAGAAAGGAGCTGTCAGAAATAAAGAAGCCAGAATAAGCAGTGGGAGAAATCATTCTAATAAAAGTTCATTTCATTGCCTGTCAGCTTTTACCTTCTCTTCAAGAAACCTCCTCTCCAGTTGCACAACCTCTTCCTGATGTCTCCTGTTTGAGATCTTGATATTCTTCTTTAGCTGTGATAAAAAAAATAAACCTCTGTAATACCAGTGTTTTAATTTCAGCCTCATAATTAAAAAATGCAGATGCAACAACTGAAGGAGGTACTTGGTACTTTTTCCTGGCACTACACCACCGTCCTCATCAGATCTTCCCACAATCTCTAAAATTCATTTAAATCTGACTTTTGGTGCTGTTCTGCTTATTCTTCATAGTTCACTTTTGCCTTTATTTTCATATCAGTCAGTCACTCACATACATGATCTATCATTCTGTTTCATGCTTAGTTTTAGGAATCTAGTTTGCCTATTCATTCAGTCATCAAGATTTAAAATCCAATGCCTCGAGCATCCTTAGAAAAATGCATGACTAACTTTATTGAATGTCTTTGTTTAAAAGCAGCTATATGTTAACAAACCAAATGCCACTGAGCAATCATTTTTGTCCATAGAAAACATGTTGTTTTGTTTCCAAGACCTGCATTGTAGCTGGAAAAAAAATGAGGTGAGCTGAGTCAGGAAGACAACTCAAGTTGTTTGAGGTGCCCGTTGGATCTCCTCAGTCAGCGGAGATGCTTGCTATCTCAGCTGAAATGTGTTACTGTTAATGCCACTACTTAATATGTGTAGCACAGATTCAAAACATGCACTAAATCCTCTGCTGCATCCATATATGTGCTTGTATGATTCCACATTGATTTTGTTAAAAGTAAAATAAAAATTAAAAACAAGCAAACGAACAAACAAACACAACACCCTACAGCACTGGCCCATTGCAGATGCAATTTCTGGCTATGGAATTTGCTTTTTACAGATTTAGTGCTTTTCCTCAGACTCTGTAAACTGCTGAAAGAAAACAGTCTAGTAGATCAGCTGTGTCTGTTCTCCACTCCCAAGCTCCGTTACCATAAAGCAAGAAAGGTTGCTTTTTTAGTATGTGTTACAAACCATCTTTACGACAAACTTACACCTTCCAGCTCTTCCTCCATAGCTGCTTTCTCTCTGCGGAATTCCTTTATTAAATTCAATTCTACTTGAATTTGGCTGATTTCTTCAACTTTTTTCTGAAGTTTCTCTTCCAGTTCTTTTATTTGTTGGGTATAATGGTCTTCCTGCAATTCAGAAATAACCAGTAAGAAGGAACCAAAATGAGAGAAGCCAGCCATCAAATCTTGTAACATGAAACACGTAGCACACACTACTGAATATCTGAAATCACAATGAACTGCAATGTTTTGAAAAACAAGGAATGCAAGAAATTCATCATGAGCAGAAGTGCTGCAAACTCAGCAGAAGCTACCAACCCTCTAATGAAATAAAAACTTTAGAAATGACTAGTAAGTGTAAAGCAGTATTTGGAGCATCAGTCATATCCTTCTTATTCTTTATAATCTGAGGATGGGAGAAATGTTATGGAGCCTTCTTCACAGCAGATGCTGTCTTAAAGTGGAGATGAGCACAGTTCTGTGTTTCTTCATTGAAGCCAGGTTGTTAGTGAACAATAATGTTCTTAGTTCTTTTTATGAATTTTTGCTTCAATAGAAATGAATGAAGGAGAAATATAGAAGAATTCAAATTAATTATTTGTTAACTCGATAAAAATGAAACATCTTTTTGCTGGTCTCTGGCTTCACCATCACCCAGCTGGTTCTTCACACTATCTCAGATATTATAAAGTATTCACAGAATCACAGAATGGCCAGGGTTGGAAGGGACCCCAAGGATCATGAATCTCCAACTCCCCTGCCACATGCAGGGCCACCAACCTCCCCACTTAATGCTACACCAGGCTGCCCAGGGCCCCATCCAATCTGGCTTTGAACACCTCCGGGGACAGGGTATCCGCAACCTCTCTGGGCAGCTGCTCCAGCACCTCACCACTCTCTCTGTAAAGAACTTTCCCCTGACATCCAACCTAAATCTCCCCTCCCTCAACTTAAAACCATTTCCTCTTGTCCTGCCGTTATCCTTTCAAAGAGTTGATTCCCCTCTTGTTTGTAGGCTCCCCTTAGGTACTGAAAGGCAGCAATGAGGTCACCCTGCAGCCTTCTCCAAGCTGAACAAGCCCAGCTCCCTCAGCCTGTCCTGATAGGGGAGATGCTCCAGTTCCCTGATCATCTTCGTGGCTCTGAACCCTCCCCAACAGCACTCTGTCTTTCTTGTACTGGGGGCTCTACACTTGGACACAGTACTCCATATGGGGCCTCACAAGAGCAGAGTAGAGGGGGACAATCACCTCCCTGTCCCTGCTGGTCACCCCTCTTTTGATGGAGCCCAGGATATCATTTGCTCTCTGAGCTGCAAAAGCACACTGCTGGCTCACGTTAAGTTTTTCATCCACCAGGACTCCAGGTCCTTCTCTGCAAGGCTGATCCTATTATCTAAATAATAGGGTATTCCTATTATCCAAAATAACAGAGAGTCGCAAGGTAATTCCCACATCACCATTCTTTTTTTCAAGTTCTTTTCTACTCAAGATTCTTGCAGAGTTTGCTGCCCTAACTTATTCCTCACACTAAAATCAGAACTACTGTTCAACCTGCTCAGTGGATCCCATTGTTCTGAGGACAAAAAAGTTCATTCACCAGTTTCTTGTTCTCTTCTTGTGTTCGCTGTTTCAAATCAATTAGCTCCTTCTTCAGTTTCTCAGTCTGTGAAAATAAAAATCAAGAAATGTTAACTGAGGGGGGAAGTTAGAAAGGAGTAGTGTCTGAGCTGTGTTTTTCTCTTTAAAATCAATTATGAGAAGACACCAAAAGAGAAAGGTCCTCATTTGCAGTGTTCAGGCTGATTGAAGTGTACTTAAAACTGGAGAGTGAAAGAACCACCCTTGGTTTGTGCTAAGCAAGGGAAATAGTGCAAGCATGAACAATAAAAACCCACCTGTACTACATAGAGTTCTGTGAATTAAAACTGCATGGATGGAGGGTTTTCTTCCTTACTGTTTTGTGCAATGGTGCAGCACTGAGAAGCAGTTCAGAAAAGGAGGTAAAGCAGCTGGAAAAGGGATGAGTAAGGGCTACTACTCATGATAGCTACAAGAAAAAGGATTGGGTGTAATCAAGAGCATTGTCTCCTGTCATTTAACCCCATCAGTGTTCTGGGGATTGATGATTTGTGCCTTAAACAGAATTTTTAAATCATTTATGAGTTCTGCTCCAAAAGTAATGCCTCCTATTTTATGTTGTTGTCCCACAAGGTCAGAAGTGGATGTTAGAGCTGTGGCAGTAGAGGTTAAACCTTCCCAGCAATGTTCTGCTCCACGTTGTTGCCATGCAACAGATGGCAGCAGAGGGGCAGTCCGACAGACCGATGTCCTGACATGGAAGGACGGGATGGAGCAAAAGTGTGAATTCTGTCATGCGGAAAAAATGGCACCCATTGCCATTGGCATTCATCAACCTTTGCTGAATGGAGACCAACCGGTGGATGCAAGCACGGTAAGGTGCAGGTGGTGCCTTTCAGCAGTGGCAACAGCGCATCACCTCTGCTGGTACAGATGTTTAGGAGCGTGGCACGCAGGCCCTTGTTCTTGGCTGGCGAAAATGCATAGGTAATGGCAGTGGCTACGCTGAAAAATGGTGTTTTATAGCTGAGAATTTGCCGTATCAAATAGCGTTACTGTGCTCTTTGCAGCTGTTACAGCTTCCATGGAAATATACAGGAGGCATTACTTTCGGAGCGAGCTACGTAGTTCCAGCTCGTTTCGGAGATGCCGCTTCCCTCGGTACTCGGACTCGGAGCGGTCAGAGCGGCGCTAAGGCGCCCACCCGGCAGCCCGGCTCGCACCTCCGCCGCCCTCTCCCGGCCCTGCTCCGCGAGGAGCGCCAGCACGGCCGCCGCCTCCCTCTCCGAGTGCCGCTGCCGCTGCAGCAGCTCCGCGTTGCGCCGGGCCAGCAGCCGGGCAGCCTCGCGGTACTCGGTCCGGCCCGCTTCGGCTTCCGCCAGCCGCGCCTCCCACGGCGGGGCCCGCCCGCCCTCCATTCCGCGGCTTCCGTTACCGCCCGCTGCCGTGGAAACCGGGCGGCGACGTGCAACCCCCGCGCCGGGCGGCGCGCTGCGTGACGTGCGGTACCGGCGGGATGTGGCGCCGGCGGCGCTCCGAGCTGCCGGTGAGCGCGGGGCGGCGGGCGGGGGGACGGCTCCGCGTCGCCATGGGAACCGCATCCGGCCCCGCGCTGCCCGCTGACACGGCCGGGCCGCGCGGGACGGGCGCTCGCGTGGCGCCTCCTTCGCGTCCGCGCCGTTACCCGCGGGAGCCGGCGCTCCTGAGGGAGCGGTAGGTGCGAGAGCTGCCGGCGGCGAGGCGTCTCGGCAGCGCCCCGGGGGCGGGAAGCGGCCCGGCGGGCTGCGGGGTCGGCGTCGAGGCGTGCGTGCCGCGAGCCCGCAGTGCCTCGTGCCACGCCGCTACAGCGGGTCAATGTTTGACTAACGTCCAACTCGGTTAACTTTCAACTTCTCGCATCGCTTCCCTGCGCC
Source organism: Tympanuchus pallidicinctus (assembly GCF_026119805.1). Lineage (NCBI taxonomy): Eukaryota > Metazoa > Chordata > Aves > Galliformes > Phasianidae > Tympanuchus > Tympanuchus pallidicinctus. Next base: position 36,936,064 of record NW_026294747.1, on the reverse strand, counting down.
TATCCGAGCGTGTTCCGCCGCTCCTATCGAGTAATGATAAACTCGAGCCCGCGCCCCGCTGACCCGCCAGTCGCAGCGTCCGCGGCCCGCAGCGGAACGGCGCGTTGAAGGACGGCGGTGCGGCGGGAGCCGGGAGGGGAGCGGCGCCCCGCTGCAGGTGCGTGCCGGGCGGGCTGCGCAGCTCGGTACCGCGCGCCGGTGCCGGCCGGCCGGCCGCTCGCGTTCGTGAACCCGCACTCGTACTCCTGTGCCCCCGCTTGCTTTCTCCCGGCTGTTTGTTCTTCGTGTCGTCCGTCCCGCTGTGTTCTGACGGCATCGAGGATTTTACCTTGGTGGAGGGAAACTCTTTTGGAAATAGTTTTTCTTTCTCAGTGGCCGATCCCCTCCCTCCCGCCTGCCTCTACCCTAAGATGTTCCCTTCATCCTTTCTTCTGACCCACTGCTCAAATTCGTCTTTCACTGGCATTTCAATTATTCTATGCCATCTCCCTCTGCTGGCGCTGCCCTCGTGCTCTCCTTGCCCATCTCTGCTTCTTGTGGGTGCCGGCGTGCATCTGCTTAGAAAGTCAGAACTGCTCATCAGAGAGACTCTGTGCTTTTCTCTTTTCAGGTGAGGGAGGAGGTCCTGAGGTACTGTCGTGGGATTTTTTGTGGGGGGAGAGTGGGGACCTTAGATGGACGAAGGTGGAAAGAAAGGGAGAAGCCAGGGGAGAGGTAGAGAATGGGAAGAGTGAGATGGTGCTGGATGGCTGAGAAGGGCTGCAGAAGAGGCATTTTGTACAGGAGCAGTTTAGTCAGGAGACCTGGCAAGAAGAGCATGTGTTAATGGTGGCAGTTGGTCAGATATTTTGGGATCAACTGAGATCATGCAGCTTATGTAAGTGTCACGTGTGCTGCCTGTAACAAGATTCTGGGGTTTGTTCTCAAGGCAGGTGCTCAGTTTTAGCTGTGGTTGTTTAGTAAACAACATACTTGCATTATACATCAACACCTCTCCTGAACAGCTTCACCTTCTGGTCTGTCAGAGAGGGATGGCAGGGCTGTTCGTTGTGCAATCATAAAATCTCTTCTCAGAACATGTTTGTAAGGCAGAGGGGATCCTGTGCAATCAAATAAAGGTCACAGAAGATAAGCAAGGCTCCCCTTGTGTAACAGGCTGAGCTCTGTGTTTGCTCTGGAGATAGCTGAGTGCTTGAATGAGTTGGAAAGGTGCTCAGAGAATGACTCAGCATGATGTGGTTTGTGAGAATGGGTAAAAGTTAATCTCCTTCTGCTCTAACTACAAACAAAGGTTGAAATAATGGAAGGTGTATAAGGGTTGAATGTGGGAGGGAAGGATGAGTGAGTTCTCTGGGCATAGGTGAAAGGTATAGGGAAATAGAAGCTATGTCAAATTGTGTAGAAAGGAAAGGAGAGAGGTTAGGGATTGTAATGGGTAAGAATAGGATAGAGGTTACAAATAAAGATTTAGAGAGGCTGAGCAAGTGAGGTTGAATGGATCTCTAAAACACAATTAAATGCTAGCACTAAAAGCAGATGAGGGCTTGAACAGAGCAGATGAGCAGGCTTATGGGCAGAACATTCATTGCTATGAGCAAATGGGTGTGTAAGCACTTGTCTGGGGAGATGAGTGCAGCTTCTGTGTGTGAGCATGTCAACACAGGTGATTTTGCACAAGGTGGGATATCTGGCCATGTGCTCATTTCTGCTGTTCAAAAGTGAACAACAAAGATAGCTACATACTCTCCTTCTCTTTAACCAGACACCATTATGAAGCCATCTTTTCTTTATTAGCATTTGTTAGTAAAGAACTTTTGCAAAGAAATGCACAAGAACAGAAAGGAGATATAGTTGTTGATATAGTACTGATATCCAGTACTGAGACTCCTGATTTCACCCAAAGGCCTTGGCTTACTAGAAACTGATGTTAGGAGCTTCTTGTAAGCAATTTGAGTGTTTGGGATGACTGGGCCACTGGAAAACTGTGCTTTTTGGTTTTGTTTTCTCATTCTGAGAATGAAAACTCTCAGGAGAAAAGGGTGAAGAAACTAAATGAAGGGAGAAGTGTGAAAAATAGAGAAGAAAGGTACTGAGAGGCAGAGCCCAGGTGCGCATCACAGCTTGGTCCCTCTTGTGCAGCACAGGAGCCCTTGGGAGCCAGGATGCTGCCTTCACTCTTTGCACTGATCTTTCCCAGAAGTTGCTCAGAGCCTGAGATAAAATTCTCTTTCTTTGAATAATACTTGTGTTTCGCCACAGCATCTCATGCATATAAATATCAGGGCAAAGTGGCTCTGCCTTGAGCTCCCCTTTGATGGTGCTTCTATTTAGACAATATTTGGACTTCCTGGAGTTTCTGGGAGCTGTAAAACTTGAGACTTTTAAAGCCAAAGCGGAGAAAAAAAATGCCCAAATAAAGTAAAAGCTAGAAATACTGGGGAAAACATCGTACTTCAACTCTTCTGCATTTGGGAAATGGAGAAATCTTTACTGTGAAAGAACAAAACACTTAGATGCAGTTCTAGCATCAAAATGCAGTTCTAGCACCAAAATGCAGTAAATAATAACTTGTGGATGAGGTGCTGAAAAGCTATTTTCTATCCAAAGGGCAGAATATTTGTGTAGAGGCAGAACTTTTTCTACAGACTTGGTTAGGAGAGGACTCTTAGTAACTTTCCTTCCTATTTGTTTTTCCCTACAGGATCTACACCAGCTCTATGACTGTTGACCCACGCTTGACCACCTCAAGTGATCCTGGCATGATGACATCTTCCAGACTCCCCATCCTTCTAGCACTGGTCTTTTCTTCTTTGTCCCCTGTTCTTTCCCATTCAAATAGGGAGATGTGGTTTCAGGATCTCTTCCCACCTAACACGTGCCCTATAAATGCCAAGACCAACACTTTTTATGGCATAATGTTTGATGCAGGAAGCACTGGAACCCGGATCCACATTTATACCTTTGTGCAGAAGAGCCCAGGTGAGACCCTGTGTCAGTCTGTGCACCTGCCATATGTTGACTCAGGTTCTGTTTTCACATGAGAGGATTTTGTTTGCATCAATACTGAATTTGGGATCAACTGAAGATTTCTCCTGTTTATCGTTCAGGTCATCCTCCGGGGGGGGTGATTGATTACCATTTATGGTGGTGTTTCACTGTGAAAAGTTCTTTCTTGCACATCTTGAGAAACCCAGAGGTTTCTTTCTGGGTATATTGAATTTCTGAAGATTTTCACCTGTGCAGTTGTTTAAAGGAATGTCCCATTGAATTGGGAAGATTTCCAAGTTGCCTGTTACCTGGAATTATATCAATAAATATTTACATTCTGTATATGTAACATTTTATATCAAAATGAAATCAATACATTAAAGAATTATAACCACCTAGGCAGTTTCCAGAACTGTAAGCAGATGCAGCACACCACAGAATATCTACATCTGATGTGGTGTGGAGGTGCCCAGCTTGGCTGCACATTAAACAGAATTCGAGAGGGTGAATTAGCTTGTGTACTGTGAACCAGCAAATCTGCAAAGGTTAAAGGCTAATAAGCCCTTCAGGGCCACATGTAGTGCCCGTATACTACAGTACTGTAGTACCTCATGTGGGCTTCACATGATTTCAACATTCTTTGGGAAGGGCTGGTGCAATGTCCAACTCCGATAGATGATATGCAATACTGAGATATACATGGTAGAGCCACGCTGCTCTGGGAGCAATAGTCACATTTGTTTGGCTTTGCAGCCAAGTGCCTGGGGACAGTCAGCTCTGTTCAGCATTCTCTGTCTTTATGAATGGGATGAATCACCTATGAATAATCAGGAGCTGACTGTATGTGCCTTAATATGAATTAATATTTCACACTTAGCTTGGGAACAAGAAAGGAAAGAAATTTCGTTAAGATTAGGCAACAGTCATGCTACATTGCTACAACTTGTGACTTACAAATGCATAGTGAACAAACATCCTTCTAATTATGTTTGTAATAAATTGTTGATGAACTTGGAGGACACAAGGGCAATGTTCTGTTAAGTATGTTTCTGAAATGGAGGAGCAGTGTATTTGGGGGGATTTATTATTTGCAAGGGGAAATCAAGGAGTGTTTCTTTAAGAGTGCCTCAGACAACCTTTTGGAAGCTAAAGAAGATATATATATATCTTCTATATATATATAGAAGATATAATATATATATATATTTGAATTGTTGATTGTTTCATGTAATGTTTCATTTGTGCAGAAATCCTTCCAGAGTTGGAAGGGGAAATATTTGAATCTGTGAAGCCAGGTCTTTCTGCCTATGCTGATCAGCCTGAAAAGGTAAGGCTCTCTTTCATTCCCCATGAGTTGATCCTCCTTCTACTAATATCAGTTGCATTCTACCAAGCAGTTCAAATATTCAAAATTGTAATGCAGGGAGTCAAGAAAAATGTAAAGATTCTATTACTGGCTCTCCAAACCTATTGCTCCACTTTTGTGAGTTAATTTCCACACAGTAAAATGGAAACTATTACTTCATGTATTTCATCAGTGGAACAATGGCTTAATTAATTGCTTAACTGCTATATCTAATTAGATCATATGTCTTTGAGAATATTTCATCACAGCTGTAGCTGAGTAATGATTTTGGTATGGGCAATTCCTGTTTTACTGATTATGGACTTTCGTTTTTATTCGTGTATGGAGTTTTTAAAAAATAAAGCTGGGCAGATCCATAATCTGCAATCAGGTATGTTAATTAGTACTTTATTAATAAATTTACAATTTAGAATTGTAATAAGAAACTGAAGTTAGGTGCAGCCTTTTTTATTTTCAAATGCATACGGTTGCAAATTCATGTGCAGTGCACTTCTTTCAGGCCACTCTGATCAGGAGTCAGAAATGAGCAGCAGGGCGAAGACAGCTAAAGGAAGCGAGCTGATACAAAGAGCCAGTCCTGGGCTGAGCTGCCATTTTCCAGATCCCTTCTGCTGACAGCAAGCTCATTCACAAGCTAAAGGAGATGCCAGGCAAATGATATATTAGATTCTGTGCCTTGCCTGCTTTAGCAGTCCTGGAGTTAGGGCTAACTTAGGGGGAGCTTCAGATTTCAGTGTGCAGTGTGCTCAGCTGCATTCAGTGCTGTAAGAATTTTAGTGTGAAACTCTGGCGAAGAGTAGATGGCTCTTTTTTAAAACTTTGATAAGCTCTGTTGTGATTTCACTAAATTGTCTTGTTTATTGGGTAGGAGAAGAGAAAAATCACCACCAAGAGACATTTCTAGAAATTTCACAGGAGAATGCTTATTGCTAATGCCAAACTATAATTGTTAGAGCAGTATAAATAGTTGAGAGCCCAGCAGTGATGTCTGTGCCTCATATGATAAGCACTCTACAGCTGTCATTGTCATTAGGCTACTTTATATGAACTTGGAATTCTTATGTGCATTTACTGAAATCCACAGACATCCCCCCTGACCTTTGCAGTATCAGTAAGTAATTGCACCACTTAGTTTTATCATACTACAAGATGCCTAGGTTTGTCAGATACTCAGTTCCCATGCTTCCTTCCATCTTTTCCAAAAATACTTTCCACAAACAATGAAATTTAATTCTGTCTCCTAGGATATAACTCTGAATGTATCTGACCTTCCTTTAAGGTTTGTATGAGATGCCTAGCACAGTTTTTATGCTTCTTTTAGGCGTGGATGTTTTCTGCTGTTGAATACCAGTTTCACTAGTTTTGAGGAGTTAGGAGGCACATTTTCTGAAGGAAAACTGTAAGAAATACAATTTCTTCCTTTAAGGGTGCTGAATCCGTCAAAAAATTGCTGGACATGGCCGTAGATGCTGTGCCACCTCATCTCTGGAAGAAGACTCCAGTAGTGTTAAAAGCCACAGCTGGACTGCGCTTACTGTCAGAGGAGAAAGCTCAAGCTCTACTCTCTGAGGTAATACTAACAGCTTTTGGGTACAATACTATTGCTCTGTTTCATCTTTCCTGGCTCAGTTCTCCAGTCTGTTGCCATCTGCGAATTTTGGCTGTGAAAAGTAACTGTAATCCCACCATAGCATGAAACTCGCAGACTTCACAAATTTTCTTGCATGGTCCTGAAATCCTCTGTCCTGGTGTGCATAGAAGACTCTGGGAGAGAGACTTTGGATACGTCGCTTTCTTTACTGGCCCTTAGAAGAGGAAGAATTTTGTTTGTCACGCTCTCTTGACTTTTTTTCTACTGCAGTGAAAAGGAAAGCTTTTCTCTGTCATTGTCAGAGCAGAGCAAGACTGTTCAGACCAAGGAACTGAATCATTTTCTCTTTCTTCAGGTGAAAGAAGTCTTTGAGGAGTCACCATTTCTTGTTCCAGAAGATAGTGTTAGCATCATGGACGGGTCTTATGAAGGTGTGTTTTAGAAGGAAGAAAAACTGAAGGCAAAGAGGAACGGGAGGGGAAGCAGGAATGACTGAATTTAAAGGGGAAATGCTCACCTAAACTGAGGGAAGGAAGAAAAACATTTCTAGCCTGGTTTGTAACCTAAATAAGTAATGTAAAAATAAGTAGATAAATCAGATTGGAATGGTGCAGGTAGTTAAGTAGCAAAGGAAGTAACCCAAAATACAAGAAAATATGTAGGCTTGGAGTTAATGACTATTTATAAATGGTTTTGCAGTGCAGAACAAACCAATGATGCATTTTGGCTACATATCCTGGGTAATTCTGTATGGATGTCTGATAAAAGCCATCCATGATGTCACATTCAATTCTGAACATTTCATTATGGTGAATTTTAGGAAGTTGTTCAGGGAAGGCAGAAAGAATTATCACGAAGCTTAAGCAACCAATTAATGGAGTAAGATTAAAGAGCAAAATCTGTCCATGGGGGCCAAGAGAAAAAGAGAAAGAACACAAAGTTTACAAGTGTTTGATGAAGCACAGTGGAACACGCCGTGTGCCACTAGGATTAACAGATGAAGCGTATATCAAGGAGAAGTGTGGTACTAACAGGGAGCAGGACCGGTGAGGCATAACAGAACACAGCGTAGCCTGCCAAGTTCTGTTTTAAAACCCACCTCTCCTACTGTCACGTTTCCCTGTGTTTGGGTGATAATCATGCCATCCTCAAGCCAGCTGCTGGAGTCCAAGAGCAGCTGTTTGCATTTTAGTGGTTGCTACTGTGTGATTTTTGTATGCTACAGTTGCATACCTGCTACAAATGTTGTTCATATCCTATCTAATGAGGTTTTAATACATCAATAATGTGTAATATTAAACTGACTTGTAAGTTTGAATTAACGTTTAAAATATTAGAGAGATTATATTACATTACATGGAAATCATTACTAAATAAGTAATGTGGAATGGTGGTAAAAGTAGGCAGGAGGTCACGAGAGTATTCAGAGGTGACTTTTTTTTCCTTTTTCTCTCTGCAGGAATTTTAGCCTGGATCACTGTGAACTTTTTGACAGGTAGCTAATGCTGTATAACTTCTCTTTACATTTGAACTTGAGTTTCTTCTGCAGAGATGATCTCTCTGTGTGTTCCTCTGCCTTGGTTGCTGTACCTTCCTATTCCTCCCCACTGTGGCAACAGTGCTAAAGCAGTGGATTGACTTGGGCAGATTCTGTCTCAGAGGCTGTCCCACATGTAGCAAGAAGGCATCTTGATCCAGAAGGTGCTAGGATTTACTCAGGACTGGGAGGCACTGGCAAGCTGGTTTCTGTAATATATGTCGGGCCATGGTACCACTGACTTCTTAGAAGATGGGAAACAGGGTGTTATGCTATTCTTCATCTCACTTTGAACTGTGCAGTGAACATGATGCTATAGCATGCATTAGCCCAATGTGCTCTAATAAGTTCTGAGAGTGCAATCTAGCAAAGAGAAAATAAAATCAGTGTTCTAGTAGAAATCTGAGTAAGCAAAGAAAAAAATTTCAAAAATGTTGTCCTGGGTGAAGAGGAATGATAACAGTTTGTTCTGCTCTTTCTAATATCCTTATTCTCCTACTGTTCTTGACGAGCACCTATGGTAATTACAGAATTTATGCACTGTCCCTGACAATCTTCTACTATGTCTCTTTCTTTCCGCTTCTCATGTATACCCAAACATTCATCTGCTTTTGTCTCTCAGAATGTGAAACTTGAGTCAGAGAAGAAATTTTCTTAATACCTTCTTTACGACAACATTCCTCTGATGGTTTTTTCTTTGAAGGCCCACTCAGCCTCATGATGTGGGAATTTGTCGGTTGCCTGAGCATACATGCAGTATCCGCATTATAGCATTTTGCCACGTCAGGCTGTTCTGAACATGATGTGGTTTGCAGGGCAGCTGTCTGGCCATAACCAGCACACTACTGGGACCCTGGACTTGGGAGGAGCCTCAACCCAGATCACATTTCTGCCACGGTTTGAGGTGAGGAGTGGCTGTAAGCATACGAGTCGAGACCACAATGCCAGTGGGAAGACATGGGCACAGCTGGGCTCTGTGCTCTCATTTTGGCTCTGGCACAAGCAGAACATCTCTGATGTAGTGAACATCTGCACAGCCTTCCCTTTGACATCAGCAGTTGGCTGATAGGCACTTGCAAACAAAGAAGCCTGGATAAGCAGGCAGGAAAGAGAAAGCAAGCAAATGTGTAAAACCAAAGAGAATTAGCCTTTGTTTTCTAGACTTAGGCTGAAAAATCCCCATGAATGAAAGACAATTACTTTGCATTTGATAAATGTAGCACATTTTTAGGGAATATTCTTACATATTACAGCAAATTAGGGTCTCTTCTGAGTTATCATTTCTTTCCATTCCAGATCCTCACTAAATGTGGCAGGGTGGGATAGTTGTCTAATGGAGCACCTGTTTTTACTTCTAATAGCACAGCTACTCCTTCTTTGTTTACTTACCTGTTCCTTCTCGTTTCCTGGAGAATTCTTGTCTCTGGGGGACTCTCCCCATCTCTGCTGGATTTTTCAGAAATTCTGTATCTCTTTAGAAAGTCTGAATTGGGACCCAAGTATGAAAATTGCATGGGAAAATTACCTGGATGTTAAACAGTGGAGGGATGCTACAGCATTCAGTACCTCCATATTGCCAAGTTGTTTTTGTCCCTCTTGCTATTTCTGAAGTAGTGTAACATATTTTGCTTACAAGAATGGAAATTCTCAAATAGGTGTTTGGGGACCACTAAACACATGGTTTTCATATCAGAATATTTGAGTTCTGCCATGGTGGGTCATGTTGAAACCTGATGTGCAACCTTATCATGTTCTGCAGAGCCTCTAGTACTCTGGACTTGCCCTCTGTTTTGTACTGATAACACCTGCTGAACTGGGCATTGGACCAACAGGAAAGGGTGTTATGTGTCAGGGTTTTAGAGACTAAATAGAGCTTTAAAGGAGGCTGGACTGCAGCTCAGGATTCAAACTTCTCCTTATAGCTTTGCAGGAAAAGGCCTTGAAGGTTTGCTACTGACGAGGGCCAACAGTATGAATAGTAGAGTGGTTTGGAGTAAGGCTTCATGTATCCTAGTTGTATGTCGTGCCTGCTGCAAGCCTATGTTATCAATTTCACACCAAAAAGCACACATATGGCTCAGGATGCTTCTGAAAAATTCTGCCCATGTGACAGAATTTTGTCCCTTGATTTGCAGAGGTTTTTTTCCTCCTATAACCTGAGGCAGTTGCATATTTGCTTTCATATTATTTTTTTAAGAAACAGCACTGTAATACTAGGAGATTCATTAATGAAAGATTTGCAAGCAAATAGAAGATGCAGAATGGTAACTACAAAGAGCTGTTTTAACACTGCTATGCTTTTCATGATTTGGCTGTTGCCAAAGTTATAAGCAACTAAAATTCAACCATAATAATTATGAAATTATTTGTCTAGTGCCTGCCTCACCTGGGACTGTGTGAAGAATTCTATATTTTCATGAATGCAAGGGACACGAAAACAGTTGTTTTCTCCAATCAATTTTTTTTTTTCAGGACTCTCCTTTTTAGAAGTTTTTGTGACATAAGATTTAGGAACAGAATTCAGAATAAGGCAGGCTCAAGGGTCACTGCCACTCCTACACAAATCTACCCAATGCCAAAAACAAACCAGTCTATATTTGTTCAGGAGAGACTTAAGCTAAATACTGCCGAACCTCTTTCAGTGTCACGCAGGCTGCCCTCCAGCACTCTGTAATTGCAGATCTGTCTTTTGCTCTGTCTGGTTACTGGAACAGCAGCAGTGACTCTGAAGGTTCAGTCCTGAGATTCTGCTGTTTGGCCCAGAGCAGCAGTGTCTGATATGAAGGCATGGAGCCAAGAAGGGATGGGAGGATGAGGTTAGAGGAAGCAGAGGAAAGGTTAAGGCCTCAGGGACTGGAAACAGAAAGGAACAGTAAATGAGTCCAGAACAGGTTCAGATTTACAAGAATGAGAGTCAGCGTGGCAAGGAAATAGAGACTGAGTATCAGTGGGGCAAATGTGCACAGAGAGGGAACACTCTGAGTGGGAGAAGATGAAATAGTGAAGTGAGAGCCGAGGGTAGGATGGAAACATTTAAACCAGGAGTGCAAAGAAGTGCAAAAGCCGAGAGTCAATGTTCACAGTGTTTCTTTGACTATCTGGAAATAATTCAACTTGGGAAAAATCTGGTTTATACTTTAATTGGCATTTTTAGATTCTTCTCTGTGCCTGAATTAAGATCTCCAGCCTGGCTTGGAAAAGTTCATAGTGCTTCAAGTGCAGCTGATTTCAGTGGGGACTCTGTGTGTATATATAAGAAAGCATACAAGTACTCTGAAAAACTAAGTGAATTAAAGAGTATTTTCATCCTGATCTGTTTTGTTTCCCTATTATTCACTGCAGTAACACAAAGATGCAAATAAATAAACTCCATGTTAAATACTGCAAGCATTACACCAGCAGGCACCACTGGAAAACTTTTTTTTGTTTTCAAAGGGTATATCTGTGATATTATATCTATCAGTTATTTATTTTTTGTTGCATAATTACAACTAAAAGTTTTCTTCTTTTACTTAATTTTTAGGAAACCCTGAAGGAAAGCCCTAGTGATTTTCTTACCTCATTTGAAATGTTTAACAGCACCTACAAGCTCTATACCCACAGGTGAGGAGCAAAAAGGCTGCTGGCTCTAGTTGGAGAATCAATCTCTCTGCAGCCTCTGAGACCAGAAATGTTTGTGTTGTCCTATTGCCAGCTGTTGGGTCTGTGATTTATTTACTATATATTTTTTTACCTGCTTGAAACATTAGTTGAACTGAAACATGACAGTAGGCTGGAAATACTCCAGGTTATTATCACTGCAAAGTACTAATAGTCCCTCAAAGGAAAGGAAGCGTTATGAGTACTCTGTTTAAGAATTTTTATTACTTGGTTCAAGCCAAATATTCTGGAACAAACAGAATAGTAGATGTTGTGCCAGCAGTCAGAATTAAATTAAATTAATTAAATTCTTAGTTCTCAATTCCAAATAGCCCATCTCTTTAGTGACTGGATAAAAAGTAAAACTTAGACTGATGTAAACCAATGAGACAGCTAATACACAACATGGAGCACAGACTCTTGAGCCAGCTTGACAGATTATAACTGTGCTTACTGAATTAAGCAAACAGGTATCTGAGATGTCTGCAGTGATACCCAGTTCCCCTTCATTATCTATATAGAACTCAACCATGCATGATAGAGTTTGTCTCAGCACACAGCTACTGGGGCAAAGAATACCATTTCAGTTAACTGCAGAAAATGTTTACTTGACAGCAAAGCTGGTTTAACAGTCCTCCTCTCACACTACTTGAATTTATGAAAGTAACCGATTGCTGTATTTACCAACAAATTCTATCGCTTGCAATAATTGGGATTTAAAATAATCTCATAAAAATGGGGAAGACTAATTTAATGGGGAAGATTAATTTAACCCTGGTTATTACGTAAAAACTTGCATTAACATTACTAAAAGGATAGGTCAAGTCAAAGAGAAATGGAAATGAAAGGCCAGCAGGGATTTAATCTAGCTGCGTTGTTAAAGCCAGTAACACGTAATGATATTCTCATAAGTGTTGTTCACAACCCTAGCTTGCAGTATAGTGGTATTATGTGAAGTCAAACAGAGGCCAACTTCATAGGAAGACACATCCTCATTATAGTGGGACACTGCAGTTTTGTTAGTTCTGTTAAGAGCACCTGTTAAGAGTCTTATGCATATAATGTAGGAATGGCCATACTATTCCCCTGCACTCCTCACATAACTTTATTTATCCCTGGTTTTTAAGACTAATGCATTTTTACATTTCAAATAATGTCCTGTAGAAATGTCACACCAACTCTAACCACTTTCTGCAGTTTAAGATTTACCCATCTTACAGCATAATGTGCCTTGGCATCTGTAATTTTGGGACTTGGAGCTGTTCAGGCAAAGAGAACTCTCTATTTCCTTTGCATAGAATAGTGGGAAACAAAGAAAAGGTTTGATTTGAGTGTTCCAGGATTTAGGAAGAGTTATGGATGAAACATATCAAAAGTGCAAGAATTAAAAACTGAAATGTTTTCTTTTGTTTTTGCAGCTATTTGGGTTTTGGATTAAAAGCTGCCAGACTAGCAACTCTTGGAGCTTTGGATACAGAAGGTATGTCCAGATAAGAAGATTTCTGAAGAGATAAGTAGGCTTAGTCTTGCATCAGCAACCCATTTCATATGCCTTCACTGCTATATTTCACACTTTTCCTGGTATAGATCTGTCCAGAAACTGAGCCTACTGCTTTTTTTTTAGGAATGTCATGTGAGAAAGCTGCTTTTCCAGTTTCAACTAGCAGTGAGACTGAGGGTAAATTCCAGAAATGCACACACTAAATACATAGCCAGCCATCAATATACAGCTTTACCAGCTTTCACATAAATGCAAAACAGCATAAGGTTACCCGAGTAGGTTGCACAGTTCAGACTTCCTTACTTTTGCCTGAAGACCTTAATGAAGGTCTTTCAGCCTTTTCTTTTCTGGCTTTGCACACTGATAACTGCATTAAAATTTATCCTTCCTGACCCTCTCATTTCCAGTTGCAGATGGACAAATGTTCCGCAGCTCTTGCTTGCCAAAGCAACTGGAAGCAGAGTGGCACTTTGGGGGAGTGAAGTACCGGTATGGGGGCAACAAAGAAGGTAAAATAAAGCAACTTTTTGCTTCTTGTAAGACAAGTCTTGCCTCCAGCATCTGCGTTTTTTCTTGACAAATACTCTGTCAGTTATCTTACAGTGTGAAGGATACCTCTCCAATCATAGACCTATGGAGCTTTGATAGAGCCAAAGAATGATCTGAAGCCATAAGAGTAGCTGGCCTGTGCTTGCTATACACTGCCTTAATAGGAAATGTTAGTTACTCATACAAACAGGAGAGTTCTTTCTGAGGCTTGGAGCTGAGTGCTCTGGCTGTGTTAGGGTACAACAACTGGTAGACTGAAGAGTATCCTCTTGTGGAACTCTTTCTTAAGAATACTGTCTCTAATGCTGCAAGCAAAGCAAGAAGCTGCTACCAGCAGTGACTAGAACAGCCCCCTTTGGTGACTGACACTGCTTTGCTTTACAGTAGGAAACAAGATTGCTGTGCTTGATTGAGTGTGTGTGACTTGTAAACTACAATGCGAAGGGGAAGGAAAGTAAAGTTTTACCTTGCAGGTGGTAGCAAACAAATGAGATTCTGCTGACCACAGAACACAGCAATGGGAGCTTTGCCTAAAGAGGAAGCATTTCATGCACCTACCCTAGTATGCTCAGCTTGCCTATCAGATACTGCTGTGAACTGCTTTAGCAAGTTCCACTTGAGGATGGTGATCTAGAGTGCTTGCTCCATGCAGGTACCACACTGGATTATGGAGAGTCTATCTAAGCTCTTCTCAACTCCCCTGATTCTTTAATCTCTGCTTCTTCCCCTTTTCACTCTTGCCACCAATTCCTCCATCTCCTGGATGTGCCTCTTAGGCTCATCTTATCTGTCTTTGTCCTGGCAGGAGAGACAGGATTCAAACCTTGCTATCTGGAAGTACTGAAGGTTGTCAAAGGAAAACTGCACCAACCAGATGAGATTCGTGGAAGTTCCTTCTATGCTTTCTCCTATTACTATGATCGAGCAGCTGACACCAACCTAATAGGTAAAACTGGTCTGGGGTAATCTACTACATGTGAGCATGCCAACCAGAAGGCAGAACCCTGAAGATGGAGACAGGTGAAGCAGGGAAATGGCGCAAGATGTCTAAGGAAAAGGAAACACACAAAATGCCTTCCTGTAACCCTCATTTTTGGTATTTGGAATTTGACAGAAGAGACTAGTGCTCTGAATGCTACTTATGCTTGCTGCTCTGTTCGTTGTTACCAAGGACTTCACTCCTGGCCCATCATCACAGAGTTGTACCCCAGAGTCTGCTTAGATTTAGAACTCAACTGCTTGCAGGTTTACGAAGATATTGTCTCACCTCTTTCTTTTCAGATTATGAACAGGGAGGAGTTCTGGAAGTGAGAGATTTTGAAAGAAAAGCCAAAGAAGGTAACTATCATCAAACATGGGAAACTGTTGGGGAGGATAAATCATTAAAGATGAATGTTTACAAGGCAGTACTTCATGTATTTGACTTGAAAAAAATGACTGTTCAGCCTTTATTTCACTTACACTTCCATGTCTTGCTACTTACCTTCTGTTACGCCATACCTCTAACTGTTGCTGAATAAAGTATTGAAGAACAGTAACAAGAGGGAAAGTGGTAGCATCTTTGCAGTTCTGTTCAGGAAATAAGGGAAACAGCTTATAAATGTCAGCACAAAACAGTACATTTCCATCTAAAAGATGATGCTTGTTGTAAATGCACTTCCTAGTCACTGTAACCCTTGTTGTGGAATCTTTGCTGCAGCGTGAGTGGTTGTTTGGCTATAGTCTCTTGGGCATATGGTTGAAAATTTAAAATTAAAAGCAGCTGTCAGCCCAGAAGGTGGAATCTGTTACTAGAGCCATTTTTGGACAGATTAAGGAAGATAAATGTTGCCACATTCTTTAAATAAGCAGTCTACCAGGCAATTACCCTGTCAGCTATTGATTGAGCACAGGTTCAATCTTCAAAAGAGCAATATGAACTATGTTGCTGTAACAAAACATACACTTCTGATGGAGTTAAGAGAAACTGTAATTACTGTATCATTTACTCTCTAACTTTATAGAACAGCTGTGTAGTATGTACCATGTGTCATACAGAAGTAGGTGATGTGTTTTAGTGGATTTTGGCTTAAGGTCATTTCAGAAGCCCCTTTATTTTGCTGATTTTTTAAAAAATTATTTTTTCTTTCTCTAGTCTGTGATAACATGGAGAGGTTCAGCTCAGCCAGTCCTTTCCTCTGCATGGATCTCACTTACATCACTGCTTTATTAAAGGAAGGTTTTGGATTTAGAGACAACACACTCTTACAGGTGAGAGGTTCAATCCTAAAACCAGCTTTCCAATTTCTCTATCAAACAACATGCAGTGGTTCATTTTTCTGGCTAACTAGCTACTAAATCTTTCCAGGGTTGCTATGTGTAGTTGCTGTCATGTGCAACTCTCAACATATCGGGAACACTGTTGGTAACAATTGCTTTTTTTCCTTTTATAGTTAACAAAAAAAGTGAACAACATAGAGACAAGCTGGACTTTGGGTGCTACCTTTCACTTATTGCAGTCTCTGGGGATAACATATTGAACTGTGACATTCCTATGGATTTCAGCATTTCTGAAAGTTTGAGAAAGCAAACTGAAATCACCAGGTATGTTATCCAACTGGAGTCAATCACAGAGTGGAAAATGGACCAAAGCTATAAAACAGATCCTCGCCTGGGATTGGCATTGCACATAATGAAAGTTGACACAATATAATTGTGATTGTCACAAATAATCCAGAAGCTGCCTTCTGAAAGTCAAAAGGCCTAAACTCCTGCAGTGTATCTGCAAGAGACTCAAAGCCAGCTTTCACCAGCACATTTGTATAGCATCCCATTGCTAAAAGCACAGCATATTTGGGACGTGGTGGTAAATTACAGATGGTATTTCTCCTCCCCCATTACTTTAAGCATACAGTACTGAAGTTTGCTTGCAAGACATTAAATACAGAAATTATACATGACACCAACAGCCATTCAGAGAAAATTAAACAATAACCCTGGATGCTCCCAGCCTCAGTGTTCAAGTACCCAACTGTTAGCTAATATATTACAAGATGACATCAGCCTTTCTATAAGCACTCTTCGGGTATAATTTTAGGAAAGGTATTGGCTGAAACATAGGCTGTACCACACCAAGCATTTCTTTCAGCAGTAGTTTCTTCAGCAACATCTGTGCTGACAGACTGCATGACTACCTTTGTGCTGCCCTTTATAAGTTTGTACTGTATGGCTGCACATCTGGATGTCAGGCCTTGATTCATTTTAGCATCTACACTTGTAACACACAGTTGTGCAGGCACAAAACTAGGCAGCAAGATATGTACATGTGCCAGATACTGAAACTCCACTGCCAGAAGAAATGCTCGTCACATTACACCACAAGGAAATTAAGGATGGGATCAGACGAAATGTCTGATGTAATAGTTCACATTGCCTTGACTACATTCTGTTCAATATGGAATATGGAACTTAAAGATGAACTTAGCACAGGCTTAGGAACAGAGGTTTCATTTACCCCTGCCTTATGACAAACACTTTGTTCTTTTCAGGCATTTGCACTTACATGTATATTAGACCACATCTTTTTCACTTTGGTAAAACCCAAGATTGGTCTCACACTACCTTCTCCGGAAAATGGATTTGAAAATAATTGTTAATGCCCAGCATGAGGAAGAAATAGTGCACTCAAATCCTAACTAATCTCAGCAAGTAGGTTGGAGTCCTAGGAATTTGCCTTACTATGAACACTGGTCATTTTCCTCTAATTAGCAGCACAAGTCTGGCAATGGCTGATGAAGTTATCCCATTTCCCTGCCTCAGGTTTTATGGTGATGGGATGCAAAGCATTGGTCAGCACCAGGAGTCCAAGGAGCAGGGTGGAAGCAGCCTATAACTGTCCCACTTTTGACACCTTGCTGTAAACTCAGACTGTTTCTTTGGAATATGAAGTGAGCACCCTACTTGTGCTCCTTACCAGAATCAGTTAGAGAGATGCACGTTAGGAAATGCATCAGCACCACAGCAAACTTCTGTTCCTCTGTCACTACAACAATTTGTTTGAGCAGGAAGAAAGTAGCCATGGAATCCAGCCTTTTCTTTATGAGGAACCTTTCTTATTCCCCTGCTTACCATTTGGCAAAACTTAGTGCATGGTCTGCATGCATGGTTTCAACAACAAGGTGACAAAAAGCATATTCATCTTCTGAATGACCAATTTTCTTCACCTTTGTATTCTTTGGAGAACACAAAGAAGGTTGCAGTGATTAATAGCCAAGCATGTTACTCCTGAGAAGTAGCTAATGTAATGAATCAAAGGCTTCCAGTCTGAGCCAGTGCTATGATAAACTCTCTTAGCAGATCCCGAGGCCAAGAGCCACAAGCAGTGAGGCTGTACTTGAAACACAAAAGCAAGGGGGGTATTATTTTTAAGGCACAAGCAGAAGTTATCTGCCAAGTGAATAAAGCCTAGCTCTGACAAGTAACTGAGGGTTTGGTTTTGTCCTGAGGGAGGAAATCTAGAAGACATACTATGTGGAGAAAGTTTCTTTTCTTTGCCTCAAACTCTGGTACTACAAATCCTAGGTGGGAGCATCCATTATCCTGTACCAAAGTTGCATTAAATCTGAATGCTCAGGGCCTTCATTTGTCAGTGGCACAATTCATTAGCTGAAACTCACCTGCTGCTCTCTACCAGGGGTCTGATCCTGCACTCACAAGAGAAACAAAAACTAAGCTCAAAGGTTTCTTTTAGAAGAAATTGCAGAATTGAGCTCTTACTGTTTACATCTGAATTACTAAAGTGGATTGAGGATATAGGGAAGCCAGTCATGTCCTCGCACTCTAGTGCAATGATTTTATTTATTAGCTTAACTAAAAACTAAGCAGCCTTTTAAGGGAAGAGTTCTACTTGCACCGCTGATTTTTATCTTCTCCTTTGTTAAGTCTCTTATCCTGACTACCAGAAACTGCTTAGTATGTGTGACTGAGGAAGCACGAGTGATGGCTTTCAGTACAAAACTTATGTTTAATTATTTGTGATTTTAATTCCTGATACTGGTTACCGTATCTACAAATCTCACCCAGTAGCAGTGCTCACTCAATGTTGTGAATCTCAAATGTCTAATGCAGGAGGGCTGGCATTTGGAACATAAGACAGAATACTTTGATTTTCTATTTTAGTAATTAAAGCATTTTTAACAATATTTACAACTTTGTCCTGAAGTTTTCTTTCCTTGATGTTATCTTGCATCTTGTTTTCATGGTATTGGAAACCTCTTAAGACTGACCAATTCCACAAGAAACATCGCTATTAAATAAAACCATCATGAGAATGCCAAAGAAAAAGGTGAAGGAGAGAGATTAGAACATTAAAGCATACCTATCTGCCACTGGGAGTTGGTCTCTTCTGCTGAAAACTTGCCCTCCTTCCGGAGTCCAGGAAGTGGTTAAGAACACAGAATTGACATAACAGTTTCAGAATCACACCATGAAAAACTGAAAGTAATTAAACAACAAAATTTGTCGCTAGCAAAATTCAGCCCAGTCCACTTCAGTCTTCAATTTAAAAGGTTCAAACTAAAAGCAGACTGTACAGACAGTTCAGTGGCCGAAGGGATAATGATACCACAGGAAGAGACCTCAAACCTTGCTGAGAAGAGCAGATGAGATATCATCTGCATAAACCAGAGAAGGTGTAAGACACAGCTCAATACTTCAGTTTTATTGTTAAATTAAAATAACACAATTCAAAAATTGTATCAGCAACAGTCCTTATACAAATAATGCACACACTGGCAAACTGCTGATCCAAACTGAGAACGGATCACTTACTGGCAAAAGCCATGATTTGCTCCTAAAAAAGGGAGAAAGAAAGAAAAGTAATTTGTAAACTGGTAAGTGCACATTTCAGAAAGTAGCCATAATCTCCTTCCCCTTTCCATGTGGACAAGAGTTCCTGTCAGCCTTTTAATTAAGTGCAGAGTACCCATCCCTGCATGCAAGGAAATTAAAGAAATTGCAGCATTCTTTTCCTTCTTGAACAGCACAAACGGACAGAACCAACACGTTCTGTGGTCAGAAAAGAGGCCTTTGCTCAGCTTTCTGCTTTCAACAGAGAAACTGAATAAACACCAAGCAGTGAAGCAGCAGCATACTGCTCTTCTTAGTACAACTAGAGACATCAATTCAGCCTAG
This sequence comes from Tympanuchus pallidicinctus, assembly GCF_026119805.1. Lineage (NCBI taxonomy): Eukaryota > Metazoa > Chordata > Aves > Galliformes > Phasianidae > Tympanuchus > Tympanuchus pallidicinctus. The sequence continues at coordinate 36,916,722 of NW_026294747.1, read as the reverse complement.
TGTTTTCCATAATGTAATGCACAGGAATCTGGCCATCTGTGTCTTCCGTAATGTAATGCACAGGAATCTGTGTTTTAATAGTAAGGAGGTGACTTGATTTGTGCAACAGAACTGCCAAATTCAGAAATGAGAAATCTAATTTGAAGGCATTGTGGAACCTTTGAGAGAAGGTGCCTCAGTGAACATCATGAAAATCCACCAACTACGTCAATGCTGTACAAATTTCTGGCAGTTAGGCTGAAAACAGAAGTTCTGTGTTTAAGTCTGAACCTTCTCAGGTGACTTCCATTGAAGACTTCAACTTCAGCCTGGAGAGAACAATTTAACAGAGCAGAACAGCACAGAAACAGTATCTGTATAAGTCGCACCCCACATCTGTCGAGTCACCTGGTATCCTACTCTTAAGGAAGGTTTGTTTTCAGAGGGCTATTTTTTTCACAGTGCATTTCTGGAATGCAATTCAAAGTTCCACGTTCGCGTTCCATAGCAAAATAAAGCCAAAGACTACTAGTGACTTTTGACCCACAATTACTGACGTATAGATATCAAGATCCTTCATGTTCCCCTGTGCTGCGAAGAAATCATAGCCATCACAGTTATTTAGGAAACCCTCAGGCTCATTCACAACACAAAACCTCATTTTGAACAACTTAGCATTTTCCAACCAAAAATGCTAAAATTGCAAAATTTCTTCAATGGCTCATGTACAAAGGAAGAATCTTACTTTGATGGGAGGCAGGGCATTTGTTGCTTGCAATCCCCATGTCCTCAGCAACACCAAGGGAGAAAGGCTTGTGGAGTAAAGCCTCTTCAGTAAATCAATAGCAGCTATCAAGGAGACATTGTGCCTCTGACGTTCTGTCTCAAACCTTAAGAGATGTTTTAAGGATCCTGGAAGAAATAATTGAATACTCACATTAAAAGTGACCACAAACAATTGTGCATCTTATCTGTATAGCAGTCTCCACAGATAACTGAAAATACAGAACAGATAAATGGTCCATCTTAATATAAGCTTGAGTCCATCAGCTAGTGTTAGTGTCTCACTACCTTTAACTACCATCCTGCACATCTTCTTTTTGCTTTTTTAAAGCATTTTTTTTTTTAGGTTTTGAGAATGTGAATGGCATCCAAGTATTGTTAATTCCTCTGCAGCCAGTGAATAGAAGAAGAGTTTTGCTTCAAACGTGCTTGTGTCTTTTAAGCAAAAAAAGCAGCAAGCTTAACCTGCAAACAGAGATGGTGCTTGTCCTGATGGCAGCAGCAGAGGTTTGTAAGGCTACACATCTCACAGCCACCTCATTGTCTTGGATCCTTACCCAGATCTTGCCCGTTGAAGGCTGCTGCACTGAGGTGATGAGCTAAACATGCAATATCACCAAAACCCAGGTTTACACCTTGTCCTGCAAGTGGGTGGACTCTGTGTGCTGCATCCCTAGAGCAAGAGAAGACAGAAGAATAACCCTTCTTAAGAAAGCCAAATGGCTGACAAACTCCTCACTTTTTTGCAATTAACATGATCTTACAGCAGCATATACAGCTTTATCCAGTACCTCAGATAAAGCTGTATGTGTATATGTACCCTGTGCTGACCTCCAGCTACAAGAAGCAAGAAAAAGAGGGGTCAGCAAAAAGATTGATTTTACCTTTCCGAGATAAAGAGGTGACTAGCTAAAGTCTAGTGTCAGATCACACGTGAAACAGGCTTTACTATTTTTCTAAGTGGCACAAGAGGAAGCATATCACCAACACATTTCACAAACAAAAGCAGAGAGACATAATGAATACAAAGTTGTGATGTATCACTGAAAAGAATCTGAATTTTTTTTTTGAATTAGGAGTACACTTATCTGCAAAGAACGAAGCTGAACATACTACTTAAAGTAATGAAGTTTGAGTATGAAATGTAAGATCATGCACGTAAAATGCTAATGAGATATAAAGCACAGAGTACTCATAGACACAAAGTGACTCAAGGTGGAAAGAAAGAATGTATCAGAAATGTAATACCGCATCAAGAATTACTATAAACTACCAACTTATTGCAGATGTGAGGGAGAGGAATGTACACTCAGAACGTAAAAGATGAGTTACTTCCCTCTTTCTATAGATAATTGTACAAGAGAGTATGACATCCTATTCAGAATTACCTGTAAGTTTTGGCATTTGTGCTCAACACAAGTGAACACTCAAACTCATATACAGAATAGCTGCTATGTATGGGGAAGTACGGGTCCATCATGAGACACTGGACTGTTTCACTGGGCTACACAAACAAGAGAAGGAAAACTGTCCAATTTACACAGAAGGCATACAACAGGCAGAGAGCTACTCATACAAAAGGCTTTTGTTGACACAATAGCAAATTATATAAACGGCCTGGATAAAGTCAGCCTCTAGCTATAAATGCATTTCTAACCATCTAACATGGGAGTTGCTGTGCTCACATCATTTCTAATCACACACCACTCGCTCACCCAGCAGCTGCTCCGGAGACCTTACCCGATGAGAGCCACGCGGTGCCTGACGTACTGCGCTGCGTGCCCCATCCCCAGGGGGAACACGGCTCTGCTCTCTGGATCTACTTCAGCAACACTGGGGGGCAGCTGACGCACCGCAGTCCCCGATGGTTTCAGAAGTGAAAGAGCAGATCGAAACATGGCTCCAGCAGCATCAATGAAGTCAGAATGGTTTACGTTGCTCCACTGAAACAAGCGAACAACCAGAACGAAATCTTTAGACATTGACCCACACTGGACATACAAAAGAACTCAAAAGAAAGAAAATCTCATCTAGTTCCAGATACTCAATTAATTACCAAGACAAAATAGATATAGAAGAAACTACCTTCATCGCTTTAGCACATATAAGTTTTCAACTAGGATAAGCCCCTGTTTCCCATCATTCAGAAATATAGTTCAGATTCTACCATACCTTTCAGAACTAACTTATACCAGTCCCAAAGGGTCATCCTTTTTTTGTCAAGTGTCCTCTAATATCATCACTATCATAAGCTGCAGTTTGAGAACCCATCTTTTCCATTACTATCCTTTAAGCTGTAGGATTCCATTGTACTTCTCATGACTGCAACAGCCAGCCTCATAACTGCTGTAAGGCTGATACTCACAAAGGCAGAGTTGATGCTATCCACAAAACTTTCCTTGTCCATAGTGAGAAGTTTTGAAGCGTGTTCATGAGATGTAGACCAAACCAAAGAGCTAGTAGTGTCAGACAGCTGGATATAAAAATTTCAAGGGTAATTATCAAGAGAAAAATAATAAAAACAAAACAAACAAACAATGCAAAGCTTTCCTAGCTCTCTTATTCCTATACCAGTCCAACTGCATGTTACTTTCCCAGCCAAACATACTACAGGTAGGAAATACCAAGGATAAAGTGCAAGGGAAATAACTTCAAAGGTAGAAGGACAAAACAGGCAAGGCACAGACAGAAGAAAAATTATTAAAAGAACATACTAAAAAGTAAAAACACAGAGACCGTGAGGTATCTTACTGGCAGAAGTGCAATTGGTCCTGTGGGGAGGAACCTCTGCCATGCTACATTATTGTCTGTAGCCTATAGTGGAAAGAAGTGGACAGTTAGGAACTAGTGACTTAACATCATCCTCTTAAGCAGAAGACATGAGACAGTCTGTAGAATTTCACCTCAGACAAATGAAGAGTTGCCACCACAGCTGACTGGTCATACTGATGCTCAATGTTCTGAATTTCAGCTTCCTTCCGGACTACAGAGTTATGGCCATCTGCACCAATCTATGGAATAAAGAAATACAGAGCTACCTCTTCATCAGCTCCTGAGAAAGCCAATACTCCAGTCTACAAATCTCCACTACTGTGTACACATATTTTTGTTTATACAGAAGAAGAAAATGTATATAAGCTCCCTCAGATCAGAAGAGGTGGTCCCTTCTGCTCCTGTCAAGTTTAACAGTTTTCTTGTATCAGGTACAGAAAAGGCTACTCAGTGTGTCTGTCCCTTAGCACCTCTGACAGTTAGCAACTCACCTCACTTAAGCCCTCCACGTGGGTGGAGCGGCACACACGGAATCAGAACCAAATCCAGTGGAAAGGACTTGGGCAAGAGATGATGCCTGATCAACAGAAATAAAAAGTTTAGTTACCAGCAGTTTGGTCTGAAGTCTGCGTCCATCAGCTAACTCAATTTGGACCCAAGGGCTTGTGTCACTGCTGTGAGAGGGAAGGGGCCAGGTATACCCCACTGCTCTGCTCCCGTAGAAAACCTCCACCCGGTCTGGTGGGAACACAAAGTACCATGGTCACTGCATGACACAGACATAAAAAAAGGAAACATCACTACAGCAGCAAAGGGCCACGCACGCCTTTAGTGGTTCTCTAAGAACAGATTCTACAATTCTCAAGGCAAGAGCGAACAGATCCGACAAACTGCCCCTGCAAAGCCCGCTCTAAACAGAACGCTACACATCTTTCTATTAAGTCTTATTTCAGAGAAACTGGGAGCTGGTGAATAGAATGCACAACTGTCTTCACACTGTGTAGCCTACAACAGATAGATTCTCCATCCCCCCCATTTCAAGAAGCTGCCCACGTCCCAGAGTCATTTGTTAGATAAATCATCTTTCTCCCTCTCTTAACTTAGCGTACTCATCAGAAGACAAGTTATTGAAAGTTCTCTTGAGGAAATACAATATTAAAGAAGTTGTCCACTACCTGCTACTGCATCTAACTGTTTTGTAAGAGCAGACATAATGACATCATTCTCCACTATGTAACCCATGTCGTCTAAGTCATCTTTCTCAAAAGTGATGATGGCTTCAGAACAAGCATCCCACACCTACAAAGAAAAACATTATATGAAGCTACAAAATAAACAGGTACCACTCCTTTCAGAGAACATGGAAACATCCATCGTAACAGCAAAAGAACACGTTGATCTAGGAACGCAGAAGTAGAGGATGTATCCTGAATTATAGTCCATTCTAAGTTACTAAAAGACATCACATAATTCCTTTCAGGCAATGATCAAGATTAATCTCAGACGCTAATTCTGAAAACAGAAAGTTTTTTCCCCCCTATTTTCCTGTTACATAATTAACACATAATGCTACCCTATCACTTTTACCTTTATTTCTGTCTTTCCAGACTCGTACCCACACCTCCATGTTTACAGTTTCCATTAGGAACCAACCTTTCATCCTGTAACATCACCACTCTTAGAACAGTTATCTCCCAAGAGAGAACTATGGCCTGCCCTTTGCCAAAAGAATAAACTCTGGATTACTACTGGAATTATTTGTGAGAATTCAAAGCAGGCAAACACAATGTATTTGCAGCCCTGAGTGTGGCACCTGCATGCGTCGGAACGGTTTACATCTCAGGCTGACGACATGATCCCAGGCACCAAAACCTAAAACAGAAAGAGGACACAAATAGGTTCACATTGTGACACTGAGACCCAAATGAAGCTGAAGCTCATTTTGTGTTTCCCTCTCTCACTGTCCATGTATTGCTAACTGCTAATAATTTGCCCAGACTCTGCTTCCACTGCACCTAAGCAGGGCCAGTGCTGCCTGAGTCAGTGCTTTCCCAGCTTCAGCATCTTGTCCTGCTGCTAATGTAAGCCAAACAAAAAGGCACAAGACTTCTCCTCAAATGCTCTCACTTACACATCAACTCTCATTGGGCAGCACAATAGGCACAAAAAATCACGGCCATCACCATTTATAATATTTCTTCCCTCATTTGAAATCAAGGCTCAAATGTGCCTTTGAAATGAAAATTGATCAGAAGTGAGTTACCAGACTGCAAGCACAAAACATGGGACAATTACGCGTATTTTCTGAACAAAGTATCCTAGGTGCTACAGAGAGCACTTTGCAACCTTTTGCCAGCTCAGCATCACACACACTAACACCTAATGTAAACATAAGCACATATATTAATATTAAAAAAAAATATATCAGACTGAGCCATTAGAATGTGGAATCTTGTTATCAAGAGATGCCTGAGCCAATCACTGCTACTCAACATTTAAAATACTGACACAAAGCCAAACAATTCCACTTATTTAATCCCAGGCAGTTCAGAACACCAAGCATAGAAGCGACACCTACTGCTCAGGAGGGTTGCTGATCCAGGAGAGATGGAGCTGACCCTGTTGCTGTAGCTCTCTGGCAAGCAATATTCCTTCCTAGGCCCAGCTTCCAGCAAGGCAATTTTCTTGTCGTGGAAATGGATATCATGTCCTTAAACAAACAAATACAAAATACTTTGCCACACGCTCCTGTCAGATGCCTGCTTCTTGGTTCTGCATCTCTAACTCCTATGCGTTTTTGTGATTAGACAGAGCACAGTCTAAACCTTACACAGAAAAACACCACAAGGCAGGCTCCGAGCAGTCGGCTGAGCTCTAGTACCTTTTCAGCTTTATGAAAACAACCCTTTGTGATCGATAACGCCCGTACAGTTCAAGCATGCATTAAGCTTTCTCTTTTTGTACGGACTTCCCCTTTTTGCACGCTGTCCCCGCTCCCGGCCCGGACCAGGCCGCTTGCGGAGAAGGTCACGGCCTTACCGAGCGCGGCGGCCATAGCGCTGCCGACCATGCCGCCGCCCGACACCACCACGTCGTAGAGCGGCGCGGCGGAGGTGAGGGGGCGGATCGGGGCCCGCGGGCAGGCCCGCAGCCGCCCGCCGAGCGGAGCCAGCAGGGCCCGGCCGCACACCGCCGCCATCGCTGCGGAAGTGACGTCACGAGCGTAGCCAGCGGGCGGAAGTCGCGCAAGGAAACCATGACAACGGTACCTCTCCCCGAGGGGCGAGCGCTACTAAAACAGTTCTTTCAGATCACCAATGAGCGAGCGGGAGGATCTGCCCATCTCAGAGTTTGATTGGCTGCTTAGGCCGGGAGGCGGGTCTAAAACGCAATCGGCCTCGCTGATTGGCGGGAGACGGGCGCGGTGATGGGGCGGTGGCGGTCCGCAGGTGAGGATGGAATCCGTGCTCGATGGGGTTGGTCTGAGCCGGGAAGGGCGGGGGAAGCGGCGGGTAGCGATTGCTTCCCTCCCCTCTTTGGAAGCCGTCACCCCCGCAGCTCTCCTTGATTTTTTCCCAGGTGACACGGGATAACCGAGCCCCTCCGGCGTTAGCTGTCTGCCCAGCGGCCCCAGGATGGAAGGCCGTCGGTCTCTGTTGGATCTGGGCCTGCTATGCCAGGCGGCTTTAGGGAGCGACGTCAGCGCCTCCCAGGAGGATGAGGATCTCGGAGACCTCTCGCGGGAGGCGGCCGCGCTGCGGGCCAGGCTATGCGCGGTGCTCAGGTAGGACGGCGCCCTTTAAGGACAGCAAAATCCACAGGACTGGATGACGCCTGGGGAAATCCTCCTGCTTCTCCCCAATTCCAAGCAGTAACACGGCGCTGTGGATTCCACGATGAGCACAGGCATGCACCTTGTCCACGTTCGTGTGGTACCAGCACATTGCCCAAAATGTTCACTAGTGTGATGATGGGGCCTGAATGGGAGCCCACATAAATAGTGTTCACATAAAGCATGAACAGCACAAATGGCCGATCCCCTTCCTGCTTGCCAATTGAAATTTGCTAACAGATAATGTGCATGGGTGTTACTGGCCAGCATCCAATCCTCAGAACTGCAGTCTCTCCTGCACCTGATTTTCCAACACTGTCCTCTGGGATTAGTTCAGCTTGAAATTCACTAGCAGATCACACCCTCTTAAATAAAAAGCAGAGTTTATAAAGAACAAGATAGGACAAACTGCAGCAACCACCTGGCAACCACCTGTTTACACACAATTGGCCACTTCCCTTTCATAGTGCCTCCCTGTTTGTCTGTGCTTAGTCCTCTCTGATCCACCTTGATCCTTCCTTGCGTTTGATCCTTCCTTAAATGTCTCGCAATAGCTCTAGCCAGTCCCTCGTGCAATCTTCAAACATCCTATGAGAAGTTTTCTGTTTCTGTGAAACCCATGATAGTTGTGTTTGTGTTTAATTATGAGTTACATTCTCTTCTTAACAGTTACAAGCTTTCCAGCTGAAGCTCTTGAAAGTTGAACTTGCAGACATGCTTCCATCTCTATCTTAAGAGTTCTGGCGTTTGGTACCTGCTATCTTCTGTTTATTAGAGCTTGTGCATCTGTGTGCCCAACTTATTGCCTTTCCCGATTTGGTATCTTGTGTTGAATGTTCTTGAAGCTAAAACATTCTGTTTAACTTATGGCCTTCATAGCAACAACTTACTAGCATCATAATGCTGCATTAGGAATCTAGATAGTCACAACTGCATTTTGTATATGGAAAATTGAAAACAAGCAAAGTTATGCTTATGAACTTAGGTAGCAAAGCAAAACTTGGAGATGGAGAACAGTGAGGCCTAAGCCTGTCTTCTGACTACCAGCTCAGCGTACAGTGTCTTTCTCTTAATCAACAGATCTCCCTTCTTTCATTTCTAATTTTTAATAATTTGCCTTATTTCCCCTTCATAATGTCTTTGTCTTAGTCATACATCTGGTAACAAAAGGCAGTCCCGTTCTTTGATTGACCTCACCTCGGACAGTACCTGGGATCAACAAAAACCTCACTTGTTTCCTAAACCCCGCTTGAGGCCAAAAAGTGCTTCATCTCCCTGGATTCCTTCCATCACTATCCCTCAGCCCTTCAAAATGACACTGCGAGAAGCTCGCAAAAAATCCCAGCTGATGAAGTCAAACATGTTTCTTGAACTAGACAAACTGAGAGACAGAAGGCAAAGCCAGGATGAAGCTGAATGTCAGAAACAGTTCCGGGCACAGCCTGTACCTGCCCACGTGTTTCTGCCCCTTTATCATGAAATAATGGAACAGAATGAGGTTCGCAGGCAAATAGCAACACAGAAAAGAAAGGAGCTGCTACTTTCCACTCAGAGACCCTTCAGTTTCCTGGAAAAGGAGGAGAAAAAGAAAGAAGCTATCAGACAAAAGTTCCTAGCAGCAGCAACCCCAAATGACAGCTCCAAACTGAAGAAAGTAAATAGAAAAGTTCCTAGATCAACTAATGACACACTCCTTGGAGATAAACTCAAAGGTAAAGTGCTTGGGCTCTTCCTGCAAAAAAAACCAAACACCTCCCTGACCGTCCCTTGCCGTTTCAGTGCTAGGAGGTAGAATCATGGCCTCCATTAAATCACTTGGAGTATAAAACCAACACCATTACATCCTCTGGTATTGTCTAGTCTCCTCTATACTACCGATCATTACATTTCATCTAGAGACTCTCAGAATAGGGAATCCCAAATTTTATAGTCTTGTACTAGAGTCAGCAGTGGCAGTTCTACACCACTCCCAAAAACCAATGGATACACTGAGCTGTTCAAATTTCTACATTTCTTTTGCAGCATATCATGATAGTTTAGGAATCCTTCCTTAAAGTGAATTCCTTTGGTTAGCCTAAAGGCACTTGCATGAAGTGTGGTAGAAGTATGAAAACAGATGTAGTGCTAAAAGTGTCTGTGGTTCAGGCAGTATCTTGGAATTGATATTTTCATTCCCACCCAAGCCATCTGAGTTGCACAGAACTATTTCCTAGGAGAAAAATATTCCCTGAGCCCAAATCAGGTAATTAGTCCAGTTCTATGCAATAGCGCCGTAGTTCAGCGTCTCCTGCCCTTCTCTAATGTTTTCTGATACCTTTCAGTCACACTCCTGAAACAAGTGAGGAAGGTGCTTGGACCATTTTAGAAGGAGAGACAGTCAAGGGAGTTTTCCTGATCCTCTTTTTTTCAGATGGCTTAAGCCGTCACAGTTGCAAGTTAAAAGGGAACAGTACAGATGACAGGGGCTAACCCAGATAGAACAGCTTATATTGGAATGGACTTTAAAGATCCTGAGGGTTCCAAACCCCACCCTGTGACAGTTATCATTGCTTTTCTCTCTCTTTTTTTTTTTTAAAACTACTTGCCATCAATTCCTTCTTGAGTACAACACCAGCTCAGTTTTCATCAGAAAAACATATGTTATAGTGTACTAAATTAAGTAGATTGGAAATGTAAAAAGAGAGCAAAGGATAAACCATTTTCTGTTTCTGCCTGTTTCATGAGGAGGAAGGGGGAATGAGCATTTCATATCTCAATCAGTGCAAACATATAAACACACTCAAAACATTTCTTATTTTGTCTACATTTTCATTAACATTTAGTGTTGCACATAAAAGGACATTCTTTGATGTTATACCCAAAGCTTCCTTACTTAAAATCTTTTTCAGCATAGACAGACACTGCTGCATATTAGATAGAAAAGCCATCATCCATTACAAGTACATCTGAAAAACCTGTTTGGATCACACAGTCAGCTTTATGACACCATGTCCAATACAAAATATAGAACCTTGACCTGGAACCCTAAGAACAGTAATAGGAAAAGGCCTGTTCAATATCTTACTGTGATGACAGAAAGAGATCTGTCATATTGCCTGAGAGTGAGACACAACCATGGTTCTTTGTGCTCCTTTGATTTTTTTCAACTTGGAGGCAGAGAAGGGGTGGAAAGTGGGGAAAGAGAATACACGATACCTGTTTGCACTTATATGAGTAGTTGCCATTGTAGAAAAAAAAAATAATTACAGTGTGCAGTGGCAATTTTGCAGCCTTTTACATCACTTGTATTCTTCTCATTGCTGTTTTTAATTCATTAGAAGCTGAACTCTACAGAGAAATCCGCATTCAGATGAGAGCCAAGGATTTGCTGGAGAGCTCTGTAGCTCCAATAGATACTAGCAACTGTCGGAGGGATCCTCAGTCCCGAACTGCCACTAAAACTAAGCAGGAAAGACTTGGCTTCTTGCAGGACAGAAGCTTCAGCTTCAAGCCAAAGATTAATCCAACAGTACCAGATTTTGAGGAACTTTATTGGGCATTTCAGAGGGAAGCAGTAAGAAGACAAGAAATCAAAGAGGCAACTCGAATTAAGCCATTCAAATTACGAACCTCCAACCTCCGTGGCAGGCAGAGAGAAGCTAATGAAAAGATAAAGGTGAGATGACTAGATATTTCTGTGGTACTGTTCTCCCTGATTTCCCTGATGGCAAGTTCTTAAATACATAGCATTTACTTGTTATAGCTTATGTCCTTTAGTGAGACCTGTGGCCTTGGTACTTATCTCAGGAGTACTGCAGAATTCTAGGACAAATCAAAGAATAAAGAGATGAGCTATGGCAGCTAAGGCTCAGCTTCTCTTCTATACTCCTAAGCAAGTCTCCTTCCTGCTCATCTCTGTCTGTCCCCATGTAAATCCCTAATGATGGAAGACAGAAGAATGAGTGCATTGCCCACATACCTCCAACTGTTCTCATTACTAGACAAACGAACAGAGGAGCTTTTGTGCTGTGAAAAATCACACTGAATAAAGTTCCATTTCTTTCAGGATTCTCAACAACTTTCCAAGGTTTCTGTGCAAAAAAGTCATTCTTTGACTGCACTTTCCTCTCTCTCTTCCAATACCCTTCCAGTGCATATTACAGATGCAACAAGAAAAAGGGAATCTGCTATTAGGTAAGTAAAACTTTGCCTACAAGACCATACACCACCTAGTGACTGAAATGGAGAAAGTTATGTTCTCCCTCATCACATTGACAATAGTATCCTAATTGTTTCTCTGTGGCTGGTCTTCTTTTCTCACTAATTCTTGTCTTGCCTCAGTCAGTTTGGGAGCTACACACTAAATTTGTAATCTTCTAAGGAGAACAGCAAAAAGTGAAATTGTCAACCACCATACAGTCTGGAACTCTTAAGTGAGCTTATTACTTACTTTCTTCTATACAGATGCTCCCAAGAGAGCAAGAAGGAAGGAGACAAAGAAGGAATTTGCTGGGTAGAGAAACAGAAAAAGAAATGTCATGCTATTCGTAAGTCAGTGAACAGTCGAGCAAAAGCCCTGGATCCACATAAAAGTCTGGATGAAACACACAAGGAGAAGCTGAAACAGAACCGGTCAGTATCCTATTCTGCACAGAAATAACTGTTTGCTCTGGTAACTGGGGATGATCAGGTAATTCTTTAGGAGGAGTTAGTCTAAGAGTTTTCTTAGAGTTAACCTTTAGCTACTATACCCATTCCAGATTCAGATGGATTTCTTCACAAGCACTACCTTTTCCACACATAATAGCTTTCTTTACATTAACATTGGTAGAAACTAATTTGTACAACTTCAATGTCTCCCTTGGTAATGTACATAAAACACATAAGACAAGGTTTTGTAAAAATGTTAATGTCGATTCTCAGCTTACACTCTAATTAGTAAAGCTTGCTAATGGTGTGTAGCATTGTAGCAAAAGCAGTGTTCTGGCCATCACATGGAATCACATTTGGAATCTCAGAGCTATTTAAAGGACTAAATGGCTACTGAGAATTCCTTTTTCCCTATCAGCTACAGTCAGAACGAAACCTGTTTTGGACATGGAAATTTTTCATTTCAGGCAAAATATGAGAGAAAGAACAAAGGAGTACAGAAAGGAGCTGGAAGAAATGCAGCTGCGAGTCAAGAACAGACCATACCTCTTTGAACAGGTCTCCAAGGTAACTGGTCAAAGTTCCAAGTGTCTCTGGATAACAGGATGTCTTTCATTTAGGACAGGCACTAAGAAATCTAGTCTTAAGTTATTCACAGTTAGGTGCTAATGCTTGTACAGTCTTTGGCCTACACACGGGACAGCCACACAAGTGTTAGGAAAATTCCTTTCCATGACTTAAAAAACACTGGTACTTACCTCTTGATTGTAGAACTTTCCAACCCCTAGTATATATTGCAATCAAAATATATGGTCTGCTCAAAATTAAGGCCTTTTCACACCAGAAATGATATGACTGCCCATTCTGCACCTGAATACAATGGCCTGCAGTCTAGAAATTTTAATTTTTTAAAACATCCTGTCTGGTAGAATCACTTCTATCATCTGCAAGCTTGGCTGGCTGTTGAGCACATATCACCATCACACAGTGAAATCTCCACACCTCAGATGACTGCAATTAAATACTTTACTTTCTATAAAATATATTTCCCAGGGTTTTCTCTTTCAGTTCTTTCTCCTTGCACAGCTGACAGATAACTGGTTAGAGACATACTGAGAATATGTAGCTATATACTGATCTAAGTTTTCTCAGTAGAAATATCCTCTTGACTCAAACTTTCTGTTCAGGTGAGTGATTAATGGAGACAGAGAACACATTTGTATGATAAATTTTGGTAATATTTCTGTTTGTCACATTGGTGAGAATTAATCAGTATTGATAACAAACCCATTTGGAGACTATAATTTTATCCTACCATATAGAAGACCTTAATCTTTAGAAACTGCCCACTACCTCTGGAAAGCCTCATTTCCGACTACATTAATTTGTGAAGTTTGTGTGGAGGCAATGAGAATATAAGAACCAGGGTGCTTTGCTTTTAGCTTCTTGAACACAGGCTGATATGAAGCTATTTTACAAGTTCTTTTGAAGTCCCTTGTGGTTAGTGCTTACAAATTGTAGGCCAATATGCTTCCAGAATTTTTCACAACCCTTTTAGCACATATTCTCAATCTGGGTGTCAGTCAGGATTCAGACACAAGTGTGCCACTGTATGCTGTAGAAACACAACAGAAGAGGGAAGTAAAAAAAAAAAAAAAACACAACACAAAACAAAACAGATGCAGGAAAAGATGAGCTCCAACTTTGAGAAATGTTGAGAACATTCTCCCTATATTCAATTTCAATTTTGTACTCTATGGTAGACAAAAATTGTGGACTGTTGTTCTCATTAGCAGTGTCAGCCCCAAACTTTAAAACAACATAAGCTGGCTAATAGAGAAGCCCCTGTTCTACATGCTTACTGTTTCAATTTGATAGCATGATGCTCGTCAAGGAGCAGAGCGTCGCTACAGAAACACCCTCCAGCAGGTTGGGCTAAGTGAAGAATTTGTAAGGAAAAAAGGGAAAGATGCTGCTGACCTGCTGGAAGAAGAATCTGACATTCACAGGTAATAATGCAATAGAGATTTTATGTCTTTGACTGGAAATATTTTCAGTTTTCATAAAGCAATTCTGGATTGTACCATGTAATATAGGTAAAATTAGATCAACTCCACTCCTCTTTAATTAAGCAGCATATTTTATCCATCTTAATTTCTATGACAGCTAGGTAGTCCATGTATTTCTTATTTGGTGGAGTAAACAGCAAGATATTTGCAGTATTAGATAATCACTATTTCTGCAGATTGCCCAAGCTTCGGAGCGAAAAGGAAGTTTGTACTATACAGGAAGGAGAACCTCAAGAAGAACAGAAAGGAAAAGAAATGACAACATAAAATTTAGCAGAAGAATCCGTCCATTATCTTTTGATTTTTAATGTGTCCCCACATTAATCCTCAGGAACTTTCTGTTTCAGGCTGACAATAATTGTTCTGGGGTAAGTGAGATGTAAAAACTTAATAAAGGAGAAAAAGACTAACTGTTGTTTAGGTCACATTTTGTCCGAATTTGCAAACACCACAGGCTCTTTTAGTCTTCTTGATTGTTTCTCATGTGAGCCACTTTCCTTTCTTTAAAAACAAACAAATAAACAAAACAAAAAAGTTTCAAAGGTTGAAGCGCTATCTCTGGATAAAAGTAGATACGGAAGACTGAAGAAGTTCATCTTCTAATGTCAGCTGCTTATGTCCATGTCAGAGAAGCACACAGAAAGGTGAGAGTTCTCTCGGTGTGCCAGACATTAGTTTGTAGATGCATGTGGTAGAATTGACTTTAAGCAAAGTTTCTACACAAAAAAAGCATGACTTGACCTACCTTGGAAGAAGTTTCACGAGGAGGTTCTTTTCTGGACTGTTAGCTCTTCATTCACTCATTACCAGCTCTACTTCTCCCTGTCTTTAGGAAAAAGCAATACTCTTTCTATATTAAAATCTCTCACATAAATCCATTATTTCAAACTCAGTTTCAATTTCTTACCAACTCAGGTCATTTATTTGGTCTGAAAAACAACCAAAATTATTAAGATTGTAATTAAGCAATGCAGAACTTTGGATTGCTATTTTTCTAATTCTGCTATTACTGTGATATCAAAGATGGACTTCAGTGGAAGCAAGATTAGGTATTACCTGTCAATATGTCATGCTCAAGTGCCTGGGGCA
The DNA here is from genome assembly GCF_026119805.1 of Tympanuchus pallidicinctus. NCBI lineage: Eukaryota > Metazoa > Chordata > Aves > Galliformes > Phasianidae > Tympanuchus > Tympanuchus pallidicinctus. Next base: position 36,901,569 of record NW_026294747.1, on the reverse strand, counting down.
TCTTAAATGGTATAGTTAGTCATTGGTCATTACACATTAGTCATCTTCCTTTACTTGATAGTAATAAGCATCTCAAAAATATAAACCCTTACCACCTGTTTTCTGAGAGCTGTGATGTCAGAACACTTTGACATTGGAAGATTTTATAATGACTATCAGTGTTCCTGCATTGTCCAATTTCTTCATTGATCTTTTCCACACATAAATGGAAGTTGTGTCTTCTTTTATCTTCTTTAGCTCAATCCATTTCTCCATAACAATTCCTCCTCATCACCAAATAAAAATACAATACCTGTAACAGCTAGCAATTAGATAGATACATAAAACTGAGTTTGTGGCACCGAAAATCACAAAGAGTATTAGAACTTAGAATTTAGGGCCCCAGGGTTTTGGGTTACTATGTAACACTTTCAAAGAAATCAGTTCATGCTGAAGCATAGCTCAACATGTTGTGTTTCAGCAGTCTTTACTGATGCAAAGAATCTCCAACAAACCTAAGCTCAGGCTTGTGGGGCTTTTTTTGTTTTGGTTTTGGTTTTATTTTTTTTCCTCTTCTTTTCAGTTCAGCATTCTACACATTGCATCTGCTGAGTGCTGTCCCCTAGACTGAAATTGTAATATCTTTACCAAATTGTAAATACCTTTACCAACAGCAGCACTACATTTACATTAGCTGGGGAGCAATATAAATTCATCTTCTTCACACAGGAGCCATAACAAAGGCAGTATCTTAGCAAAATTCTGCTTCCTTAATAATGCTAATTCTGAATCACAGAATCACAGCATATGAAGAACAGAATGAATGAAAAAAATGACTTTATCTTAACAAAAATTCAAAACATCTACATGGTAGAGTAATTTTTAGAGGTTAATATATCAAAGAAAATTTCAGGAAAGAAGCAACTGGAAAAGAACACAGCAGTTGTAATTAAATGATACCAAGTCGTACATTTATTTCAGGTATTAAGTCAGCTCCTGACAGTGAGATGTATTAGAATATAGTCTCTGAAGGTAAAGTATGAAAGGTCTGTTGCTCAAGATACTGAATGTTTGTACATTCAGTACAGTGCCTAACACAATGAGATCCTGGTCCTTAGCTGGAACTTCTAAGTGCTCCAGTATAACAAGTGCTTTAGGCTTTAGGAGAATGGACTGCATGAACAGTTTTGAAATGGTGTTCCACGACATGGGCTAAATGACATGTAAGCAGTAGACCACATTTTGAGCTCTGTAGGGAGAAACTTGGTCCAGTACGTCTTCTCCAGCTCCAGCATTATCATTTGTTTGCCATCTACCCAACTCGCTCTGTGCACAGTTAAAGCAACGCTTACTCATCCCACTGCAACATGGTGAGTCTCTAGGAGGAGCAATCAATCCCACTTCAGTCACTACATATAAGAGGGCGGAAGAAAGAGCAGCCGGTCTCACCCTCCTCCACTCCAATAATAGACTCAGTATCTGGCAGATGTAGAGACTCCACACCAAGGCTGGGCTGAGAGTTCACAGAGATGAGATTCTTACTATGCACTGTAGATTCTTCCAGCAAACTACTGCCCATCAACAACTCTGTTGTGGAAAAAAAAGGGGTAAAACAAAATCATGTAATGATACCACAGCATATGACACATCCCTTCGCCTCCTCCAATTTGTACAGACTTCTTCATTAGTCACCTGCTTTATCAGGTTTATCAGTTACTACTCAGAGTCTGAGCACCTGGATCTCCCATGGATGGTAACTCCTATATTTTTCTGTTTTGTTTTGAACCTTAGTATGTCAGGATCTCAGGCAGGTTTGCCTTTTTCTTGAAATAATTTACACAAGGCTTCTTACAGCAAAAAATATATATAACAAATGGAACAACTTTAATGTTAAAAAAAAAAAAAAAAGAGATTCATCTTAATTTTTAAAATAAAACAATCCATCCCAACCACAATACAGAAATAACTTTGTCTTCTATCCTAGAAAAGGAGAGAGTGAGTAATCCACTCTCAACACCAAGAGGAACAGTCTCCTATTCCTTACTGTCTTGTGGTCTCTCCCCTTCCCTTTGACCACCCACTTCATTTGAGCACTTTTCCCCTCTTTACCTGGTTGTTCTTGCTCTCTGCTGCCACCTGTTCCAATTCGGGAGTGATGTTTCCTCATATGCACGTTTCTGCTACCACTCTGGGAGAATGTCTTCCCACAAATTTGGCACTGATGGGGTTTCACTCCTGGGAGAAAAAGGGGGAAAAAGTATTCTATGAATTAACAAATCGGGAATAAAGATCTCATTAAACAAGCTGTCAAATAGCACTGTTTTTAAATGGCTGTTGATACCCTTTGTGCTAAATATCAGTGAAAAAAAAAAAGTGAGAAAGTTTCCTATAGAGCAGTAAGCTTCCAGAACATGAGTTTTAGACACCAACGTTGCTAGCTGTTGGAAAACTCAGTTCTGAAGAGTAAAATAAAGTCTGATATATAGGAGGAGAGTTATTTGAAATCTCTTACTCAGTATCTCATAAACTAGAGTACAAACTGACCGAAAGCAAGAAATCAGAGGTGAGCTTCTGATCATACAGTAGAAGTACAGGATCTGGTTAACGTGACTGAGTAGATACTGAATGATAGTGTCACTGTAAAAGGATTTTCACAGAGGACAGACAAAGGAGTCTATCATTCCTCCCATCTACAACCAAGTATGATATCAATAAGAGAGAGCTCAGTAGCTACAAACCAGGAAGATAGATGTTATAAAAAGCATGGAGAACTAAGATAATCCCTTCTTCAAACAAGCCATATTTATATTGTGCTGAAGATATTTAAGACAGATCAATCAAAACAGAAAGCAGAAGCTTTGAAATACGCACAAAATGTCCATCTAATGTTTTGTAGCATTAGATCACAAGTACGTGGTATTACAAAAAAAAAATCCTCTACCTATGGCAGAAATTCAATCATGAGAGACTGAATGGCTTTGATTAATGTAAAGCTATGCTAGATTCTCTTTTTAAAATAAGAAAATGGCAGCTATGAAAGAGATATTCAACTTCATGACATCTTAAAAACACTTTAGAAAATAGATTTTAAAAATGTAGTTCGAATTTAGAAACATATCGTTTAGAAAAAATAAAATAAAATAAACTGTGCAGGCCACAGGTAACACAAAGAAAACTGACAAAAAGCACAGCCAAAAATTCCGTAGAAAACAGAACATTTTTCTTCAGGAAGTCAAATAAAACTCTGATAATAAAGTTCTTTTCTCAGTTAAATCACAGCATATCAAATGAAGCCTCTTACCTGAGTGGACAACTAAATGTTTTCGAAGGCTGGAGTACTCAGCAAAGGAACGACCACATCCCTGTGCTTCACACAGAAAGGGTTTTTCCCCTGGAAAGGAAAAGTAAGTTTTTATAGTTTGGGTTCACAACTTGATTTGATTGTCCAAATCACCGAGAACTGCCTAAAGATCTCTACCTCATTCTCCTTTACGGCCATACATGTAACCAAAGTCAATAGAAATAACACATATGCTTCCTAAATCTTCTATAAAGCATTCTCTTTATCAACTTTCAAGAGGAAACGTTCAAATTCTCTTCCTAAATATTCTTAGGTCATCATTAACTGACAGATAAGAAAGGATGCTCTGTTTCTAAAGAGATCTTCCAACTGAATAAATACCAAAAGAGTAATAAAACAGGGTCTGGAATGATGCAGCATTTATGTGCAGGTCTTAAGAACTATCTTCATGCTTGAGCAACTCCCAGGATCCTATTGCCTTTCTGCCTCTCAGTGCCAAAAATGCTATTAGCTGTATTTTCCTTCATATCAGATGCTATACTTTATTTCAGATCAGGATGACCTTGGCAAAAACCTGACAGAGATGTGTCAGTCATTTATATTTATTCACAAAAGAACAGTAATTCAAGGCACAATTTGTTCTCATAGACAGAAAGTTGCTATTTGTATATACCTCCAGAGCTAACATTGCATTTGTCTACATGATCATAAACTGGGAGATGACTGTATTAGTGCACTGTAATGTAATTAATCTGTTCTAAACTCCTTTTTAATGCCTTAAAGAAAATCAAAGCTAACTGTTGCCTGCAACATCCCACTAAAGATCTCAATATGCCATGCTTAAAAGTACAATTTCAAGCCTTTTTTTATGCTACTGTGTCAGAATAACAACTTCATAGATTAAGCAAGCTACTTCAGTTATTTTGAAGTTATTTTGTCTAACATGTATGTAGCTCTTCAAGCGCAAACTTATTTTTTAAGTTGTTTCTACTGTGATTTTGCCTTTAAAAGTCCTCTCTCTACAGTTTATTTCTCAGCTTCGTATCTGCTGTAGCATTTAACAGATCAGTTGGTGTTACAGAACTGAAACAAGTACCGGATTCCCAAACACTATTTGCAATTTCTTTTTTTTTTTAACCATTTAACGCTTGGAAAGAAAGAAATAAAAACTACCACTGACAAAAACAACAGTATAAAATCCCATCTATAAGAAACCTTAGATGTATTTGTATATCTGCAGTTTATAACTTAGATCTCATCAAGCTCTTAATCACATGCTATCAAAACACATTTTAAAAAGACATCTTTTCCAGAAGCTACTACTCTGCTGACTGCAGAACACTATTGTAGAAGATTGAGCATGAGTAACCTGGGCCTATTTACATTGTTTAAGCTTTGGCTGGGAGCTTTAAACACACGCACACAAAAACCCCACCTGTACAAACTATGGTTAGTTACTGTATATTCAAAATTTTATTTTTGGCATATATCACTTTTAACTACATCCTAACATCTGCACCCAAACCACGTTTGCTAGTTAGACTGCAAATGCCTTTAAAACAGCAACTTTTTCCCCTGTGCGTTTTACAAAGTACCCAGCAGAAGGTAGTGCTTAAGGCAGAAAGCACGTGCAGCTGCCAGCAGCCCACATAATTGGAAATTTCATTTTACAAGAGAGGCTGCTGTGCTCTCCCAGTTTTCAAGTTTATTTTGAAACGTTAACCAGCTGTAATGCAGCACTACCTTCTCAGGCCAACAGGGAATCTCCAAAAACATTCTGGGAGGCTTGGATTGGGCCATTTGTTTCAGTGATGCATTAACCTTGAGGCTTAAAAAACAAACAAGCAAAGCTTCCAAAATATTCACTAACAACTTTGCTAACTTAGATTAAAACAGCTGATCGTTTCAGAAGGAATTTCTGCAGCTCTTCAAACACCTTTCTAGGGTAAATGCTTGTAAAGCACTCTATACATTGTCAAGACTTTGGCTGGCAAAACTTCTAAAAATACTGACAAGGCAGAATTCTGCACATGAAGCAGCATAAACAAACCATGTATAAAATACAGCACTGTGAAATAAAGGTTCTTCTTTTATTTAATATAAAAGATTGTGCATTAGTTAAGAGTACATAGGATCCAATATATGGTGACATCCCGAATTAGCATTACTACAAATAGAGCAGTTTGCATGCCAAAATGCTTTCTTCAACTAATGCCTTTTTCTATGAGATTTTGCTGATTTTTGATACTCATTCCACTGTACTCATTTCCCTAAATCTCTCACACACAGTCATTCTACATGCAGCATAAGGTAAGCAGATTCAGCCAAATGTCAGTATAGCTACAACTGTCTACCAGGACTCACACTGAAGAAACACCTAAGCTATTGTGCTTTTCAGGAATTTAAAATAGCTTCTTTATGAAAATAATTACAGCAAAGGTGTTCACTTATTATTCATCTGAAAAGGGACATTAAAGAAGGCCAGAGATATACAAGCCTAATATTTTCAAGAGTTTGATGATGGAGGAGGCAGTGCTTTATTCCTCACTTAAGACCCCACTTCTTCAGACCACAAATAGATGAAGTCTAAAACACACCAGTGTGAATTCGTAGGTGGTTCTTCAGATTTCCAGCTGTTGTGAATTGTTTCCCACAACCCAGCTCTGTACAAACAAAGGGTTTTTCACCATTGTGAGTTCTCATGTGCACCTTCAGCCTCTGCAAGACATAAAAGCTTTTTCCACAGCCTTCTGCTGGGCAGGTGAAGGAACGATCATTCCTGCAAAGCAATAAAATAAAAAAAAGCTGTTTCATTACCATCTTCTTCAGTATATTTTTCATCAACACTCAACTTTTTCAGGTTGTTGAAATAAAAATAAAAAACATCTTTATTGAAGACATGCTGAAACACAAATATTCTAAATCCAACACTAATAAGAAACTTCAAAAATAACCTGTCTAACCAAAATGTCTCAACATAACTGACCATATGAAGCAAGCAGCAGGCCTACTATTTCTAAGGTTTACCAGGTTTCCACAGCTTGCTGACATCAGAAGGTAATGCTTTCCCAGCTACAGAGCATCTTTTTTCAAAGTCATGACAACGTGTGACTTTATTCTGCTCACCGATGTGTTTTCAGATGATATTTGAAGTGAGCTGGCCACACAAATGTCCGATCGCAGCCTTCAACTGTGCATTTCAACTTCCTTTCCATACGAGATAAGTGAGGAATGGGGCTTGAGTCTTTCGGCTGCCCATCTCCTGAGCAAAGATGAACATTTTCACCTGGAATAAAAAGCCCATCAAAATCTTAAAAAGATGCAGATTACTAAAACGCATCAAATCTAATAGATAAAAACAGCATAAAACATGATACAGGACTGTAAAGCAGAGATGTGGCAGGCTACTAATTGTTTACTATGTCCTACGTGCTGCTACCCAACCCATAAGAAGGATCTGATACAGATTCACAATCCTCTCCAGGACCATAGACTACTGCCAGCAAACTGTTTGTATCATACAACCTGCTACCAGATGAGCCTTGTCACAAGAAGGATAGAAAACCAATGCACCAGAAACTGTAAAAACAGTCTCAATACCAATAACAACCATCCAATTTTAAGTAGCAGTCAGAGTAATATTTTTAAAAACACTCTAGCTAAAAAGGGATGCTGCATTTCTTTGCAATTATTAATTGAAATAATTGTCATAAAAATATGTCTAAATACAATCACGTACTCCTCAGATAGATCATCTCAAAACCTAGAGTAGCTGGAAAGAAAAAAGGATAAGTTATGATAGGCATTAAAAATACATCTGAAAGTGAAAATGAAGGTTAAAAGAAAAACAGCTGTAGTAAGAATGATACTTTTTGCATGTACCAGAGAACACAGGGACTGCAATGGCACTGCTGGCTTCACTGAAGTTCATTCTCTGAGAAAAACTGAGGAGCCTATTTATATTACAGAAAAATTACATGATTGTTCTGCGTAACTCTCTGTTACTGCTAATTTGAGGACACACAGAATAGCTTAAAAGTGAGAAAGAGTGAAAGAGAGAGGAATAAACAATATGAAGCTAGGAGTCTTGTGTGGAACGTTCAACCTCTAAGACACAATCAGGAGACATCCTACCATTATTGCTTGCTTTGGCATTCTTAGCGAGCTGTGCTCGAGTTGCAGCAATTAAACTGTCATGGGCCAATTCTTGCACTCGCAGGAACCATGGAGTACTGCTGTCTGTGCTATCATGAGAGAGAAAGTCATTCCCAGAATCTTCTACTTCATCTTGAACAAACACCAAGTGCTCTGCTGGAGAGCCCAGCCCTAGAAAAGAAGACAACTTCATCAAACAGATGGATAATGTAATAAATGGAAGAAGGAAGTTTATTTTCCTTCCCAGAAGCTAGCATTCATTGCATAGGTGTAATTGCTGCAATGAAAACATCTTCACTGACCTCTGTACTGTAGGAAGCTGTTGATGATTAAATACTGCTGGAATATCCAACAATGTGCAGAAAATTTTGTGACGTTTCCCTTTCGTAAGCGGCAGGGACAGAGGTGTACTATGCATCTCCTGCATTCTGTTGTCTGAGACATACCCAGCCAGATGGTAAACAGGAGAATTACCTGCTCTTGTTAGGTTGAGAAGAATAAATGAAGTGCTGTCACTGGGCTGTAGGTCTTGCAATAAACTGGAAGTCTCTGGAGATGACAGAAGTTCAGGTGGTTTCTGTACATTCTGTACTCTTGTTTCCTCTCCATCGGGGCCCACATTTACCTGGAGGCTCCTCAACACAGCAGATGAAGAAACATCTTTGGAAGAACTAGTGTGACTTGGAGAAGTGAGATCTCTTTCATCATCTGGTGAAGAAAATAAAACAGAAAACAAAAAGTATAAACAGACTGTGATGAAAAGATACTTAAGAAGTTATTTTTCTAGGAAAAAAAACTAAAAACAAACAAAAAACTTGAGAGAGACTGGGAAGAAAGGATATTTCTGACTAGTCTGACTTCACTGTTAGATGAGAAAAGTTTTAGTCATTCTTCTGAACTTGTTCCTCCATCACTGGAATGCATTATCTGCAAGAGGCAGGGATGATGCACCACAGAGAAGTATTTAAGACAGCTTTATAAACAGCATGCTCACAAAGATCCACTGCATAGATTTTACCTGGTAACATGAGTCTGTTGCATTCTGAGGTCTCACTAACAGGAAGGAGAGAAAGACAGGTGATGTCTTTTGGCTCTGATTCCACCAGCCCTTGAGCTAGTGGAATAGAAGTATTCTGAACAAACTGAACCAGCAGCTGGAAAAAAAGAAATTGAAGATTAGATGGAGAGTAGCATAAAATATTAATCCTACTTAATTGCAGGAATTCCCCTGCCTGTCTTTTGTAAGAGACATAAAAGATAATTTATTACCATCAGAGTGACTATAAACTCTTCATTACATTAATGACAAAGAACATATCATTTATATTTGTCATTTATAAAATATCTACAAAAATCTCATTTATTTAACAAACAATAAAAAACAAGTTCCGGATCACTGCAGAATATACTGAAGGTTAAGCAGACCATTTCATGTTTTCTTTAATGTATCTTTTAGAACTCGAACTTTACTGCACTATCACCTCCTATGTAAATGTTCTCCATGATCAATCTTTGAAATAGTTGTTGTTGCTTTTTTTATATTATATTTAAACACTTGACAAGTCGGCCTTTTAAATTAAAAGGCAATAAACAGGCTGCAAAATGTCTGACTAATGGCTATTCGAAGTTGGCAGGCAGGACTCAGAGGAACAAGATTGAGATGAAAAGAGGGAGGTGTGCCCAGAGTCTCATCTGTCCAAATCAACTACCACTAAAACCATCAAAGGTGAATAATTACAGCCATCATCTTTAGTGCTGTATGAGAACCTGGCTCCACCTCTCCTAGACCCATTTAAGAGCTGACTGCCAGCAGGAAGGAGCTCTTCTGGAGATCCCTCCTCTGGAGTTTTGCAGTGAACCCAGGATGGGGGTAAGCTTTCTACTCTCTTTTTGTTATTGTAATCTGCTTTGCCAAACTCTCTTGTTTGTTTAATAATTATAACATCTTTATATTCATTGACTATGCAAAACCCACCCAGTAAGGGAATTCGGCAGAAGAAATAATACAAAGTAAGGGGGACTGTTGTGTGAAACGGACATCTGGGAGATGATACAGAACACTGTCCAAGAAAAAGGCCAAAGGCAGACAGAGGAGGGGTTCAAGGTGGATTAGGCAGAACAAACACAAGAATATGGAAAAAGATGGACACAAAAGAGACCTGTTATGTTTAAGTAGTCAAGTCATAAGTCAGTCAATTCATTTGCCTGGCTAAAACCCACGCTTAACCACTCTCACAGTCCATCCTGTCTCCTTATTAAACTTAATGTATTCATGTAGAGCCCAGATGGAACTATCTGTGCAGTGTGATGGTTCATCAGGGTCAAAAAAAAAGCAAGTAAAAAAAGGATAGCACGCTCCTCTCACTTAATCACAATCCACTTGAAACAACAACAAAACTCACAGTCATTCATTATCTAATCCTTATACTACACATTTATTTTGTGACTGCCTGAACACTTAAATTTCAGAACCACTGACACCCAAATCTAAACAATTTCTGTAACAGATACCAGCCTTTTAAGCCTGTCCTACAGCAGAACCAAGTACCTTAAACCAAAGAAACTACAAAGAACACAAGAGATTAGGTTTTGATCCCTTTATGCATACATCCTCTCATGAAAATGCTGGCAATGCTGATGCTTCCTCAGTTTTACCTCTAAGAGAGAGTTGTGAGGCATTAATTGCCCCGAGTGGTCTCATCTGGAGACCCACTCACACCCACTGACCAGAGACCTATTTAATTTAAGCTCAGCCTAGGACCTTTTTCTCTTCCCAAGCTGTAGTTTTAGCTATCTTCAGTTCTATTTCTGGTCTCATCTCTTGGATGGATGTTGAACCTCTGCTACAGCAGTGACTTCAGCCCCATCTGCTGCTGTTCCTAACCAGACTACCTGGATGGCACCAGACATGGTTCACACTGCCTTAATTAAAATTATTGATGGCTCCTGTTACCAGCATCTCCCTCTGCCTGCTGCATTCAGGTGCTACAGCACAGAATGCTGGTCTTGCCCTGCCTGGGCTGGGTGTTCCCCAGCATGCCTACCTGAGCAGAAGCCAACTTTCATTGACAAATGCAAAGGTAAGCACTATCTTAAATCCACTTTAATACCAGTATGCCACTTGAACTAGGTCAAGAGCCAAACTGCAGTTCAAAAGCTTAGCGGTTTTCTTTTTCTCCTGTTGGCTATATTACAGAACAATGCACTCCTTAGCCAGAAGAAAGAATGATGTCTATACTTTCAAAAATGATATGGGCAATAAGAGGTTGCCACCCCGAAGGATTTGCATTCTAGTTTAAGTCCAAGAAATACACAGTGGAAGGAAAAAGTAAGAGATAGAAGATGGGTGACAAAGCAACAAGAAACTGGACTGAAATCTGAGCAACAAAATAGTTCTAATTTGTAGGACTATCATTCAGTTCAGAGTTGGCCTTGATCTCTACTGCAGCCCACTCCATTATGAAGTGTGTATTTTTATGAACTCTTCTGTTTCTGTACAGATGGCCTTAAATAAAACTTTTCCTCCCACAATAGGCAAGCATTGCTCCAAAGCCTCCACTCTACTGCAACACTGAGCCACTAGGGAAAAGCAGAATGTAGCAGCCACAAAATAGATGCCCAGAAAATATCATTTTAATTTTCCTTGTGAAGTAATAACAAACTAGTAAGGACAATTATGGGCCAAAAGAAACAGAAGAAAATATAAGAATATGAATCACTCTCATTAGTAAAATGTACAATTTTAAAAAAATCACAAAAACTTAGAATATATCAAACATACCTTTCCAAACCCTGTAAACAGTTAAGGGAAAATACAAATTTTAATGTGTAAGTTAGCTCTTAACAGCTAGCTACTTTCAGAAATCTTTATTCTGTTAAAAATCATTAAATAGTGTTGTGACTACAGCAACTTGGAATGTCGGGGGGAAAAAAATCACTACAAACACTACATTTTGGTTTTACAGCTGAAAGCAAACAGGGAACTGTAAGAATATTTGGTAATGGGCTATCCAACATTTTAAAAAAAAAAAAAAAAAAAAAAAAAAGGAACAGAAGTGGTAATAAATAACATACACAAATACACAGAATAAGAAACTGCAGATGAGAGAGTAACAAAGATCAGAACTCCTGGGACAATGATGGATGGGGTGGATGTGAACAATTTGGGTGTGACCTTGGAGAAATTCAACCAGAAACTTTGTATGAGGAAGGAAAATATCATCAAGGGTTTCCAGAACAGGCCTTACAGAAAAGAATAAGCTTCTCATAGGACACGTCAGGAATTGTAATACTGAGTAAAATCTATTATTACAATGTCCTAAGCAGCCCCTTGGGAACAGGGAAAGATCATGGTGGGGGGGATGAAGATCAAGGTAGATAGGGGAGGAATAACTGTGGGAACAGGGATGGATGAGGATAAAAGGAGCCGACCAATTAGCAGGCTGTAGGTCAGGGCTGTGCCCATCCTGTCTTCTCAAATGCTCCTAAACAGTTGTCAAGTGTGCTCATCAAGTAAAATTCAAGTCAAACTAGCCTGTGAATTGGAGAAAATCATGATTTAGAAGCTGAAAATTCTGCCCAGAGGACAGATTGGGAAAAAAAACCTACCAAAGGTTGGATACAGATGCTGGAAGGACTCAAGGTCTGATAGAGACTGGATAGATCCATGACTGTGTGAGTATGTGTGTCCATCACACATATTAGGATGTGTATGAGATGTCAGCAAATTTCAAGCCTAATTTCCTGGTGAATATCAGTGGTTTTCCTGTTCCGTGGGAATGCTGTTTGTGGGTGCCTGTAAAGGTACAGTCCTTCTACTCATGTTAGTGTTTCTATCGTACATGTTGGTACTGCACATGCATTCATGGGGTTTGCATTCATTTGCAATTCAAGTTTAGCCTCACTTCTGGCTGGACCCAGAAATAGTCCAGTGGTCTCTTATGTGAAGGTCCAGGAGGGCAGGAATCTCCTGGGTGCTGGAGTTCATCAGATCTTGTAACTTTGTAATACCTGACATCACAAACTGGATACAGATGGGTTCTGAGTACTCCTGAAGCGGTGGATATAAATGTTGATAAAAAGGAGACTGATCACTCTGTAAGTATGCCCAAAGAGCTGGTTTGCAAGCAAAGCCACAGGGCTTTTTATGACATGAGTGTGCAGAATATTGCCAAGTCATAAAAGGAAAAAGAAAAGAGATGTAAAATGGCTTTGCTCCATAGCTAAGAAAATAAAAGCATAAGAAAATGTCACTTGGAATGTATCAATATAAATCTTTGTATTTATTGCAAAAAGGCATTCTAAACTTAGAGATTCAAGGCCACATACAAAATGTATGGAGAAAATCTATTAGCACTAGAAGGGGGGATAGGATGAGCAAAGTCCAACTACAGCTTCCTATGGACAACTTCTTTTGGCTCTGCTTTACTATTCTCTCAAATATACTCTCCCTTCCCTTGGCTGAAATACTGAACTCTGAAAACCCTTTAAGTAATGTAGACAGTGCAGGTACAAAAAACGTAAAATATTTACTGGCTTTTCAAATAATCTTCATCCCTGCTATTCAGTGAGAAATAGTAGGAAAGGATGATCCCAGTATCTCATCACCCCAAGCACTACACAATGCTTGTGTCACCAAGAAGGCTTAGGTAATGTCCTTGACCCAAGAGAAGAAAGAAATATTTAAGGAACTGGGAACCTCTCCTAGACATTGCTGAAAAAGCATATGCATCAAAGAAACAAATGGCTATCTGGCATGAATCAGCTTGAAGATTGTGTCCCAGAAACAGATCCCTTTTATAAGATGATTCAAATGCCAAGAAATGGCAGACACAGCTGCTTTGTTGGGGGCAGTGAGTGGTGGAGCGGGGGGAGGAAAAGAGAAGAAGGTTGCTCTAGTGCAAATGTTCCAATCTGTCCTTCCACTGCAGGGCTAGACTAACTCCCAGAGCAGCATGGACTATGTTTTAATCAATACTGTTTCTGTTCTAAATTTAACCAGTGAACTGCTACAAAATCAAACTGTCAAAATAACATTTCCTTGCCATCTTTTCCCCTCCACTGAAAGGGGGGTACACAGTAGGAGGATGATCAGCTGGGAACTAAGATACTTTCCTACCATACAATGTCCAGGGAATTAATTCACAAGAATCCCTCCTTGTGAGGTGCTGAGGAGGAAAGATTCAACAGCTATGTCAACTTACAGACCAGATCTGTAATTTGCTTGGTTAACTGTGGTAAAGCTCCCCAGACAGCAGAAAGCATTCTGCAATGGGCCAGTGTGGTAGAGGTGGCTGGAAATACTTGCAATTTTAATGATTCACTCTGAAGGCTTAGAATGTGGAAATTGCAGATCTTATCAGTTCCCTGAGGAATGCAAGTAATACAGCTTTGGGAGCAGGGAATGCAGATGAAAAGGTAGATGCCTTACAGCCTTTATAAACTCTCCAAGCAGCTCTGTGATATCTTATCACGGGAGGATCTGTCCCTGTTCAAGTATTAAATGTTTGCTTTTTTAGAGAGATAGAAAACGGAACAAATGATGCTTATGCAATCCATCTGTAGTGTCTTGATGAATATTAATATACATGTTATTTGTGCTTAAATAGTCAATTCTTAATTAATACCTTTCTTACATGGTAAAAGTATATGAAAAAATATCTGTGGCTATGAGAATTAGGGTGCCACAGCTCATTAGCAAATACAAAATCACGATGACTTTTAGAAGTACTGGAACTAATATTTGCAAAAGATTATCTACCTGCTTCTCTCTAAAGGACACTCACTAACTTAACACTCAGTTTTCACAATCAGAAAAAAGGTGTGTATAGGAGGGTAATACACAAGTACAAACAAACTCCAATTTGTAAAATAAAACAGCCTTAATCAAGATTGAAGAACACAGTTTAAAAGACAATATGAAAAAATGTGCTCTACAACCACTGTAGCATTCATCTAATGGTCAGTTCTTACTGGAGAATGGCTTACTATGTTCTGCTTTTGCTGGGAAGAAGTACAACCCTTCTATGGGAAAACAGGACTATTATGCAAACATGCCTAATTAACAAATATTTTATGTAAGGAAAATGAGGCCCACTTGCAGTTAATTTGAGTAATAAGGGAACAAGCATTGCAAGTATCCTGGCCCTTCTTTGTCAGAAATAATCTATGGGAATCCTCTCCCTCAAAGGACTGAGGTCACAAAATCCCCTGTACCTTACCATTCCAGAACCTAGAGAAAATTCATTAGCAGCTTATGCAAAATCAAAAGAAAAAGGAAAAGAACTCCTTGCAGCCCAAGCTGAGACTACTCAGGGTTCTTGTGAATTTGCAGCTATTCTTCCTGAATTGTGTGATTGGAAGGGCTTTGTTGAACTATAAATACCTTACCACGTTATCAGGGCTGTGCGAAGCTACCAGCATATAATCATTATTTCCAAAAAAGACACTGGTTTAAGATACCTGCTACAGTACAAGTGAACTGAAAAAAAAATGAGAGAAGGCTCAGCAAAAACAAGTTTGCTTACACCTGTGAACTCTCCCAAAGTATACTTCATTAACAGTTCTAAGTTGCCTGTTCCATGACCATAGATAAGGCTAAGAATGATGAAAAGAAAGAGAGAAAGTGGTATAGTCCTCTGTTCTTTTAAGTGAGGGAACGCAAAGACAGCTTTCAGCCTTAAAGATCAGCTAGCAAGACGAGGGAAAGGAACAGGAGAGAGTAAACAATGCATTGATAGTACTGCGCTGAAGGTAACAACTGCAGACTTGTATCAAGCAAACTACAGAACCTGATACAGTGTCTTTGTTACTCTTACCTGAATGGGCACTGAATGGGAACTGCTGAATCAGGGCCTGAACCTCTGATTGATCACCTGAAGCGAGCAATGAGTCAGCCAGAGAAGCACAGGTGAAGGCAATTCACCTCTCCTAGACCCATTTAAGAGCTGACTACCAGAGGGGAAGGATCTCTTCTGGAGATTCCTCCTCTGGAGTTTTACAGCGAGCCCAGGATATGGGTAAGCTTTCTATCTATTCTTTTTGTTATTATAACCTGCTTAGTCAAACTCTCTTGTTTTTTTCATAATTATAACATCTTTATATTCATTGATCATACAGGCATCATGGGAAAGATCAAAAGCAAAGGGCACAACAGGGACGGGGAGACGCGTAAAACTTATAATGCAACATCTTGGGGGAAGATCAATGCCAGAATGAAGCCAAGTGAATGGAGGAAGAACCATGGAGAAGAGAGAGAGAGATTAGAGTTCCTAGTCACAGGTTAACCCCTCAAATTCCCTTCTCTTTACTAAATAAACTCTATTCTTGAATACTTCTCCTGCAAGTAGGTGTTCTGCTTGTCAGCAGACATGTGAATGGGAAGAAACCAGAGACTGGAAAGACCCAAGCTCCTAGTGGAAATTGGCTAAAAAGCTGTGGGTCTGGTACAGGTACAAGAAAGACTTTAACTATGGTAGAGGCAAAAGACATCTGTGAACGTGAGTATGTGCAAAATGACTTTGGGTATAGCCATGTTCTGCTTACAAACTTTAAGCCTTATTACCCTGCAAGAAATAACATGGCTTTTTGCATCATTCACACTGTTTCTGCTTATCTCTTAAAGACACTTTAGATGTGCATATATCTACAGTCAGCTGCATATGCACAGCACATACACATGTTATTGCCTGGGGACAGGCAAGCAGCCTCAGCCTGCTGAGCAACTGGGAACCCTTGGGTACAATCATCTACTGCTCCTGCCAACTCCTTATTGGAAACACGAGCACTTTTAAAACAGAACTGGCTCATTAAAAAAAAAAAATAATAATAATAATAATTCACATTCCTTAAAGCCAAGTAAAGTCAGTTTCTTTTGAGGAAAAGAAGTAGTCAGTACAGCAATTTATTTTATTCTTTTAACAGAAAGAACATTATAATACTGCAAGAAGAAACGTAACCTGAGAACAGGCAAGAGTATTGGCTTAAACCTGAGAGGAAGGGAAAAAGCCTGAAGTATTCTTCAATCTTTTATCGTACACAAAAAAATGAAAGTATCACTAAAGGAAAAAAAAAAAAAAAAAAATCTAAGCAGCAAACTCAGTAATCTCTGAACTTTTCCTAAGTGTTGTCTGTGAACTTCTCTGGGAACCAAACTCACCTCTGGTTTGGATTCTAACTCATCCGATAACATTGATTCAAGTGTTTGATTCCTGCAGCTGTCCTCAGCAAGGCACAGATATGTACTTTTAATTGGGAGAGAACAACACTCTGCTTATTCTCATATTTTCTGAAGTATAAAACAAAGTGATGGTCCTCCTGCACAAAATCGCGTTGACCAAATACTTGGTTTAACCTAAAACAATAAAAAAAGGGAACATAAAGAGATGGAAATGAACAAACAAAAAGCATGAGCAAGAAAAGGTCAGCAGATATGGCATGTAACTGCAGAATGTACTTTGAAATATATGAGAAAGCTCATAGAGGTTTCTTCAAATGTTCTTGAACCACCAAAATAATATCTTAACATCTGAAACTGATTTTTCAGTGGCTATTTTCCATGCTTTCATAGAATGGCCTGGGAAAAGGACCACAGTGGTCATTTAGTTTCATCCCCCTGCTGTGTGCAGGGTTACCAACCACCAGACCAGGCTGCCCAGAGCCACATCCAGCCTAGCCATGAACGTCTCCAGGGATGGAGCATCCAAAGCCTCCTTGGGCAACCTGCTCCAGTGTCGCCAACCTCTACGTAAAAAAACTTGCTCTTTATATCTAACCTAAGCCTCATCTGTCTCAGTTTAAAACCATTCCCCCTTGTCCTATCACTATCCACCCTTGTAAACAGCCACTCCCCCTCCTATTTATACTCTCTTTCAAGTATTGGAAGGCCACAATGAGGCCTCCTCAGAGCCTTCTCTTCTCCAAGGTAAACAAGCCCAGTTCCCTCAAACTTTCCTCATAGGAGAGGAGGGCTCCAGCCCTCTGATCATCTTAGTGGCTCTGTGGACCCACTGTAAGAGCTTTCCTTGTAACGTATAATTTTCATTGAGAATCTTGTTTACCTGGAAGTGTATGGAACTGATTGAAAACCACAAACATCAGCATGCAAGGGACAGGAACTGAATCCCATATGGGGACTATCCAAATGTCTGACAGGCAATACATGCACCTCATCACTATGAAACCTCTGCTTGTTCTCTATCACATCAAACTGGTGGTGGTGACAAATTTCTATGGACACAGATATGGATTTGTAAGGTAAGTTCTCTTCAGATGCTATTTCACAGACAATTGTACAATATTCCTTCTTTGGACTACGAGGCAAAGCAGGAATGTATAATTCCTAACTACCAAAAAAGGGCTTTGATACTAATGGGAGGTGAACAAACCGAAGTTCCTGCCACACCTCCCATTTATCACAATTACAAAACCACCTAACAGAGAATCAAAAGCGTTCCCACGGTGCTCGGTGTACCTGCCGCACAGGGTTGGGACAGCAGCGATGGCGGCGAGAGCAAAGCGGAGCGCCCCGCCCCGCAGCCCTACCGCTGCGTTCCTTCACCTCTCAGCCCGTCCCGGGATAACGGGCCCGGGAGAGCGGCAGGCGCGGCCCGGGGCCAGCGCGGCGCCGTCTCCTTGCGGCCGCACACCAGCGGGCCGCGTGCCCTAACCCTCCCTCCCGCCAGCGCGGGGGCAGCCCCAGCCCCGCGGCAGAAAGCGAGTCCCGACGGAGCGCCCGGCAGCCTTACCGGCATCTCCGCCGCCCGGACGTGACGCGGTGCCGCCCGGAAATGCCTACGCTGAGGAGGGCGCCACCCTCAGCTCTATGGTGAGCGCTGGGAGGAGCGCCGCATCCGAACCGCAGCGCCGCCTTCTCCGGGGCCTCCCGGCTGTACCGCCGGCTCGGGCTGAGCTTCTATCGCGTTCCGCCGGGCTCCGTCCCGGCACGGCGGCGGCCCGGCGGCCCCACGCGGCACTTTCTCCCCATGTCATTTCCGCAGAGCACTGAGCTGCGGGCGCGGTTACATTGAGACACTCGGTGACCTCAGGAGCCCTTTGACTCAGCAAGGTGGACCGGTTGAGCAGGCATTAAAATGAGGATAGACGCGTAGGAGCGGGACTGCCCCCCGCGTCAGCCTTCCGGGCTGGGGGCTTCTCCTGCTCCTGGCCTCGCTTGCCCTAGGAAGTCCGACGGGGCCGCTCGGACGGGTTCGAGGAAACGCCGCGCGTTTCTCTACACGCACCGGGGAGTATCAGGAGGTTTCGCGGCTCCCGAGCCACGCACCGCCTCAGGCTGAGGCCGCCGGGCGCGGAAGGGTTAACCCCCACCCCCACCCCACCCGCGGAAGCCGTAGGGCCGGACCCGCCCGCCATTCGAACGGCGGCACGTTCCATTCCCGCCGCGGGGCGCCTGCGGCCCCCCGCCCCCTCCCCCGCGCCGCCCTGCTCTCCCCGCCCGCCCGCGGCGCGGCGCCTGCACACTCCACCCTCGCGACCAACGCGGTACGGCCCAGGCGGCGCTGCGCGGGCGGGGACACGGCCCACCTCCCTTCGCACACCCGCGCGGCTCTGGGCGGTGGTAGAGCCCGCTCCTCCCCCGGCGGCGGCGCGGGTGGTGCGTCCCGGCGGCGGCCGCGTCCCGGCCGGCGCCCGCCCCCTCGCCTTGTCATTGATGTTGTTGTTTTTGTCGCAGGAGCCGCAGGCGAGGCCGGGGCCGCCGCCGCCTGTGGCCTCCGCAGCAGCAGCGGGGCTCGGGCCGGCGCCAGGAATGTCGGTGTGCGGGGAGGCGGTGGGCGCCGGCTCCCTGCCCAGCGAGCTGGTGGTGCACATCTTCTCCTTCCTGGCGGGCCCCGACCGGCTGCGGGCCTCGGCCGCCTGCTCGCACTGGCGGGAGTGCCTCTTCTACCCGGCCCTCTGGCCGCGCCTCCGCCTCAGCCTCCGCGTCTCGCCGGCCGAGCGCCCGCGCCTCGAGTTCCTCATGCGCAAGTGCGGCTGGTTCGTGCGAGAGCTGCGCGTCCAGTTCGCCGCCGACAACTACCCGAGCGGCGGGGCGGCGGCGGGCGAGGGCGCGGCGGTGGCGGCGGGCGACGGGGAGGCGGCGCCGCTGTGCCCGAGGTGGCTCGAGCTGCTGAGGACCTACCTGGAGCTGGTGCTGTGCGTGCTCAGCAGCGTTCGCAACAACAGGTACGGAGCGTGCCGCCGGCAGGGGAGGGCAGAGAAGGCGGCGACGGGGAACACAAAGGCCGCAGGGGCGCCTCGGCCTCCCCGGGGCGCGGAATGGGCGGGCAGCGGGGCTCCTCGGGCTGCGTGCGTGCGGGGAGCTAATAGGGGAGTTAGCGTCGGAGTGCTGGAGCGAGACTTCGTTTCTCCCTCACAAAAGCCGCCAAGAAGGCCGCCGGCCCCGCCAAGGAGCTCCCCTGTGAGCCGGGAATGAGGCCTGGCCTCAGCAGGAGGAGGTCTTTCTGATTGCTTACTGTGGACGTGCTTCAGGCGTGTGGCGATTCCTCGATCCGCTTGAGCAGTGGATTCCTTTTCCCGTGCTCTGGGCTTAAAATGCACTCAGATCGCACTTATTCACACCGACTTTGGTAGCTCTGAGTCTTAATTTGCTCAGGTTGGACTTCTAAAATGAAAACGCTTGCTTTCTCTTTGCTTATCTTGCTAACACTCCCACGCAGTATCTTTTAAAAACTCAGAGGTCATAATGCACGGCCTCCAGTCAGAAGACCAGACTGTGCAGTGAGGTCACAGTGTGTTGGGAAGCCGTGCAGGCTGCAGGATAGTGAGTGGCTATGTGCTTTCCTACCTGGCAGTGTACATCACCTGCTGGGTGCAAAGCGACCACCGCTAAATATTTTAGGGCATTTCTGTAGATAGTTGTTGGAAAACTATTGGTAGCTGCATTGTCGTACAGCCACCAACTCTGACTCTGAAACAGTTAAGAAGCAGCGTGAGGCCTTCACTTCTCCTCTGGTTTGTGTGGGGAAAGCTGAGCTTCAGCTCCTGGTTGGCGTTAAGGGAACACAAGTGCAGCATGCGAGGTCTCACTTTCGGTTCCTAGGCCCTGCGATGCCCGCAGGTACTTCCTGGGGGAACTGCAGCGGTTGGAGGCGCAAGTGTGCTTTTGGACACTGCCTGTGGGTCACAGCTCACCTTCATCTTGATTTGTTTCTTGCCTTGTGAATCCTCAGCCTGCAGGTTTAGCTGCCCTAATCAGTCTCCTCTTGCCTTTCAGAAGAAGCTTTCACTTTGCTGTTGAATCCTGGGGAAATTCAGCTGATATCATACATGACGTCAGTTGATGGTTATCAAATCTGTTATAAATACCGCTAGGTGGATTTCAGCATTTTAAGTGGACAGTTAGAAGCTGCAGAGATATTGTGTGAGAGATTCCTTGGGGAAAAAAAGTGAAATGCATTATGAGAATGGTTTCGGTGTGCTTCACTTTTGGAAGAGAGAGATTTCATAGCGTTATCTCCAGCTAGTGCATTAACACCGCCTTCTGAAGTCCTTTTTACACTTTTTTGTATGTACAATGTGGCTGAAGACTGCATCAAAACACTTGGTAGTAGCAGTTGTTTCTTCAGTGGCTGTTCTCTGGTAGATAAGTGTAGTTCTGTGGTAGGTACGGATGAAAAGTTACCATCTTTGATAACATTTAGTGTCTCTGTATATTCTTGATGTGATCTGAAACAGCAGATCACTTGTCTGCTGGTGTTTGACTTTGGAGTGAAAAGTGTACCACCTGGAAATGCATAGTACCTAGTTATCACAGCAGACTTTTTTCAGTGAGCTACGAAAACATGCGAGGGGGATTTACGTGAAACAGATGTACATTCAGAATTACTTCTAGAATGAGCTTTTTTTCCCTCATAAGCAAGATTTGAGTTTTATTTTGATACTTTTTTTTGGTTCTTGAAAAGTAACTATCCACAACCAGTTCGTTGACAGGTAGAATGTTGTTGTCTTTTAGATTTTTTAAGTGAAGCTTTTAGATAGAAATGAGATGGAAAGAAACGTTAATGTGAGTTAAGTTGCTGCTTGGTTCTGCTTTTTAGTTTACCTCTAAAGTGGAACCATTGTCACCTGCTCAGTGCTTCATTTTATTGGTCGAAGGACTGCAGTCAGTTGCTTTGTTTCTCTGCTTCTGGTTGCTCATCTGTAGCACCAGGGTGATTAATGATTTCTTTTTGTGCTTGCAGAATGTTCTTGTACACGTGATAGCTATTCCAATTTCCAAAATAAAGGAAAAAGCAATGTTTTTAACTTCTCCAGCAACTAAATTGCAGCAAATGCATTCCTTTTGGAACAGGGTTTGAAACAGGATGATTCTTTCATAGCTCCTGTCAGCCCTCCTGATAGCTTTTTGGCAGAGAAATCCAAAGGACTTCCATCTTACACTTAAAAGCTAGAGAGGGAGAAATCCACTTTAGTAAAATGGTGTGCTGTTTCTTAACCATGTAATCTTGTTGTATGATTTAAATCTGTTATTAAACAATACAGCAACAACTTCCTCCTTTCAGGAAAAAAAAAAAAAAAAAAGTTCTGTAAGTGAAATTCCTTGAGGATTTATAATACTGCAGGACTTAAGAAAAGACTAACAGTAGGACTAAAGGTAATGCAACTTCTGGATGTCCTCTTGGGTACAGGAGGATGATGGTGTGCTTTCATGCAAATACAGTAGTTTCTGTTAAGTCTCTGGAAAAGTATTTTGGAGCAATCTTTGGTAATTCTGATAGAATTAAAGAGGTTGCAGATGCACAATTAGAAACCCCTGATAGCATTCTGATCGGTATTGTTGCTGGTAGTCGGCATCCACAGGTATGTTGAAGGTCTGTCTGGTGTTTGAGGCAGAGCTCAGGTCAACACAGCTCTCATTCTGCGAGTGAGAGCACATTATTCCAAAATACCACTTTCTTGGCACTGAAACCAAGAGGAGGAGCTCTGAAATTCTGTAATTTCTTAAAAAAAGAAAGTACCGAAGTGATGTCTGTAGTGGTTTGTAACTTTTCCGGTTGTTCGACAACAAATGAAGCGAATGGAAGTGCAGTATGTTCTTTCCAAGCTGTGTGCATTTGTAGTATATATAGTATTAAGATGCTGTTGTGACTTTCATCAAAAGAGGACAGTTAACTCCTAAATTATTTTATTTAATAGCAGTGGCTTTACTCATCCAATGGAGTAAGGGTGAGAGGTGAGCCAGATGCCGCAGAGATTTTATTGTCTACAGCAGTGACAGATCTAATACTGAATGGAACTATGATCACATTTTTTGATGGTTGTAACTATGCTGTGAGTGGAAGAGTAATCAGATGTTTTTGCTGCTTAAATAGTAAGGTGGAAAGCTTTTACTGTGTCTCTATAGTGTGTAGAATGGCAGTGAGACAAATGCAAGCAAACTGTGTGAGGTATTTGTAAATGGTGTTTTGTAAGTCTTATTGCTTATGGGCTCTGAAAGTAACACTGCAGCAGCATTCACTGGGATCTGAGTAGCACTGAACAAGACCTGAGTGTGATGTGAATATGCAGGTGAATCAGAATTGTTCGAAAGATTGCGTTTTGGCTTAACTCTCAGAATTAAGTCAGTGAGATCAGAAGGTTATGACTGTATAATTAGAATATTGGCTGTGAAGACTGCCTCTCACACCTGATGGATGTTTCTGCTGACTTTCCTGTGTACCAGGCTTTCCTCAAAATCTGTGGGAGACAGAAGAGACAGAAGAGCACAGAATACTCTCAGTGGTGTTGCCACAGTCTTAAGATTGCCCTGCCACACCTACTCTTCAGTGTGATCAGGCATTGACTTAGATGTGTAGAATATTATGCATGTGGACAGGGCTCAGTTATATTGAAATACCACCATTACAGCAGTCCTGTATTTCGAATAATTTAATGTGTTTTGATTTCTGAAATGGCTGTAAAATCTAGGTGCTTTGCTTTGATATTTGACTTGATAGGAGCTTGTGGAGCTTTTATAGTCATTCAGTCAGCCATAGAAGAAAAGTAGGAGATGTGACAGTGGCTAGATTTCAGCAAGCAGCTCTGAGGTTATTTAATGCAGGAACTTCAAACAGGTCCTTAATTATTTGCAGTGGATACCTATTAGGTTCAGACTTAAAAAGGTAAAACCTTGACTCCTTGTCACCTTCTGCTCATCCTGTGGAGGTAGAGAACTGGCACCAGAGCTTCCCTAGGCTTTGAGCTTCGTGACTGTATTGTGTTTTCCTAAAAGCTGATCTGCAGTATTAGTGTATGAATAGTAAGCCAGCAGAAGTAAGGATTTCTATGAGTTTCTGAATTGTCAGCTGCCAGTTAATTGGTGTCTGCTAATTAAAGTTAAAGATGAATTTTACTCTCACAGCCATTTGCGATTTTGCTGTGTTCATTTCTATGGGCAAACTATTCCTTGAATGTTTGGAAGTAAATCTAACTTACTGTGTGTATAAATAAATTTAAAAACATCCAGAAAGATCTTTTGTCAGTTAGAAAAATGCAGCAACAACAGCCTGAAAAGAAATACTGAAAAAGAAAGCTGCTCTGAAACTGTTATCATTTTCATAACTTCTACTTCATCTTTTTCAAGGCATAGGAAAGATGCAAGTCACAGGAGTGAACTGTAGTGGGGAATGAGAATCTGCCTGTCTGTCTGTCACACACACTAAGACAAGTCCAGCATAAGACTAGAGGTGGTCTTTCACTTCTTAGGTATTACTTCTGAAAATTGTATCACAATGGACAAATAATCCTCTTCTGTTGACCAATGTCAGAACAGCTTCCACTACTTTGATGTAATGGAAATCAAACACTGACTGGGATTGCTGGGATCTTTTGCTCAGCTTCCATCAGAAGCTTGTGCTGCCTCAGCTGCTGCATATTTGGGCCCCCCGTTCGTAACCTGGCTACTATACAGGAGTGTTCAGGAAAGGCTTCTCACGGTTGTATTCTGTTAGTGCTTTGAACACAGCATTACCTTTGAAAAGGAATAGATAGCTGATGTTTTCACCTATGACGTTATGTGCCCACGTTCCAAGAATTAAAGGGAACGAGAAAGTACTGCGGGAAGTCGGCTTTATGGTGGTGGCCTCTGTGGTCACTGGAAGCTGACGTTTGCTTTACAGCTAGAATCACCAGTTTGTACATCCCTCCTCCCCTCTATGCTTTGGTCTCTGTTTAGCTCCAAACGTGCCTGTACTGCAGGACAGTAGGATGCTTCCCAGAAGAGTTTATGTGTTCCGTATAATAATGTGTTCTTACTACTGTTTTTGTCTTATCCAGAGTGTTTCCTTACAGTGTTTTTGTTTTGTATACAGATCCCTTTTTGTTTTGTCATTGCAGGAACCTCCAGAAGTTAAGTCTCTTTGGGGATATAAGCATTCTGCAGCAACATGGAAGTATATCAAACACATACCTCGGCAAGGTTGACCCCGATGGCAAAAAGATTAAGCAGTAAGTCATATTTTGTAAACTGTCAAATATGTTAAAACAATACGTATGAGTTTTTCATGTCTGAAACAGGGACTGAGAAAGCTTCACTTTTTTTTATTGGGTGAGAATCAAAATTCTTAAGTTGAATTTGTTTTATTTCTAGTACTTGCATGATGTACTCTGATTTTGTGTTCTTCTTTTAGGTGGGAATCCTTTCTTTCATTTTTATATTGTGCTCTAGAAACAACTTCTGTTAAAACAAGAGGAGGGACAGGAATCTTACTAGTACATTTACTATTGCTATACATGGAAAAAAATATACAAGGAGCTCATCTGATGTATTCACTACTGCATGTCCTCAATTCTTGTTGAACTTAAAAGAGGACATAAGCACCAAGAACTTATTTTAAGTTGTATCTCAAAACTAGGTTAGGTATTTGTAGGATTCCTGTAAGATCTTAGCTCACAGTGTGCTTGTTTAGTCTCAGAGGTGTATTTTAGCTTGCCATAATTACACTGCTGTACAGTCTTTGAATGCATATAATCAAAATACCTGGTTTGTGCTCTTTGGAAATGGTGCAAGACAAATTTAAAAGCTACTGACATCTGGCATCAATTATCCCAGAGGAGTTATGCTAAGTTAAATAGTTTATTAGTTCTGTTAAAACTTTCCATATAGATAAAACTTGAATACCCTCATTTTAATTTGTGTTAGTGTAAACATTGTCTGGGTGGCTTGAGAATAAGTACAGCTATTCAAGATCTTTCCTGTTTATTTTCAATGGTTTTAGAACTAGTATGAATATATTGTCAGATCAGTGTATGTATGAGAGTGCAGCTATCAAACTAAATGCTTGGTCCTTGCACATCAGAGTACATAGAGATGTGCATTTTTCTTACCCTGTTATGCTTAGAATGCAGAATTCAGAGTAGTTTAAGCTCCAGTTCAGCATATGTACTGTCTGCAGGTAAAAAGCCCTTTTCTTATCTTTCGTGAAAACAAATATGTAATGAAATCATTGTCCTGAGGCTTAGAGAGAGCCATCGAAGCAAGTGTTTACTCAGTTGAGCATATGGTTCAATATTTCTTTGAACTAATAACAAAAATAACTATGCATACTTCATAGCATAAACAATTCAAAATTAATTTATTGTCTGAACTGAAATTAGTCTTTCACATCGTTACTGACCTTTGCATGTTTTGGAATGAGGAAACAAATGCTACCTCTTCTTTGTTTTATGAACTAAAGCAGCGTGTTTGGAACCTGCTAGTTCTTTTCTAAATTAGATGAAAGTTGGCAGTGGATCATCAGCACTAACAACATTACTTTACTTCAGGAAGTAAATCTTTGTCTTTGTAGTCTTGCCTTTTGCATGTTTGGGTGTTTGCATCAGTTAAGTTACAAAACATGGGTGCAAATAGCTAACACTGAAGGATATTGAGCAACCTGTGGAGACAGTGTTAATAGTGGCTGAGGATTTTGGAACCTGTGTGGTGGTAAATGTTGCTGTCTCTTTTGGAAGCTTCCTACAATTCAAACAGTTAGAGAAGAAAACATGACACTTCCTCAAGTCCATAGCATGGAACTGAATGTAAAAGACCTTGGGTGGAATCTCAGTTGGCACAGAGCCATTAGGCCGTTCCCCAGTAAAGACTAGCTGTTGCTCTGGGGGAAGAGGAGGCCTTGGGTTACGTTTCCAAAATCCTTCTCTTGCAGTGGTCAGCACGTACAAGAAATGGGTTGTTTTCATTTGTCTTGGGCAGAGCAAAGCAAAGGCAGTTTAAAGTATTTGCTTTCTGAAATCTGCTTTCTGTGTTTGTTCCATGTGTTTCAGATAGTTTTGTTTCCAAAAGAACCAGTTTTAGCCTCTTGCATGAAACAGGACGTGTTGACTGATACAGTTTTTAAGCAAATGAGCTCCATATAGGTTTTGTTATTAGGTTTACTTCCTATCCAGGGCCACCAGTGCTTTTCTGTACCAGCAGTTGTAGGCTGATGGGGAGCATCCCCTTCACTGCTCTTCACTGGGAGCAAAACTAAGTATGCTTGTTGAGACATCACTGTTCTAAATTGCTTTCTTGCATGTGCTGGGCTTTGATTATATTTTGTGTTTGTGTTTGAAACCATGCTTACACTTACATTTTCTAAGTGAGCCTTAAGATAGTCACATACATGCTAGGATGAATTTCATACAACATAGTATGCAGTTGAAGTGTGGTTGTAAAATAGGTGTTAATTTCCAAGAATTCACTTAGTGTGTTCTAGAATTTAGACACAATTCAAACTGTTTTTGCAAACTCCAATTAGATGCAGTCTAAAATGAAAAATAGGATGTAAGAATTTACAGGGAAGGAATAAACCCTTATTAGGGTGATAGAAAGATGTATTTGAAATCTGTTAAACTAAGAGCCTGCAGTTTTTATTGTTCCTCCTGTCTATCCTCATATAAAGCAGGCATTTAAAGCAAGCCAAAAGCAGTCATTGCTAAATATATACTGCAGTGCTGGATCTCTTTTTTTATTATTAAATTAGCAAAGAATTAGAGGAAAGGGTCTGGAAAGTTTTCTTAGGACATACGGATGGGTAACCTATCAGCATGAATCTAAATACATGTGTAAATACTTAAATACAAAGTTACATAGCATTAAATCAGTATCAGTTTCCAGTTCTGTGAGTATTAGAACAGTACTCCTGTAAGCCTAGATGCTTAAATCTTATCAGAAGCACAACTTAAAACTTCAGTGCAGTGAGGTATGGATAGTAGTATTTGACAGAGCATGTCAAAATTGATTTGTGAATTGTTCTGTAAGCTGTTACAAGCACTAGTGTTGCTTGGACTGTTGCAGAGCAAAGGCTACCATTGCTGTAAATGTTGTGTCTTTCTGAGGTACTGTGATGGCAGTGGGGAGGAAAGCACATACAAACAGGGAGAGGAGGATAAATGAGGATTGGTCTGTTAATTTTCTTAAACGCCAGGACTATGTGACATCAAAGGTGGCAGGTCAAGTGAAAGCAAGAAAAAAGGGGGATAGTACTGCAGAGTTCTTTGTAGTTGGATGTTACAGTTGCGAAGGGTTGGCTCAAAGAGGAATCTGGGCACATTGCTGGAAGTGAGGCCCCTGAGGGTTACTGCAGACCGGAAGCCACCTCTGGCTCAGGAGGTGAGAGCTGAAAGCTTTTAGAGAGGGGAAAATCTCTGAGAAGCATGACTCCATGTTTCCCTTGTTCTCTTTCCTCTTTTTATGGTGTTTGTGCTTTTCTGCTGTCACGATATGGAGCCTTTAGATTCGCCTGGACATTATCTTGAATATAGATATGGGGATAAGAATAATAACTTTGTAGCATTGTTTTGAGCATAGATGTGAATGTTTGTGTGTGTTATTCAACAATAAAGGAGAAAGAGGTCTATGGAAAACATTGCTTGATTTGAGGCACAAAAATTCCTGTTGGTTCCTACTGGATGGATTTGCCTTATTTCTTCAAGTCTCAGACCTGGCATAGCCTAGCTCAGTTGCTTCCCTTAAATGCTGATTTTGCCTTAGAGCTGACTGAAATTTGAGATTAGACTCATCTATATTTGCAGCCTAGTGTGTATATGCTCACTGAACATGTTTGGGCAGAGAGAGATCATTTGGATCCCTAACAGCTGTGGGATGAGGACTGGAAAACTGTTTCTTTTGAGGAGGTTGGTAAAGTAGGACTGTAGTATTGATATTTGGTATTCAAATCTTACCTTAAAATACCTTTTTGGATTACATATCTAACTTAAAGAACATTTTTGCATTTAGAACAACCTAATAGGAGTTGTGGGAGATAGGAGAGGTGGGATGCATAAGAGGAAGTGTGTAATAATCATACAGTGCTATACATCACATGAGGACTCTGATGGTGTTAGAACTGCCTCCCACTGGTGATCTGGGATCAAAATGTCACCAGATCCAAGCTACTCCTATAATGTGTCAAGCTGTTGACACTGAAAAATCCAGTCAGCTGTATATTCAGAATTGTTTCAAGAATATCATGTGTTTGGTCTTTACCCTTCAATGGGGAAAATCAAGCAATAGATTTCGGATTATTCTAACATGGAGAAACTTAATTTGTATTCAACTTTTCAATGAAAATGACTTTTTGACCATTTTAATTTGCAGTTCTAGAGAGGCTGGCTAACAAATACTAGAAGCTGTTTTTAAAAACATGGTTATTGCTTTTAAAAACATCATAGGTTTTCTTATTTGCATAACCTTAATGCAGCTGTGGGAAGGTGCTAGCATGTGCTAGGATGTGTGCTGAGAAGTACGAAAGGAAGATTCATAGTGCAGCACTGCAATTGAACGATGAAGTGCGTTGTTTTTTTTTGGTCAGGATAGTTTACAGTTCAAACATTTGAAGCGCAGTGAAGGCTGAAGTCAGCAGCACATTGTGTTCTAACCTTTGTAATTGCCAATAAACTGATGGTAGTACCTTTAGGATAAAGCCATAAATAAAGAGGGGAAGGAACAATTCTTCAATGGGGAAAAAAAATAGACTGATATGCAATTGGTAACACTAAACCATGTTTAACAGCGTCGTTATCTGTTTTGTTTACTTACAGAATTCAGCAGCTGTTTGAAGAGATACTGGGCAACAGCAGGCAATTGAAATGGCTGTCCTGTGGGTTTATGCTGCAAATAGTAACTCCCACATCATTGTCGTCCTTGTCAAACCCCATAGCCAACACCATGGAACATCTGAGCTTATTGGACAACCACATCCCTGGTAACACCACTCTCATCACTGCAGTTGAATTGGAGCGCTTTGTGAATCTGCGTTCGCTCGCTTTGGATTTCTGTGATTTTACGGCTGAAATGGCAAGAGTCCTGGCTGACAGCAACCATGTGCCTTTGCATCGACTGTCTCTCCTGGTCCACAGCGTTTCCATTATGCACAAGTCATTGGACAGTATGCCAGAAGATGAGAATTGGAAGGCGCTGACGCGCAACAGCACCAATCTTCGGGTCTATATCATGGCTTTTGATGTAAAGAGCGATGATATGTTAAGGATTCTTAAGCCCAGTATTCCCCTAGAGAGGATTCACTTTGACAGCTACATCACTTGTGTTTCTGGAGCTGTTGTTGACCTCATATCCAGGCAGTATGATAAGTTCCTCACTCATTTTATACTAATGAATGATGTGATAGATATGTCTGGCTTCCCAGATCTTAGTGACAACCGGAACGAAGATCCACTTGTCTTATTAGCCTGGAGGTGCACGAGGCTCTCTCTCCTAGCTGTTCATGGTAGGTAATGCGTTGTGTGAGCACGGTACGTGACTGAAACACTTAAAATATTTCAGCTTTTCTGACTGTAATGAGCTTCTGTAAGAGTCATGTTCAAGAGTCTGCTGTGTGGTCACTATACAAGCTGTTGTAGTTCATACTGGTATTTTCACATTTGAAAATAGGAAATTTGTGTGTTTACTTATCTTAAATATACTTGTAGCTTATGAAATTTGGATGAGAGATCACGTAGGATTTTGTGACTGCTCACAGAATTGAGCAGTAAGAGCTGAGTGTTCCGGGAGGCACAGTGCAGGTTTCCTCCATGTGGCTGGGTATATGGATGTGAATGCTGCAGAAGCTTGCTGTGTGTGCCGTGAGGTCACAGGCTGTTAAGATTAGATGATTGTACTTCCTGTTTGTGTAACTAACACAGGTTAAGTACCTCGTGACTGAGGGGAAGGAAGTCTGTTACCAGCTTGGTAACACTGGCAGCAGATGAAGGGGGTGTGCAAAATTTGAGACCTCTCTACTTGAAGTGTGGGGGAGAAAAATATAATGTGGAAGAGGTTACCATGCTGAGTGCATTGATTTCACTGGTAATACTATAACTAGGTTTATCTCACCTTTTTGCTGTGTAATTGTAAATCAAAAAGAAGTGTATGCTTACATTCAGCTTTATTAGAAGTTAGAATAATTTGGCACATTTGTAAGGCACCTGAAACTGAAACAGTGCAGAGTGGTTGTTTTGGTTTGTGCTGGAAGTGGCTTACAAAGAGTGAGCTTGCTGATGCATGAAGGAGTTAAGGGATGACTCTGTTCTGTTACGTAAGAATGAATGGCCATTTCCTCAGGCAGCTTGCAGGAATAAATCTCCAGTTACTCAGCACAAACAGGAGACATCTTCAGCAAAAGTGGTACATTCAGATCTCAGTTGAAGTCAGAAAGTCCTGCTGTATCCTCCCCTTACAGTTTCACAGATTGGCAAATGACCATACCACTCAGTAAAGGTGGATTTTAGCAGTTTCTCTAACACTAAATTGAAGTTTCAGGGCCTTTTAGAATAAATAAATGAAATCCATTTACCTTCTTCCTACCACAGGAGAATCTCCTAATACATTATTTGAATTCAAAAAGATGGTAAAATACCTGACTATAAGCTAGTGTGTCACCTGTTATTAGTGCACAATATATTACTCTGTGCAGAGTGTTGGGAAGGCAAACACTTTTTACAGTTTTTGTATCAAAGCATTGTTACTGCATCTTCTGTGGGGATTTTTGTATACCTGGGAGAGAGAATGGCCAACCATCAACCACACACTGATGTTGAAATTCAGATTCTTTTCCCCTTCTTTTCTCTCCTCTTTGTAGACCAAGTTAGCTAAGCTGCTTATAAGTTACTACTAATTTTCTTAATTCTTATTTTTACTTTTTTAAGTTGTGAGTAGGACTTCTCTGTTACTGTAGTATATGCATCTTTCTTCTTGAGTGGTAACACTGAGAAGAATATGGCTAGGAAGAAAGATCTAGAATGCTGTGGTGGTTCAGTATAGCATCTTATTCTCACGCTTGCTTTTTTTTTTTTTTTTTTTTTTTTTTTTTTTTTTGAGATTTATGTAATAATGGTTTCTTGTGCTCTTGTTACATTTCTTGTGATGCTACCAAGCTTCCTTTAAGAAAGAAAACTTAAAAAAAAAAAAAAAAGACTATATTTGTTTGAGGAGACATGATTGGCTCAATTTGTAAGTGCATGGGTTTCTTTTCGTTAGATGAGAAGCAGTTATTCTTCAGTTTCTAATATTTTTCAGAGATTTTCCCTCTTCTGCTTTTAGTTTACTCTGGAAAAGTCTTTGATCCATGCTTAGCTTTGGCTGCCACTTGGCACTGGCAAAAGGAGGGAGAGAGAACGAGTCTGAAGGTCTCTCTTTCTTGGATACCTCTGGAGCCTTTTCTGACATCTGTGCGGTCGTATCATCGTCCCACCAAGGTGGCATCATTAGGAGCACAGGAGAGCCAAGCCAAGGATATTAACTGCTGCTGGCAGCATGTAGGAATGGTGTGAGGAGTGTGTTGTCTTTGGAGATGGGATGGTAGAATGGACAGTGGTATGATCTGGCCATCCTCAGGGCCTGAAATCCTTAATTCAAAAGAAAGACATTTCATGTGGAGTTTCGAGATATTATGTGCTGTAAATGTGCTGTATTACCTGTGGAATCCTCAGTGTTATTCTGTGTCAGAGCAAAGTTAAAGCTGACATTTGCACCAGCAAGGGAAAACTGCTGTTCATGATGTGTTTGATACTTGTAAGGAAGCGATTATTCCTTGTTACCTCTGGAATACTTCAGCTGAGCAGAGGCTTCTTTGCTGCTGGAAGGTTCCTGAGAAACTTGAGGGAAAACTTTTGAAAAGAAGATTTAAGATAAGATTAACTGGAAAAAAAGATCTGGCAGTGAAAAGTTACAGCAAAAGCCGTGTACCTGAGCCCCAGGTAGCACAGGGGATTTAACCACAGTTGTTGCCCCTTTTATTCTTCATGGCTTTTTTTTTTTTCCATTACCTTTCTTTACCGTCAAAATGTCTGAAGGTATTGTGAGCTCCTTCAAGGCCTGAGAGGAGTGTAGGTCACAGAAGTGCAATTTTCCATTGGGTTTTATGCCCTACAACCTCACTGACAGCGTTATCTTTTGATTCTCTTGTGCCTGCAGATAAAGCTTCAGCAGATGAGAATTGCAGGAGTTCATGCATTCTAAATGGTTGATGTCTTAGAAATGAGCCAAAGACACGTTTGTGGGGTTCCTTGTTCAAAAACTACTTTGAGCAAAATATCTGTAGGAGTCTTTACAGACAAAAAGTTGGGGAAAAAAATATACTTGAAAATTTCTCCTTTCTTTAATCTCTCACTACAGTTTTCCTCATTCTTTAATCAGCTGTCATGATAGTTCATGATGTAGAACATGCTTATTGCCTTCCTGAAGACCAGACCATGGCTGGTTGTTACTCCTCCAGCAGCATGCTTTCCCAATTCTGATACTGCACAGACGGTGCAGTAGAGGCACCTGGAGGCTCCAGGAGGCACCTGGGAGAATGATGATGATGAAGGCAGAAATGAGCCTTTTTGTTTTGCAATGGAAGGGCTGACTTGCAGAGCTTTCAAAAAAGGGAAGTTCCCAAGTACTCTGTGTTTTGCACCAAGACAAAGAAGAGCTTAGCCAAGATACAGAAAACTAGCAGGTAACTGCAGAGTAAGTGTTTTGAAAGAGGGATGCTAATACACAGTAATTGGAAGAGAGGGAAGCTTTATAATTATGTTTAATCTCAGGTAGAATAAAAAGATATATGTAGATTGTTTTTTTTTACAGTGGTGGGACCTGCTTCCTGGAGAGGCTTCTGTTCTGTTTATTTTCCATCAAGTCTACCTCTAAGGCAATAAAAGCTAACTCTGGTTTTCTTTCCTAGCAAAAATACAGATTTAAAATAGTCCTTTTATATATCCACTTTAAATAGTTGATTAGTTGCTTCTTTGTGGTTTATTTATAAGTAGGTGACAGAAGGTTTGATGTTATAGTTACAACTTAACTTGTACCAAAGAAGTTGATACAAACAGTGAAACAATTCAATATAGAAAAACTTTGAACTAACTGAAATTATTCTGATATTTCCTTATTATAAATGTAAAATTGAACTTTCCTACTTGCAACCAAAGCTGAAATTGGGAGGGGAATTCTGCCAGACACAAGATGACAAAGTAAGTTGGGAAGGATTTTAAGATGATCTGACATTAAATACTTCCATAAGAAATGCCGTACTGCAAAATTACACAGCACTTTTTTTCCCCCTACAGGTTACACAGTTTGGGCTCACAATCTCATTGCAATTGCTCGTCTTCGTGGCTCTGATCTGAAAGTGCTGGAAGTCACAGAGGAAAGCATTGATTTTGACCAAGGAGAGCTGGCCGACCAGGATGTGGATCCAGTACATAATCTCATTGAGCAAGTATCTCTCGGGTTGGGTCGACCTTGGCATGCAGTCATGGACATAGAGCTGCTCAGTGTCTTCACTGAGCCAACTCGTCATTTTTACAGAGAGATGCAGAGCTTCAGTGAAGGCATTTAGCTCCTTATTTACAGTTCCTGTGGTTACATATGCAAGTAGGGTCCTATTATGTTTTGTTTTTTTTTTTTCAGTAGCGTGAATTAACCCCTTTTGTGCTGTGTTTAATCAGTATTAGCTATATAGAATTACATATGTGTATTCTACTTCTTGATCAAAGAACGTAGTCGGGTATTGGTTTAGAAGCTGAAAGTGGCAGTGTTTAGGGTTTTCACGGTTAATGGACTTGTCTACCAAACCTTACAGAGAAGCAGCCAAAGGCTGTCTGAGGTTGCCGGCTAACTTTATTTTTATTGAGTAACTGCATTT
This sequence comes from Tympanuchus pallidicinctus, assembly GCF_026119805.1. NCBI lineage: Eukaryota > Metazoa > Chordata > Aves > Galliformes > Phasianidae > Tympanuchus > Tympanuchus pallidicinctus. Next base: position 36,867,036 of record NW_026294747.1, on the reverse strand, counting down.
TGAATTATTTTTGCTATTATATCGGAGTTCTGTGCTCAGGAGCCAGCTGCTTTTGATATCCATATCCATAGCCCAGTGGATTTCTATGCTGTCATTGTTTGCTTAATCTGGTAGCATGCTACTTAATAGGCTTAAAAGGAAGAGAGGTCTATCCAGGGCTGTTCGTTGTTAGACTCTCGCCTTGCTTCATTTCACATACTGGTTCTGAAGCATGCCCTGCTGCCGCTCCCAGTTCTCCTTGGCTGTCAAGCAGTGCTGCGAAACACTCGCTTTTCAGATAGCAGTACCTGCAGATTCACTCCATGCTCCGTGGTGTTTCGAGTTCTTTGTGTAAACTCCTCCTAGTTTATTCTCATCTTCTGTCGTGTTCCTCAGAAGTTAGCTTTGGGCCAAAGTTTAAGAGAGAAAAACTAGGAAGTGCACTCCGATGAGGTAGAAGCATAACAGTAAAGGCTTCAGTATAAAGGTATACACCTGCAAACAAACATTAGTCGTGAAATCCCTAGCAACTAAGTCACTGGATTTTCTCTGTCAGCGCCTGTGTCAGCTGCCAAAGAATAGATTAAAAACGAAGAAGTGCCCACATGCTGGCAGGGGCAGGCCAGCTTCTGGCCAGCCAGATACTGCTAGATTGTAATATATAAGGTCGAATTTCGACCTGTGGTACACAGCTGTGCTGTGGCTCAGTCAGCAACCTCAGAACTCTTAACAAACATGCACCTGTTTCACTGTGAATAGTGAATGTAAAGGAAGGAAAGGAAACAAATACAAAGCTTGTTCTATCACAGGTATGAGCTGCTACGATGCATGAAGAACATTCCATGAAGTATGTTTTAAAATCTTGTTATATCTGAGAGGCTTTAAAAGCCGATTTAACTGTTTCAGGGCAACCGCGGTACAGACGTGGTCTCTGTGAGACTTCCACCTGACCCCAGTTTTAAGTGGTACGAATGTTGTGCATTTAATGTTTAAAGGACAGTCTGCAATAATAAAGTAAGTGGCCAACGTGGGTGCCCAGCAGTGCTGAGACCTGGCTGCTATATTGTAAGCTTTGGAAAACACAATTTATGCAACAGATGTCCAGATATGATTCTATTTATGGAAAAAGTTTATATGTGTTTTACAAATGGTTTTACCATCTTATATTAAAATGACCTTTTGACAGGTGTGCGCTGTTTTGTCTCCAGTGAGCACATACCATGCGGATTTTATATGTACATCAGTAGAGTGAATCCACTGGCACAGTGTGTGTATATGCCAGATGTGGTGAGATTTTATCTTATAAATGTGATCAGATTAAAAAATAAACTCCTGACAGAAAATGTAAGGAAACCAGCTGAATGTTTGAATTGATGACTGATGTTGTATGGTTTATGTTAAATGTATATTCTTTTAATCAATAAATAAAGCATTAAAAATTGATCACTGTATAAAATATTTTGTTGTATCAGCATGAGAATTTCTAGACTTAAATTGCAATGATCATTCATAAGCTGTGTATAACTGGTAGCTCCCATTGTGTTTAGGTCAAAGAAAGAGTCTAAAATGTCATACAGCAGTTTCTTTTACTTGGCTGAATTTTGTCAATGTTTTTGGAGGGGAGGGGAAGGGTGCTTTGCTGAAGCTCAGACTACCAGACCAGTTAGCACAAACGATATATCACAATATGACTTACTAGACTGATACAGTAAACTGTGGATTGTAGAATATAGAAGACTATTTTGAGAAATTCCTGCATCCGTTGCAATTGCTTAAATCAAAATCTAATGTGATCTAGAAAAATGTGTAGTACTCTTTTTGGTGTCCCACTATTAAATAGATTATGAATACCCACAATGCTTCAGTTGACATTTTATCCGCACTCAGAGTACGTAGCTGTGTATTCTGAATGAAAATTGCAGATGTCTGATAAGCTGGTGGAGCTGCCGTGCCCTGCAGCGCCTGACTGTGCTGTGAGAATTGTTGGAGTGGCTGTTCAGTGTGTGCGTGCCAAGCACGGGTTTGGTTTGAGCTTCTGAATTCCATTTTGTGACAGCCCAAACCACTACCAGGCTGCACTGCTTGTCGGTTGAGCACTGTCCTAGATCTTGTAGCTCTGGCAAGCAAGAGCATTTAACAGTTTGCTGGAGAGAGAAGTAGATTTTGCTGTGGGTAATAAGTAGATAAATATGACTATAGGTTTTAATTTTCCAGTAAAGTGAAATGTCAGGACACAGTCGTGGTGCCTTTTGGGGCTCAGCTTCACAGGGGAGGTTTCTGTAGCAGTTAAATCTGACAGGGATGTTCAGCATCATCTGGGCCTTAAATCTGGTTACAAAGTGATAGAAGGATTTCTGGCAGCTCCCATGCAAATTGCTGAAGATGTCGGGTCCTCAGAGTTGCAGAATGTTAATTTTTTTTCTCTGCAGACTACAGTGTTTCTGTGCATAGCTGCATTATTTACTGTAATTGGGACTCGTTTAGCTTCATTACCTCGATGTTTGTAGTCTGTTTTCTGATTTAAATTAGTGTAATGTTAAAAGGTAAGGTAAGGGGCAGGAGAGTTTGGCCACTTGTCAGTGGTAGAGAAGTGTGCAGTCCTTTCACTATGCTGAAAATGGGCTGTCTCTATGGGGGTTAGTACTGTGGTGAAATACTAGGAAGTAGTATGCTGTTAGTACTTCAGATGTGATTCCTCCTTCAGCTTGAAGTCTAATGTCTGGATATGGTTTGTGTTCCAGGTTGAATTCATTGTGCTTAGTCTGTATACTGCAGTGAACCTTTGCTCTTCAAGTATAGGGATCTGCAAGGCGAGTGGCTGGAGAAACAGAGACCTTCAGCAGAGTTGGAAAGGTACACCTCTGGTTCTGTTTCCTTAGAAACAAGTAACAGTTGGCCCTTTCTGGGTGGTTGTGCATTTAGCAGTAGTTTGAATTAGTGGTACCAGGATGAAGGGATTCAAATTAAAGCAGCTGTAAATCAAATGGCGGGCAAGTTGGTCCTAATGTAGAAAATACCACTCTACTTTGAGAGGGGCCAGAGGAGCTATGTGAAATTGCTTCAAGTTTGCATAATCCCAACAAGAATTTTTTTTTCTTTTTGTTTTTCCTAAAAAGACAGGGGTGTTAAGTTAGTCTTGTTGCATTTTGGATTTAGCAGCAGCAAGTTGGAACACAAGCCCTTCATTGTTACAGCTCATTGCTCCTTCCCAGTGGGGGGAGCAGGGATTTCCCTGCACACGCGCTTGTGTGATCCTGCTCAGGCAAGCTTATGTAACCCATTTCGTGAACTACTCTGTCCTACTTCCTGGTGCATAAATATGAGCTTGTTTTCGTTGCTTGCCTGCAAATGCAGCTTTGGGATACTGCTGGAAAAAAAAGAAAAAGTGCCATTCTGTTTGCAGGATGCTCCAATCCATGCCTGTTCTGTATTATCTTTAGTCCAGTTAGCTTTCATTTTGCCTGCGGCTCCCTGCCATTGTGGGCATGGAGTCTACTGTTTTGGTGGAGGAACAATTGTATTTTGAAGACAGTTAATTATAAGCTAAAACAAATATTTAGCTCTGCATCTGTTCAGATAATGGAGCTACACTTACAAGTACTTTTGGGATTAAAAAAAAAGTTTGTTCTGTTGGCAGTATTACCAACATTAAGGGCCTCGGTGATTTTGGCTGTTTTCTACACATGGGGTTATTGGCTGACAGTTGGTGCTTCTGGCTGTTCTTAGGGCTGATGCAAAGGTGGATGTATAAGCTGGACAGCTGCTTTTAGGGGCCTGGTTAAGTCCCACAGGCCAACTTAGAGCCTCTGGAAAGCAAATCATGGCTAAAAGTGATGCAACAGCTGAACTAAGCTAAACAGCAGTTAAAGATTTCAACACACGAACCTTTAAAGTGCCTGCTGCCAGTTTTCATTGGCCAGTAGCTTAAATAAAGGGCTTATCTAAATGCCTTTGACTAAATTAGAAAGAATAAAGAAATAGCAAGGAGGAGCCATGGGGCCGTTCTGCAGCCAAAATAAGCCAATGGGGAAATAAGGTTAAGAGCAGGAGTGTTGCAGAAAGAAAAGCTCACTTTGCAGACTTGATCTAAGCAAGCAGTTACCAAAAAAAGTGTGCTGGAGCTTTCTGGAAACTTCTAATTATGGGGTGTGGTAGCTTGAGAGAGTAGAGCAAGTGTACAGAGTTGGTTAACATTAAAAACTCTTTTCTGTGTGTGTGCACGTATGGAGAATGGGGGAATGGCAGCTTGCTGCCCACTGCTGCTACTCTAAGTGGAGCCTTAGCTAAAAACAGTTTTTTTGTTTTTTAAAGGGTTCCTTACCAGATGACTGCACTGTAATTACATGGTTTTCAAGTTGAAGTGTGTTAGAGCCTTAACAACACCAACTGACAAGAGCCAGCAGCTTCTAGCAGGGGCCTTTAGACTGTATGACAGCAGGTAAATATGGAGCAAGGCTCTGTTCTGATACAGCCTGTCACCTTAATGAGAATCTGTGCCCTGGTTGCAGGAAGGCTGCTTTGGCTGCTCTAACAATCACTACCATGGGGCAAGAAACAAAGAGATGCCACTTTTTTTGTGTTCTTCAGTTCTGCTTTTTTTTTTTTTTTTTGTGAAACTTAACACTCACTACAAAGTGTGTATGGACACAATTCTAAAACCTTTTTCTAGCCCCTAAAACAATTATGTTTGGGTTTCTTTTAAATGCACGTTTGTCTTAGCAGCATGTTCTTGACAACTCTTGTTGCTTCCCTTTGCAAAGTATGTTGGTTATACTTGCTTCTGTGCTCTTTCCAGGCAAGAAAGGAATTTTATCTTTCTTTGCTCTTTCAATTATCTGTAATATTACATGGTTACAAAAGTCTCCTACCATGCTGTATGGCTACTTGGTTGATAAATGCTGATGGCTCTCCAGCCGTGCAGAGTTGAAAGAATGAAGACTGTAAGCTTGGGGAGTGCTTTTGTTTAGTTTTGTCCCTTGTTAGTGTTAGAACACTGTTAAACTGAATTCATGCTGGGACAGTAAAAAAGCAAACAAAAAATACTAACTAGGACTTCAGCTGCTGTTTACCGTGGCCACGCATCTAACAACAATTGTCTGGTGATGCTGAAGTATCACATACAGTTGTAAGATGGTAACTCCTTGCTTTCACAGCATCTTGCCTTACAAAAACAGAACACCTGCGATGAAACATACCTTAGGCTAGCAGTTTTCAATGGTGATAAGAGTTGCTTCACATTTCCTTTCCTTTGTGCCACAGTGGTAAGTCCCTGGCATCTGCCATTCTATGAAGCTTTCTCAACTGAAAGATCGCCTACAAGTCATGAACAGAGTAGTAGTTGGGTTCCTCTTCCCTTCCCTAAAACTTTTCTGTTAACATGGTACTACAAGTATTTATTTAATTTCATCATCTTTACATTTTATTTATTCAGTTTTTTTCACATTCTATTCATTGAGCAAGCATCAGTATTAGCATGCAAAGCTTCCCTGTACAGCTAAACAAGGACAAAGCAGCTGCACTTTTAAAATGATTCACATTATTTAATTTTATATACCTCTGAAGAGATCACCCAAATTAGAAATACTTAATTTAAAGTGACTACTGTACAATGGAAATCACTTATTCACAATATTTGTAGTTATATTTTGTTCTCTATTTACAAAATACTATCCTGAACATTTTCTATTAAGCTTCAATTTGAGCAAAGTAGTTTATTTATACTTAAGTAACAGCAGTTACTTAACGTAAGAGAAATGCCATTAGAAGAGTAGAGAAATGGTTTGGCACGGTGCTCAAACACCTGTCAAGTCTCTTGTTGTGTTTCTGGTTGTTCTGTGGCCGATGTATTTGACTGAGGTGACTCGATTCTGTTTTCAGGAGGTGGGGGTGGACGCAGGAATTCAGGTCGCTGAGGTGGATAGTGAGGAAAGGATCTCATGGGAAATGGATTTCTCACTGTGAAACAATGAAAGTAGTCCAGTTAATACCAATCACAGCAGCAAATCCTCACTTGCTCCTTCTACCCCATGCACCTTTCTGTTCACAATGGCCTATCCAATTAGAAGTCACAAGGTGGAACCATCTAAGATGATGTTCTTAGATCTATCATGTGCTCCACTGAGACAAATACTCTAGGAAAGGAAAGGACAAAATACCCACTTTCCTCAACTGGGATCTGGTGCCAGGCTTGTGGCATCAGCAGTTAGTGTCTGCTAATGGGCTTCTGCTGCTGCCACCACTACCTTCAGTTTGATGTGAAATTTGATCTGGTAGCCCCTGGCTGTCATACTGTAAAGGTGCTGTGGAAGATAGAGATTACTTCCTTACAGCTTAATCTGTGAACAGCAAGAGGCAGAAAGAAGCCCTTCAATCTGATACCTGCATCTTGTTCCAAAGATGGAAACTATGGAAGTGAAACAATTAACAGGTATGTCACAAATGCATGCCTTTGTATGGACATTAGCATACCTTACAACTAAAGAATGATGAAGCTCTATGATTTATGTCTGATGCAGCTTCACAGCTACTTGCATTTCTACCTGAGAAAAGGAACCTTTCAGCTGCTGAACACTGTATGCTCTTTTCCAAAGGTAATATTAGTGAAAAAACACTACCACAGTGAGCAGCTCTGAAGAAGTAAATATACACTACCCCCGTAACCAGAAAGTTAGACAAACTGAGAAGTGGTTTGTGCATATTAAAACTGAATGAACAGGCAATAAACCACTCACGTTCATTAGCCTGAAGTAAATGCTAAAGGAGTTACATACTTGGCAGTGGAGGGCGTGGAAGCCCCATGTCTCGTACTGGAAAACATTCACGTGGTCCGTAAATGCCAGCAGGGGGAGGGGGAGGAAAAGGGGGTCGTCTCATGAAGGGTCCTCGGGGATCCATAGGCATCATTGGAGGTCTGACTGGAGGGAAAGGTGGAGGAGCAAACCCTGAGCTGACTGCTTCACTTTCAGATGCCAGCAGCTGATCAGGGAGAGAGTTCTGTAACACATTAAAACAGGGAAGATAGCTTAGGGAAAAGGTCAGAGAACATCTTAAATCTCATCAGGTCCACTTTGACGTGGACTGTCACACAAGCCATAAACCAGTTCTAAGCAGCATAATCCTGAGCAAGGCTACTTTGGTGCACTGACCATCACCTTGATTATAGTCTCACTTTTCAGGTTTTAATTAATTTTCAGCACTGATTATGCTAGTAACATCTCCCAGTTAACTCACATGACAGTGAATACTGTGATAAAAATCCACATACAATTTTTATAACTTGGACTGCACAGTGCAATATGCTGAGTATTACAGACTATTTTTTTCTATATCTTTTCTGTTATATTTTAAATCAAGTTTCTGTTTAGCTACTTACGCTAAGATTAGAATGATCTTTCATCTCGTTTCCAGTTGGTTCTGTTAGCGGGCTATTTTCTGAAGATGTCTGCCCATCTGTATGCAGAAGTTAAACAAATTACTCAGTGCTGACTCCCCCCCCCCAGTTTTTTTCTTAACTCAGAAGATACAAGCAAGACAATTAAACATAGGGCTGTACCAAGCACCTACTCTGCAAGCAGACTGAAAGACAACCAAGGAACACAAAATCTGCACTTCAGCATTTTCACCAACCTGCGCACAGTTCGCACATGAGTATTTCCAGGCTGCAGCTTTTACCAAAGGTTTTTTGTATACAGATAAAGTTTTTGGTTTTTTTCCTCAGAAGTTACACATGCATTTTCCTAGAGGTTACCACAGCAGCTGCATTTCCCCTTCTCATACCTTATTCCTTTGGCAACTCCCACTTCAGCTGAAAGTCCTACTCTATAACCCCTGTTTCCCCAGGCTGGGAATTACTGCACTAAAACATAAAGAGCAACAACATCACATCATTTCAAGCAGGCTTTGCCTGTGTTAGAGAAGCTGTTACTTAACAACCTGAAACATTTTTTTAAGCCATGCAGAGCATATTCATTCCTTGACACTCAAGCTGCATAACACTTTCTGTTTTAAATCCCTGTTAAGTTGCTCTCAAACTCTGTCAAAACTTCAACCCTTCTGACAAGCGTCTTGCTCTCCAGCTATCTGCCTTAAGTTAAGCTTTTGTAGTTAGACATCTCATCTTAAGAAAAGGCACGTTAGCTTGCTAAGAATGTGTAGTCAGTTCACTTTAGAGTTGGAGCCTGGATTCCACTACTGTGAGATGTTGCTCTTCTGAGATCAGATGACGGGTGTATTTTTACAAATGCTTAAGTCTGATGAAATTATATGTCTCTAAAGAGCAACATTCACAAGCTTAATGAGCTGCTAAATGTTGGCAGCAACGTTACCTAAATGTTATCCACTGTTTCCATTAAGTAGACTACAAACTGCCAAAGAACCATGCACTCAGGAGAGACTGTTATTGCTAATCCCTCCTATGGCTCAGTACAGTCATCCTATACTGAGATTCTCCAGTTGACTGTACCATAGAAGCCAGGTAAAGTAATTCCCACCTGTCTTCTCAAAAGACTGCATACTATAAGTCCGCAGCTCTGCTGGTCCAGAAAGTCTTCCAGTATTTGGAGGATTAGGGAAAAATCTTTCTTGTCTTCGAGGAGGAAGAACTGCATCAGTATAAGGCTCACCTATCGGTGGAAAAAAGAAAATAAAAAAAATCAGAATATCACCAAACAGGTCAGTGTTTCATACAATTTTACATCAGCAAAATTCTCTGGCTATCTTATGCTCTTGTACATAGTCAAAGTGACTATTAAACAGGGTGGGAAAGCAATCTTAGATTCAGTATCAATGAAGGCCAATATACAAACGATCTATTGTTTATTTTAAATCACACTAATCTAAGAGTGACATTTCCCATTACATTTCATAGTACCTTAACACGTTTCCAACGTACTTGCACTGAATTTAGTTATTATGCAGCTACAAGGCAAGCTGCAGCAGCAAGATTCAGAGCAAGGCTGGGTAAGAACACAGTTCTGGACAGGAAAACAGGAGTACCTCTGCATTATCCTATAAGTAGCTGAGATCTAGCAAGTAGGAAATTTGCCAGATACAGTTTGTTCATCCTGAATGAACTTTGAGTTTCATGATCAAGCTCATATGCAGTTGATGAGGCTTATATACAACTATAATATCTTGCTGCAACTGACAATTGTTCTATACCCTCTTTGTTTTTTTAAATGTTCATTTTTAAAATCGTAGTATCTTTGTTTCTTTAATACAAGCAAAAAATACTTAAATATATACACCACAAGTCAGTAATTCCATTCTTTCAGTAGCTAAGCAGATTTCTGTACCTGATGGAGGCAGAATTATTCTGCGTTCTCTGTCCCAGGGAGGAGACAGAGATCCAGTATCTGATGGTGGTCTGTGGGGATCAGTTAATCTATCAGAACTCACGTCTCCTCGTTCATTGCTGCCTTCATACATGACAGTCGATCCTGGTCCTCTAGATCCTAATTGAACAAATCAGATAGCTCAAACTCATGTTTTTAAACCTTCCATCATGTCTTTCTTCATTAAGTCTGAAAACAATGGAACGTATCACGAAATGTCAGCACTTTCAAGATACAAGAGGAGCAAGGGTCCACAGGAAACTCCAGCTGTTCACTGATGATGATCTACAAGGAGCCTTTAAAGGTTTCTTTGGAAGGAAAATATCTTAGTTCAAGAGAAGTGTAATCTACACTACCTGATTTTTTTAAAAATAATTTCTAAGAGTACTTGTTAATTCAAAGAAACTGCTGCCTTCATGGTGTTATTTTCAGCACTAAAATAACTGTCACTAACAACAGCTCATCAATTTAAAAATTATCACTCAAAGTTAATATCCTTATTAAATATATCCATTCATATTATATTCAACACTATTGTCATTGTCTCTATTATAAGAAAAAAAAAAACAAAACAGAAAAGACCAGGTCAACGTATAAGTTGGAAGAGAAATTGTGACAATGAGTGACTTCAGGTTTGTAGTTTTCTTTCAGGTAAGACTTGTTCTGAAGATTAACAAAATACACAATTCTGGTATTCTCCTCTACTCCGAAATTCAACCTAGAATTCAAAGCCATTTTCTACCCTGCACAAAGTGAGATGAGCACTATAATTACACTATAATTACTGCAGTTACATCAACTACACACATCGTTTATCTATCCAAGTTATATTAGTGCTCTATTGCAAAATGAACCACAGTTATTCTTTTGCACAGTTACCTTCTTTGCTAAGACTTCACTTTGAAATCCAGTTTTCACCTTACTCACCAGTAAAGTCTGAGCTACAATTTGAAGATTTGCATGACATCTAAATTGCATTACTTACTGCTTCTATTCAAGTAGAAGTTGTCAAACCTGTAATTTTTGTTGTTTGTAGTATAGCTATGGTTGAACATTCAACCTCAGCTTTTTTTTTTTCCTCTTAGAACATGAATCAACTTTCAGATGGAACCATCTATTATTTATGGAGAATTAAAGTACATAAATAGACAATGCTAGTTTTTAAAAATCAATGTTGATTATTGAAATCCCTATAAATATTTTGACATATTTCCCATTAAGTAAGTTGCCAAAAGATCTCATAGCAGTACTAAGTTATATAGTAGCTTCTTCATGACCTGCAACAGATGCTGAATTCCATACTAGAATTCACCTACACTGTTTCCATTAAAAAAAATAAACATTAAGGAGTCATGTTTCCTTCCCTTATGACCCAAGACACCGTGCGTTTCCTTCACCTACTTCTCAACTGATACATTCTACTCCCTGTGCACAGCCTTCCTGTTCTCTTTCAGCACTAGGGATAAGATTCAAACTTCAAAACTAAAGGGAGAGAAGAATCAGTAACTTCCTACAGAATCACTTTTCATGACTCAATAAAATGTTGAGAATGTAGGTACCTCCACTTCCCTTCTCTCTCTTTAAACGAATGTATGAATGAGGTGAAAGCATCTGTATTTTTAATGCAGAAATCTGACTCATTTAATTTAACATCAGAAGTTATTTCAGCAGAACTGCATTTGTCCAGTAAGACCAAGGTTGCCTCTCTTCTCAATTTGCGTTTGTGAAGTGAATCCACTGACTAACTCAAACCAACAAAATTTTCCATTGTACTGGTGTACGTTATACAGATTTAGAAGCAAGATGAAAAACAGGAAGAGTTTGTCTGTTTATACTGAATTGGTTGTTTTAATGCATTTGTCACCAGTAAGAGGAAAAGGTGTGACAGATTTATAGCAGAGGAGAGAGAAATCCAGAACAGACAGGTTTTCAAGTTTAAGAATTGTACCTCTTCCTCCTCCTGCACCTGGAAGCATAGGTGAAAGCCTTAAAGGACCCTCCAATAAAGTTGGAGGGGAAAGAAAAGCTCTTGTTTCAGATGAAGGCCGGCCCATTGGTGAGGGTCCATATGGGGAATGCTCTGGAACAGTTAAAACAAAATACTCAAGTTCACAATACTCAGTTTAGCAAGCTGTATTAATTACTTAACTTCTCAAGTGAACTTTAAAACTAAATTCAATAAGTGAAATGAGAACTGCGTTCCAGTTACTGTATGTGTCACATTTCCATCTACTCTCATCAACGCTGCCAACACTCTTAGTTTCAGTATTACCTACAACAACTTATGACTTTTTTTTATTTTTTGACATGACTTATTTGTACACACATGTGGCCAAGATAGGTTTGAAACAATTAGATGTGTGTCAGCGCAGGAAACAGAACCAGAATTCAGAACTATTAGGGTCTATTTTACCATTCAATACTGTACCTCTGAATGGTCTAACTGGAACATCAAGAGCATAAGGATCTTTTTCTAAAAGGTCAAGTTTAAATTCTGCTTCAGTTAATCTGTAAATAAACAAAGAAAGTGCAAGAATGTTAGCAGCCTGCACTGCTTACTATCAACTTTCCTACTGTAAGTGCTCAAAAGACAGACACATTCTCTAAATAAACAAGCGATGTCACAGAACTCTGAATTTAGTAATTCCTCAAATTTCTTTATGCTACTGTATTTAAACTGGAATTCAGAAGTTCAATAGCATGTTAGATACCACAAGTGTTAGCACAGCAATGCTCTCATGAGCACTCTATGCTTCAGGTCTTTATTTTAATTGTCCTTCCAAAAGTTCCTTTCCACCACCTAAGCTTTTAGGTCAGTACTAACTTCTGAACTGCAAGTTGCAAGATCATTTGGTAATCATGACTTCTGGTTAATTCATACACATTAGAAAAACAGTGTCATTAAAACCTCAGAGTCCTAGTACTACATTCTGCTTCTTTCATGAACTAATTCAATACCTCACACAGTTCATATTTTCTTGCATGGCATTATTACAGGAATCCTCAACTGTCTTTCAGAGCTACGATGGAATACTGTGCACTTTCTACCTTATCACAATTACCACTGGTTAACACAGGTCTAGAAAACACTGAATTGCACAAATCCAAAATGTCCTCCAGTGTCACATTACATTTGTTTAGAATCAGATCAGGACTGCACTTACTTTTGTCGGTTATGAGCGTTTTCTTTTCTTATATCATTGAGTTGTCTTTCAGCTGCACGAGCTGTCAGCTTCCAAGAGGGACAAAAATCAGATGCTTAGATATTTTATTAATTAAATCCTTCATAAATGTTAAAGCTCCTAGATCTAAGACATTTTTCTATCTGAGGTGTGTAGATTGTATTTTCATTGCATACTAGTGATGCATAAAGCACATGAAACAGAGCCTCGGAGACATCACCAAATGATACTAGCAGTTCTGCTAGCTAACTTTTTGGAAACAAGGAGGCTTTCCAGCAGATTCTTAGAACTGCAGGAATGGAATTCTCAAGCTATAGCTGCTTTGAAACATCTACAGAATACATACAAGATTTAAAATCTCCAATGTTACGTAAGAAAAATGTATATTAAATTAATACAATTCAAATCTATATTACAATCATGACGTGCTATTTTAACAGGACGATCTCATACAGACCATTCTGCAAAACTGAACATTTATTAATCAGGGGATATTGTAACAATTTCTGTTTGGAAAAAAGTAAAAACAGAATTTATAGCACCATTCTTAGGAAGCTGTCAATGGAACACGCTGTTCTCACAGGACACAATGTCTTCTATTTGTAGATAAAAGGAGTGGAGTGCATCCAGGAAAAATATTAAAATGGCACTGAAGCAAGGCCAAATGCTTGTGTTATTAGCAAAATGTCACACACTTATTAAACGATAGCATGTTATTCAAGCAGAGTTAGTGCAATAGCAAATAACACTGCAGTACTTAAATTCTACTGAGCTCATAAAGCAAGTTATTCAAATCACTGAAAAGAGAGACAGCAGCTGATACAAAATTAAGAACATTTGGTGTTTTAAGCTTACCCAATTATCATGAGCTTTCTTCTCATGTGAGGTAATCTGTGGAAAAAAAAACATTATTACATCATTACTGAAGAGCATTATTCATCTAAAGAAGAAAAGTTAAGACTGAGTAAATGCTCTTATTCATAAATTTAATGTGTATAATTATGAGACAAACTTAAACCAAAGCTCCTTTTTCATAAAGTTACAGTGATCTCTGCTAAGAAACTGAGTCTACCAAAACAGATGGTGTAAGAGAGGTTAAAAGAGAACAAAACAAAAGCCAGACGAAGTATCAACACCTAACTGGAAGTGGTATTTCACTGCAGTAGCATCCATCCTACTTGGCACAGCTGCCAGGTAACACAAAGCACATACCTGATTCTGATAAGAGCGAATGGTTCGTTCTAGCTCTTCTTCCAGATCTTTTGCTCTCAGTCTGTAACAAAAACAGCATTAATGATGCCGCAATAAACTGCTGAGGAAAAATAGTTTTAAATATAAAAAGCACAACTGTGGTACTTAAGATTTCATATCTAGAAGGAAGTATTGTTATTTAGGCCTAGACTTAACAGCACTGATGTCATTTTTGTGTATCCTGCGGTCCTTAAAGTAGTACATGCAGGATGCTAAAAACACATTCCTCCCAACTCTTCAGTGGTCTGTGATATATTTCCAATTTAAAGGAAATTATCCTTTAAATCGGGGGGTTGGACTCGATGATCTCTGGAGGTCCCTTCCAACCCCTACAATTCTGTGATTCTGTGATATCCCTCTACATAATGCCCTAACAGCCAGCCTTACCAGCGCAGCAGCTGTTAACTGGCTGGAATCTTATGCCATTTCAGGCTACCAGTCAGTTCTGAGGGACAGTTACTTGCACTAAGGTTATTTCCAGACCACAAAAAGCATGAAGCCACCTTGTTGTTGTCAACCTCCTGTGCACAGCCTCTGCAGACGGGCCCCAGATAAATGGTGAGGATGCTAAAAAGTGAATTGTGTATTCCTGTAAGAATACTAAAGAATGCCTACAGTAACTTCATATTCCAAAGAAGAATTACTGTAATTAACTCTTCAGAAAGCATAGCTGATCAGTACTGTTCACTTTGAATCAACACTCTCAGAAGCACTACAGGAAGACAGGAAATGTACATTATAGATCAAAGAATTATGCTACCAGTTAGAGAAACTACAGACAGCAGTCGTAACACGAAACAGAGAAAAACAGTTAAAAAAAAATATAGAAAATATTCCTGAGTATTTTAGGAAAGAATTTCTAAACAGCAATATTATTTCACAGCTTACACATACAGAAATAGAATACTAAACTACATAATGAATATGTTCAGAACAATGGGAGAACCAAATATTACATTCATTTTAACTTCTGATTTTGATGTCTGTTCAGCTGACATTTAATTACGACTAACACTCCAATCAAAAAGCTATCAGTGGTCTTCTGTTCTCAATTATGTATGGATTACTACATACAAGCAAGCACACACACAAACAAGAAACTATCTGGAAGAAAATACATTCACTTCTTCTGGTATTCTCTATTGCCTTTTGTTTACTTTCAAACAAGTGAGTAAAATTTGTCATTACCTGTAGCTGTTTAGTTCTTCAGCAGCGTGAGTAATTTTTTCATCTACTTTAGAAAGCTTTTCTTCTTTTTGTAGGCGTTCTCTCTCTTCTACTGTCAGTTTTCTTTAAGAAAATTCACAAACTAAGGTTAATTCTGTTTTTAAGTCAACAATTCTGTAGTCAGAATATCAAGAAAAAAAATCTCAAGTTACTTGGCTAGAATGTATAGAAAATGTTTATCTAGATAAAGGATTTTACTGACAACAAACAAAGTGCAGAAACAGGATTAGATTTTATTCATATTAATTTATTCAGTTCATTAGTTTTGTTTTATGAAACATTATCACTATTCCTGAAAATATTCTGGGAGATGATTTAAACTCCCAAATACTAAAGCTCTCCTTTTGCAAAATATTTACTCTCTAGGGAGTATTTCTATTTAAAACAAACAGAAAGCGCATAACCCCCAGCCTCCCCCCCAGAAAAACAAAACCAACCACAACCAGAAAAAACCCAAGTACACAGACCTACATTATCTTTCAATGCTATTTCAGCAGCTATTTAGCAGATGTTCTGTTAGTACTAATAGCCACTTTTACTCAGCTGTTAAACTGACTTCAATCCATACTGGCCATTCTTGTCTTTGACAAGCAGCATATGTTTATTGAGCTTTGGCATGGTATGTCTAAATGGCTAATTTTTAAGTGGTTCCTTTCTATTCCCTCATCTCTTTTAAAATCAAATGTTAATGTAGTGGATTTCTGGGTTTTGCTACACTAGCAAGGATGCCAATTACACAGGTACTATATATGAACTACAGAGCAATTTATTGTTGAAAGTAACACTTAAAATGGGCCCTGCATACTGCCTAGTACAGAATCAAGGCTTGCGCTGCTTCTCTTGCTACCTTCAGAATTATGTTTTCTCCTTGAAGAAGTAATTTTTGGCTAGTAGAACTGTAAATCATTTTCAACCTAAACAAAAACACGTGAATGTCAAGCAATAAGCATTTAATATAAAAGTCAGGAGGAACCATCACCTGTGTAGTTTCATTTCATTTTCTTGATAAAGCTCAGTCATAACTTTAAGTTTCTGCTGAAGCTTTTGAACTTCACTTTCCAATCGTTCATTTTCAGATTGTAAGGAAACCTGTTCACTTTGGAGGTTTTCTATACGCTCTGTCAAATACAGAGATAATTATATAAGCAATTAGATACAGGTCACAAAATTAAAGTATTTGTAACATGTCTAGTCTGTAAAAAGCCTGTAAAAACTTTTGATACCACATTAACTTAATAAAGTATGCAATAACATGTATTAATACATTTCAGTAATGATACAAATTGAGAAACAGTATTGGCCTTTTGATGGGAAGCCAGCAATTATATTCTCTACCTGACACAAAGCGCAGCTCTGAGCAAACTAACCTTTGCAACCCCTCCCAACGGTTGAGCTTCTCTAGACAGTGCTGTTTTGTAACTCACAATGTAAATCTTCATTTACAGCTTTTATTATTGTCATTACCCCACTAAAAGAGTAAAATCTTTATCACCATATATTCTTGTAGATTATCCATACAAAGTCTTGCTAAGATACCTGAAGGGATAATTCCAACTTGAATCTCAATTATTTGTCTAACTACTTTATGATCCAGATTACAATCAGTCATGCTCTTTATTTACTATTCCTAAGCCTAAAAAGCCTTACTATTCCTAAGAGCCTCAAGTAAGTTTAAGTACTTTTGTGGGACAGAGTAAATATCCATTTGAAAAATGCATCAGCATAAGTCAGTGTAAATGACCATTAAGCACTGAAAAAATACAGTTTTACAGAGCTGTAATGTATGTGAATGATGTACCATCATTCAAATATCAAAGTGTGATGGCTATTCTGCTTGCTTTCATCAACAAAAGCAACAATTAGTTACAGAATTTTCAAATTGTAGCAGCAGTATTTTCATTTAATAAAGTTTAATTCAGCATGACCTATACAACAAAGGAAAACATACAAATACTTCTAGCTTCAATGCTCTAAAATGCAGCACTTCAGATTTTAATAAGTATTCAGCTTACACTACAACTAAACTATCAATTTTAGTAGGTAGTTTTAAAATGTTACACTAGAAGTCCGTTGTTTCACGTCCAATATTTATGTAAAGATATTTTATGTTTACTAATATCACTTAGCCCAGATACTTTAAGATTTTGTAACTTCCATACTGCAAAAGAGTACAATAAAATTTAGAAATGGTGCTTTACCAGTCAATTATAAATTACTCAACTTGGATTGCTTCACCACCAAAATCAAATATTTAAAATAGCTAAGCAATTCAAACAGGCATTTTAAACATCAAGTAGATCTATTAACTTAAACTTAATCCAGTTTTTAGTGGAAATAAGATGTCATTTAATTACCTGTTAGTTCTCCCTTAGCTTTACTTTCATCAGACAATTTTGAATACATTTGATCTCTCTCTGTTTCCATGGTCTTTAAACAAGCATTTAACTACGATCAAAATGAAAAAAATAGCTTAAATCTATTAGAAACTGTATGCAAAAATATTTAAACGACAAAATTGCACAACTTTGTGATACCACTCGATAACTATTTACAATTAACCTTAGCATTAAAAAAAACCCACCATATATTGTATTTAGATTCCCCCCCTCCCCATTCCATCTACTGATTTCTTAAAATACACATACCTTTGCAGCATAGATCAATTTCTTTATGGTTCGTTTTTGCTGATCATCTGATTGACAGAATAGAATGTATCACATATAAAGCACAGAAAGATTTGTGACAGAGCTTACTACTCTGCTACTGGCATCGGTTTATTTTTATTAAAAAATGCCACAATAGGCAAAGCATATTTTAAAACAGAAAATAGGTATTCTTCCCTCCCTGACAGACTCAGACTAAGAGTGAATGCACTCTAAGATTTACTGGGTTGCACTCTGTGCTATCTTAGGACTAGAGAAAGAGAAGCCATGCATGAATCAGAAGGAGAAAAGGCCCTTCTGCGCTGCTTTTTCAGGGGATCCACATCTTTATCCCCAGTGCTATACACTGCCTGCAACAACTAACAGCCGTGGAATGACAAGCAAGTAGAAAGTAAGCTCTAGGGACCCACAGTAATACTGCTTGGAGGAACTTTAGGAAGAAATTAAAGTAAGGTTCCCACCTATATACGTATGATAATCACTGCCTAATACTAACATAAGCTAAGTCACTCTGCAAGAGACCAGGCATTGAGTCTTTTCATTTCTCTGTAACAATTAATACACTTGTATCTATAGCCACCCATTACTCTATGGTAGCACAGGCTACCATTACTCCAGAAGTTTCTAAGCATCAAGTAACTTGTCTGACATGGATAACATTGGGTGTTATCCAGTTTGTTGGTTTGATATCCACTGAAACATTTTAAATGTCATACCTAAATGCTCTCCATTTTCTGTTTCACCCTTTAAATCAGTGTCCCAGTGGTTATCTTCAGCATCATCGTCATCTCTGACTGCTGAACTCCAGTCTTTCATCTTTAACAAGTACTGTGTCAGTGACTAAGAAAAAAACCCACACAAAACAAGAACAGTAAAATAAGTACAAATAATATAAACTTTTCCAGGTTTTCTAACTTTTGTTTAGTTCCCTTAGTAGATCAAGTGAGCTTTATGTGTAGGACTCTCCACGTCCAACATTATACTCCTTCCATTAAAGAATATATGGCATGTCATGGTATGCTCTAGGAAGACTGTTCAAGTACCCATATAAATAGGCTTTTCACAAGGCTTCTGAATACAAATAAGGCCCCAACCCCCACAATCCAAATCTCAGAAAAAATATACCTATTTATAAGAATCAAAAGTGTTTCTCCTTTTTAAGATCTGCTGGCTTCCAAGACTGTCATAATGCTCCACCTGTGCTGCTAAGCAACTTTATTTGCTTAGCGAAAAAGGAGACACTACAGGACAGCAAACAAAAAACTCAAAACAACTTAATGAGTATTAAGACAGGGATCATTTGTTCAATTCTCTTGAAACTTCATGGTTAGCATCAGTTTGAGTAATCCAATTCAAAGCTGACTTTCATAATTTACCTTGACTTGACTCTCTTTATCTTTCAATACTTCTTCTATATCTGCTTTAGAAGATTCAAACATCTTAGTTTGTTCATTTAGTTCACTAAATCGTTCACCCCATCCTTCGGCTTCTTGTAAAAGCTGAAAAGGGAAATACTAGGTTAGGGTGATCGTTTCTTAGAACCAAAAATCACAGATGAATATCAGTTGAGCACACTACATGTACTGTCTTTTCAAAAGCAGAATTTTAACCTCTCATCCACCAATATGAATTAAACAATTCTCAAGATTTGAAAATAAATTCTATGTTATTGCTCCATTGCTTTTACTACAGAAGTTTGGCTACTGGCACACAACTGCATCTTTCAATCAGTAAAAGTCACGTGTGAATTCATAGCACAGTGCAAACTGGGTATTACCAACAAAAGAAAATACTGTTTTTGTCAGTACAGAAGACATACACAGGCAACTGTGTTTATCATTAAACATCGCTCCTAAAAGGGAAACTAAACTTTGAGTAGCTTCTGCATAGAGCCGAACAGAAAATAAATTGACCTTACTTAAATCCTTGTAAGAATAACAGCGAAGGAAAAAAAAGCAATAATGTGCAGTGAAATAAAGCAGCAAATATTTCTCATGTTCCTAGAGAAAAACGTAAAAACCACCCAACCCACAGATAAACATACAAACAAAAAATAGGAATGTGGAGTTCGTTAGCAGTTCCCTTGTTCAAACTAAAAGGCCCAGTCCTCTCCCTGACACGTCATAAATCTGAGAGCACATCTGTTACAGTGCTTAAACTGTGATGCGCCAGATGATGACCCATCAGTGCAAACAGAGGAAAAAAGTACTCTAATTTCTGTGAACAAATAACATTTTTGTTACCTTTTGAGCATAAGTGAAATTCCATCTTTAAAAAAAAAAGAAAAGAAAAAGAAAGGGATAGAGATCTTCCAGTACAGTGAACCAGTTCACACACTTAAACAACCTTAGAAAAGAAAACACAAATAAACAAAGCAAATACTTTCTCTTCTTTTCTTACTGGGCTCTATAAACTACTTTCCAGGTTCTTCATTCACTAAAAAGCACAGCAAAACGCAACACAGACCTTCTGAAATTACTAAAAATGGCAACACAGCTATGATATGCCAAACTTCAGTTACTTATCCTAAATAAGGTGGTTAACAAATGACCATACCCAGGTTATTTTATCTGGAAGGAATTAAAAATATATACTTAGTTAGGAACCTGACAAATCGATTACACCCCAACGACTGTTTTTCTGAATTTCTCTTAGGTCTGCCTGACATAAAACTATTGTCTATAAAACAGTAAATTTCAGCACTCAGTATTACCGTGCTTTAAGTCCTACTTTTAAGTGGAAGAAAGAAAAAGAACAAGAACAATCTTTTCCTCAAGGAGAAATAAATAGAAAATTTGAAACCAAGAAGCTACTAATAGAAAAAAAAACCCTCTATTAAAACTTTTAATTGCATACAGCTTTACAAAATTTCATAGAGATATGTTGTCACATTGAAAATAAAACACTCAGTTCAGACACTTCCTTCCCACAGAAAGTTACGTACAGATTTGATGAAAAAGAACTCCTGAAAGAAGATAATTCTCACACAACTTTGCCTTGCAGTGATCAAACCAACATCTGCTATTGATCAAATCAACATCTGCTATTCGTCCACTCACAGCATCTAACACAACTCTCCTCACCCCTTCCCCCCGTTTTATTTTTTTATTGGTGTAGTCAAACATCTAACCTTGCTGAGAGTAAGAACAACATTAAGTTCTACTGACAACAGAGCTGTGCATATCTGGAACGTTTCTCTACCAGAAAATTCCAGTAACTTCCCTAAAAACCAGCAAGTTTGATATCAAAGGTGCTTTAATAAAATCAGCAGGCCTGTACGTCTAGCTCTTCAAGATACCTGCCAGGACACATTTCACACAACAAGATGAGTCAGACAGGAAAACAAGTACATATCCATACAAAAATGAAATAGTTTATGTAGCATTTAATGTTCACAAATATTATCTTTTTTGTTAGAAATCGTAAGTTCATTATAAAATTTGGCATTACACTGAATGTCTACTGCATATGCTGATGAGATCTGGCTGTAGAAAGGAAGAAAATAAACAGCTAAAACTTGAGAAGTAACAGTCCTTTCTGTATCACCACATTACCCATCTGACTTCACAGCAACACTGCATTAAGTTCCTTTCCTGCCTTTTGCACAGTCTGACATTTCTTCATTTGTTTGGCTTTATCAAATTAAAGCATTTGCTCTTTGCTGCTAAAAAGAATCCAAGCTGCAGGCTTGCTGACATCTTTCCTCAGCAAAAACCCTATTAGTGTCACATTACTACATGCCATTTTCCTCAATAATCTGTACATGTGTTTCTTCTATTTTTTGATTGTTTTTTAATCAACACGGAACTACTTTGGACAAAATTTTTCCATCATCATTTTAAAGGTATGCTTGCTCTTCTTAATTCCATTTACAAAAACATTCATGGGCTACTCACAGACCCGTGCATGAGGAGCTCCTTGGAGAAGTCACATTTACAAAGCACTGTACAAAGATAACATTTCTAAGGAATTAAACTAGGAAGAACTTACCTGCTTCTCACTCTCCTGAAGCTGGTGGTTTTCATCTATGGCATCTTGAAGAGATGTCTTGAGTCTCTCTGTATTAATCTGATATACTTTTAGGGTGGACTTGGCCTACATTTAAAAAAAAAAAAGTGTGCTGTTTCAAGTGTATGTGAAGACATAACAAGCAGAGTCACCACGGACTGGTTCTTAATTTGTCTAAGTACATTATATTTGTATTCTCATCCTTTTATCACAATTTCTACAGCTTTTGCAGACTGAAGTCTTGCAACAACGTGTACCATTGTAGAGTAAGAAAGCAGAGAAAAGACAATGGAATTGCATTTCCCAGTAAGTGACAATCACTATAAGAAATCAACATTTAGTAAATCACGGCACATAGAAATATTAGAGCCTTTGCAATTCTTCTCATTTACATACCATATTATTTCTGCCTCCTACTAGTCAAAATTGTAAACAAATAACTACATTGAGAATGAAGGAATGATGAAGCTTTGAAAACAGAAATTATAAGATAAGACATACCTCAGCAACTTGTGATTGGATAGATTTTGCCTCTTTCTCCAGAGATTCCAGTCTTTCCTGAATTTCAGCCACCTGAAAATAATTATTTTTTTACACAGCTTCTTCAATAGATTCGACTGGAAAAGTCTAAGCAATTGCTGAAGTTATTTTAATTTTCAAACTGTGAAGGTTGCTAACTCTAAACCAGAGAAAGCTGTTTTTCTGAGAACATTAAAATGAGTAGCAACACAGAAAAGATCATTTCTATTCTTACCAATTTATCATTTTCTGATTGCTTGGATTTTTCTTCTTCCAGTTCCTTTTCCAGATTCTCTATTTCTTGGTTGAGTTCCAAGTTCGATTTGTTCAGTTGTTCATGTGTTTCCTAAATCAAGTTGTTTTGACAATTAACACACTTGATATTAACTACATAAAAAGAATACGTTTTAAATTTCATTTTAATGCAAAAATGACAAAGTACACTTAACATCACCAAATCAAGTAGAAATCTCAATGAACCCTAGACTCATGCATGCTAACAAAACCTTTAACAACTAGCTCTATCGGGTCTGAAGTACAGAACAAAATAAATCTGTTTGCTTTTTTGTTACTTGAGTTTTATAAATATTCCGTTATTTCATTCAATCTCTTTTGAAATCTTTTACAAATATATACTAAGTACAAGGGATATAAATGCAGCAATTGCATCTGATTTTGTTACTGTGTCAATGCAAGGCTATTCTGAACTTATGCATGCCTTTTCTTTAAAAGTCCTGGTAATTTTAAAACGTTCCAATAGGCTATAAAATGCATCTGAAGTAAATAGAACATGAGAACATACTTCCTGCAGTGCCCTATCTCTCCTGTTTAACCAATTAATTATTGTCTAGCATGCCATTGGCTCTAGTATCAAATGATGATTTCATCTTTCTTCCTTTTTCTTTTTTTTTTTTTACCTCAAAAAGAGATGCATCTGATTCTTTCATAATGTTGTCATCCTTTAGAGACAATTCTAAATCTTCCAACTGAAAAAAAAAAATCAGAACTTATATAAAAAATTGCCTATAGAACAAATAAATAGATATATTTATATATCTATTTATATATATATTATAATATATATATATATTATTATATATACAATAAATAAAATTCTAGTCAAACACAGATTTTGATTGCAGTGTGAGATACCAATAAGGCACTGAATTGGAAGGTTGTTAGGTTACCTCTTTTTTGCTAAGGCTGAGTTTCTCAAGAATTTTGCATTTCTCTTCAACTAGTTCAGCAATTTTATTGGCAAGCTGTTTTTCCCTTCCTAAAATAAACAGACAGTTAGATGTTGCAACATTCACACAATAAAAAGTAGCAAAAAGAAGGTTTGTGAAAGTTATGCATCAAACTACGAAAAATAAGCTTACCTACATAAAGTCGACTTCTAACCTGAAAGAAAAAGAAAAAAATAACAACCTTGAAAACGTCTTACATAGTATCTGAAGATTACTCTTACATAGTATCTGAAAACTATTGTCTGTGGTAACAATCAGGTCACCCACTGAGCTGAAGAAAGGAACACAAATAAAGGCTGCAGCCCAGTAACACACACTGCCAATGCAAAGTGGTAACGGCCAGAAGAAGAGAGGAAGGACAAAGGATAGTTACTCTACATGCCAGCTCAGACTTCCTGCGAAAAAGCAAGAAACCGCATGCTGTAATACATAACAGTCAGAGCTGCAGTAAGGGCACTACTTGATGGGCATCCTGCCCACTTCCCCCTGTGGGAAGGACCAAATCAGAGGCTGCCACGTGAGGACTAATGCCATAGAACCAAAATTGAACAAACAGCAGGATAAAATGCTACTAACAGCCTGGACAAGAGATGAAGAGGTTGAATGAGCCAAAATGTTGCAAGATGACATTTCTCTCACAGATGTGCCTGGAACATGTCTCTAACATCTAAGGAGAATGAATTTCTCTTTGAATTTCCCTGTAACCTTCTCATCCCAAGTCAAGGAGTCTAAGCAAGAAAAATGGAACAAACTCATAAGCACATCTGTCCTTTCAATCCCTAAAAGGGTTGATACTGGATGGCATGTAAGAAGAAAACAATACTAGAATTGTTATTTGATTCAAGTTTAAGTTGAAATTTACATTTTATATCCATTGACTGGAATGGAATACAGTAAAAAAAATTGCAAATAGAAACAAAGCAAAAAACCACTAAAGGAATGATAAAAAAATTAGAGATACATTAGCTTATACACATAAGGATTCCTCTTCCAGACAACCTCAATTGCTGCTGCAGAATAGGTGGTATTTTTCCAGGCGTAATGAGATAACAGAACCTTTAATACAAACGCAAGTGCTCTTATTTGAAAAATAAAGATGCCACGCAGCCTATCTCCAAAGACAAGTGTCATCACACCTAGCACCAAAAATCACACTCTGATTACCTGAGTACAAACAAAACTTGAAGAATACTGGATTACAGATAACAAATTCATTTCTTTAGTAGGAAGAGGTTGGTAGGCAGATTTGCATGGGTGAGGATCTGAGTAATAACAACAGAAGGCAACCCAAACCTCAAAAATATCATATGATGTTTGTGTTAAGAGGTTTCAGTACTACATTTCTTCAGCTCACCACTCACAAACAGCTCAAGATAAAATCAGTTCAGTACTCTGACACGTAGCATCAAGGTCAATGGTCAAAGGTTTTTAAAATGCGTCCCTTGATGGGGATTCATCCAGATTGTTTTCACCTAGTTGCTTTAGAAAAACACCTCCTGTCTTGACAATGTGGGCTACATCCCAGCTATTCTCCTTTTTTTTTTTAAAAGAGAGTCTAAATACAGAGTTTTAAACTACTGTGATTGAAGTATTATGTACCTTGCAGAGTAACAATTTGAATTGTTAGAAACTGCCAATGTAGTCTGTATATCTGCATGCCAGTTGAACACTTACTGACTGATAACTTCTATATAGGAACAGGAAAATTGTAAAGGCTCCAGCGATGCTGACAGCGATCACTAGTTCCCAAGGGAAACCATAGAGATCAGGTCCCGGTCTCATGTCTTCAGGCAGCGATGCCACAGCCTGAAAAATAAAATTGAAAGATTGAATTGAAGAGGTAAATATTTTCAACAGAAACAGACACAAGAAGTAATCTAAGTCAATATGTACAGCACAGGGCTGTACATCTAGCTTTTCTGAGACTCCAAGATGGTGGTTAACAGGAGCCTGAGTTTTGTATTACACGTTTACTAAACGGAAAAAAAAAAAAAAAAAAAAAGGATCCAGCAAGATCTGATAAGGACCAGACAAAGCTCTGAGAACTGCTCCTGCTGTGCGTGACAGTCACAACTCAATGCGTACAGTAAACGCAACGTGTCTTGAATAACCTGTTGCCATACAGCAAACCTCAATCTCTAATTCTTTAATAAAGCCTTAAAACCATCACTACCTCAGCAGGGCACAAGCTGGGGCGGGCTCTCTCTCCGGCACCTCTCCCACCCTGAAGGGGCGGGCAGCGTGTACCGATCCCTCCGGGCGGCTCAGCGAGCGGCCGGGCCTCGCCGCTCCTCGGGAGCACAGTTCGGCCCTACGCCGCGGGCTCCCCTGCGGAGCCCCGAGCCGCCGCTACGGTGCGGGCCGGCTTTCCCCAGAGCCCGGTTCCCACCACAAACCCCAAAGGGCTTCGGAGGGGCTCCGCACTCACCCTGCGGGTCGCCTCGGCGGCCCACCGGCGGCAGCGCTGAGCCGCGTCCCGCAGCCCCAGCCAGAGGCCGGCGTCGGCGGCGCCCGTCGCATCCTCTCGGCCGCCGGCAGCCATCTTGCCGCGGCGCCGGCACGGCCACGCGCGGCCCCCTTCCGGCCCCTCGCCGGGCAACCGGCCGTACCACTGCCGCCGGCGGTAAGGGGGAGCGCGGCGGGCCGAACCACTGAGACGCGTAGGGGGACGCCGCCGCCGGGAAGAGGGAGATCCCGCTGCGGCGGAGGGGAGAGAGCGGGACGGCGGCAGCGGGCTCCGGGCCTCGGCGCGCCGCCCAGCCGGCAGCGGGGCACGACGGCTGGCGAGCCCGGCAGGCCGCCCTCGTGAACAGCCGGCGCCCGGAGGAGCGGCTCTTCCGACACCGACGTGCGCTCGCCGGCTACAAAACTACTTCGCGGACACTTACCTCCGCCGTTTCTATTCGCCCCGCGTCACGGCGGAGCCGTACGCAGACAGAAGCGCCAACGGCCGGGCCGGCTCCTGAGACAGACCTTGCCCCGCGCAGAGGCGGGCCTGCCGTCACACTTGTGACTCGTGCCCAGGGACGACAGGTGGCGGCTCTCCCCGCCGTGAGGCGCGGCCCGGCCAGAGGGAGGCGTGCGGCGCCGCGGGGGGGCTGGGCCTCGGGAACACCTGCCTGTCTCGTAAAAACCGCCCGTAATGCGGCTGCCGTGAATCTTTGGGCAGAAGCTGCTGTCGCTGCGAACGATTCTGGAGAAAAGACCTTTACGATCAGCTAGACCAGCCACCCTCCATCGCCACTACTAATCGCGTCCCGCGGTGCCGCATCTACACTCGAACACCTCCAGGGATGGTGATTCCACCACCTCCCTGGGCAGCCCGTTCCAGTGCATGCCTGAACATTCTTTCGGGTAAGTTTTTCCTAACACCTAACCTCAGCCTTCCCTAGCACAGCTTGAGGCCATTCGCTCTCATCCTGTCACTGCTCCTCGATAGAAGAGGCCGACCCCTGCCTCTTCACAGCTTCCTTTCAGGGAGTTGTAGAGAGCTGTAAGGCTTCCAGAGCCTCCTCCAGACCAAACAGGCCTAGTTCCCGCAAGTGCTCCTTATAAGGCTTGTGCTCCAGACCCCTCACCAGCCTCGTTGGCCTTCTCTAGACACACTTCAGAATCTCAGTGACTTTCTTGTAGCAAGAGGCCCAAAACTGAACACAGTGCTCAAAGTGCACGACTCAGAACAGAGTACAGGAGGACGATCACCTCCCTGGTCCTGCTGACCACACTATTTCTGATACAAGCCAGGATGCCATTGGCCACCTTGGCTATCTGGGCACACTGCAGGCTCATGTTCATGGCAGTCAACTAACGCCCCCAGATCCTTTTCCTCAGCACAGCTTTCCAGCCACTCTACCCCAAGCCTGTAGCACTGCCTGGAGTTGTTGTGACCAAAGTGCAGGACCTGACACTTGGTCCTGTCAAAGCTTGCAATAGTTGGCCTCAGCACATTGATTCAGTCTGTCCAGTTCCTGCTATAGGTAACTGGACTTCCTTCCTACTCTCAGTCATATCGACACTTCCTCCCAGCTTGGTGTAATCTGCAAATTTACTAAAGCTGCACTCAATCCCCTCATCCAAACCATCAATAAAGATATCAAACAGAGTCTGCTCCAGTACTGATCCCTGGTGAACACCACTGATGACCAATCGCTAGCATCTTAGCAACAGATACTCATGGAAGCGAGGAGCAACTCTTACCTCTTTGACAGGACTTGTAATTGCTGAAAAAACAGTCTTTACCAGTGCCCCCATCTCAAAAGCACTCAGGCACAGAAGTATCTGATTTATCCAGCCTACGTCTGCTTTGTTTGTAAGGAAGAAAAAAAAAAAAAAAAAAAAAAAAAAGAAAGAAAAGAAAAATTATGTTACTATGGTATATTTAATATAATTCCAACTTTTTTTTTTTTTTTTTGGCCATTTCAAATTAGGAAATTTTGCACATACCATTATCTGGAATGTAGTTCTGAATTTGGAAAATGTTATCTGAGAAAGGCTTTTCACCATCATGTTGAAAATCAGCTGCTAAGCTTGGCATTTTTTCTTCAGAATTTACTGAAGGGATCACTGTTTCTTCTGAATGTTGCTCCCTGTCAATAGGTGCATCCATTTCATATTTATCCTCTGGCTTTTTTTCCAGCAGCCTTCTTTTACCACCCACTCCTGCAGATAATTGTGAAAGGAAATGGTGTTTATTATCAAAGGATTGAACAACTGTTCTCACACAATTTTTATTTTATTACAAGATATGAATATCTAACTGAGGTTTTCATTTTATTTTCTTTCTTCTCCTCAACAATTAAAGATGCCGTGTAAGATTAAAGATCAGCAGATCTTTTAGGAAACTACAAAATAACAAACATCACAGCAAAATACAAAAAACACAGACACATTCATGCAGAAGGATATTGGAAGGAATCAGCTGCCTTATTTCCTCTGACTTGAGGTAAATTTTTTGGAGTGAATAAAAAGCATTTCAAAATACACTTTAAAAAAAAACAACAAACCAAAACAAAACAAAATTCCACACTTTGCCTAACCATGTAGAAAAACATAGAATCTACAACAAAATTATTTTTTAATTCTAATCTCCAGGGACACGAGTGGCCAAAGATCTCCATCACAAGTAACCCAATAGCTTCCACAAGTAGGCTGTGATTTCACAGTGAAGCCTTTCACATCGGTGCAGCTGTACAAGTTTGTTTCCCTCACAGAGCTGCTCTCAGCTTAACATTTGTAAATAAAATTGTTGCTACATAATGAAATGGGTTCGGTGAATCTGCATTTATCACACAGCATTTCCAGAGTGAGACTGGTGTCACTCTCACATGGGATAATCTTGACACCTAGGTGGTCCCCACTAGTGTGTAATTTATTTTTTGAATTTACAGGTTTGTGAATATAAGCATTGAGGTTATTCTGTTCATTTTGTACTATTTCAACTGCTTCTGTTTTTTATTTTCCCTGCAGTAGTTTCCAGTTGATTTAAAGTGCACATTTCTTCATTCACATATACTGTTCTCCTTTTCTTCACTTCGTTCCTCTTTTGAAAGTGAATGGTGTTCACTTGAGAAAAATCTCATGCCTGTGAACACTCTGTATTTTCAAAACTTAATCTTGAAGGTAAATACAGAGAATCTTTGGAGATAAGGTCATCATAATAACCTCTTATGTTGGTGCTTTCCTAGATTTAACTACTTTTAGAAACACGTTCTTCAATACTGGAACAACTAAACACATCCCCCTGTAAACTCCACACTTTCTCTCCCTCAGCTACTGGAAACTGAAACATTGTAAGATCTGTAGAAATCCTAAAGGGAAGAACTGGTTCTGTTCTTCTGATATGTCAGGCATCTCTTCTATATTGTGTCCGAGAGTCTCTCACAGTACTGAGATGGGAGAAGAATTTGACCTGATTCAATTGGTTTATCACATCTGTCTACATAATTAATAAAACTCTTTCAGATGTTTTCATACCAACCTGGCTGGCCGTAGTTTCTTTCCAACTCTGGATCTCTATCTTCAGTGTTTTTTAGCAGTTGACTTACTGATACCACATCTTGTTCTGAACTGCAGGGATCAACTGGATCTTCTCCATCACATATTAATTTATCAAGAGATAATCCTGTGCTGCTTGAGGTATTTTTGGTATCATTAGGATTTGCTGTTATCTCCCTGGCATTTGGCATGCTGCTGTTTGAATCTGTTACTTCTGGTGCATAACTCTCATTTGCTTCATCTAACACTCCTTTGACTGTCTCATTTGATTCTTTGTCTGTGTGTGATTCTTGCTGGTTTAAAGTCTGTATTTCTTCATTCTTACTTGCTTCATCTTCTCTTTCTTTGCTTTCATGGTCTTCCATAGCATCTGTATTTTTCTCAGCCTGCCCAAAATTTAGAACATTGCTTAAACCCAAACTAAACCAATTTGATGTGGATTCTCGACTGTCACTATTTTGTTCTTTTTCTGTCGATAACTCTGTGGCTGCTGTGTCATGTTCATTGTAGGAGTGAGTATCCACCCTAGAAACATCATGGACTTGTACATCATTTTCTGGTACCAAACCAACATTCACGTTCTCTTTACCAAAATATAGAAAATCCTTCAGTCCACCCTGAAGCCAACCAGATGCACTGGGCTCTTGTTCCTCCTTGTCATGTGGCTCCTCTAAGTCATTGTCAGTAGTTACTGCTATTTTTCTGCCTTGGTAACTGTTTTCTTCTGACGGTTCAGAAATGGCTTTTAAGGTCTCTTCATCATTTTCACTTCTCGTGGTGAACCACCCTGCAATATCAGAAACCACCCAACTAGACTGAGTTGGAATGGGTTCCAATGGGAGACTGTTTGGGAGTTCTGACTGTTCGGCATCTTCATTTCTGTTCTCATTTTCACTAACCAATTCCTTGTTTGCAGACTCCTGACTCTGAGATTCTTTGGAACCGTTTTCAAAAACTGATTCAATTGTTTCTTCATTTTGGAAAGAGTCTTCTGTCTGATTTAAGAGTTCATTTTCTTGCAGCTCTGATTCTGCGTCAGGTGGTGAATATTCACTTTCTTTGTTCTGATGATGTAATGCGCTATCTTCGCTTTCAAAAACATACTCGTCTCCATCAAGACAAAGGAAATCAGTTTCCTAAAAGAAAAATATAAACTTCTAAACTATTTTCATATATAATTTTCTACAGCATTGTGTAACACAGCAATATACCTTTATTCTCTTCCTCTGTGTGTCTGTAACTTTATACAAAGAACTGTAAGTAACTGAATTTTTCCTAGCAGTTCTATATTACTTACCAGATAAAAAATTATCTTAAAATACAATAAATACACAAATGGAGCAATAATAAAAGAACTTTGTCTTGAATTATCTGAAATAAAATCTGCATTGAAACGTGAATTTCTAACTTGTTTTTAGATTTTTCATGTGGTGTAAACTGGAGAATCTGGGGATTTTGGTTTACCTTAGTGAGCACTTCAATTTCTTCTGCAATTAAAACTTCCTCAACCTTCACAGCATCTTTTGGGAAATATCCAAAGTCTTTTCCTTTCTGTAAGACATATTAAGCATTTAACACATTTAAGCATTTAAACTTCAATGATTATTATATTGGGTGCCTGCATATGTGCTAGAAAAGAAAAAGAAAGCTTTATTTTTTGTTTCTCCTTCACAAAATTGTTCCGTTTGCCAATTCAGGAAGCAAGAAGTATATTTTATGGCATGATAGCCATAGGACAATGGGAACAGTTTTAAATGAAAAGAAGGGAAATTTAGATTAAATGTTAGGGGGAAATTCTTTACTCAGGTGGTGGTAAGGCACTGGCACAGCTGCCCAGAGAAGCTGTGGGTGCCCCATCCCTGGAGACACTGAAAGCCAGGTTGAATGGGGCCCTGGGCAGCTCTGCACATGGCAGGGGCTGGGTGGGCTTTAAGCTCCCTTCCAGCTCAGTTTTACTAGCATTTGGAATTGGATCTGCCCATCCACTGCTTTTAGCTGTAATGTAAATAATGGTTGCTCTAACTACACTGTCAGTTGTTCCAAATCATTTAATATATGTGATAACTTCTCTGGGAACTTTCTGTGAGCACTGAGCTGTAACGTCAGGTCCCAACACTGGATTGTCCACTAAGTAACCATAAAAACTCATTACCAGCAGACCTGACCCAACAGACCTGAATGTTCTTAAGGGAACTGGATGCAATCATTGCAACCAAATGGTTAGAGGAGAAGTCAGAAAAGTTGGATTCTGATCTGGGCTTTCATTCTCAATAAGGAATTGATAGATTTGATTTTTCCTCTTACAGAAAGATAAAAACAATGAACCATCTCACAAATACGATGTTGACCCATGGCTAGTTAACATTACAAACGAGATGGAAAATCCCTAGAAGGAAGCAGGCTGCTGCTGCTGTTATTATAGTATCTAAATTATTTATGTGGGAAGTCTATCAAATTTAAATACTTACACTTCCTATCCACAAATTTTCATTTTTCCTGGAAAGTTTGGAATACACAGTTATCTCCTCCCCTGCTTTGAAGCTCAGATACCGGCAGTCAGGTCCCAAATAATCTGCGGTGGCTTGAACTCTGCTCATTGCCGCTGGAATGATGTGTAGGAAGAAAGGAGCACATAAGTATGGTAACCACTTCATCTGAAGTCAGACAGGTTATTGAAAAACCCTGACATGTAGTAATATATTAAAATGTTATGATACGATGATACCACTCCATCACCAAGTGGAAAGTTACTGAAAATACAGAATGGAAAAAAGAACCCTTTCCTGTTTTTTTTTCTGCTGCTTCGTGCAGACACTAAGGTGAAAAGCTCCTGTCCAATATCAGCATTGTTTTTAGCACTTACCATCCAAGCTTTCAAGGCTGAAAAGCAAGTCGAGAATTAGCAAATTCAACTATTGTTTGCTCTAGTCAGTCTGGAGCCCATTCCCTACACAGACTGATATCTCTGAGCACCCAGAAGCTGGGGAAGTCAGAATGGCTCCCCAAGAAAATCAGGCTGTCAGCAGAGGAGGTCTAAGCATTTAGTATGAAAATGCCTGCACATTACCCATTGCTGTCCACTGGTGATTCAGTGGCTTGCTGACTGCCTCCTGCAAAGCTATTTAATCCTCAGGAGCTCCATTACCAGTTACTGCTCTTACTTCATCTTAAAGACATAAGGATAAAGGATCTGTGTGCCATATAGAAAGGATTATAAAACAAGCAAACAAACAAGAAACTCCAAACAGTTTGCCTAGAATAGAAAAATACAGTTTTACAGAACAGGCAATGAAACAAAGATATACGTTCTTTCTTGCTATACAGCCTACCTTTTTCTTTTTTGAATATATATTGCCTGTATGTGTGTATGTATATATGCCCAGAACCAGCGAAAAATATTTTCAAGTTGCTTTATATTGACTGCCTTGTGGAAACCTGAGAAAAATGAACTATTCAGGAACTTTGTTTTGTTTTGACTGAACTTCGATCTTTCTGTTCTTACACAACACAGTCCAGAAAGTTTTTCAGGAATATTCCTGGTTTTTTTTGTTTGAAAATTTTAAGCCAATTATTCATAAACTTAGCATATTGACAACAGAGATTTTCTATGGCTACTCATTTTCATTTGGTGCTTTATTTAATTTCAACATAATGGTTTGCAATAACTAAATATACACTGACAGCTTTAGGAAAAAAAAAAAAAAGGAGTTACTTACTCTCACATTCCCAATCACCACATTTCTTCCATTCTGAAAGTACCTTTGTACTCCGTAGGCTTGTTAAAAATGAAAGTACTAGCAGGAAAATTCTGGGATCCACTATCCTTGACATTTTTGAGTAAGTCTAGAAACTGTGGATGCACTAATGTGCAGAGCACAAGAATATTTTACATTATTTTTCTTATCCAAATGGAAAGTTGTAAATAAATCCCATTTCCCTTCTCTCACCTGCTTAAGCAGAAGTACACTATACTCAGTCTGCTAACAAACTGCAAAGTCAGGTGTCCTGATTACATGCATGCGTTTAATAATTAACCAAATCCTCATAGCTAGACTGATGTTTTGAATACAAAGAAACTGTGGTTCTGCTCACATCACAATTTATCTATCTATCACATAGGTATTTCTTTGTTTTCTGGATTATGGATGAATTTGTAAGTTATCACAACCATAAGATTTTAAGCTGGATTATAAATTACACGTATCATTACCACACCATTTGTCAGAGAGAAATGCTTCAAATCTAAGCAGGTGGTGCATCTTGCTTTTTAAGAAATGCCTTCTGTTTCTTAGCAACTTACCCCCCAGTGGAGTTACAAATGTTTTCTCAAATACATATTATACTTTAAAGTAGTTACGCAGGAAATGGTGCACAGGTTATATAGGTCGGGCTGTAAATATGATCCTACAGAGTGGTTTGCTTTAGAAGTAGATTTTACTTCAAATGCTTCAGAGCGTTACCCTGAACTTCTGAATAAGCCTGCCCTTCTTTCAGTCGTGAGCATGAGTTGCACGTAACTTGTTTTGCTTTTTGTTTTTGGGAGCCTGAGCTGTGTCTTACTTGCAGCATAGTTCCCCTCTCTCCTGCTCCCCAACGCAGATCTGCCAGATACCTGTGCCGAGCCTGACCGATGAGCCAGCACGTGTCTACAGGAGGCTGGGAAGTAGAGCACAAAGTGCACTGCAACCAGGGCCGTGTTAACTAGCAATGTCCCACAAAGAAAGAAGTCATGGTAGCTGACGTCCTCCAGTTGCAATCCAACACTTTGCCCCCCACTCTTGCTATATGACCTGATAGTCAGACAGCCTCTGCTATGATCTGACACACCAGCTGCCTCTGCTATGAGTTCTCTGGCAGATTACCTGCCCCATGTACCCACTGGGATGAAATCACACCTGATTCATCCCCAGTGCTCTCCTCTCAGTAGCACCAATTGATGCTGCCCCATCCCCAGCACCAATGTTCTCTCTCATCCATTCCCCTGGATCTTACAATGAGCCGATGACTGGGGACCTTTCCTGGGGCCCTTGTGGGTTTAACCATAGGGGGAGAAGGTGGAGAAAATAGAATACCAGGCAACTGAAACATGACAAGTTCATGGAAGCCTGGAGAGGAAAAAAGGGGACGAGCTTTTCATTCCCAAATTGCTACAGATTAGGATAGACTGATGAGAAAGAGTAGACAAAGGAATGTGTATTGGTGAGAGGGAAGGACTACAGAAAACATTGATATTAGGTAGAACCCCAATATAAAGCACTGTACAAAATCAGAAGGACAGAATTTTTATACTGGCAAGATTAAAAGCTGATCAGAAGAGTCAGAATGTTGCTTACCAGCCATGGAACATAAGACAAACACAAACTATGGGTTTAGAAAGACTAGCAGTCTCTTTTTGACCCTGAAAAGATGTAAGTGGTTCACCTAAAAATGAAAAAGCCAAATACTCTGGCACTCAAAATTACATAGGTCAGCAAGTTTGCACTGGAGAGGAAACTAAGACACCCACACATTATAACTACATTTTACACATTACACGTTTACATTCTACACATTATAACTGTATTTGTTAAAAGATACCAAAACAGCTCTGACTTTTCATGTGGATTCTCAGGTCTTTATATGGAGATACTGAAATTGTTGCAGCCCATCGTAGCTGTTCCATTTAATCTACATCTACAGTTTTCGAGTTACTGTGGGCAATGCTTATTGTGTAGCTTAGTCTCAACAATCACTCTTCTAGGTTTTAAGCTGTTAAAAGGCTGTTTAGCAGTGCTCTGATCTTTGTTATGTGTTACACATTTAACATAACTTCAATAACAAAATACGTATCAGATATTATTTTCTTCAGGATGTAAATCCCACACTTGCAGGTGCGGGATTTATGAACATGGCTTCTAATCACCTTTGAACTTAATTCAAAGATAAATGTTCATGGAGTTTATTATAGCTGGCTTCCAAAGGACAAAGTTGAAAACTTCACATCAGATTGAGCGACACTAAACTTTGTTTGTTTGGCAAGTAAAAGCTAGGCACTCTTCTGCAGAACTGAAGCAACAAATGTAAGTACTATCATTCATGCAAAGACAGACAACGCTAACAAAAAATTAAAATTAAATTCCATTTCCAACAGCTTTTGTAAGGATGAAGCTATTGTTAAAAATATTATTAAATCTCTGGGAATTATATTTTAGTAACTAATTACTGAACTACAAATACATAACATATATAAGTACATTAAAAACTTGATAACACTGTACAGTTTTGATTATATTTTTATGATAGCATCGAAAGGTTCTGTACAGAATGTAAGGTTTTACTGGGTAGAAGATTGCACAAATAAGTGGAAGAATATTAAAACATAGTTCTCTTGATTTAGGATGTTAGTGTAAAAGTGCAGATCAAGTTTTATACTGAATTATGTTTCATGCAAAAAATACATACTTTTGTTTCAAACAAGTATTTTTAAAAATCTAATAAATGAAAGGAAGAAAAGCAACACCAATTCACTCTCACTTCTTCCAGTTAAATAAATAAGAATACGCATCATTTGTTCTCTAACCAGAACAAAGCAAAATTCTTTGGATATGGTGTTCAGTTGCAAGGAAAGGGAATTACTGCCTTCCTACTACAAAAAGGTTTAGAAACACGACAACGGCGTATTTGGAGAAAATCCTGCAACTTGTAACCTAGTACTTTGAATCTTGGAGGTGTAATCTTATGGTTTCAATGTCTCACATTTTGCAACATATTAAAATATTGTCTCCACAATAAAAACAACCCTGACAAGGTTTGTGTAAAGCACAGGTTTTCTGTGTAACAGACTGGGGGAAAAAAAGTAAAATGAGCAACCTTATATCTTCTGAAACACAGATATCTGGATGTGAAATATGTATACCATTGCCACAGCACTCGATGGCATCATAAATGCCTGTGGTCCCAGAAACACTTTTTTTGAGCAGGGAAGCCCGTTTCAAAGATCTGGGACACACATGAAATGAACAAGTTCGTCTTGTTGTACCACAGTAATTGTTACAAAGTCAGCAGCTAAATCTGGATCTTAGAATCATACCCGGGGTTTAACCTCAAGAACTTTACTTTCCTTATGAACAAATGGTGATGGAAAAATCAATTTGCATATTTACTGGCCTTGGAAATTAATTTGAGTAGAGCTTTTTTTTTTAAGCTAATAGCTCTTCAGAAAAAAAATACTTTCAAGTTTCTTTTGAATACTTAAAATGAAATTGTTCCAAGAACAAAGAAATCCAGTCAAGTAAAGAAACACAAATTTGAAGAAGCTTACATTCTATGCAAGGTCACATTTCAGCTTAGTGTTCACAAACAATCCACCTGCTCTGACAATGACTTGGAGTAGAACATCGTGGAAAACAACGCATTCCTGGAGACTTCCAGCTTCTCTCTCCATCAAGACTGAAGAAAATGGAGGCACATAAATGGTATAGAGACAGTGCACATAGTACAAAAGCACTGTAAAAAACCACCTCTGTATATATATTCTAAATTCCTATTTAAATGCAGGGTGTGCCACTTCATGCAAGCACTACATGTGGTTTATTGACAACTCATATAAAGTATCTCAACTTTATTAGTTTTTGCTCCTCTTGATCACTCATTTTCCTACATTACGTGAGTGAAGTGAGATCAGAGTATTTTTCCATCTCTACTCATCACTACGGGGAAAGGAAACAAAACATTTTAATGACATTCTAGTCACATATTATCTGCACTTAATTCCCAGAACCCCAAAACTGTTTCACCAAATTCAGTCTTTAAATATTTATGGCATACTGATATATATATTCAGTTTCCACTATTTGAAATAGTAGTCTTGGAAGAGGAGAAGGAAATTTCACTCATGATCTCAGTCTTACCCGTAACTCTGAAATCATCTCACGCTAAGAGAATACAGAATTTTATCTACTATTGTAAAAACATTCCTGTGTGAGAGGGTAGAACTTTGAAATGTAACTAAATTACTGAAAATAAAACGTAAAAAAAAAACAAAACAAAACACCACCACCACCAAGAGTCTTTCTGCAACACTGTGCTAATAGCATACTGTTATGTTATACTACTACAGTAGTAGAATATTGGTTGGAATATCTAGCTCTTAGAAAACTTCATTCTCAGAAATGTATCAGATACCAACATTTTTATACATGTCTCACTGAGCTGCTTAGGCTTAGCAAAATCAATTCCAGTACCGTTAAGTAGTGGCAGTTGTTTCTTAAAAGGAGCATTGAACTATCAAGCACATTTCCTGCTTCATAAGAACAACAAAATACCTGTATTCTCACCTTCTCAAGAATATATTGCTTAAATATTAAATTTAAATATTAAATATTAAATAATTGCGACCTGCTGTAGGGAACCTGCTTTGGCAGGGGGGTTGGACTCGATGATCTCTGGAGGTCCCTTCCAACCCCTACAATTCTATGCTCCTGTGATTCTGTGAATAGTAACCTGAAACACAAAATCATAATGTACTCAACCCGTTCCCTACTTTACATACCAGGACTCCCTGCTTACTATACATGCTGTTAAATAGCTTTTAAGAAGCAGCCTTCTTCTACAGCTTTGTGTACCTACAGCATTAGCTATTAAAACCCTCTCAATGAACCTACAAAATGTATTACTCAACACTGGATCTCTCCAGCTTAAAAAGACAAACCTTCAAAATACTTCATGTTATACACCTCAACAAGAAAACCAAGAAAATTGAAACGGCTTTTGCTAACTCCTCATTTCAAATTGTCTTTAGAAACATGCAAGGCAATAACACGCATTCAGCTACTCATTATAAAAATGTGTTCCTTGTGGTAAAATACTGTTTAATACCTTAAGACATTTGAACATTTTGGCTCAAAAACAAACAAAAAAACAATCCAAACCCACACCCAAAAGACCACACTGATCACTTTCCCCTGAAGGTATGGCAGACTTCTGAGAGGTAAAAAGGAACCTTGTTTGTAGAGCAGCTGCGAAGATGGGATACTGAGGTAATGAATGGATGAAGAATCCGAATAACGTGCAGAACTCATTGAGAGAAGAAACCTGAGGAGCTTTCCCAGCATTTAAATCCATACTGGAAGAAATCCCAACTTCATCCCTTGCTAGACATGTTTCTGTAAGCAGTAAGGATCAGGGGTTCAGAACTCTCTCTCTACTTAGAGTACAGAAGTGTTTAAAAAGTAACACCCTCCCAACTACCACTATGCACATCATGTTCCAGGAAAGCGTATGTGTAGTATTTGATGAATTAAAATTAACTTATTGCTCGTTTCCATTTGGAAATCTCTCCAGGTCTCCCCAAGCTGTGGTTCTGCACAAGATGAATTCTCTTCCCACCCAAACAGTCCAAACTATAGCAGTGTTTCACATTCAGTTATCAGGCATGAATTAAAACCTGTAAGAATTATTTCGCACACAAAACTAAGGTACAGTCACCTGCAGTTATGATACATGTTTTATGCATATGTATAATCAATGAATATTAGGATGTTATAATAACAAAATAAACAAGAGAGTTAGGCAAAGCAGATAATGATAGTAAAAGAGAACGGATAGAAAGCGTACCCATATCCTGGGCTCACTTACAAACTCCAGCAGAGCCGATCTCCAGACGAGATCCTTCCCCACTGGCAGTCAGCTCTTAAATAGGTCTAAGAGGGGTGCAGTCAGGCTCCACCCCTTCCAGCAGCACAGGAGAATTGCCTTCAGCTGTGCTCCTGTGCCTGACTCATTGCTCACCTCAGGTGATCCATCAGAGGTTCAGGCCGTGACCCAGCAGATCCCATACAGCATACAAAGGCAGTACACTTGTCTTACAGAAACAGACATAGACATTGAGAGTAGTCTACAAAGCAACATTTATTTGCACATGTACAGAACACAGCAACAGATGTTATTGTTCTTCATACAAAATTATATAAAACAGAATTCCTCTCCATAATAACATACCACTTTGTGTTGTATTAAATACATTCAGGAAACAGTCTTGCACGCACACAATGTCAGTATTAGGTAGTCCCGAGTAACTCCAACACTGCAATGTAATTATTCCTAGTGGTATGAAGGGATCAAAGATAGGACTGCAACTAAAACATACTCTTGGTTGAGGAGCGAGCTGAAGTCTTTCTGCCACTGTCCATCAAAGCAAGGAGCATTACTAAACATATCAACTACCTCAAAACATAAAATGTACACTACCAAAATACCTGCAGAAAGCAGGTGAGAGCAGTATTCCAGACTGACTTGAGCTATCTTGGTCAGCTTTAAGTGTTCACATTTAATCACTGCTTGCCTACAGGTAGGAAAAAGTTTCATAGAACTGGAATATAGAATTGACTAAGAATTTGTGATTACAGAAGAAAACAAAAAAACATAGATTCAAAGCAATTACTTTCCCTTCCCATCTAGCACTGGAGGGATTGGAGAGCCTTAAGTTTCCCATTATTGCAAGAAATAGAGGGGAAAAGCAAAATTTTACGTTTCCTGCAATATTGCCTCCTTACATCTGATCTAAAAGGGGAATTTAAGTGTCAACAAGACATCTCAATTTATTTAAAACGCACATTTATTTCTACAAAAAAAGCTTATGGTACAGAAAAAGTGATCACACCAACTTATAGATTTGCCTATTAAAATATACAGAGGATCTTAATGAATACAGAATATTTAAAAAAAAAAAAAAAAGAGATGCAAAGGAGTGTTAATCTTTTATTTTTACATTTTCAGGAACTTCACATAATTTTGGTAGGTAACCTTTTACAAAATTATGTAAAAAGTACAAGAATGCCTGGTAAACAGTCTGCATTTTTCCAAAAGATTTTTTACAGCATGCAATTCTTAAGGCAGCCTTCTCCTCCTCCTTACACGGAATCCTTTCACTCAAATAATCTTCTGCTGCAAAGATTAGCCTAAGGAAGCTTGGTCTCTTCTGTTAACGCCTTTTGTCTTTCCTGTCTGATTTACGGTCTCTTTCACTCCGTGAGGTTCTCCTGCCTGACCGACTACTCTCTGATATTGATCTCTTTCGGTCAGATCTTGAACTCTTATCCTTTGAACTTTTTGCATCTCTACTCCCACCTTTCGAGGACTTGTGACTTCTATCTACTCCTGAAGCATCCCTTCGCTTCCTTTCTGCACTCCTCCTGCGTTTTCTGTTTCTGTTATGACCTCTTCCTCTGCTCCGACTTCTACTTTCACTACTGGTAGAGCTACTGCTGCTACTGTCCCTGCTGGTAGTTCCACTCGTGCTGCTGCTGCTGGAACTACTCCGACTGCTAGTGCTGCCAGTGCTGGAACTACTTCCACTACTAGTGCTGCTTGAAGTACTACTGCTACTACTGCTGCTGCTGCTGCGACTATGGCTCTTAGCAGCTTTGTTCCCTGCCCTACCCTTGCTTCTACTTCTAGTCTTATTTTTCATTTCTGCACTCAGTGTCTGATTCTGCTCTGCCTGTGCCTCAACCTTTACAGACACCACAGCATTTTCATCTTTGTCTGTCTGGGGCTCTGTATCCTGAACAGACTGAGATAACTGAGGTGACTGTGGTGGTGGCACAGACTGCGGCTGAGATAAGGCCTCAGCCATGGGTTCTGGCTGAGCTTCAGATGCCTGCTCCTGTTTTTCTTCAGCTTCGGCTTCAGTTTCTGTTTTGATAATTTTCTCCTTTTCAGGAGAAGGAATATCACACACTTTTTCTGGCTGAGCTTCACATTCCATTTCTGGTTCTACTTCTTTGCCGTTCTCATTATCTACAGGTTCTACACTATCTGCCTCATTCATTTCAGCCATATCCTGCTCATTATCCACTGGCTGAATATTTTCATTTTCCTCTTTTGCAACTGTGACCTCTTCATGCTGACCATCCTGTTGCTTGTCATTGTCCCTCAACTCAGCAGCCTCTTCTATTTTAATCTCTATTTCATGTTTCTGTTCTTCCTCTTCCTGTTCTTTCTCTGCATCACTATGCCCTGAACCTATTTTTCCCTTTTCCTCCCCTACCTCCTCCATTTCTACATCATTGTGCTGATTACCTGTCTCCAACTCTTCCACCTGCTGAACCACCTTACCCTCTTCCTGCTCCTTGTTCTGTTCTTCCTTCTTTTCTTCATTCTGCACCTCCTGCTGCTCTCTTTCCTTCATAGATTGTCTTCTGGGCCTGGCCTCCATTTTGTTAATCTGCTCTGCAAATTCATTGCGCCTGCTTTCAAAGATTGCTAGGGAATAAAATGCACCAACAACAGTTTCAGACAGGTAACTACAGAAACTGAAGATTATTTTCTCCTTAATTATAAGCTAGTAAGTGATCAAAATGTTTAAGAACTTCATCCTTATTCATTCTGAAGTAGTGAGCCATTCATGCATAATGAAATGGATCACAAGTTAATTTAAAATAAGTAGGATAAACAGCTCTGCTGAGTGTCGGAACAACAAAATCCTAGATCTAAACTAGGAGTACTTTTGACTTCACTAAAATGAATATATCAAAACTGTACTTAAATTCCTTGGTATTCAGGAATAATAGCTGTATTTATACATAAGGCAAACAAAGGACACTAAAAATCAGTGGAAAGCAGATCAGATATTAAAAAAAAGTTTTAAGAATATAAGCTATTCAGACAGTTAATTCAGCTTCCATTATTCCCCACCCCAGGTAATGAAGAAAACTTCCTTAAGGAAAGGATAAATTCAATTTAATCAAATGAACAGCAGGACTACCATCACCTGCAGTATTCTGAATCGTTTTCCACAAGGAAAACGTAATCATCCTGTGAAACAGATACAGGAACACACAAGGAAATAAAAAGTCAAAGCTCTAGCGCTATGCTTTAAGGAAGAGTTTCACAACTCCTAAAGTGAAACGGACAAGAAAACCCTGCATTTTCTTCTGTTCCCAAAATGTAGAATGGGTCTTTCTGAAAATGAAGCTGCTGCCTCAGCGTACATCTGGGTACTAAATTTAAAGAACATTTTAAAAAGGTTCTTCCAAGCTCACATATACACCTCTTGTAAGAGAATTAAAGCACAAAACTAAAATCACTGAAGGACTAACGTTTTTACTTTTGATGAACACCCATGCAAGAGCATTTTGCTCTAACCATGAAATTACTGTATCTAAGCAGAAAGACTTATATTTGTAGAACAGACACCAAGGGGAGGCAAGAACAAAAGCAGTCATGTATCACAAACAACACTTACCATTCATCTTTTTCTGTGATTCTTCCATCAACTTTTGTGTAGCAGGACACATTCTGCCAGGTATGTAGAATAAGTGAGGTTTTGTCTTTGTTCTTATATATTTAATTATTTTTGCATTATGTTCATTCCATTCTTCTTGCTGAGAATTGAAAACAAAAATATCCCCTAAGATACAGAAGAGTGTATTTTTTGCGACAGAAAGATTTGAGAGCAAAACTAAAGCTTACCAACTGAGCAAGCTCTACTTTTTGCTCCAGTAACCGCAGCTCCGTTTGTTTAGCACGCCTTTCTTCAAACAGCTCACGTCTTTCATTTTCAACTTGTTTTCTCTCTTCCTCTGCTTGTACTTCGAGTTTTTGTTCAATTTCTTGTCGTCTCTTTTGCTAAGATAAAGAAATATTCATTTTAATTTTTTTTTTTTCTAAATCAAGAAAGTATCCTGCTTTGGTACAACTAAAATTATTTATATTGTAAAAGGCATTTCCAAAGAACAAATAATCTTTATCTACTTAATCTACTAAATTACAGGTAATGGAAGAAAACAGTGCCAGTCCTTGCTGGCACACAATTTTTGGAGGATTAACTATATAACCATGCACCCCTATGGCTTTTTAACTGCTTTTCTATCATTCAGTTTGGATTTGAATTTTCAACACAAGCTCTAACACTTTTTTCCAAACGGCAGGGAAAAAAAAGCAACAGAAGACAAAAAGCAACACATTTCAGGCACTTCAGCCAGAAGAAAAAACAACACTTTCTCCACAAGCAAATGAAGGGAGACAGGCTGAAGTTTGTAAACAACAAAACAAATCATATCACAGATACTCTGGAGTATTGCCACCATTAATTAGGTATGTCACTGTAACCCAAGAGTGCCCTATTTGCATATCCTTATATTGCCATACGCTCAGATTGCAAAATAGTTGTTTAAGAATATATATATATATGTATATATACCCATGTGTGTGTATATATATACACACATACATATATATATATACATACATACACACACACACACATATGGTTTAGTGCTTGGACAAAAAATATCTGTGTCCTAACTCCTTAGGTTTATACCTTCACTTCAAGTAAGATTTTATATATGAAATAGCAGCATATTCTCAGAAATATGTTGCAATGAATAGGAACCTCTCAGTCTCTTACACAAACATACCTCCAGACCATCTCTTGTAATCATTTCCTACTCTGAAGGCAAGAAGGCAGAGAACTTTTTGCCCAGTACTATTTAGATAAAACATTAGGATATCTAAATCCTGAGTTGCAAAGTAATCAGTATCAACACTGCAACCTAGGTATGCT
Source organism: Tympanuchus pallidicinctus (assembly GCF_026119805.1). Taxonomy (NCBI): domain Eukaryota; kingdom Metazoa; phylum Chordata; class Aves; order Galliformes; family Phasianidae; genus Tympanuchus; species Tympanuchus pallidicinctus. The sequence goes on along the minus strand of NW_026294747.1, from coordinate 36,823,089 downwards.
AAAACCACACAGAAGTGGTTATTAATTTAAGGAATTTGTATCTGCTTCTAGACTGCTGGAAATACAATTCTCCACGAACATTTAAACGCTGTTTGTAATCTACAAGTAAATATTATTCTTAATTGAATAACCCACCTAGGACAACAGTAAGAGGTGCTATAGCATCCACTATTCAAAAGAGCATGCAAAAAAAACAATTACCACCAACTTAGATCCAAAATATTGAAGTTACCACTAAGCTACAAAATTTGCAATGCAGTACAGTCACACACTTGCTCACTAAAACTAGGAATGCTCATTTTCTCTACTATAGAGCAAACTGCCACTTGTATTTAAGCAGAAGGCATGACAAAGCTGTATGTTCCTGTATCATTCTACTCAAATTTCAGGAATTTTGAAGTGCCCCAAGAAGCACTGATAAGAAAAGAGAATCTATTTTGAATTTTACATCTTTTGAAGATGAACTGAGATTAAGAAGCATACACAGATCATTGCCTTACCACTTCCACAATGGTCAAAAAGCATTGCAGGGTCATAAAATCACTGCAGTCTCTTTCCTGCTTCCCCACCCCCAATTCAAACTAAATTAAAGCAAACAAAAACCCATTTGTACTATTACCAATTTGCGACACCTGTAAGTCACACCATGGAAATGTTCATTGCTATTTAAAGCAGCTTAATCAGACAATTTGGTTTTATTATTTACAACTGAAAGATTTATAGAACTAAAAATAAGTACCCTCTCAGTAGCAACTGTGGACTCCTGCTTAAATTTTTGAAGAGTGCCCATCAACAAGCCAAATATACGTCGATTCCTGAGTAAAAACAAAAAGAAGTTTGAGATTCAGTTCAAGCACCAAGATTTTTATTTGTATAAACAGTCAGAGAAAATTTTCCACCTCAGAGATGGTTATTTTTAAAGGCTCAGTACTACACAAGGCCACTAGCAATAGAAAACAAACTGACTGCCAGCAGTTGAGGATATAACTTACACCATGATATCATGTTTTGCTTAAGGGTAAGACACAGCACCTATCTGTAACACAGCACAGTTAGCATTGGGAAAATTAGCTCTGCACATCAGAAAATAACAACACTAATATAAAAAAAGAAAACAAAAGGAGGCCATGGAAGAAAAGACTGAGTAAACACAGAGTGAGATTTCAAAAAGGCACTGAATTGGAAGGCTGTTAAGTTGTCTGAAGAACATCCCTGTGCCACTGGGGGGATTAAGCAGTAACACAGCCACAGAGGAGTGAAAGACTATCTGCCAATGATCTAACTAACAATATCTTATTATATAAGACACCACACGCCAGAATTCTTCTTATTTAATTAAGGGCACTTGAAGAAATTTACGTAAACAAAATTCCTCAAGGAATTCCCTTCTTATGAACCAGCTTCCTGAATTTCACCTTCTCTTTCTTCCCATTTAATGCAAAATTAAGCCTTTATAACAAGAAGCTGACTTTCTTACTTGCCTTGAACTTTCACCTAATGAGAAGAAAGAAGACTACCCTTCTCACTCAGGACTCCAAGGCTCTATTCCAGTGGCAATAACCTGGCACGCAGAGATAAAACTACCTGTTCATGCAACAGCAAAAATAGCAATAGGTGAAAAGCTGAAAGCTAGAGATTACCTCACCAAGAGTATCTGTATACAAATGGCAACCCAGAAAACCCTGAGCAAAGCCAGAGCTGAATGGATGCTGTCTCCCTGAAGGCCTCTTTCCAATGAGTCACATGAAGATCAACACTGTTTCTCATCTCCCCAGAACACAACTCAAATGCAAAATGCTAAAACTACAATTGCAAACAGACAAACCTTTTGTGCCAGAAGCCCTATAAAAGTCCACCACCATTCCTTCTGTAGGGAAAAAGTCAGGAACTAATGATGGAAGCAACAGCAGCATTAGAAGAAGCAAAAGATGACCAAGCAAAGTGTCTTTTTGTTCTAACTGATCTCTGTTCCTCATCAAAGAAGTGCAAAACAATTCACTATTTCAGCTCTGATTCTACTTGAAGCATAAGTGATTATGACACCAGGTAGGCCACTGACTGGAGAGTCCAAGAAGTTGGATACTGCTGCAAAGCTGCTTTTCCAACAGCTCTTCTCAAAATAAGTGCATCTTAACAAGAACTTTAGTGAGCTACTTTAAAACACACACACATGCACAAGAAGAAAAAGGAGATATAAACACTAAGAATTTAAAGAGGTAAAAGGAACGTCAAATTATATGCACAACTAGCCTAAAAGTATAGTAAGAATTAAAAAAAAAACCCATGAAGGAGCTACTCTGCAAAAAAAAAAAAAAAAAGAAAACTACACACTTAAAACCTTTTTTCAGCCAACAAAAGAAGTGGGAGTAGTAAGAATCACCTGTACTGTCTTTGGCAGCTGCTCTTTCAAGATGTATACTTACTAGCTATAAAGGTACACAACAGGTTACTTCCAAGATACATTGACACAATCTTCTATATCACAAAGCAGGGCAGAATGGATGTCCCTGTGTTCACATTCTGGGTTTATTTCCTGTTTTAACAGTCCAAAATGTTAAGTAACCAATTAAGTTGTCCTACTTAAAGAGGACCTGTTACAATAACAATCTTATTGTTGTAGATGGCTTGAGAAGCAGAATCTCTTTCAGCTGTGTTACATGAATGATTTGTTGTTACTACGGTAAATATTTTGAGAGAATATTTACCTAAACCAAATCTACAATCTACTCTATTCTGGTGCATCTTCAAAACCATCTTTGATACATAACAGCATCTGTATAACGCCTTTTAAAAACTGAAGTTACTTCCTAAGCTAGGACTCTGAAGCATCACCTAAATGCATGAAGAGACTGCTGCCTACCTTTGTTTTCCTTTCTCATCCATATTTTGATCTTGTATAAGGTCTCGACGTGTTCGCTCTTTGGAGGTAGCAACAACAGAAGATGGTAATGCTGGCTACAACAGAAAAATACAAACTTCTTAGTTCACCTAAATGCTTTCCTTCTTCCTACACAGCTCCCTTTGTCGTGCATTACCTTTTTAATATCATCATCCTCTCCATCACTTTCTTGGCGTGATTCTCTTCTCGTCCGACGCTCTCCACCCAGCCTGAGGAGTAAAAAGCATTACTGGCCACTGGAGAACATTTGTTAACAACTGCATCTGTATATGCCAGCATATATAGTCAGCAGAACCAACAATTCCACTAAAAGTGTTGATCAGAACAGTGAGAAGAGATAAATAGTGCTTTCACAGCACTGCCTAAAAAAATACTGTTCAAAAAGATTTTTAAAGTACCACGTGAGAAAAAGTGATTTAAATTTCAATGACATTTCAGTAGTAAAGTAGGAATGAAGAACCCATGTTACTGCCCTATTTGACTTTCTAGAGCAGTTATGGATTTTGTTTCCTGTTTGGGCTTTTCTTTTTCCAGAATGCCTAAAATGTTTATTTATGTAAGAGAAATACGAGTTAGATTTAAATGCATCAAGACACAGAGGGCAGTACGGTTTTCTCAAATTCAAAATGCTACTGAGGTTATCTAGGCAAATACCTAGAAAACAGTTAAGGACAGACAAAGCATTTAGCTGGGACCTGAGCCCTTGGATAACCTCAGGTTTTTCAACAAAGAAAGCTAGGCAATTTATTAAATGAAAGTTATTTTCAGCTTTTGATCTCAGCTTTGTGGTATAGCAGTTTACTATCTCTACAGCCATTTTTCAGTATGCATTTTGTAGAACTCAAAAGTTAAAAAGCAAGTGTTGCTTTTGTCAAGATTTAGCACTGCATGTAAGCGCTCAGAAAATGCAGCTCACTATAACCAAAGCCACATATGATGGATCTGCATCCAGTTGTGAAAGCCTGAAATCTTTGTATATACTGTCACACAGTAGGCATTAAACTTAATGAAAGGGAAATCCTAGTCACAATTTGTGTCTATTGTTAAAGAAGTCTGGGCTAATATGCAAAATTTAACACAGCAAACTGCAATGAATTTCCTGCTTTACTTAGTGTAAGTTTTTAAATCAAGATTTTACGATTTGGCATCTAACACTGTAACTATATTCAGAAAACTGATCAACTCACTACAGCCTGCAACAAAAACGCCCAGAAATTTAAAGGAGGAGTTGCCTGCAGAATGGACAAGGAACAAGAAATACCCCTCCACTGCACTGGAGCAAGTACAAAAATGAGAAGTGCTCTTCATTATAGCGCGTGTGAGATTTCAACACCTTTGAGTTTTCTATCCATAGTAAATACACAAAGTTATTTAATTCTCTATACAGTTCTCTCCACAGTGATTCCAGAGGCCACATAAGCCCTTGAATCCAGCAGAGAAAGAATTATACGTTTAAGTGTCTCCACTGTGCAAGAATCTTAGCACTGATTTTATCTTTATATTATTGCTGTAGTCTTCATATTACTCTAATAATCTTTAAAATACTATAGGATTTAGAAAAGAGATTCCAACACAGTCAGCTCCAAAAACTTTCTCACAAGTCACGAATAAATTTCTGAAGAAGACATAGAAGGTCATCATTTACTAAATTATTGCATCTAAGTATTTAGAATATACTGTTACAAATTCTCATTCTGAGAAAGCAAGGTCTCTACATGCATTTTTCCACCCACCTACTGGATGCCCCTTCAAGATCCCGCTGTTTGGCTGGGGGTCCTCCTCCGCTATCCGAGAATCCACGCCTAAAAGGAAACCACTTGTGATCTCAGAGCAAGGCATACATTTTACTCAATTCTGTAATCATTTGACTGCTGCTACAGGAATAAAGTATTTAAATGCACTGTATGTGAATCAACCCATTTAAATTTACGCAGATGAGCTGCTACCCTCAAATGAGCTACCTCAGTAGGTTCAAAAAGTTTTTTGCAGAAGTTTTTAAAGTGTTAAGGCCTCGGCAACAATTTGGTGTTGAAATTTAACAAAAGAAAAGGAATGTACTATGTATTTGATAAGATGAAATTACTGAGTACAAGTCTGTTCTTGATTCTGGCTCTACCACAGAGATAAGAAATAAAAGAGGGTAGAGATGGTAAATTCCCAAAAGAAGTCACCTACATGAGTTTTGGGAATTTTGGAGAGTTCCATTCTTTTTTCTATTCTCCCTAGAAATACTACCAGTTTCTTAGCCACCAAGACAGTGATTTTGCACCACTTCAAAGCAAGGAGGCCCACCTCAGCAGAGAGCACCTCCCTTCATTCTGAAGGTCCTCCTTCACTTTAAGGGTAACGGCTGGAAGCGCTTAGGAAAGCCACCGGTATCAAACCAGGCACCGCAGGCTATCGAACCCCGGCTGCCCTTGCAGGCCTCCCACTCGACCGCGTTGTTACAGCAGCAGCTTCCGATCCCTTACAGCGAGCACAGGGATCAAATCAAGAACGCAGAACGCGCAAAGACAGCAACCCGGCGCCACGAGAGAAAAGGAGAGCCGCGGATCCTTACCTCAGCAGTAAGCTCCCTCGCCCCCTACCTCCACCAGGGCCTGAGAGGGCCAGCAGTCTGTTCTGAGGGGGCCTGCGGAAGACAGCACAACGCTCAGCGGCACCGCCCGGGCCCCTCGCAGCGTTCCCGCGGCGCTGCCTCAGGCGCGGGGCCCGCAGCCATCGCTGCCCCCCCCACCTCCGCGGGGACGCCGCCAACCGGCCCGGGGCCGCGCCGGAGATGCGGGGGAGGCCTCCTCGAGACGACCCCGCTAAGCGGCCCCTTACCTCACATCGTTGGGGTCCCGGCCCGTGAGCTTGCGGATATTCTCATCCACGTGCTTAAGGCTCTCCTTGGCCTTCTCCAGCTGCTCTTGCAGCGCACGCACTGCCACCGCCATACCGCCCACCGCGCGGCCTAGCCGGGGCCCAGCGCAAGGCACCGCTGGGTAACGGCGGGAGAGGCTCCGCCCGACAGCCGCCACTCGGCTCCGCGAGGGACGGGACAGCGCAGCCAATAGCCCCTCGGCGGACGCCGCCGACTGCCAATAGGCGGGCTTGAAGCGAAAGGGTACGCCCTCCTGGAAAGGCTCTCCGCACTCATCCGCCAATCACGAAGCTCAGAGGCGGACTGACATCCTTCTTAACCAATTACCGAGAGCGGCCGCTTGCCAGCTCTGCGAATCAAAAGCGGGAGAGCCAGAGCGACGTCTGTGTTAGCTAACGAAAAGTTACTTCGTCACTTTCCTGTGGTGGGAGCCAATCACCTTCACGGTCCCACAGCCTCTGTGCCGAACGAGCGAATTAGGCGGAGCGTTACTGCGGGCTGCCGCGTAGTACTCTCCCGCGCGGCACAACGTGAGCTACTGTAACGGGTTCTCACGCGGAGCGGTGTCGGGTGGGCGTCGCGGGCTTTGGGCTATAGTTCTCCCCCCGCTGCCCGCCGGGACGCTGCCCTAACGGAATACGGGTGCCGTTTTTGCTGGGGCTCCTCCGGCTGCATCCCGCGCCCCGCCGGTTGCCATCTTACAGAGGCAGGAAATGGAGGATGAATAGAAAGTGACGTTTGGAAAAACAAACAAACAAACAAAAAAGCACAAAAGCGGTCTTTCCTCTCTCATACACGCCCCGGGACGAGCTGGTTTCGCCCCTTGCTCGGCTCTCCGCTCAGCCTTGCCCAGCCCCGGCGTTGCCGCCCGCAGCCCTCCTGCTCCCGGAAGGGGCGGTGCAGCAGCTCCCGGCGGCGGGCCGTTGCCTTTGCCGTGACGGCGGGGGGACGGGGACGCCCGCAGCGGAGCGGACATGGCGGACGAGGCGCTGTTCCTGCTGCTGCACAACGAGATGGTGGCGGGGCTGTACCGAGCCGCCGAGCAGGGCGAAGGGGTGAGTGCGGCCGGTGCCGCCCCCGAGGCCGTCCGGCGGCGGCCGGGCCCGAGGCTGAGGCGGCGGCTGCCCTTGTGTCTTGCAGGAGAACGGCCGCTGCACCACCAAGCTGGAGAGCATGGGCTTTCGAGTCGGGCAGGGGCTGATCGAGAGGTGGGTGTGAAGGGTAGTTTTGTAATTATTTTGTAATTGTACCGCGAGATTTCCCCTTCCAAGGGCCTCTCAGCCCTTGGATCTTCCGTCTCCCGGTGCCTCGCTGCGCAGTCTCGGGTTGTGTGGAGAATCCTGAGCTCCCTACGTCACGTTTTCATAGGATCGTTAAAGTTGGAAAGGACCGCTAAGAGCATCCAGGCCAACCATCGTCCCTCTAACCGTGCCCCTCAGTGCCACATCCACACGGTTCTTGAACACCTCCAGGGATGCTGATTCTGCCACCTCCCTGGACAGCCAGTTCTGATGCACTACCACTATGTAGATTAGTTGTTTTTCCTAATATCCAGCCTGAACCTCCCCTGGCATAACTTAAGGCCGTCACCTCTCATCCTGAATCGCTGTTACCTGAGACAAGAGTTGATCAAAGTGACTCAAAGACCATCAGGGAGAATACAGGGGGAGAACTGTGAAGAAGGAAGGCACTTTTCAGAAGACAAGTTTTGTGTGATTGTTCCTACGCATTAATATTTGGCCTTTTGTTTTTTGGCTGATATTTTCAATATTTGAAGGAGCCCTTCCAAACACTACTATATGTGAGAGCTTTATGTTAAGATATCTTTATGTACTTCAGCTGTCTTTGATGATCATATAGTTCAAACTCATTTATTCTTACCACAGTGCTGCAAATATTAAGATAAAACTATGTTACTCAAGTTACAATACATGGTGAAAGCTGAGTGTTGCTAGCATGATAGCTGGAACATTAATCTCTGTAGCGTTCTCTAAAGTAATGTTGTATAGTACCATTTTTTTAAAATTGTTTTGTATTTTTCTGCTTAATCAGTCAAGTTGTTGCGCGTACATTCGTGACTGACATATTTCTCTCACTTGTCTTTTAGGTTTACAAAAGATACAGCCAGGTTCAAGGATGAATTAGATATTATGAAGTTCATTTGCAAAGATTTTTGGACAACTGTATTCAAAAAGCAAATAGACAACCTAAGGACTAATCATCAGGTACTAATGCTCTAGAATATTATTTAAGTTACAAAATCAGTAACACTATCTTGTGTTATAGGTGGATTTTTTTGTTTGTCTTGGTCTAGGATATATTACCTGGGAAGAAACCCAGACTGTTCTTTTTTTTTTTTTAAAGCAGTTTTTAAAAGTCTGTGTTGGCGCAGATTTTGAGAATACCATTTAGTAATTAATTGCTTATGATGTATTTCTTGCCACCCTGTTTGAAAAGACTAAATGTTTTCAATTTCATACACAGTGTTGTGGAATTACAAACTGACAGGACAGTGATGCTTACAGTTTATTAAGACTCACACAGGAACTTTTTCATGAATCTCACAATATATTTTAGTAGAAAACTAGTGTGAGAAATTACATTGCTGCCTTAAAACTCATTTAAATAGAATGGCTGTCTTGAAGTCATTTTTTAATTTGGAAAAAGATTTACAGTTTTCAGCAGTCAAGACACTTAATTGCACCCTACTGAACATAGTTCTATACAAAACAGCTGAAAAACTTCCTAAAGCTTGCTTGTTGATGACGTTGCTTGGTAGAATTCTGATCACCTCTCATTAGAAACTCAATTAATTTTTATTTATTTATTTATTTATTTTTAAACAGGGTATTTATGTTCTTCAAGACAACAAATTCCGACTCTTGACACAAATGTCTGCAGGAAAGCAGTATTTAGAACATGCACCAAAGGTACCCTTCTTGGGATCTATGAACTTGATTGGAATCATCTTGGTCTATTAATAATAACATGAAATTCTGTAGTTGAATGGACACAAACCCACCAAAAAGGGAAGCTAAAATTTAAATCTCCAAAAACTGTTTTTTAGAAATGCACCTTTTTTGAGTACAGTTTATTTGGTCTGTATTTCAAGAAACAGTCAGTGATTTTGAAACATGGTGGGATTTGATGGTGGGAGCTGTACTGACTGCAAGTGGAAAATCATTGAGCTGATGTATTCTGTGTGCAGTTCAGGAAGAAACTTCTGCCACTGTCACAGTACACTGACGAACAATAACAAAACCTCTGTAGTTTTATATTGGCAAAGCGATAAGTCTTCAGTTCTTCAATGTTTTGCAACAGGCTTCACCCTTGAAACTTCTTTAAAATGTAACCTTATGTTTAGTATTTAGCATTTACCTGTGGACTAATCAGAGGGGGCCTATCGAATTTGGGAATAAAGAGTATTGTAACAGCTGAAGTTTCATCAATGCCCGCATGTAAGTACTTCTCAAGAGTACTCCTCTATTAGCTCACTTGATAACTTTAGTCACCAACTTCACTGTGCTTTAAAAAATACTGACAGTGAACCTCCATGGCATTAAAGTAAAGCTACATTAAAAACTTATATTTCCATTTGGAGGCTTTGGATGCAAAAGGGCGTACATCCAGAACTCCACTGCAATAACTGAAGATAAAAACAACTATTTATGTGCTCTTTATTTGTAGAAGTCAGTAAAAAAGGTAGTAAGTGAACTCCATTGTAACTACATAAGCTGATTAAGATGGAGCTAAATATTTTCACGAGCTTTGAACAAGAAAACTGCTGTAATGTGGGGCATGGATCAATTAAAAAAAAAAGTGAATGTGTTCAGTTGGAGTTAGGTTTAAATGCTAAATTTAAATCATGGCTAGATATCTCACAATTAAACCATAAGATCGAAACATTCCTTAGAAATGTCTGAACAAAAAATGTCTTAAAAAGAAAGTAACTACTTGGAGTAATAGATCTAAAGTTCATGCTTTGATCTGACTTTGCATTCTCTTTGCAGGTAAATTCCAGGTGATGATACAGAAAATGTAGAGCATGTTCAAATCTGGGTATCTACCTTAAAAATCCTCTGTCTGTGGTTTTGCCATTTTGGTTTGGCTTTGTATATAGCATGTAAATTATAGCACTGCACAGCACAATTCCAAAGCATATAATAAATGTTTGTTAAAGTAACACTGCTGTTGTATCTCGGTATGAAATTAATTCCGTACCAAGGTATTGATGTCCATCATGGTAAAAACTGTCCTCTCAAAAGTTTCCAACAAAAGATTTATAGTACTAAATCAAACAACAGGCAGATTTTAAGAATAAAGTCACAGTGAAGACTCAGTTGGTATAAGAAACAAATGTGTTTTGTGTCACCTAAGAAATGAGGCAGCAACTTTCTATTATTCTGAGGAAACAATTATTGCATAAATCAGCAGTCTTAATTAACAGCATTCATTGGAATATAGAAATGATATGAGCAGATAAAGATAACTTATTTTAAAGGTATATCCTATGCCTCTAAAATTAATGGTTAGTTGTTTTTTTTTTTTTTGCATTGGAAGAATTGTACAGCTAAGGACATCTACAACCAGCAAAGGCAATTTGCTTTAGTTTATTGTGCATAAGTTCAGTATTAACGTACTTTTTTTTTTTTTAATTGCTAGCTACAACTCACTTCTGTAATGAGTTTGTGCAGGAAGATGATTAGGCCAGCAAGAAGCTATAAAGACATCAGCAAGACCCTAGAGGAGATTGGGGGTTGCTGGATACTACTTGTTACGACGTTTGTGTAACAATAGGTATCTTGCTGTAGGTAAGCATGAAAACATCTGGTTTAAACTTGTAACAAATTTTACCATAGGACTTTTCTGTTGGCAGGGTCAAGTCTTACACTTCCAGAAATGTGAGAATGTCCTGTGATTGCGACTCAGTTTCTACTTTCAGACCAGCAAACAACTGGCAAGATATAAAAAATAATGCACTAGAACAACATTTTTGTCTGTTTTAACCATCTTCTGTGTTGGAATAAATGTTTGTTGTCCAAGTGCATGGTTGGGCAGGAACACTGGAAGTTGTTCCTCCGTAAGCTCTAAGGAAGTTCTAAAGCTTGTAATGGATAGTTGTCTTTTGTAGTCTATAAATCTGTGCAGGCAAGCTGTAGATTATAGGCATGTGTATAATCAATGGATATTCAGACGTTATAATCACAAAAAGAACAAGAGAGTTAGGCAAAGTAGACTAAGATAATAGGAGAGAAAAAATGGAAGGCTTACCCATATGCTAGGCTCACCTAAAAAAAAAAAAAAACACCAGAAGAAGGGATCTCAAGAAGAGATCCTTCCCCACTGGCAGCCAGCTCTTAAATAGGTCTAGGAGAGGTGGAGCCAGGCTCCACCCCTTCTGGCAGCACAGGTGAATTGCCTTCAGCTGTGCTCCTCTGGCTGACTCATGGCTCACCTCAGGTGATCAATCAGAGGTTCAGGCAGTTCCCATACACCATTATAACCAGGGGCTTATTATATGAGCTTAAGATGTGTTCAGGTACTGTGAACACTAGCTCAGATTAGCTATAACTGCATAATTTGACAGTTCTAAGAAAGATCTAAAGCAGTAGCAGAATGCCACGGCGCTGTTTAGAGACCTAGAGGAGATAAAAGTAACCACGGTGGTTGGTGTTCTGTAGGGATCAGCTGTGTGACTGAAAACACTGAGCACTTACACTGGTAGTTTATAGGGAGGTTGTGGTGGTTGTCCAACTGTATGATTCAGGCTTCTCTGAAATTGTAAGGTGAGAGGATTAGCTGATTACTGTTCTTCCTGAGTGCATTTTGTGGGCGCTTCAGTTGCCAACTCGTGCTGTTTTTAACTGCTGTTATTAAAGGGACTGACTTGCACTGTGCCTGACAGATGGACACTTCAGTGACACCCACACAACTTGGAAGGGCATTTTGTAATTTGCTTCTCTAAAATTAAAACTGTCGTAGTTTCTTTCATTTTCACTTGACAGTTAAAATTACCATTCCACATAAGAAAGTGGTAATAATCCTAAGTTATGCTATGGGCTTAACCATTAACTCGTGCTTAATGATATGTCTTTTTTAAATAGCGAGGGATTGACATCTGCTTCCTGCACAGTGTGAAATTCAATACTATCTATCAGTCTGCTGTTACCTGCAGAAATCAGAGTTCCTTTAGACTGGATTTTCAATTGCTGAAGATAATTAAAACCCAATAGAATCATGTATGTACGAAGGAGACACCAGTATTCTTGGCAAAGAATTCCCTGTTCAATGTGTTAAACAGGTGAGCTAACGTATTTGTCAAGATATTACACAGAAAATAAATTTGTCCGTTTTGTTTAATAAGTGCTTCTGTTAAAGAGTACTGAATACAGCTGTGCCTTTACCCCTGGTTTCTGCCACTGTTTATATAAAGTAGCAAATATTATTACTGAGGAAATCTATGCACTACCTCCTTTTATGTTTTGGTAACATAATTTTTTCAGTAATTCACTGGCTATAGTTGTATTGTTGAGCAGTATTTAAGCTCAGTAACTGTTTCCTGAAAAAACACATTGGATCCCAATTGTGTAGGCTTCTGAAGTGAAGCAGTCGTTAAGTACTATGAAGAATGAGAAAAGCCACAATGTTTAAGAACAGCTTAAAGAACATTTTAGTTTTATTAAAAAAGACCTCAAGGGATGTGTATTAGATAAAGAACAGTCATCTGTGACATCTCTTTAAACTCGGAACCTAATGACAGCATCCACAGGATTACTCAGATGGCAAAAATTTGTAATGAAGAATCTGTTATACTAAGATAGTTGCTTGAGAGATAATGACAGATAATTCATGGACCATTTTACGATGAGGATACTGGAGAGCAGTACCTTCATGCTAAAGATCAGCTTCAGTTATTCATAGCTGTCCCAAATGTATTATTATGTTGAGGGTGCTCTGAAGAAGTTGTATTGTACTTGACACTGCACACTTCAGACCTGTACACTGTTTGTACTATTTGTACTACTCTGTGCTTTGCAACAGAAAATGGTTTTGTCAGAAAAGTCTAGGAGGGTTCATCAGCTAAATCACGTTGATCAAAGTACCTAGGGGAGAGAAGTGGAATACAGTAAGAAAACTCTAATGCAACACACTCCTTACTTTGCTCTGAGTTGTTAGACCATTTGCTTTCCAGGTTTAATTTAGTATTTCTATCATATTTATAGAATATGACGTTATGACACCATATATATGACATATATAATAATATGACACCATATATTTGGTGAGCCAAATGTTTGAGGGGGCTCACCAAAGAAAACTAATGTGTTTTCTTTGTTTTAGCCTTGGGTTTGTCTGGTCCTGGTAACTAAGTATGTCTGCTACATACATCCAGACTACTTGGATTGACTTTCACTTTAAAGGAATCTATGTTAGCATAAGGATAATCACACTTGTTCTGGACATACTCTGCTATTTTATATTTGTGGTTTGCATTACCTGCTAACTAAGCAGATTAAGAGGTTCAGAGCTGAAACTTGCTCTTCGTTCTTGTTCTCCTGAAAGAGAAACAAATACCAGAACAGTTCTTCTGTTAACCATATCCACTAGAAAAAAGTTACCTGCCATGTTATATGTTGCAGTCTTCCTCTCATTCTCCAGCAGACTTCAAATATGAAAAATAACTTATCAAGAATTTAAGAGCTGAGAAATCATTCTCTTGATAATTTATGAAGTTGAAACAGTCCTTTTCACAACATTAAATTAAATCTTACCTCCAGTACTCTCACTTCTGAGCACCGCCTTGCCAACTGTCGAATAAGGGAGTGAGCTTCAGGTAGCAAAGGTTTTTCAAGGCATGCCAACAGTGCATAAAACCATCTACCCTGTGTGGATTGAAATAGTGAGTTTTTAATTATGGGCACTTCTTTGAAAAAAGAAAAACGTTGTATGTAGTAGGCCTTGGGCACAGGTCTCAAAGCAAAATTTCATTTAAGTGCCATTGACAGAAAGGTAAAGTTTGAAGGGCCATATTAGAGACTGCATAGTAGAATTTTATGCCTGTAAATAAGCTTCTTGTGAGCATGCTCCTGGATTGCCTGCTTGCTTTTTTTTTTTTTTTTTTGAACAGTTTCTTCTATTAATCTAAGGGAAGCACTATTTGAGCAATAATTACATAGCTATTATTTGTTAACTTCATAAGCCATGGAAAAACATTCTAAAGAATGAATATATAAGTCAGATCTTTGTGGAAGCAATGCTGTTACATCAGCCTTAGGATTTACCCCACTGCAAAAAAAACGTCCTCTGCTTTTTACTTACTGAACATTATTCAGTACTACAAACATCACTCACAATATTGTAAACGTCACTTTGCTACCAGTTTAACTCATTAAATTAATTCTAGTGCCTAGTGCCTTTCATAATAGGATTAAACTAAGAATGTGCACGTGCTCTGCAGCATATTGGTCACTAAGAAAAGTTCAGAACAGAAAAGGCCTTTAAGCAACTCAAAAATCAAGAAGCTGTATTTAGTATTGTGGAATTTTTCATTGTTCATTTATTTTGTGGTATACAGCTAGTTAATCTAGTTGTGGCCAAACTTCATGCTAATGTACTCCATCACTCTCAATTTTATATCAGATTGGATCTGTTTCCACACTAACATAGATAACATAGTGCTGCACATGAAGAGATTAAATGATCTCTTTTAGCAGAATACCATCTCCAAACTAAAGCAGACGTTAGCAAATACAACCTGCAGCTCACTGACTTCAAAGCTTCTGTACTCTGGCCCTCTTTTCTCCCCAGCACCCTTCGACCTTGCAGATTAAGTTATTGTGGAGAGCAAATGAAATGGGGAGTTTTAGCAGTACCTGAAAGATCTCTGTCTGCTCTTTTGTAATTACCCTTTCAAAAAGTTCTGTGTATGTTCAATCTAGCATCTACTCAGGTGAGTTTTGAGAACAACTGAATACAGTACACATATCTAGAGAACTAGTTGGAAATTAAAACAATTTCATAGAAAACAGGTGCTCACATGCGAGTAGTTAGAAAAAAATTACCAGTTCTGGAGTAAATTTTTTCTCTCCAAACCAGCTTATCAGGTATTCTAAGACACTGGTTACTGTGGCCTTCAAAAGAGAAACATAAAAACACAATGCCATATCTGCAAAGTTTTGTTTTGCTGTCCTTCTACCCAAAGCATTACGTTACATAAAAAGCAAATGTGATTTTTGTCTTTAAATATAGACATAATAAGTTTCCACTCAACTGCAATTCTATATGGCATTTAGTTCAGGTTGAGATTGTATGTAAGGGTAAAGTACATGTTAAAGCATCATGGAAAAAAAGCTTTTTAAAAAACTAAGAGCTTTATATAAAGCAACGTTCTGTGTTAACAAGATGTTAGAGATAGATAACAAAAAAAGGCATCATACTATTTCTGTATAAGAATGAGTGAGAAATGTAGTAAACGTTGTTCTTCTAGTATTGCAGTGCATTTAAGAGTTTACAATCAAGTTGAAGAACTGCACTTAAAAGACAAAAGGTGATAAATTACTGGAAGCCCCTAAAAGAGGCACTCAAACATTAGAATGTTCTATAAAGAAATGATGAGGAGAAAATATGCTTACATTTAGTTACTGTAAACATTTGCTGGTATAACTGTAGTTAAAGGTGAGATAATACTTTTTCCTTGTAAGTGTACATTGAATAGCAGTTGGAATAAACAATCACCTTAGCACAGAAAAATAGGTAAGGTTTATGCAACTGATGGAACATAGGAAGTACTAACTTTGGCAGTATCACTATGCTGTCCTAAGAGGTAGGCTTAAGATGTAGGCTTACCTGATTCATTCTGCTTACAATACTTAGTAAAGGAGGAAAGCCAACCTGAAAAAAGTCAAGTTGGAAAATGCAGAAACATCACAAACACCTTTTTTTCTAAGTTAGAACTTACTACCATTTGATCAGAACATTTGTAATACAATCAGAAATTTGAATTCTGTTCTGAGCTTTGACATCTATTGGAAAAACAAGACAACAAAACAGTATTCAAGTAACTTCAAGATAAAGTCTAGCCAAATTTGGTATCAAATAGCATTGCCTTTGCTGTTACTTGTAAAACAAGGGTGTGCTTTTTTTTTTTTTCAAAGCTGCAGTGAAGGGCATTTTTAGAGTAGCATGTACAAGGACAGGAAGCACCTTCACAAAACACTAAACCAGACTATGGATAAAACTTTCCATTCTGTTCTAGCAGTGAATTAGTGTGTTCTAGCTGGGAGCAGACAGGGGAACTTCCCCAATTTTTTGACTGAACTAACAGACTTGTTCTCTGCTTCACTCAGTTTCAACCTAGACGGGAAGAGAAATGGGTCTTACTGGGCTCACCAGACAGCTTGCTTTATGTTTAGCACAACGTGGTAATAAACAGTAGCATTGTTTCTGGTAACTATTTGTGAAAATAACAGTTGAAAATTAGTCCTCTTATACTCACCTTTATGTAATCAATTCCTAGATGTTCATTATCAGATTCTGCATCTATTTCTGAGTACAGTCTTTCACCCAGGCAGAACTTCTTCCAACCTTCTTCATCCTCTAATTTGGGCTGAAGTAAATAAAAATAAAAGCAAACAGTGAAATATAGCTATCTTGAAGACAACAAAGAACAGACATGATAATACTCTCCAGTTGTTGAATTACACTGTAAAGCAAGATTAACCACAAATTTAATGACTAGGAAAAACACATAACTGTTATGAATTCTACTCACCATGTTAACATTGCTGTCCAAATCCTGTGACCGCCAGTGATGTCTGTGCTTGTTCAGGCTCTGAATAATTAAAGCCAAATCAGTTTTAACTTTACACTTATCAGATCCTAGCCATAATCTTCATTAAAAAGGAACTTCTGAAATCAGTAAAAACATTCCTGAGTACATATTCCTCTAGCCTCTTGGTATAAATATAACTGCTACTTATACTGGGTTTTTGGAAATAATATAAGCCAAAGGAATTTTAAAGTCTACTGCATAAAGCTTTAAGTTTAAGTAGTAAGTTTTACTAGTCTTAAAATCCTTTTTTATGCTTGCTGTAACAAGAAAAAACAACTGGGTTAGTCAAAAAAGCAAACGTAAGACCAATACCATGCTTCCAACAGTGCTCTGTGTCAGTGCCTACAGAATTGTGAAAGACAGTAGGTTTACTTTCCTAGAACATTTCTTCTGACAGGGATGCCATGTAAGACAAATTGATCTCCATGACAATTTCCTATTGGAAGTATAAGCTTTTGTAATGGAAATATTTTTCCCTCACTCAATTTTTACTCTAACAGTAAAAGTAACCACTAAAAAAAATGCTGCAATGAACATTAGCTGATGCGTAATGTATCGACAAATGACTTTTGATGCTCTTTTCCCTCCACCTTCGCTGCTTTATCTTCCTCAAAAAATACAATAAATGAGCTCACACGAGGCTCAAGGCCACAGCAGCTTCAGTGCAATTGATTATACTGCAGTGTATTCTGGTATTTTTACAATGCAATATCAATACATTATAGACATGCCTTCAGCAGTACTGGAGTTGTAAAATATCTTCATATACACTCTGATTAGTGCACAGAGAGACACTGTTCAGCTCTCCATTTCTTTTCTGTAAAAGCAAGGTACAAATATGGTAGGAAAGTCTATGCTAACACTGCATCCGCACAAATCCATTTTAGCAAATCAGTATTTCTGACCATAATGGCTCCCCACTGATGCCCACTGGACCCTATGTGAATCTCATGGTGGATAGGAATCCACTTGTTCTATAGTTCCACAGAACAATGTAGAACACTGTTGGTTTTAGTGTCACTGTGTAACATCACAGTGATTTTTGTCCTTCCTCAAGTACTCCGTATCATTCAGTGTAAATATTGCCAGATATTTTTGCTTTATTTTTATTTAACATGATTCTCAGGAAGGAGTTTCATCAGAAGTTTAAAAGCCTCACAGTATATTCCCATTTTATTTTATTTTATTTTATTTTTTAAAAATTAAAACAGTTAACTAGCAGCATCTGATCAAAATGTTATGACTTTATGGTAAGAAAGACATAAGTTTGTCCCCCCTAAAGCACAGATGTGCAAGTTAAAAGGCCCCCCATTCTCCATCACACAATTTTCTACCTGACGAACAGATGAGAAATTGGCCACTTGCTGCTGCTGCCACTTGAGTGTTGGAGAGTATCCTTCTGGAGCAGGCTGACATCCAGAAATCTAAAGAGACACTGGTAATAATTATAATGTATAAAGAGCTTTATAAAAGTAATCCTTAAAGAACAAGAGAATTAGTAAATACCAGGAGATAAAAATAGAAGTACTCACTTTAAAAAAGATAATTTCCTGACAACTGATTTAAGTTGGTCTAGACAAAATTTATCCTGCTTGATGGTGCAGGTATGCAAAGAAGGAAAATTAAATATGTAGAATGTACTGTTGAAGAATCTTTTAATGTTATCTTTTTAACACCTTAACTTCCCTGTTAATAAAGGAGAGTGCTCTTTCCTTATCTTGGACAGGGGCTATTAATAGTAGGAGTTGTTCTTGCTCAGATAGTAAGTAAAAAAAAAATATAAAAATCTTTTAGGTTAACTGACAATTAAGTAGATATAACCTCTTCAGAGATTAGCATGAAAGAATTACAGTAGAGAAAAATCGTTCTACAAATGTTTAAGAGTGCCATTATGAAGAAGTGAGACAAATGAATAGAACAGCCACAAGGTACATGGTCACGTCAATAGTAGAAGCTTTAGCATAGCAATCTAGCAGGCAGATTTTACAGTTTTTGTTGAAGACAGACAAAATTGGGCACTTGAAATATTTGGAAGTAGATTAAAAAAAAAAAAAAAAAAAGAAATATGACAACAGAAAAATCTACTTGTAAGGGGAAATCCCAATAAGAGGTTCCATCAAAAAGTGAAGAAATGGAGCTAGCATTTCATCTTAAATTAGCTGTACTTACTGCTCTTAGTGCCTTATACAGGATATATTTTTGAATCTAGATACAGATGTTGCTTTCTGCTAAAGCTTATGCAGGTTTTACGATAGACTTGTAAGATTTAGCTCAGCATTTGATTCCTTCAGGCAGAAAAAGTCTGCTGTGTGTTGGTTAGAAGGGGTATGACTGATTTAAACTGATCAGCCACAAAGACTGCTTATTGCCCAGAAGTTCAACAGGCACTTCTTCAAACCCTGAAGTTTCATTTATTTCATTAAGAGCTGTAAGATCCAGCAAGCTGTTTTAGTTATGCTCACGACTCCCTCGTCTTTCCAGCCGCTTGTCTCTTAAAGCAAAAGGCATAAAGCAGCCCAGACTTACTGCAATGTTTACCGTCTGCTTCTTTCTTAGTTTCTTGGGGTCTATTTGTGCCACGACCACATCTGGGCATCGCGCCGCTTCAATCCTACAGAACAAAATCAAACTGCTGTATTGCAGTGGGCGGTTATAGGCTGAATAAGGCATCTGTGGAAATCTTCACTTATGCAAAAAAACCCAACTGACTCTGCAGGCAATTCTGACAGAAGGCCTGACTTCAGAATTACCAAGTATTCCCTCTTCATACACAAGTGCACTGGCGCCCTTGAAGCTTGTATGCTCCTAAGTTGCCTCGAAGCGAGGCTGCGCATCCCATAGCGACATCCTGGGACACTACTGCTACACGGAGCCCAAAACCGGACCGCCGTCTTCCTCGAACCGAGCTTCAGCACTGGGCTCGCCGGGGAATAACGGGCCCCTCGAGCACACGCAGCGGGAAACGCGCCGCCCCGACGCAGCCCGACCGGCCCGCCGCCAACCCCCGGCCCGCCACTCACTGGACGCGCCTCAGGTACTCCTGCGGCGTCCGGGGCGGCACGGTGGGGTCGAAGTCGTCGGGCAGGTCGCAGTCCCCAACGGGCAGCAGCCGCGGCATCAGCTCCTCCACGGCCGACTCCATCGCCCCGCCGGCCGCAGCCGCCAGCCCGGCTGCTCTCGCGAGAGACGCGGCCTCGCGCAGGCGGAGCGCCGCCACCGTGCCCAGGCGTTGCGGCCCTCGTGAGCGCCGTGGGCTGTTCCGCAGGGCGGAGGGGAAGGAGGGGGTTGGCCGTGTTGCCGGGGAATTGCCCAAAGCGATAAGCCCGTTCCTGAGCCCACATTTAGGCCGTACTTCATTCCCACGTACCTTAGTTTTTGCGAGTGGTTCTTCACAACTCACTCATTGATAACACTGCCTTTTCCTTCTGAGGACGGGCAGTAATAATGCTCATCCCTTCCTTGGATCCCAGAGATCTGTGGTGAAAATTAATTGTCCAAAGTGCTGTAAATCCAGGTGTAGACCTGGAAGCGCTTGGCTGAGATTTCGTTTTGTTTCTGTATGGGTTTATCTAAATAGTAATGGGCTGGATCCCAAATCAAAATCAAAGCAGCAGTAGCAGTGAGCTGGGTTACTTCTCAGATAAAAAGCAGAGGGACGATACTGTAATTGTTGAAATCATGTAAATTGTCTCTTACCAAACTCCTGTATATTACTATTTCTTAGTAGTTCTTTCTGAACAGCGTGCTAAATCAGTATGCTAAATGCAGCCCATACAGCAGAACAGTGTATCTCTAAATTGTTCTCAGTTTTATTCTTTATGTTTCGTGAGACTGTATTTTAGCAGCTCCGAAAAAACACCAGCCCTAACTCCTCCTCTCTGCTGACTTTTGTTTGTATTAAGGTGTTTCCAAATCCACCTACGTGTAACAGAGAGTCCGGATCTCACATCCTGGTTGAGTGAGACAGCTGCAGCCATTGTTTGAAATAAGTCCTGCTAATCCAAAGCCACAGTGATGCCTCTGGGAAGGCTGACTAACAGACAAGGCAGAAATGCTGGTGAGTAAAACCGTGAAAAGTTCTCCTCTAAAACTTTGGTAATATACAGACGTTATTTTTTTTTTCTATTTGTCACTGAGTCAAGAACTATGAACAGAAAGAGATTCCAGAAATAAAATATATTTTCTCTACTGGGACATGTTTTTCCATATAAACTTTTGATTTATACAGTTTAAGTCAAGTAATTTTTAAAAATTATTGCAGGTAGTCTTCCAGCAAAGTTGTCACAGATTTTACCAATGGTGCCAGTGCAACAGCTGGTCAATGTAATTCAATGGAAGAAGAGGAAAAAGAATCTGGAACAGAGTATCATGCCCACTTCTCAGCTGCGTAGCCATTGCAGAAGAGTACTTTTCCAAAGAAAAGGTAAGCTGCTTCCTGTGGGCAGGCACTGCTGCTTAATAAAGTCTGAGACATCAACTGAGAATTATTTATCAAGAAAAATAGTATTAGTACAACCTAATAATGGAAGACAATGGCACATTTTCTCTTAGTATGTTACATACAGTGTTATCACCTGATCTTCTGTACAGTGTTAGTGTTATTGCGTCTCTTTGCTTCTCTTGGTTTGCACCCTTGTAGTATCTGCAAGACTTTTCTTGAAGCTCAGAACACTGGATTGTCATTATGTAATGAAATTTAACTGTACTAACAACTCATTAGAAGAGCATTTGAGTACTTCTGAAATGCAACACTGAATTACTTTCTGTGCTTCTGTTTGAATTTCACCAAAAGGTTTTCATTTCATTTTTTTACGGAGGAGGTTCCATGTCCTTGATGCTCTGCAGCTGAATATTCCCACAGCTGACAGTGGGATTCAAGGGCAGTGAAAATTAAAATCCTCCCTTTAAGATGTGCTTTTGTTTACTTGCTCATGTTTGTAGGCTAAGGAAAGCTGGCAAACAATACTGGAGATGCTAACAGTATAGAACCCAGAAAAACAACCAAAGAAAAAAAAACCAACAAAACCTGAATTGTACATTCAGTGCTACGTTAAAATTTCTCTGAAGATATTAAATAAACATGCATTGTACGTTAAAGTATTTCTAAATGTGAGATAAAATGTTGTCTCAAGCTGAAAGCCACCACAAATATGCTATCAATCTATTTTTTATCCCCAGAAGCCTGAGAAAACACGTAAACACGAGGAGGCGGAGCTCCCTCTAGTGGCCACAGCCCGTCATTTCCCAAACACCGCTGGGACGAAGATCGAGTTTTTTAGAAGAAAGCTCAAAGTCGAAAGGCAAAAAGCGGACAAGCAAACACGAGCCCCTGCTCTGGTAAGGCAGACAGCGGTTGTACGGGCTGTCTCACGCCAGGTACATCCCTGCCCGCTGCTAAGGGGAGAGTCAGGCCGGACACGCCGAGCTTCGCTCGCAGCGGGGAAAGGCGTGGAGCTGCGGCGCTCAGCCCGCCTCCGGCCCGCCGCTCTCTGCCCCTTGACGTGGCGCGGACTCTCCCATCAGCCATGTTGACTGCGTCGGCGGCGCTGGGGCGGCTGCGTGCGCCAGGGGGGAGAGCGAGCGCGAGGCAGGCGGCGGCCGGGACGCGGGGTGAGCGGAGCCCGGGGTGAGCGGAGCCCGGGCTGCGGCGGTGGGAGCGCGGAGCATGGCGGGGAGGAGCGCCCTTGGCCGGCACCGAGCGCTCCCGTGTGGGGCTGACGGCGTTCAGCCCTGCCGGTGCGCCGGGGGAGCGCGGGCGGGCGCTGCCATTTCCGTGGAGGAGAACCGGGGGACCGCGGGGCCGAGAGCGACTTGCCAGCTCTCCCCGCGGCCTGCAGCTAGCCGGGGAGCGCCCACCCCGTACGTGGGGCCCTGCCCGCAGCCGCCGAGAGCCCCTCAGCCGCACGGCCTCGGCGCCGCCACCGCTCCGCTGTGAGGTGTGGCTCGGCCCCGGCGGCGGCTCGGCTGTGCTGGCGCGGGGCTGCGCGGTGCGAGCGGCGTGCCGAGCCGGCGGGGTGGGCAGCGGGACCCTGCGGTACGCATGGAGCTGTGCGAGCGCTGTGCTAGGGAGGCCCTGGCGCATGTGGATTTGTTTGCTTATTCGTTTGTTTTATTTTTACACTTAGGTGCGTTCTTGTATATCCAGATCGCTTCTTTTGTCCCTGACAAAACTGGGAAAGCAGGTTTAAGTGTAAATGAGTGAAACTTAGATTCTTACATTATCGGTTTGACAGCTTGTGGTTGCCTCCTCGTATTGACCTCCTGGAACTGTGGCAGATTTGTACCTGATAGGCTGAAGACCTATTTGTGTGTGTGTGTTTTTAGTGGATACTATTTTACTGACTTTTTGTACTGGAACACGTTTACGAGCGCTGCGTAAGGGTGCTGAGTGGAACCAGGAGCTCTGCAAATGGTCTGTTATGGAGAAACTGCATCGTTACTGTTGGCAGTTAGTTCTATAGCAGATACTGAAAACGATGTGGCTTCAAAGTGATGTATTTCAAAGCTGTTCATTTGGGTACAGGATAGCTTTCTGCGTGGTGATTTGTGTGTTGGTTAGAAAGTCCTGACTGTACTCTTGCACCCAGTCAGAGTAAATGCAATGATACTATTGTTTATCTCAGAACGACACCTTTACAGCCAGCTTGTTACTCCTTATGCAATTCAGGTGTGGTTTATTTGAATGTGGTACAGCATGAATTTGCCACTGTGCAGGGATGGAAGGAAAGCTCAGCTTCAGAAGTGGGAGGAAGCAAGCCTGAAAGGACTGTTAGCCTCTTCTGAGTGTTTGTCCTGCAGCACAGCATATTGACACCCTCAACTCAGAGATGTTGCTATTCAGCTCTTCTGAAATCACTTCTCTGTGGTTTGCTGAGGTTGGTAATATGTATTTTGTGGCTCTCAGGCAGATGATGGCTCTCAGTTTTTAGTGCATAGCCTGTAGATCAGGAGGATTTGTTCTTCCTGTCTTATGCTACACAGCTCCACACTTATCCCAGAGAATCTGCATGGATAGCTATGAAAATGTTACCAAAACTGACTGACTTGTCAATGAGATTCACATCTGCTCTAAGTTGAAATGTGTAAGCATTATTTATCTTTGAGGGGAAATTTGAATGATGGGATCATAGAATATCCTGAATTGGAATGGAACCCACAAGGTTCACTAAATCCACCCCCTACTCAAAATCTAAACCCAGTGTGTGAGAGCAGTCCCTTGAGCTGTCGAAATGTCCCTTGAGCTCTGTCAGCTTGGGGCTGCACCTGCTGCCCTGGGGAAGAACCTTTTTCTAACACCCATCTGATCCCTCCCCTTTGCAGCTCCTTGTCATTTGGTCTTTTATTAATAACCCCCTTGATTTTTAGCAGGTTCTGTCTTCTGAATAGGAATTATCTATTGGAAAGTAACAGTATTTTAATCACTAAATCCAATAAATCTTTGCTGTATATGCATGTACTTTATAGGTCACTGCATGCTGATGTTTGTACATTGCCCTGTGTGGAGCAATAAGTGATAAGTTAAAATAATACCCATGTCAAGCCATTTCAAATGCGTCTGGGTTAACATGGAAGAAAGACTTTGAACTCCAGTTCAGAGCAGAAAGTAGGAACTGACGTTGCAGTGTGTGGATGTGGAGCTCGTGGACTTCATAGCAGGTTCAAATGGAATGGCTTTAGTGGCCTCTGTTGCAATTTACTCAGTTTTCTTAGGAGATCATTTTAAAAGGAGGGATTATTTCAGTTTGTGCTTATAACTGGGACTCTTTCCTCATTTTTTTTTTTAGCACTACTCCATTTCTCAGGGATAATTTTCCTTTGCATTTTACTCAGAACAATGATTAATTAACCTTGATATATTTGGAGACAAACTTTTTGTGTTCTGCATCCTTTTCAGATCCTAGGCTATCCTTTCCTCCCTCTGTGGAATTATTTTCTATTTCTGATTTCTCTGGCTTCTGAATATGTCTTTCCCCTTGTATTTTTATCATTTGCCCAATGGCCTTGCAGCATGAGTAGAAGTAGCAGTGGAAACATTCCTGTGTGCAGATTTCCACGTGGCTTCTTGTGCTCCAATTACAGTTATGCATGGATCTGCTCCTGGTGTCAGTGAGATGCTCATGAAAATGTTGACAGACTGTTATCATAGTGTTTGTGCTGCAGTATGGAAATTAGTGATTGCATCTGTGACAAACTGCATGGGGGGATATTTTATAGTTTGTATGGTAGTCTTTGTTTCATAGGAACAGTTTTGAGGGTGGTTTTTGTAGTTTTCATCACTTCTGTACTGCTGATAATTTCCTAATTATGAAATGTAGAATTTTTTAATGGATTATGTTAATCTGCTTGGTTAAAAGCCATTTTTAGAAACAAATTATTAAGTTAAATTACAATCTAGAAAACTTTATAAGTTTTTAACTGTTACATAAACCAAAGATTTTTGTTCTAAAATAATTGTATGTCCACATTCTACTAACGATTATCTTTTTCTTTTAGTGATACCCAGAGGAGTTGACCATGACAACCTTCCTGGAATTTATCCAGCAGAATGAGGACAGAGACGGAGTTAGATTCAGCTGGAATGTTTGGCCATCAAGTCGTCTGGAGGCCACGAGGATGGTAGTCCCAGTGGCTGCCCTCTTCACACCACTGAAAGAACGGCCAGACTTGCCTCCTATTCAGTATGAACCAGTTCTGTGCAGTAGGACCACATGTCGAGCTGTTCTGAATCCTTTATGGTAAATCTAATACATTCGTTTTTATTACGTCCATATTTTTTCTTGCAAACCAATATCTAGAATAGTGCTGGTTAAAGTGTGTGAAAGATGGCAGTGTGTTGAGATATTCCTCACGTGAGTATACAGTTCAAACTTTTAGATAAGAAAATCTGTGTGTAAAAATCTGTGCTTATAAAAATCTGTGCTTTGGAGTTGTAACAGGCATGATTAAAAGATGACTTTCATTCAGCTAGGTTTTTCAATGTACTTCAGGCATGTTATTTTTCTTGGAATTGCACATCTTGTGCATTAGTATTTCACCTCTAGAAAATTAACTCAAGGTAAAAAGTTACACTATTTATTTGTAACTTTCGGGCCCTAAGATGGTTTAATTTCCATGTAAAATTAACTGTTACGAACTTTAATTCATTTGTAGACTGAAACAGGTTATATGGTTTAACTTGGAAAAACAAGCTGAAAAAAGATGTTACAGATAAATAGATAAACTAGTTTTGGGCATGAGAGAGGATAAAATCATAATTAAGGTAAAGAATGATAATGGCACAATCACAGATGACTGTAAAAGGTTGGAAGCAGCAGAAGCGTTTCGTGCATCATTCCAAACACAAGAAGCTGAACAGTTTCCAAGTAGAATTTGATAAGCTTGTGAAAGGTACTGGATAACAGTGGGAGGCATGATGTAACGTATCTTGTAGAAATACTTAACTTTGTATATTTTTGAAAAATAAGAGCAGACATATTCTAGAGTCACTGGAGGAAAGCTATTTTTTACTCAATGTAAACTTTTTTTATTGTATCTTTATAGCCAAGTGGATTATCGAGCAAAACTCTGGGCTTGTAACTTCTGTTATCAAAGAAATCAGGTAAGAAATGAAGCATTCAGTAGGCTTTAAAAAAAAAAAAAAAAAAGACAAAAAACCCCCCCCAACATTGTAAGCTGAAAATGAAAAATTCTCATTTATCAAATCATAGTTGTGAGATGAAATTGGCAGCGACTGTATCTTCAGAGATTGCATTGAGATTTTTTTCATGATAGCAATAGTGAACATCTGCCATGTAAAACAAAGTAGTCCATACATATGTTTTTGTTTTTGTTGAGCTTGTAATCTTTTGCTTGTTCTTAGTGTTTATGTTTTTCTTTGCAGTTTCCTCCTACATATGCTGGCATATCTGAAATGAATCAGCCGGCTGAGCTTCTGCCTCAGTTCTCTAGCATTGAATATGTAGTACAGGTAAAATCATTAAATAAGATATTTAATGTTATCTATAAGCTAACAATGTACAAAAATAACAAATTTTAGTTAATCACTGCATTATAATGACTGAGTCCATATGTGCATGTCAGTAGATTGAAGGTTTATCATCAGTTGGAAATGGGAAACGTAACTTATTTGTAAGAACACAAGCATGACTAATAACACTGTTGTTCTAAAAAACATCA
This sequence comes from Tympanuchus pallidicinctus, assembly GCF_026119805.1. NCBI lineage: Eukaryota > Metazoa > Chordata > Aves > Galliformes > Phasianidae > Tympanuchus > Tympanuchus pallidicinctus. The sequence goes on along the minus strand of NW_026294747.1, from coordinate 36,796,317 downwards.
AACCCCAAAACGGAATGAGGTTTCTTTTAAATGCAACACTTTTCTTAGGTACATTTCTAAAACTTAGAGTTTAATTTTTGTTTATGCTGGGAGTTTCTTTACTGCTGCTGCTTGCTCAAATGATTTTTGACTCAAATTGTTGGTTTAAATTTCATAAATTATTTGAATTTAAGTTTGTAATTGAATAATTATCAGTTGGTATTGGATTAGAGAAAACAGCTAATACTTATTCATTAGGATCAAAAAGAGTTGAAAGGACTGGGAACAAAAAAAGAATGTACAATCTAAAAGTGCAAACCTTGTGATCTCTGAATTCTACTTTTGAGGATTACAATTTCAGACTTCAGTGAGGCATTCAGATTATGGAAAAAAGCTGAACAGAATCTCTATTTTGCCAACTGATTTAAGACAAAGTAAAGGAAAGATTTAGCGCAGTAAAATTTGCTGAGAAGGAAGAACGGTTGGTTTCTAGATAAAATCCTACTGAATCAGAATCTTTTAAAGTTGTGATTAACTTATTACAGTTATCTGCATTTTGAGCAATAAAAACTTGTTGTTTATTAAATGACTTGTAACATTGGAACATGCTTTAAAATTATCTTGGCATTCCAAAATGATTTTTTTTTAGTATATGTTTGATTTTTATTGTAGAGTTCATTATGATAAGGATTTTGTTCCTCTTCAGCCAGATATACCAATTATTATTTGAAGGGAGGAAGGAGATAATTTAGATTGAACATTGATGTTATCAGTATGATTAAAGTATCAAAACTTACCCAAAATATATTTTATTTCTTCATTTTTGATCCTGTAAGGATTACAAGATTTATTATGTGTTGATGTTTGTATTTCTTAAAGCGTGGTCCTCAGATGCCCTTGATATTTCTTTATGTTGTGGACACATGCATGGAAGATGAAGACTTGCAAGCTCTGAAGGAATCGATGCAGATGTCTCTTAGTCTCCTGCCACCAACTGCCTTAGTAGGTCTCATTACCTTTGGACGAATGGTGCAGGTTCATGAGCTTGGCTGTGAAGGCATTTCCAAAAGTTACGTCTTCCGAGGAACGAAGGACCTGTCTGCAAAGCAACTGCAGGTAAGAGACAGAAAGAAAATAGAAGTCATCAAGATGACGAAAAAAACACTCTGTAAACAAATGTTGTACTGAAATCTTGTGTGTTTGACTACAGGAAATGCTAGGACTTACAAAAGTAGCTGTTTCACAAGTCGGTCGGGGTCCTCAAGTGCAGCAGCCACCACCTTCTAACAGGTAATGCGCTTAAAACATTTAAAAACTCATCTTGGCTATAGCAATTTACTAGAAAACTTATGTTATGTGCTAAGGAAAATATCAAACGAGAGTTGAGCCTTCTGATAGGTCAAGTACAAGTACAAACTACTTGGAAACCAATGGCTATAGTTTGTTTCCTTCCTGGCAGTTTGTACTCCAAAGAAAAGATGTAACGTGTGGTAGTAAAATTATCTGGATGATGTTTTTGAAATGTCCTGAGAGAATGTTAAACTGGCATAGCAGAGATACATAAATAACTGTTTCTGTTGGTTTGTGCTCTGGAAGGTGTTAATGACTGCCTTAGTGCCTCTCTTCTGTCAATACCTGGTTTTGTCTGTACTTTCTGTCTTATGCTCCTCTTCCCTCCACTTTTGTCTCACATTTGGAAACTGTGGAGTGATGTTTGGTTCTCCTGTGTACCCAGTGAGACATAAAATAAATTGCTAAAATACTTTAAAAACGAAGAATAAATCCCAGTCTTCCTGTAGGTGCACTTGTTGACAGTCTCTTACTGAGAAAACAAGTGTTCTTTTTAATACTTTTTCTGTTTTTTGATTTTTTTTTTTCCACTGAAGTAGTGATACTTGTTTCTTTCTGAGATCCATAGATGGCTATCTGCTGCGTTCTTTTGACTAGATGTGGTTCTTTCTGGACAGTGGTGATGTGATACTTCAGAGTCAGCAAGGTTTTAATTTACAAGCTCTTTGTTGTACTTCTGAAGTTGATACGCTGTCTGTGTAGTACTGCTGAGCTGCATTGTCTTGGTGAGGCAGAAGCATTGCTCTGAATCTAGAGTGGTGTCTGATATTGCTAATATATGTCTGCTTTGTTGAGCAACTAGTATAATTCTTATTGAAAAATTAATTCCATCTGTTTGTTTCCAGATTTCTACAACCAGTACAGAAGATTGATATGAATCTTACTGATCTTTTGGGTGAATTGCAGCGAGATCCTTGGCCAGTTCCACAGGGGAAAAGGCCCTTACGTTCCTCTGGAGTGGCTCTCTCTATAGCTGTAGGACTTCTTGAGGTCAGAGCTTTAACTACACTTGTGCTACTTATATAGATAGATTTTTGTTGCAGAAAAGCTCACATAACCAATATATAAAAATTTTAATAATTGATGCATATGAGATCTGTATGATGATTCTGATTGATATCATACTGTACACACACAGAGTCATTGTGTGTTTAAACATGCATTTCAGTGAGGCAAGTTTCAGATTTTGAATTAGCAAGGAATTTTAAAAAGTACAGTTAATGTTAAAATTATTGTTAAAATCTTATTAGCAAGAAAAATGCCTACATTCTTCTGTCTGTAGGAAAAAAAAAAAGTAGCAAAAAGTGGTTGTTTTGTTTGTCCTTTGTTTCCTGCAGTGCACTTTTCCAAATACTGGTGCGCGTATAATGATGTTCATTGGAGGACCAGCTACACAAGGACCTGGGATGGTTGTAGGGGATGAGCTGAAGTTACCTATAAGATCGTGGCATGACATTGAGAAAGACAATGCTAAATATGTTAAAAAGGGTACTAAGGTAAGAGATGATATTTGAAGCAGTTACTTGTAAGTAAATATTTACAGCGCTTGGCAGTGTAAAATAATGTTAGTAGAGGTAGTAAGAGTATAGAGAGGTGGGAATTGTGTGTTTTCCAGTAACTATTTCTGAATAATAGTATATCCTCATGAGTTTTTTCAGAAATGACAGTGTATTGACTTAGGACTTTGTCCAGCTCTCATTAAAATTCTTCAGAGTGTTTCCCTGATTTAACTTGGAGCAGTTCATGTTACTAAATGGTATATCTGAAGTAAGACTGTCTGCTTGTACAAAAGCTGCTTAAGACTGTTTCTTTAGTTGGAGGGAGGATTAGTCAGTATTATTTAGGCACAGTTCATTTCATCCTAAATGCACACTTGTGCAGGTGAGCTGCATCCAGAACCTTTTGAATCCATCTTGACTGATTATGATGGGAGTTAAATTATTAGCTCAGTCACAGGCACCTGTCATTGTAGACACTTGAGATTAGAGAAGTAAATTAAATTCTGTGAGCTGGATCTACTCCCTAATGTGCAGTTGGAAAAGAAAAAATCAAGGTCATTTTCTAGTTGAAATAGCAGCTACTGGTCCATCTAGTGTGTGTTGAGTTCTCAGCTGGTGAGATGAATGAAACACAGATGTTGAAAATTTCAGTTTAAAATTAACATCAGGAGAAAATATTCTTCTGTCTTTTATTAGAATATGGTATGAATAAAATCTGTTGCTGTTTTAGATAAAATTTGGGAGGCAGTGATTTAATGTGAAGTTGACAGTTCATGTCATAACTTGCTGTAAGTTGTATTTTCATCTCTCGTTTAGCATTTTGAAGCCCTGGCTAATCGTGCTGCTGCAAATGGTCATGTTGTTGACATATATGCATGTGCATTGGATCAAACTGGTCTTCTGGAGATGAAGTGCTGTCCCAACTACACTGGGTATGTGCCCATTCAGTTTTAAGTAATCTATGAAGATGCAGTTTTTTATTTTTTTGAATTATTTCATAGGAGGCACTTAGCAAAAACATTCTGCAGGTTTGTTTGTTTGTTTTAAATTTAAATCTACTGTCAAAGTTGTCACCATACTTGTGAGTTTGTAAGAAGTCTTTTAACTGTTTTTCTTTAATTTGCTCTGCTTGTGACTTAAATAACACGGCTGTCTTAGACAGTTTTTCAGTGTGTTTGTGCGTATATATATATATATATGCTTCGAGCTTATGTACTGCTAAAGACCTGTCTTCTCTCTGCTCAGAGTAGAACAAAAGTCAGTTCTATTCCTTCTGCCTTGTTTATGCCCTTCTAGAAACTGTTGTTTGTACGTTCAGCTACTGTCTCACAGGATGGTCGGGTTGCGTACTTCACAAATCTTGTTGCTCCTGATTTTTGCTCCATCTAGCCAGTTCTGCGTTTCATACGTGCTCTTGTATTCTGTCAGGGTGTCTTGGCATCATTTTTAATCTGATCAAAACAAATTCTGATCTTTCTTATAAACCACTCCTCTATTTTGTTTCATTGTTAATGACACCCTCACCCTTCCTGTTAGGCAGATTTACAGCGTGGCGTAGTATTTTCCCAGTGATTTTGTTAGAGGCTATAATCACTTTAACATGCTTATTGGGCAGAACTTCACTTGAAAAATTCATCCTTAACATTTAGCAGAATGTTAATCTAATAATAGTCAAGAAGACAAAAATGTGTCTCATTACCATCTCTTTCATTTTTATCTTTAATAGAAGCAAACTACTTAAATCCCATGTGCTAAATAATTGTACAATGTGTCATCTATTTTAACTCCAGATTTTCCTTTTTCTTTTTTGTGTCTAGTGGCTACATGGTAATGGGAGATTCTTTCAATACGTCTTTATTCAAACAGACCTTTCAGAGAGTATTCACAAAAGATATGCAAGGACAATTTAAAATGGGATTTGGTGGCACATTAGAAATAAAGGTAAGAAAAAAAGCAGTGTGCTAGTGAAACACTACCATGGGATTGCTATTAAATGTAGCATTTCTACCCTTTAAGGAATTGTTAGGAACCTGCTAAAATGATGCATTAGGATTTGCTTGGACATAGCTGTTACTGACTGGTTATGTTTTTGCAGTTTTGCAATTCTCTGCATGATAGTTAGATATGATGTTAATTCCCTGCATTCAGTGACAGCTAAAAGGGAAACTGTACTGAAACTAGTCTGTTAGAAATTCAGAATGCTATATGCTGATATTTTTGGTGTCAGTAAGATCAAAGTCTACATAGTGCAGCAAATATTTCATTTTCCATTTTTATCAGAATCCATATTGGTAGTTCAGCAGTGCTTATTTGTATCTCCTGTCTTTTGAGAAGCTTTGAGCTGAGTGTGTTCCAGGTTCAGGTATAGCCTTCAGTCATCTTTCTTGGAAAGTATTACAACGTTGTCTAGTAGAAGAATATGTGGCTATTTTCTTGTTCAGCAAAATTCCTTTCAAATTTTTGCTACCAGGACAAATAATGGAACCTTCTTTTTTCATGTAAATGTTGTGTGAATTTTTTTGGGAGATCCAGGAAAATGCAGTAAGAGAGGCTCAGCTATAGAGGAATGTACAGATCACTTAAAACAGTAAAATTGTATTGCAAGAATGTAAATGACTAGATTTTCTTTTTAGATATGTTTAGAAGATACAGAGAGTGAATTCACTGTAAGATACATACAGACTTATCCTACAGATCTTCAGTTTTAATCTCATGTTTTGAATATTACAGTGATTTCCTTGGAAAATAGACATAATGCAATATGTTTTCTAGATTCTCAGGTCTACGAATAACTGGACTTATCCTCTATGTTTTAATTTATGTTTGTACTGTTTTTTCAGATGAATTTATAATTAAAGCCAATATACCTAATAGTGGTGTAGAATATGACCAGGTGAAAAGCTTGCCTAAGTGTATCAAGCATTATTATATGTATAACCTTTCCTGAAGGTATAAAAAGACTGATATGCATTAGATTTTTCATTATTAGTGATAAAGTAGGGCTGAGTTCTTAGTGTGCCATATTGATGTGTGTTTTTCTTTTAAATATAAAGACTTCAAGAGAAGTAAAGATTTCTGGAGCTATTGGACCCTGCGTATCTCTAAACTCTAAAGGACCCTGTGTCTCAGAAAATGTAAGTAAAATTTACTGAAAGTGAAGGTAATGCCCCATTATGGAAAAGTGGATTTAGGATTTTTGGATCTGAAGGGAGAGAGGATGGATGAAACTTCTCCATAAATTGTGTTCAGTTTTCACAGTTTTAAATTAAATGCACTCAAAGGCTGTTCTTTGGATAAGCTCGTGTTCATTGCTAGATTAGATTTGAGTTGCATTAGACCTTGCAGGTCCATTGTTATTTGGTTATATTTGTTCACTGGGTGGTTGCTTTAAAATTACTATGGTGAAACTATATGCTGCTGTAACAGAAATCAAGTAGAAAGCGAGTTAGCATGCTTAATGTTAAAACCAAATCTATATTCTTTTGCTTAAAAAGAGAGCCATGAAAATATTTTCTTTAGAAAGACTGAGAGAAAGGAGGAGACAAGTTTGGGAACATGACTTTTCCCATTAGTATTCCCATTGGCTACTTTACCAAATATGCATTTAATAATTTAATAAGCTGTTACAGGCTTCTGAAGTAACTCCCTTAAATTTACAACAGACTTAAGTTATCATTTATTTGCTTATTAAGTATTATCATAGTTATTATTAGAGTTTAATGTTATCTTTTATTACTAATAAAAAACAGTTTAATACAGGTAACTGATGTCTTAAACGTCAAAATCTTCTGGTTCTATTCCTAATAGGCTCTGCATTGCAGTGTCAAGTGCTTGCAAATGGCATACTCTCAAGCATTTTTCACAAATATGTATTTTTTTCTTGCCTTTGTGAATTAAAAATCCCAGTACAGAAATTGTTTTCTCTTAGTGGTCTGTCACAGGTTCTCTGTCATCACTTGAGTGATTGAGTAAATTGCAGCAAAGTTTATAACGTTCCCCAGAAGCAATTAAATGTACAGCACCCTTTTTAAGCTATATATTTAAATCACAGGGGACCATAGAGAGCTTAATAGCTCATTCATGTCTGTTGCCCTGCAGTTACATCATAATTAATTTCTATTTCAAAAACCTTTTTTGTTGAGATAATCTGAATTAAAGTTTTTGAGAGAAAATGTGTGAACTAAATGTAGACATGTGCAACTCACTTAAGGTAGTAACTGGATAGTTGATTTAGTTGTAACTGGATAATTAATTTAGCTGTAATACTAGGGATACAAGCACAGCAGTGACTATTGCAGGTATAATTCTCCTTCAATATTTTGTTTGGTTTCACTTGTTCTCCTAGGAATGAAACTTAATTTAATTCATATTTTCTGTACTGGTGAATTGATGACAAAAATGAGTTGCCACTTCAAATCACTGTCTGTGCACAGATACTTTGTTAGTTACTAGTGACTAAGTACTATTTATTATATGAGCTGCCAACAAGAGGTTTTTAATGGCATGGGTTAGAAGTGGCATCCCACTTGAGCACTTTTTTCATAATTGTAGTAATTTAAAATGATTCATTAAGTGGGAGTGTTATCTTTCCAATCACGTAACAAAGGAACTGCATTTTTCCTAATACATAAAGCTTAGCTTGATGGAACAATGAAGTTGGAACAGTAACAATTGTAACAAGAAATCCTAATCTGGTGTGAGGTATCTTCCCTACTCAAACAGTGTTTCACTGGGAGTTGTCACATAGTTTCAGGAGAGGATTTTGATGCCCTAACTCTTAGAGCTGCTTTCAGCCCTGACACCTATGCTTTGTTTAATACCAAATTCCCAGCGAAAGTATTCCACAATTTTCCCACTCCTGACAATTCTGTATTTTTTTTTCTCTCTCTTTGTCTCTTTTTAAAAAATATTTTTCTATGAGGAAACCTTTAGTAACCAACATTTCACCAAAGTCTAACACATTTATGGTACAGCTCATTCCTCAAGTAGACACTTATTCATTTTAAAGAAAGAGTTAGAATCCATCTGAAACAGGGTGAAGAAATGCGTGGTGAGTTACCTCTTTGCTTCTACTTCACAGAACTCTGCAGTTCTCTTGCCTGACTTGTTAGATGTTAGCAATGGGATTATATATTTGTTCTAAAATAGTGGTAGGGAATTCACCTATCTTATCAAAACCTAGAGACAGTTTTCCACTGGAGTGTGCTGTAGTGCAAATCTGGTCGTACCTGAGTCTTCCTTCTGTGGGAGGTGACAGAAGAATTGTAGTAGGGAAGCTAGTAATAGTAACTGTAGTAGAGGAAACAGTCTACATCTGGTTCATTTGTCTTTCCTCACTGAAACAAATCTGACTTTCCTCACTCTAAATTTCCTCTTCTTGCTGCTGATCTAAAAATGGAGGTGCATCCCTTTTTTTTTTTTTTCCTATCTCTTCATGCTTTGGGGAGCTCAGCGTTCAATTTGTTACCACTTCAATATGCAATGACCCTTTAATAAGTGAAGGACATATGCACTGCCTCATTGCTATGGTAGTGAGTATGCACAACACAATGATAGGAATCCAGAGGAGCTTACCTAACCACCTTTGGTTAATGCAGTGTTTTACTAGGCCTGCCCACTGGTCAGTGGTGAATTTTGCCCTTATCTCTCAGCGCTGCTCTTTCTTCTGGGACTGCTTAAACTCAGCATAATTTCTTTTTCATGTTTCCTTTATTTTGACATATTTTTTCATTTTTTCTGATTCCATCTTCTTATCTTTCTAATATTTTAAACTTTTTCAAACCATTGTCTTTCTTTAATTATTATTTTTTTAAAATGATTTCTGAATTCAACACTGTATTTGTATTGCAAGTGGTGTTGTTTTTGTCTGAGATGATGTCAGAGTGAGCAGGGAGAAAACTTGTAAAGGAATAATTGTGAAATGTTGTCTGTAATAGGTAGATGCTCTGTTGCAAATATAATAATATTTCTGCTTTGTAAAGTTGTTATATGAATCTGCTTACAGGAGATTGGAACAGGGGGTACCTGTCAGTGGAAGATTTGTGGACTTAATCCTACTACAACACTTGCACTCTACTTTGAAGTGGTCAACCAGGTAATGCGTGCTTGTCTATTAGCTTGATTTCATGTGATTGCTGAAGCAATATTTTTGCTTTTGGCCTTTTTTATGTCTTTTTTTTTTTTTTGTCAAGCACAGTAGTAGGTGTATGAGTGATGTTACTGTTCTGCAGCATCAATGTTAAGGAGGTGGACATTAACAGATTAACGATGAGTTAGTCTCCTTCTTGGATAACGAGTGAGATACAAAGTGCTTTACCAATTTTGGTTAAGACTCATTACCTAAGTCCAAATATTTATTTTCAGAACATTACTTAGGGAAACATATTTCTGCTGCAATATGTGAAGAGGCTGTAACCTATTTATTTAAAAATACTTTTCAGTATTTCTGTTTTAGTTACAATATAATTACTCCATAATGTTACATCTTAATTTTGGTTTTGGTGCTCAGTTTGTAAGTCAAGTAAATAAAAATTGGTTTAATGGAAACACATTAGGGGCAGATAGTCTGTTCTCTTCTCTCCCACTGGGAGGCTTTAGGGAAGAGCATAAAAACATGGCAAGCAAATGCACTGTTGTCTTTGAGTACTTTCCCTTCTTTCAGATGTTTGCTACTCAGGAGAGTAATGAGCTATGTATTCTATGTAGGTTTTAAAACCTCTGCTTACCCTAACTATTAGTATTTGCTTTTTATATATTTGTTTTAATGATCTTTTATTACTGGCTCACAAACTGATCTGGTAGTGGTATGTCAGAGTTAATGTCAGTTGTCCTTTTGAAATTACTTACCTCCTTGACAGTATCAGAAATCTGTATTTCTACTGATCAGAGTTTTGAAATTTCATGCCTAAATTCCAGTCTATATGTTTCAGAGTTGCTTTATGGGATTACTTTGTTGACTTTTTATTGTGCTGTCACTTTTTTTTGTCATGTGATTCCAGGGTGTTCAGATACAGTTGTTGATTTCATTCAATTCTAACATAGTCCTCTTGAAAATATTGTTGTTTGTGAGGGTGTGTGGAAGGAGAGAGAATCTTTGGAGGTATCTAGTATGCTCCTTCTATGCCTTAACAGTTTCCAAGCTTATTAGCTATGTTTGGTAAAAATGCTAGGTGTGATTAAAGCATCAGTTAATGCATTTATAGAACTTCAGTGGCTTTTGTTAAAGTTTTTATCATATTCTGTCATTTGCTTGTTGATTTTCAAATTAAGCTGCAAGATCTCAGCAGCCTCCTTCTCGTATCTTTTTCCTCCCATCCTCAGCACAATGCTCCAATTCCTCAAGGAGGTCGTGGTGCAATCCAGTTTGTGACTCAGTACCAGCATTCCAGTGGACAGAGACGTATCAGAGTGACCACAGTTGCCAGAAAGTATGTGGTTTTTCTTTTTCTTTTTCTCTTTTTGCTTTGACAAATTGTATTTGAAGAAGAAAATACGTATTTACCTTTCAGTCTTCACATTTTTATAACCAATCTGCTGTTCTGGGAAATTTAGTGGTGATGATGAAGACAACTTTGAGACAGTTGCCTTTGTTATATTCTGTGGGCTCTTTCCTCTCCAGGTTGCAGTGGCTATGTAATGATGTTTTGGTAGTGCTCTAAAGATGCTTTTGCATCCAAAGGATTTTAGGTGAAGAGGAAACATTGAGTGTCCTAATGGAATGATAAAGGGCACCCAGTGCCATAATTTTGGGGTGTTGCAGTTCAGTGGCTTGTATATGCCTGTTCTTCTGTGTGTAATCTTTACCTGCAGCTTCCCTGGTTCAGTTTACTTCTCAGTTTTGGAAAGTGATGTTTAATATTATGGAAACATTTTCAGGTGTCAGATGATGTTTGCTTCAAAATGAAGATTTTTGTTTGGTTAATTTGATGGAACATTCAGATTTAAAAAAAAAAAAAAAAAAAAAAAAGAAAAACAAGAAAGCACTGACATTGCTGTTAATGAGTATCATGTTTAAATTTGTTGTATTAGTAGAATCATCTTGGTGACTGTTGAAAGAAACAGAATAATAGTACCCCATGTAAATTGAGAATAAGCAATTAGATCCCAGAACAAGTACACAAGAAAACAGTGAAGATATGTGGCTAGCTTTGTGGACAGTGTTTTCTGTAACTTAACTTCTCACAGTTTGTCAAGTTTTTAATATAACTGACTGTTTTATATGGGTATGTGGCATTTCTATAGATGATATATTTTTAATTAACTTCTTCTTTTTTTTTTTTTTTTTTTTTTTGAGAAGCTGCTCATTTATACCCAGTAGATTTTTGAAAGTTCAGTGTGAGATTGTCTGTTAAACTGTTAAGCCTGTTCTCTTTGCCTTAATTTTGAAGATGTATATTTAGAAATTGGGATCCTTTCTTTGTGATGCAAATATGTGTATTTTTCTTTCACAGCTGGGCAGATGCACAGACACAGATTCAAAACATTGCAGCATCTTTTGACCAGGAAGCTGCAGCAATTCTCATGGCTAGATTGGCGGTGTATAGGGCAGAAACAGAAGAGGGGCCTGATGTACTTAGGTGGCTGGACAGACAACTTATACGACTGGTAAGAAGAACTGAATAAAGAGTTAAATTGTTTTCTTGTCTCCAGACAATATCATTCACCAGTATTCAGTGCTTGTTTCTTAAAAGTGGGATGAGGGCGGAGTATTTCCACAAGTGGTTATGTAGAATTTTAAGAGAATTTTCATTTTGAATGATGAAAGAGCAGCTCTATTTTTCTTGAATTTATTAATATCTCCTCAGCCCTCAGCATTTTGTCGCTGCCAGCAGCTAAGAGAAAATCTAACATGATGCTAGCAGTTATTGGAAGTTTGTAGATTAACTTTTTTTGCTTAAAATATTTAAAGTTCTCTTTATTTTCAAAAGTTTGGTGTTCTGTTTGTTTTCGGTTATTATTTCTTTCCTGTAAGTAGCTTTACATTAAGTTCTTAATGATGATGTTCTTTGGGGATGTTTAATCATCTAATTCTGCTGGGTGATTTAAATGAAAAACAAAAAGCCATTAAGGCCTTGTATGCAAAATCACTGCTTGCTAAGAAAAGAATTCATGTCAAGTTGTTTGTTTGTTCTTGTTTTTTTTTTGCTAGATCTTTATTTGCTTATGAAGATGTAGGCACTTCAAATTGTATGTTTGTTAAAACTGAACAAGCTTACAGTAATGGCATGATAAAGCTACCATGTTTCTGAATTTAGATACCATTTTCTTTCACTCCAGTGTCAGAAATTTGGAGAATATCACAAGGATGATCCCAGCTCTTTCAGATTTTCAGAAACCTTTTCACTTTACCCACAGGTGAGTAGAAGGAAAATTTGTTTATATTAGAATGAAAAGATCTTTTGTGTTGTAACACTGATAAATAGTGGGATGGAGGTTTAGAGGCATAAGAGGGAACTTTTGGTTTGAGATGAGGGCCATTTAAAAAAAAAAAAAAAAAAAAAAGAAGAAAAAAGAAAGGAAATGATACCAACAACTGTAATCAAAGAGGGGGAAAAAAAAAAAGATGATGTAACACATAGCTACTCACCAGTAGTGCCCTGCCAGTCCCTGAGCAATGGCAGCTTCCTGGCCAACTGCCTGCAGTGTTATTGTTGAGCACGATGCCATATGGTATGAAATGTCCTGTGGTCTGTTTGGTTCTGCTGATCTGGCTGTACCCCTCTCCCAGCTTCATGAGCTTATTTGCTGGCAGGCTGAGGTCCATTCCAATCTTTGCCATTCAGTGTTTTTGTGATTCTGAGACCTTTAATTCAAATTTGCTGTAGCATCAGTTTCTTGTACCTTGTTTTCCTGAAAAAATCTTCTCGCTACAACTCTATTTTATGGAATTTCAAATAAATGGTTTTTATTTTGCAGTTCATGTTTCACTTGAGAAGATCTCCTTTCTTACAAGTTTTTAACAACAGCCCAGATGAGAGCTCATACTACCGTCACCATTTTATGCGTCAGGATCTGACACAGTCGCTTATCATGGTTCAGCCAATTCTCTATGCTTACTCCTTCAATGGACCTCCAGAGGTATCGTTACGTGCAACCTAATTGTAGGTTAAAATATGTGGTTTTGAGAGAGATTTGTTGTCCTCATTGTCATACATGTTACAAAACATGTTATTTTAAAGCTTTTTACATGAGAAACAATTCATCTTACATAGAACAAAGAACAGAGTGTATCTCAGAATTCTAACGCAACAGTCTTGAGGGAAAATCTTCCCTTGTTTAGAGACTATATTTTAAACTAAGAAATCTTTTTTTTACTTTTTGAGAGCAGCAGTAGTTTGAGTTGGTTTTTTTTTTTTTTAGTGCTGGAATGTAAGCATCAACAAAAAATGTCTTTGTGTTTCAAAATGTATTTTTTCAATGTACTTTTCAAATTAAACAGCCATTCTTCAAAATGTACAGAACTCCCTCCACTTCAGTACCCTCATCCAAGCCTTCTAATTATGACATGGTTACCATATTTGGAATAGAACTTCAGATCTTATAATGGCATATGCTGTATAAACCTAAAATTAAAAAATCTGTAAAACATACAAAAGATGAGTTAGGTAGGAGTAGACAGGGTACAGTAGTTGAGTATGAAAGTAGACAGGAAAGAAAGAGCGAGGAAACTGTGACAGTGGCAGTGAAAATGAGCATTGTAGGCAGGGATCTTGGCAGCTGGAACCTAACTTTTGTAAAGATTTTTTGATACTACATTGTGAGGATAAAGACTTCTAACTGTGGAATTTAATTTAAAGTAATGAGGTGGTTTGTCAGGAGCTTCTCAAAAGTGTGAGACCATTTTCCCGTGTATAAAGAAAAGTTACTAAGGTGGGTGATGCAAAATGGAAGCAAGATCCCACTTGATCAAAATGTGAGCTGACACTTCAGTGTGGAATGAATAATAACTTATTTTTTTCCTTCTTGAAGTACTATTTTTGCTGTCTCTATTATGACTGATCCAAGTAAATCAGATGGTGCAGATTCAATGAAATCATATGATACTAACATGATTCTTAAAAGGCTAGAAAAGTGCATAATTTTGAAACAGGTTACAACTTCTCTTTTTATTACTTCCATGATGTTATGTATTCAGAATCAAGATGGCTGACTTTACAATGAGATTGTGTAATGTGAAAACAAAAAATAGGAGCTTTAATAAGATATGGAAGAAGTTCTGAAGATACAGTGATTTACACAAATTGCTTGTGGCTGCTCAATTTTACATTAGTTGGAAACCTTTTATTTATTTTTAAATCTTAGCCTGTTCTTCTGGATAGCAGCAGCATTTTACCAGATCGTATTCTTCTAATGGACACCTTTTTCCAGATCCTTATATATCATGGAGAGGTAAGATGAGTAATTTTTTATTTAAATATTCCTTTTTCTGTATGAGTTCTACACTGTGAACATCAAGGCCCCGTTCTAAAGTGCTTCAATGCCTGATGACATCTGCATGGCCAGAACCAGTCTCCTGTTTCATATTTATCTAATAGTCTAACTTGCCTATACAAAGCTGGCCTTACTTGCTGTTTTGGTCCAATCCTGTTTCTTCAGACAAATTTAGAAGGAATTGACTTCAGCATGCAGTTTATTTGCTTTAGATCAATATTGTTCTGGCTTTTGAGAGTAGTATTTCTTCCTACTTCTGTTCTTCACTCATTTATTTTAAAGCTCTGAATTTTCTGTGGGTAAGGAGCCAGAATACAATGTTTTAAAATCATCCTTCATCTGCACTGCCATGGAGGAATGAAACTGCTCCTGGCAGTTGAGTAGATGGACATTCCCTTGTATTCTCATACAAATACATGTGACTTGCTACTGCTCTCCTGCCTTGGAAGGAACCAAGCTGTTGCTTTTTGCTGTGTGTTTCCCACCTAAGGGTTTGAGAAACACTGTTCTGGATCTTGTCCTTGTAGCTGCTCTTTTAAAAATAACTATAAACTTTAATAGTTTTTAATTAGAAGAAATATTCTCTGCGTTTTTGTAAGACGTTGCCTGGAAATAAATGGGGTGGTGCATTCCCTGAGGGAAGGGTAATGGAGAAGAGCATGATTACAAATCAGGCTGAGGCCTCTTGGAGAGCCTGAGCAAGGCAAGCAGGGCGTTTTGTAGACAGAGCTGCATTCAGCTGTCATTCCAGATCATCAGAAAAGTTGGTCTGAATTTGGGCCAGAAAGTCAAGTTTCCAGGCAAGGGTCCAGATGAGTAGGGTGCCAGGCCAGGTGTAGAGGCATGTCTGCATTGTGCTTTTAAAAAGTTAACTTAAATGGCACATTTTCTTTTAAGAAAGATTGATAAATTGGTTCTAAACTTCTTTCTCTTCCCAGACCATAGCTCAGTGGCGTAAATCAGGTTACCAGGATATGCCAGAATATGAAAACTTCCATCACTTGCTTCAAGCTCCCATAGATGATGCCCAGGAAATTCTTCATTCAAGATTTCCAATGCCCAGATACATTGATACAGAGCATGGAGGAAGCCAGGTATAGCCAAGTACATGTTTTTATCATCTAGGAAGTGATGTGTTGTAAGGTTTTGAGATTTTTTAAAATATAGTAAATATGCTTTTTTGTACTAAAACATATGTAAATAGTAAGTGAATATCTGGAATTTAAAAAATTCTGCAGAGATATTTAGTGATACCTTTTAGCCTAGTTTGTGAAACCTGGTTTTTTTTGGTTTTGTTTTTAACCATACTTGCTTAAACTGTTAATTTCCTTGAGATGCATAGGACAAAAAGACAGTGCTTGTCAGAGTGTTTGGACCAATATGAAAAATATTCTTTGTGGGTTTTGGTTTGTTTTTTAAACTTTTAATTAATGTTTTATAGATGTTCACAATTTCTTTGCTAGTGTTTAAAAAGGGAAAATTGCTTCCTGCTTCTTTGTTAATCTGTTAGCAATTCTGCATTATAGCTCTGGAATTCACAGAGTGGCTTTTTTTTTTGAGAAGCTACTCGTTCTTCTAAATGGGCATCTATGCTTGTTTTTATCCACAGGTAATGGAACTGGTATATTGCATGCATGGGTGTTCTTTTTTTTGAGAATAAGAAAATTCTGCCTGAGAAAATTAATTTGTTACATGTGCTTTGTTTTTTAAAGGCTCGCTTCCTGCTTTCAAAAGTAAATCCCTCTCAGACTCACAACAACATGTACGCATGGGGACAGGTAAGTGAATGAATGAATTATGAATCTGATAATTAAGCTTGCGTGTAGAATTTTATGGGCTTTTTTTTGTTGTTTCAGAAATCATGTAAGATGCTGTGTACGTAAAAGTAGTAATGTCAAATTTTGAAACTTAAAAAAGCAGTTTTGGCCTCATGCCATCAGAATTGTGAAAATTAAGAAAGAAAATTAATTTCTTTAGACAAAAATGATCTACTTTTCCATTTTAAGCTTCTGTTAGGATTCTTTAATGTCTAGCTATCTTTCCTAGCTCTACTTAGATTCCTTAGAACGAGGGCACCTAACACACATAAAGGCTAAAGGACTTTTCTTCAGTAGAGGATATTAATTTTGAAGTTAATTTTAAGGAAGAGCCAGAAGGTACCAATTTCCTAGAATTTTGGTGAGCCATTTGATTAGGCTTTTCAGATTTTCTCTGCGAAGGAAGTAATATATAAACTCAAAAATGAAACATTCTGTAGTTGCTTATTTTGAGTGTTGCATCCCAGTCACATCATCCTGCCAAATTCAGCTTTCATAGTGGGAAGAGAAATTCTGCAGTGGCTGAATACTGGAACAGTGTAAATTTCTCATGAAAATGTGATTGCATCAGACAGATCTTCACGTTAACTGTATTTGTATTTTGGTGAAAGGTGTTTGGTTTTCAAGTCATGAATGAGTGAACTGTGTAACAATTTTATGGCAGTGATTTTTGTCAGATAAGTTTTATCAGAGTACGTTTTCATAGAGATGTACTACTGGTTCTAAGGAAAATTCTGGTGGGATAGAGTGCTGAGATCCAGAGTGAAAATGCTTCAAGAGCTTGTCAGAGAGGGCACCATTTTAAACTGTTTCTCTTCCCTTCAAATCTGGAAGTTTTCCTCAAACTTCCATGAAGTTCCTCATGAACTATGTGGTTTGAATGATTCTTTTGTCTAGGTTACCTGGAAATTTTTTGGAGTTTCGATGTTTCTCATGGTGTAGGCCAACAGCTTTCTTACTATTTATTTAGTAAGCAAATGAAGTGTTTCAAATGTAGATGCAAATACAACTACTGAACTGATCTCTAAGAAAAAAGTTTATGCTGGAGAAGTCCCAGTGAGACCTTCTGAAACATACTAGAAAACACAACTTTCCCTTGTAATGTTGGAAATAATTACTTTAGGTTGACATAAAAAAAAATAATAGTGTGCTAATCTCCCCAGTATCATTGTAATGTGTGTGTTCTACATAATATCCTGCTTGTTTTATATTTTTTTTTTTCTGTGAAGAAATCTGGATAGAGTAGAAATTATGGAACTAGAAATGCTGAAAGGAAATACTGAACTGAGCTGGTTTTGCTTATTTTTGTCTTGAGTTTCCTGAGTTGTTCCATGTCAATTTGTGTATTTTGTGCAAAACTGAAAGTCCACAGAAAAAAATTGTTAGCCCACATTGACCTGAAGAGGGCACCAACACACCACTGAGACCATGTTTCAGGAGGTGATCAATTGACTACTTTGGGTTTAACATTGTAAGTAAAGATTTTTTTAAAGCTTTAGGAGATAAGTACCTTATTTGGTATGTAAAACATTTTCAGAAGATAATGGTAAACTGATTTCATACAGCTCAATTCTATTGGCTCCGAAAGTGCATATTGATTACTCTTTTAAGATGCAGTTCAAGTTTTCGGATTATATTGGATATGGCATTTACTTTAGGATGCCTTTATTTTCTTTTTTTTTTTTTTCTTTTTTAAAATAATCTTGTTGGTAACTTTTGTGCAATTTGAAGTGGAAGATGTCAGTGGCACAAATCTTACCAGATGCCCAGTCCTCACCGTATTCCTTAGCTGAACATCTTGAATGAACAGAAAACGAAATTTAAGATAATTTGTGCAAAATCAGAGCTAAGTTTCATCTGCTTTTCAGATTTGTATGTTGTGCAGTGTGTCCTCGGTGGTTTGATTGTATTGTGTTAAGCTGAAGGAAAAGTTTGTGCTTTGGTTTTAAGTATCATGGATTACCACCAGCAATCACTGTGGGGAAACTCCTCTTAGATTTCTGACAACTCCATTCCTTTCTTTCTTCTGGAGGATGATGAATTCTTTTCCATACATAAGACACAAGGTGGCAAATAATATTCTGCAACTGAACTAAATTACTCGTTATTCCCTTGTGGCTCCTTAAACAAAAAAAGCTTAGCTTTTGACCAATATGGAAGAATGATGTCTTTATTCTTACCCTGGCTCCAGAAGTTAAAAGATTTAAAAAAAAAACAAAAAACTGTCTTCCCTGACAGTTGCTGTGTATATATCAAGTGTACTGTAATGTAAAAAGTCTTACTGCTCCTGGATTTGTGCCTTGGTCATTAACTGGGGAGTGGTTTTGGCCAGTTCTAAGTAAGGAGCACCAGGTCTAAGCATCCTCTTTAGAACTTTTCTGTCTTTGTGTTGAAAGATTTACTAAAAGTTCAGATGGTTCTGATGCCATTTGGAATTGTGGGTGCTTAGTACCTTGAAAAGAGCATAGATTTCATTATCTGTAATCAGATGTAGCGCTAGCTTCTGATACTTTTGTGGTTCTCTTGAGGTAGCCCAGAGCTGTAGGTCCAGCTCACTTTGGAAAAGCTAACTGACCCTCACTTTGATCAGATCCTCAGTGGCTTTTTTTCTTCCTTTCTCCGTTTTGATGCATCTGAGCTTCAGCAGTGACTGATTTACCAGTTGCGGTGCTTGCACATTTCTGCTTGTCACCTTTGCTTCACTGAGATAGGAATGGTACTGAAATTGTGACGTGGAAGTTTTCACTTAAAATTTTGAAAATTAGAGTTTGGTATCTGTCAAAAACACTGAGTTTTTTTATGTTTGATGTAAATACCTTGCTGCACTTCAACTCATGCGTCCACCCTGGGAAAGAGTCATAGAATCACAAAGTAAAATCATATTAGTTTTGAAAAAACCCTTAAGATCAGGTCACTACCACATTACCAAATCCGTTACGAAACTTTGTCCATAAGCAGTGTCCACATGTCTCCTAAACACGTCCAGGGACAGCTGTTCCACCACCCTGTTCCAGTGCCTAACCATCCTTCCCATGAAGAAAGTCTTCCTGATATTTAATCTAAACATCCCCTGCAGCAACTTGAGGCTGTTTCCTCATGTCCTGGTTGTGATTTCTGCCCGAATTTGTGCAAATGTATGAAAATGTATAGACTGCGGGTTTGGTGGGTTTTTTTTTGTCAGAAAATGTCAGCAATTATATGCTTTTAAGATCTTTCTAAATTTCAGTGTAAAGAGGTGTTTGTTGATGGAGCATATGTACCTTAAAATGCTTTTTCTTCACAATAACTCATCTATTCTCTATGTTTTCTTTTATAGGAATCTGGGGCACCCATTCTTACTGATGATGTCAGCTTGCAAGTATTTATGGATCATCTGAAGAAACTTGCTGTCTCTAGTGCTGCCTGAGATTCTGCAGTATTATAGGCACAGATACGCTGTAGCTGTATTTCAGCTTTTCCTCCTTTGCCTTTTCTGTGGCTCTCTAGACATAATGCTCTGATATGCACAAGCTGCCTGACTAGATGTAAAGCAGTGTTGTTTTCAAAGAAAAGCTTTTGTTATCAAAAATGTTTTAATGTGAACTGCAGTTTGTAAAAATGACAAGTAGTAGATTAAATTAAGTTATAATTAGAGGAAAGAGAGCAGTCATTTTGATTACTGCCGTACTGTACTTACTTTTAGATTGTTTTCAACAACTTTGAAACGTTTTCTCTTTCCTTCTTGAGTGGTTGAGGTTGATTATGCTGTGCACTACAAAGCCACATTGAACAATAAAGGAAATCTTCGGTGATGTCGTGTTTTCCAGACTGCCATACATCTACTACTACTTATTGAAATCGAGCATAAAGTGAACAAAGAAGCAACAAAAACGTTACAAAAGTAATATTAGCTCAATCTTTTGACTTAGGTTGTGGAACTTCTCTGCAGTGATCTTATTCATGTGTTGTTTTTTTTTTTGTTTTTGTTTTTAAGAAATATTTAACTTTAGATAGTTCCTGTTTGCATTTACTATAGCTGATTCTTTGGGAACGGAGTTTTTCTTACTTTTCATGTAAAGAATTTGGATTGAAAAGGTTTAAAAATATATATATATCTGATATTGCACAAAGCTTGAGTTGAGAAGAAATCCTACACTACAAAAATCAACTGGCAGGGTGCAGCCTTGAGTTTTGTCTTGGCATGTATGCTTTAGAAAAAAGAAGTATATTACCTTTCTTATTACTGCCTTATCATGTTATTACACTAATACATGACTCTGCACATCAGCTTTTTCCATACCCTTTCTGTTAGGAATTCAATAGGCTGTAGTTCTTATTGAAACAGTGTTACAGAGAATATGCTGTAATTAATTTGATATTTAGTTAACACTTAATTTTTGGGTGGCTTAGGAAATAAATTAGTAGGTTTTTCCATTTACTTTCTGAAGTTTACACATAAAACAGATGTTTACATAGATAACATGGTGTTTTGACAATTGAAGACATGCAATAGTGTACTGGGCAATAAAAATGGTGCCAAGTCCAGAGGAAGAGAGTTTTGATATAGGAAATTCAATCATGTATTGGTGTGATAAGAATGAGGTTTTTTTATTTTTTTCTGCAAATTCTCAAAAACATTTGCTCTCCTATTATCAAACTGAGATTTGCTCCTTTTGCCTCAGTACAAATAAAATGTTTTCTTTCACTTTTTGTGTTTATTGTGCTGATTTTCTGTTTGTGCTTGAAGTGAATTGTGGAAATAAAGCTAATAATGATAAAAATGAGAATAACCTCATCTTTGATGCCAATTATTATTGGTATAAAACTTATTTAACTTCTCGTGATATTGATCTGCCCGCATTACTTGCAATTTGAGATAAAGATTCAGAAGCCCTCTTCTTGTTTTAGCTAAGAAATAAGTTTTTAAAAAAAGTCTCCTGTCACTAGGTATGTCTGATTTATTTGGCAGTTAAATATAATTTCACTAATGAATCACTTCACCATCATGTCATGATAACAGATTTTTGTTTGTTACGTGTCTAGTAAGTTCCATGCTTCCTTCCTGCCCCTTAACCATCTTTTAGTCTACAGTGGGTTCTTCTATCCACTCCCCTTGCAACTCACGCCCTTCTTTCATTTTAGGTATTTTACACTGCTGAAGACTTTTTAAAAATCCTGGAGTCTGATGTATTTTTTTCCTCTACTCTCCTGCTTACTGACTGACTCCTTACAAATACTGGTTACTGAGACAGAATTTTCCTTCATACAAGCCTGCTTCGTACAACCCTTTCTGTGGGTATGATGTGGGAAACAGTCTGCCAGTCTTCTGATAACTTCCACTAAACGATGTTGTCCAAAGCCCCATCCAGCCTGGCCTTGAGCCCTTGCAGGAGTGGAGCATCTTCAGCTTTTCTGGGCATCCTATGCGAGTGCTTTGCCACCTTCATAAGTAAAGAATTTTCTCCTTATCACAGAATCACGGAACGGCCAGGGTTGGAAGGGACCTCAAGGATCATGAATCTCCAACCCCCCTGCCACATGCAGTGTCCTGTATATTACTGTGCCAATGAGCAGCCCCAATGATACTCTGGAAGCTGTGCTTCTTTGATTGTACTTGAAGAATTTTTCATTATTGAGCTCAATATCTCTTATAAGGTGTTTTTCAAATTCAGCCTTAGCTCTCTTAATTTCCTTTCAGCATTCAACCAAAATGTACAGGGGATGCAGCTATTTTAGGATTAATGCCTGCAGGAGATGACAGTAACCACTGGTTGTTTTCCAGATGAGAGAATTCTGTTACAATTCTGGTAGTGAGAACCAATTCGATTTTGATCTAAAATGTGGGGGAAAAAAATGGCATTTTTCAGCTGCAGTTTCTACAGCACTGGTGTGTCCCTACAGGACAGTGGGATATTGAGAATGTCATGAAATTCTTGTGCAGGGAATTTAAAAAACAATAATGGGTAAAACACACACGGGAAGGTCTTGTTTACAGTCCCTGTTACATGTGATTGCTGAAATTTCATGTAAAAGAGGTGTATCCTAAAATTGATGCTGTAACTTGTGGGCAGAACTATAAGTAACTTGGACTATTTTGAATACACAAATCTTTTCAGTCTCTTCACAGCACCCGTGTTGGACTGCATAGTGAAAATCTCTTTAAATACTTGGTTTTGATTGGATACAGGTTGGAAATCAGAAGGAGTTGGTCACATCTCCTTGTGATGAACATATGGAGACTTTTACTTCTCTCTCTCATGCTCCGGAGAATTATCATGCTACTGGATAAGAGAGGAAAACAGAGTTGCTGACTGTGCTGCTGAGGCCTGGTGTATGGGAACTGCTGAGTCACAGCCTGAACCACTGATTGAGCACCTGGGGAAAGGAGCCTGGGGGCACAGGTGAAGGCAATTAAGCTGTGTGACCAGAAGGGGCAGAGCCTGGCTGCACCCCTCTGAGACTCCATTTAAGGGCTGACTGCTGTAGGGAATGGGTTTTTTTCTGGAGATCTCTCCTTAGCTTAGGGGAGCTTTGCCCTGTGAACCTGGAATCTTCTGATACAGGTAAGCAAGTTTCTTCCCTTCTTTTATAGCACCTTTCTATTGTGCCGCTCCTTCTGTCGTTACACCTCTGGTGAAATAACTTTTGCCGTCGTACTGATCTGTCTAATTGCTATGCTGGGGCAGCTGAAGGTTGAAAACTATCAGTAGGCAGACGATAAAAGCATCAAGCAATTGAATGCTACTTTCTCTGCTCAGTTAAGCACTTCTGTGCATTTTAGAGTGATGCAAAATCTGTTTTTGATGTAAAGGTCTTCATGAGATGTGCCTAAAAAATTGCTATCTGAGAAGCACAGGTGAGGTTA
Organism: Tympanuchus pallidicinctus; assembly: GCF_026119805.1. Taxonomy (NCBI): domain Eukaryota; kingdom Metazoa; phylum Chordata; class Aves; order Galliformes; family Phasianidae; genus Tympanuchus; species Tympanuchus pallidicinctus. The sequence goes on along the minus strand of NW_026294747.1, from coordinate 36,773,398 downwards.
ATGGTCTGCCAGGATAATGAAAATCAGATGGGGATTCATAGAAATTGAACAGTTGTTGATGATCTTGTTGCCAGTGTTTGAATGTTGCACAGAAACACGCGTTGTGACTGGCAGTCAATGCGTGGTGCCTGGCTGTTATTTCTAGTCCACTGCCTTTTTCTCAGAACAACTTTTCAGGCTCTGTGTGCTGCAGAAACATCTGATTGTTGTTGTTTTTTTTTGTTGTTGTTGTTTTTGTTTTTTTCTTTTTTCATTGTTTCTTCAGTTCCTGTATTCTCAGTCCATTTGCTTTGCCCACAAATCCTTATGGAAATGAGCTGTGGGGCTGTGTAATTTGGACTATTCCAAGTTACAAATTTTTGCCTGACTTTTGCCTAGGTGCGTGTTTTTGGTGAGGTCAGCTGTAGCCCTCCAGTGGTGATATTCCTTCTTCCTCACTTTCTGTAGCATGGGAAAATGGGTAAGACCTTAGCTGTGGTGCAAGAACTTCTTGTGGTATCACCATGGGAGCCATGACAGATATTTTGCTGGAGTCTGCACTCATGCTGTTTTCTGCCGTAACCTGCGATCGCTTCCTCTTTGTTCCTGCCACAAGGACTTCTTCAGATTCTGTTGGATGGTTCTTCTTTTGCATTGCTGCCTTTACTGTAGCTGTAGGGGATATCTTTTTCTCACAGTACAGGATTTTAGCTTTATTTTACTTACTAAAGATGTGCATTTTTGCTGGAACCTGTAAAAGTGAGATCTGTTGTTGGTTCAGGAGCACTAACAGTGTTTCATAGATCTAATTTAAATGAAACAGAGCAAGAACAGCCATCATCCAAAACAGGAATGTTGATTCCAGTGTCTAATAAATGAAAAGCCCTAAATGTTTCTGATTGGTCCTCTAAACCAATCTTCTTGCCACCCACACAGAGATGTCAGTGTGCTGGAAGGAAGGCGGCAACCTGCCCTGACATTGCCTTTGTCAATTTTGCGAGTGTCAATGATTTACTTTCCTCCTTTCATGGAAAAAGTAGAGAACTGTTAATCTCCAGCTTGGATGGGATAGCTCACAAGGTAATAAACTCAACCCCAAAATTGAAGTTAAGCTGCTTAAAGCCAAATGCTGTTGACTGTATGTGGAAGCGCTGCCTGACAGATTCTTGCCTCATAGCCTGGGTCTGTGAGGCTTCCACAGCAATAAGTGATCCCATGTCTGCTTCCAACACACAGTACTGTGGTGAAAAATCACATTTCCCAACATTTCTTATTATCTGCAGTTAAAAGCAGCAGTTGATAAATGGTGACCAAGAGCCTACCCTGCTTTTCTACCAAATCTGAGGCAAACAATTTCATTATCCCCATCAAGTGGTGAAGCACAAAAAAATTGAGCTCGGTTTAACTTTTAGCATTTTGGGTTTGTACAAAAGTTAAATGTTACGTGAAAGCCACAGAGCCTGAACAGAACAGATGGTAAGATTAATTAAGTTGTTGCTCTGCTCTGAATTTAATGTAAAATTTCATTTAAAATAGCTTATTGTCCCTAACAACACAAGCTTTTGTCCAAAGAAAGAACTACAGAGGTGGAAAATAAACAATGAAATCAATGTCCATGAATTGCTTTCAGCAAAAATGAAGCAAAATAATCACTGCATGCATAAATAGCAGAGGCCATCACCAACACCCTCAGAATGTCCATTCTGTGCATCTTTCCATCCTATTCCATGACTGCCTGGAGATATATAGATGTGTGATATATTGGTCATGAAATGTAGTAAGAGTTTTCTTGAAAGTTAATGCATGTGGGATGAGCAACAGTGTCCCATTTTCCTCTTGGAAAGAAATGCATGCATGAGTTCTGCTATGGATCTACTGCCTTGCACTGGAACTGTGTGCATTCAGGGATGTTTGACTAGAGAATGGCCAAAGACTAATATACCTTATTACAGAAATAGCACGTTTCACAAAGCCTAGGCATGGCTACCTTGTATTCTCCTTTGGACAATCACTCGGGGTTATCTGCTTTTAAGGCATACATAAACTCTGCTATTGGAGACTACTGGGAACCACAATGGTTGATGAAATGGAGTTGAAACAGCGTAGAGATTGCCTCTGAGGTCCCAAAATGTGTATTTCCTTTTAAGTCTGAACTTGCCTCTATGTGTTTACTGTTTTTTTTAACCTGGGATATATGCCGCTGACTCATAGACCACAGCTCATAGTCTGCAAATGGCACATGGAGCTCTACTGATTCAATAGGGTTCTTGGTGAAAGTTTATCAAGAGTGCACGGTCATGTGTGAAAAATAGAATGTAAGTGCAGATCCAAAAAGGTTTGGTGATGCTAGCTTGGTATGAAGTAACCCATGGAATTAATTCAGCATCAAAGAAGAGGGGGTTACACTTGCAGTGTTAAACTGTGTCCTCCTTTTTGGCTGCAAAGTGGGGCTGATACGTATTTCACAGTCTTGTGTGTTAGCACTAACGAGTCTGAGACTTCGCACTGGATCGAACCTCGGAATACATTACCTATGTAAAATGTTCTTACGAATGTGCTGCCAAAGAGGAGTGTCTTTTTTTTTTTCTTTCTTGCTAGATATGTCAGCACAGAAGGACAGTTTGAATTAATAATTACAGACATGGCCTTCTATACGTAAGTCCTTTTGCCCATCACCTTCTTGTTTATCCTTTGTTTGGAAATGTAAAGATGCTTTTTCAGAAACCGAGTTAAAGCTGTCCAGCAGCTAGTTTCTCAGATCCTCCTCTGAACCCTTCTTAAAGATGATTGTAACGCTAACCCTTTCCTGTAAATCATCACAATTTTCTGAGGATGATGTGTCTTCGTAATCACATCACCCATTTTTTTTCACCATCCTTGAGCAGATCCTATTGATCCCATTTATGTGAATACACCTAGGTTCTTTTCTGAAGAGTCTGTAACTCTTCTGCCTTAGCTTGGCCTCCTTTCTCAAACTGCACAGATAAATGCAACAGTCTGGGAATTTTTTTTGAAGATGGTGATAAAAAAAGTCATCTGATATTTCAACCTTTGCTATATCTTCTGCCAGCAGGTAGTCTCCACCACTCAACAACAGCTTCACATTTCCTTTAAACTTTGGTTTGCTATTAGTGTACTTACAAAATTGTTTTCTTTTTACCTTTTATGCTCCTCATCGAGTTGAGCTCCCACTGGGCTCTCTACTTCCTGATAACATCCCTAATTACCCAAGCACTGCTTTTATATTCCTCCTTTGTCACCTGTCCTCATTTATATTTCTTCTATGCAGCCTTTTTACATTTTAATTCATTAACAGCTCCTTGTTTTGCTGACAGTATCTTTTGCCAAAATTTCTGATTGTATGCAGAATTACTACAGCCCTAAATAAGAATGAGAGAATATTTTGTTAGTGAATCTATTATTTTTATTATTTTTAGAATAAATTCTATCAGTCATCAAATATAAGATTTTACGACTCAGTTTTTATGGTAATTCTGCCCTCTAGAAACCCTTTAAATCTGATTGCCCTGTTTCTTTCAGCAACTGATTTGCAGTTTTGTCTTAATGCAATGCAGATGTAGTTAAGATGACACTCCTAACCTTTGCAAGAAGTAAATTTAACTTGGATACAGCTGATCTATTTTCATTTGGATCACGAATGCATATTTGTAATACTTCTAAGTGTGTAATATCATACATCATGGAATGTGTTTACTGTACATACGTAAGGACATAAATGTTAGTGGACTCATCTTTCAATTAAATAATGCTTTTATCTTCAAAAACGATAGTAGAAGGATGCTAATTGGAAAATGAAATACATGTACCATACATTTCTGTGACTGTTGCCAGCTTTGAACATTCAGGTAACAAGGATTTCATTCATTTTCACAGGAGGTTTTTAATCTATGAAGAATTCAGAGACCTTCTGAAATTTTTTCCGTGTTAAACAGAATGAGATGTAGAATTCTGGAGGGAAAAGGAGGCACTGATAACTTTAATAAGGGCAGGATTCAATTTCAGTTCCCAAACAGCTATTGCATACAGAGGTTTGATTGCAGAAGCGGCTGTAGCCAAGAAGCAGTAGTTTTTACTGTGCAATTGAATTTGCTCATTTCATAAACTGTTTATGCATATTCAGAGGCTCAAGCTTGACTTACAGCATGAAACATCTGTTAAAGGGAGTTAGTTAGCTGGGAGCTATGGGAACAGGCAGTAGAACTGTTTCTTTGTGTAATACATAACTTCTGTTTATTGTACCGAATCAAGACTTCAGTTAGAAATAAAGCTGTTCATATATTGTATATATTGGTGTCAAAGGAGGAAAGTCTCCTGCAGGTTTGTGGTAAATTGGATGGACAGAAATTTGGAGACTATTATAGGAACTTTTTTTCAACAAGTATGGGCAATTTCAATGACAGACAATTGTAGACTTGGTGCGCATTTAATAAAATAGTAATATAAAGCTGTGATTTTTAGAAGCCCTGCTATTTGCTCCCAGCTTGCCTACCAGCTACCACTGCTCTTTAGCTGCCATCTGGCAGGGACAGCAGCTGGGAGACAGGACCCAGGGATGTACTCTCCTGCAGTTCCTAAGTTCTGTAAGCTGAGACACAAGGGTGAAGAGGGAGAGTTCCAGAGAAGATGAGGGCCTCATGAAATTCACTGAGGATTTCAAACTGCAGAGTTAGATGGGGGAGCATCCTCACCCCTCAGAGTCTAGGGGGATATAATGGGTAGGGCTGGGGTGAGGGCAGCGTGGGCCCAGCTGCTCTAGTTTCAGTGTCAGGGGGATGAGGTGTTTGCTGGTGCATCCCAGCTGAAATTGAAGGTACTTGGCTTTTTCACTTTTTCAAAAAATGCGGGAAATCCCAGTCTCCCCATACACAGTGAATGCATTCAACTCCTTCCATCATTCTGTGGCAGAATCCTCTCTTGTGCTGTGGATACCGCAAATACAAAGTTGTCCTTGTTTGCAAGTGATTATGTTTGCACCTGAGGGGCAGAGCCAGGTTCACTCTTGGTTCAAAGAAAATGTCTCCAGAGACATTCTTCCTGGCTGTGAGGTGCTGGCTTGGCCATTTCTTCCGTGACACACGGTCACTGAAGAAAAACTTTGGCCTCATACAGAGGTAATGCAATGAATCCCAGGTATGTGAGGAAACATGAGATGGACTCACTTCCAGTGAATTCAGTGCTCCTGAAGCACATGAGCTGGGCCTGAGAGAAGGGATTATTTAATGCTGCTTCACGATTTTACAGTGAGGGTGAGGCTAGAAAGCACATTTTGAGAGGTTTGGATGCAGAACCATTCCATGTTAGTACTGTTATTTGCCCTAGAACTGAGTAGAATGTGGGCCTGCCCTTTTCAGTGATTTTTTCAAAAAACCTGATTCAGTAGGGTGCCATAAAATTCAAAAAAGAGCACTCAATGTTTAGGAGAAATAAGGGCAGTGTTAGGCGTTATCCTATAGCTAGAGAAAGAAGTAATTTAGAGAGAACTTCATGCTTTCTAAAGTACTGATAGTTTAACAATTTTTGTAGTTTTTGTATTCTGCAAAATTCATCACATCTATGGTCTAAGGCAGTATGGCAGAGTTCCACACTCTTCCTTCAGTTTAGCTCCCCTATTTGACATGACTGCACTCCCCCAAATGAAATTAGGCAACTGTGGCAGAAATGTTGTCACAGCTTGAAACAGTGATTGAGCACCTGGTGGGAAGGCATGGGCCAACCCAAGGGAGCCCAGCTGCATGCAGTGCATCTGAGTGACTGGAATCCTGGCTCCACCTCTTCCCAGACCTCATTTAAGGGTTGACAGGGGAGGCAAGGGTATTTTGCTGGGGATCCTTGCCTATTTGAAGTCTTCTAAGGGTAAGCAGCTTTTTTCCTTTGTTTCTGTGTTCAAGGCTGCTGTGTTTGGGCTGAACCTCACTTGCTGCAGCCTAGGACGTTGCTACTCCACTATCACTCCTGTGCTTTCCATTGCATTAGAGTTACTGTGTTCAAAGTATACTGCTGATTAAAATCAGTCATCTCTTTTGAGATGTTGAGAATGTGGCTTGATTTAGCAATAAATTGGTCTGGAAATACAGATCTCATGCCTTCCTAAAGTTGCTGTTCTAAGAAAGCTACTAGCTGGACACAGAGGTGGTCGGAGAAAGAAACAGAAGTACATGATGTTATGTTACTACTTCACTCTTTCATGATGGACAATTGAAGTAACTAAAAACACCAGTGGTCTCATGTTCAGAAAGGCAAGAGTACTGGAAGCTTGCTCTTTGTTTATTTTTCTTCCTTTAATTAGTTAAACAGGAGCCACATGGTCCACTCAGTGATGCATTATTCCCTCTGCTTTTCCAGGTGTATGAAACTTAAAGGCAGTTCTATCTTGTAAGCTCCTGGAGATACTGTTGGCTGTGTTGGGCAGCATCATACAGGTAAGTTTAAATCTTATTTCCTAAGAGTTTGAAGTTGTTTTATTTTTTAAACCAGCTTGAGACCTCTGACTTAATTGTTGATGGGCATTGTAGTAGTTTGTTGTTGTAGTCTCTGGGTTTAATGTGGATTTTTAGTTGTTACAATAGTATAGTGTTTTACTGACATGGTGAAAGGATTACAGCCCTGTTTCAGTTTCTTGGATGTATTGGTTGGAAAGATTTCCAGAGAAAATGTTAGTAAATATTCTTGCTGAAGGGGAAATTTTAAAAGGACTTTCTGTTTTAGGATTTAATGTTAAACCTTTAATTATCAGTAGCTGTATAATCAAGGCTAGTATATTTTACTTACTCTGTTAATACTCTAATGACCTGATTTTTGCTTTTGTAAGTGATAAAAGCTAACTTCAAAAAGGTATGTTCTTGTATCGATTTTCTTTAAGTATATTGATTTTTCTGTCCAGATACAAACTTTTGAATCTTGTAAAGCACTTTCAAACTGGAGTAACTTGTCAGATGTGTGTGTATGTATAGAAGTTTGTGTGTGTGTGTGTTTCTTCAGTTTTTTTTCAGTTTCTTTCAGTTTTTTTATCTTCAATAAGTTGAAGATGCTGAGATCTTTAAAGTATATCTTATGTGGTTATTGAATCAACTATTCTACTGGCTAGTAGATAGAACAGTTTTATATGCTTAAGCAAGAGAACACCGGAGGTTTCAAAGTTGTGTTCTGTGCTTTTTTGGGGATCTTCTAGCTCATATATGTACTGCCACAGTACTGCAGAAGGAAAACAAACGAAAAAACCCCAAAAACAAACAAACAACAACAACAAAAACTTAAATTTGATTAGGACAAAAGCTGTTTGTAACAAGTCTTAACTTACATCTCATTTTCCAAATACATTGTGCAAAATTGGTGGCAGCCCAGTCTTTTTTGTAATGTGGTTATTCTGTTCTTGGACAGCAAAAGCTATTAATATATGTGAAGCTAATATAAAATCATGAATTAGTACAGCTATTAAGAAAAGTTATGGTTATTTTCTACTGCTTTCTGTCAAGATAAGTGTTTACAGACAACTTTTTTCCAAGAGACCAAGTGCTAGGTAACTTGCAGCATCATTCATTTTTGCCTGAGAATTCATTTTGAGTTAATTGAAGTTATGAGATAATAAAATTAGTAAAGGCCTTAGGAGAATAAACACCTGAAATAGCAGATTAGATGCTGCTATATTTCAATAGTTTGGATTTGTTGTTTTGTTTCCACTTGTAAGTACCACATAGTTACAGGGCTTTGAGGAATTTCTTGCTCACCAAAGGACACAATGAAGAGGGAGGAGACTTCTGAGCAGTCTCACTGGTTCAGAAATCAGCTGAGATGATTAGTTGTTACAACTTTTTGGTATGATCTGATTAAGTAGTGAATAGAAATAATGAAAAGTCAAAAATTGAAGATATGAACATTTGGTTGTGTTGCAACTTCTTTCTAACTTTAGGAAGTATAACCCTTGTATGTAATGGTACTGAGTAATTAATGAACTTGTTCAAGGATCCACATTAAGTCACAGCATTGTCAAGAATGGCGTTCTCATTTCCTGAATGTTACTCTAGCACCTTAAAATAATTGTCCCATTTGCACATTTCTGTGATGCAGTAGAAAGATTGCAATTAATTCAACTCATTTTATTCCTTTCATCTCTTCTATTATCAATGACTTGTTTTTAATTTATTCAGAGCCTACTGACTGTGTATACTAATCTAAAAGGAGGTGGTACAGATAGTTTTCCATTAAGTCATGGAATAATAAACTGTGAAAACTGCTGCAAATTAAATGTAGGAAACCAAAGTGGAAGCTATGCAAATAGGCTGTCTTAAATAGCATTTTGTAAATACTATGACTTGAATACTGTGGATTGAATGACTTCCATGAACACGCACAAAAGATTCTCACCATTAGAGTTTTGAATGGGTATGTTTTCATCAACACTTACTTTCTTCCCTAGAGTGTCCCAATGTAGACTGTAATACAGATGGTGGTACTACTTTTTGGTGATCTGAATTAGTTATTGTATTAGTATTAGCAAATCTAATGATCTTCATACAAGAAAGGGGGAGCAAGCTCACATAAATGACCTGTTTATGCAAACTAGGTATCTAGTTATATAAAGAGCTTTTGAAATGCTTTCTGGAAAAAGATACCTATAATAATATGTGTGAATTTTGTTGTGGAAGCACTGTCAATTACAGTTTTTTAAACTATATGATTAGTGGCCCATCTCAGTGAAGTTGAACCCTGGTTATAGCTGTGTTGCAACTGGAACCAGTATGACATTTAAGGATGCTGACTATTGTAGATGAGGAATGCCCTATTTGAAGCCCTGGTTTTCTGAAGGTGGATACTGCAAAGGAACTACTTCTTTCCTTGGTAAAACCAAGATAGGTCTTAATTTATCTCTGAGATTTTTTCACTGAAAACTTACCTGTGAAACTGCGCAAGATGTTGCTAAATTGACTTTTCTGCTTATCATTTAAAGAGATGGGTTTTGGTGAACCAGAAAAACTGGTGAAGTAAGAGAACTAGTGAGGAACTTAGTCAAGTGTAAATCGGTATGCTGACAGACGGCAGTGTTCAAACCCCTTCCTGCTATGATACAGAAATGTATCTTTGAGGAGTAGGTGGTCTTCAAATGTCTTGAACAACAAGGCAGTTGTGAAAGATCTCTAATTTTCAAGCAGTTTTATCAGCCTTAGCTTCTACTGAAAATTAACTAGCTGTATCCTCTAAGTCTTTGACTAAAATTATTGTTGTTTAAATTAATGCCTGATTTGTCTTTGTCTTAAGCCTAAGCTCCTAAAGCAGGAAAACTGGCAGAGCTGAAAATACTGATTTGTCCTCAGCAAGAATGTCTGATTTCTGGATCCTCTTATCCAGGCGTTTAACTCCTCCAAGCATTGAATTTATATTGCCAACAAAAAAAAGGAATACAAAAATCTGTTTCTGAATCTGTACTACTACTTCTCACTGACACCTTGTGGTGACTGACAAAGGTAGTGGAATTTATCCAGTCCTCTAAGACCTGCCGCTCTTGATGCAAATCAGAATTAAGAATGTGTTGCAACAATGAATTCCAGGTCTGAGATCCAAGTGGCAAAGTCCTTGTGGCTTTAACTGTGCATGTGTGTGGCCAAAGACTCTGTATTTTAGTGTAGAAGAAGATTTGTGTTCTTCAGACTGGCAAGACACACGGATAGCAGAGAATGGATAATGCTTTAAAGTCTTGGATGACAGAATCTGTTTGCTTAGTCACTTCCGAACTACTGCAGTTCCTTACAGTTCAGGGCTTCTCAGTGACCAGAAAGGCTATGATTTGACAGTGTTTTAAATGCTTGGACTTGCAATTGCTTTGCAGTTTCTGAGTTTGCTGGTGCGTGTGCGAATCCAGGAAGCAGCCCAAATATAAGAGATAAGCTTGCAGTATGGCATGTATAAGGTGTGAAGGGTGGCAAGTATCCCTGAACGTGGCAGAGAAGATTCTTTGGGCAGAGAACTTCTCAAACTTGTGCTTTTTCTGTTCGTGTCAGTGCATAGCTCACAGTTAGCACTGGTGAGGTTTTTCAACCTATTGCACTTAAAGCAGACTTCCCAGACAACAGGCTGGAACATAACGTCAAGCCTCTTAGATGAGAATCTCTCTAGCAACCCAGGTCATCTTGCACCACCTTGTTCACCCCAGTCATCTTTGCTTTTCTGTTTTAAAGAGTTTTTTTTGAGAGTTTTATCCTAGCTGAAACTTCCAGCTTTAAATTATCCACTGTATCGACTTCTTTGGATTCCATTGTGGATGTTTCCTCTCACAGCATTTGTGTACAATTTACAAGACAATATGGAGTTAATTACTTTAATAATACTTAATAGTTACTTCAAAAATCATATTGTAAAATGCATCCCAGACTGAGAAAGCTAACTGAGAGCTTAGAGTCCTAATTGATTAGAGAAGGAAGTACCTCCTTTCTTTAAAGAAGAAGCTAAAAAATAACAGTTAATAAAAAATCTGTTGTTAGGTCTTATGGAGATCCTCTGCACAAGCAGTCTGTTTCCTTGTCCTGGTACCTGATAAGATATTCAAGGAATAGTTTCTACTTCTCTTTCTTCAAGTTATGCTTTATTCATGTGGTCTGTGCCCCCCAAAAACTCCTTCAACTCTCATAGTGAATCAAATCAAGCTGCAGCACTAATCTAAGAATCAAAAGATCTAACTATTGAAAAAAGACATTTTTCCCTCCAAAAATTTTAAGTCAGTTAGCAATTTGTGAGTGCCTGTATATGATGCTACTTAGTTCCCCCAAAAAAGAAAAAAAGAGGAAAAAAGGTGAACAGTGAACATTACCTGGCATATGCACAATTTTCTGATCTAAACAGTAGACTACTTCAGAGCTGTGGATCTCTTTGTGTCACTAAGGTCTGTTTTATGTCCTGTTATTAATTTTTACAATAGAATTTCCAGATAGACCAACTTACATCACCAGGAAAGTACATTTTGGACTTGTATTGTTTCTGCATGCTGTAGACAATATTGCTGCATCTTTCTTACAGCCTTTAAATAAACTTAGTTGGTTCCAGGTATTAATTAATATGCATGCTCCTGACTGCAGTGCACTTCCCATCTGGGGTTTGATAACATTTACTGGATAGTGCCTTTACGTGGGAACATATTCCAAACAATGTTAGCTCAAGTTTACTTAAAACTTTCAGGTGTTTAACTGAACTGTCTTTAGCATTTCCTTTGTTCCAGAGGGCACTCTGCTTTCCAGAGACTGCCAAATCTTGTGTGCTTTACCTGGAGAGGTGTCAGGAAGATGCTTTGTTTCCTTCTCTACCTTAGGCACACATTACTGTGAAGACAGTGGGATACTAATATAATCTGATGCCCCAGCTTATAAATGAACGTCTATATTCAATCAGTTTGGGGATAAGCTTTGACAAGGTTTGTTCTTGAATATTCTTCATGTCTTATGAGTGTTTTCTATGTGAAGATTCCATTCTTTGTTGAATATTTAACTGAAGTAACTTTGGAAAGGCATCTTTCTGTAGATGACTGCAAATGGCAGTAAATTAGCACTCTTAAAGGAACTGTTACATTTTGAACATGCTTTTCAAAAGTGACAGGGAATCCTTGTGCCACCTATTACATCCTTGGAAGCTCACTTTAAGCCTATGAGCATGTGAAATCACAAACACAGAAATCACGGAGTGCTTCAGAACATCTAATTGTTTCATAAGAAAAAACTTTGTTGGCAAGCAGTGATCCCTGTGATATATTCAGGTCCAAATACTCAGAATACACTTCAGAGATCAACTTCTAAAGCAATAAATGTGCCTTAATGCTTCTATTGGGACTCCTGTGGCAGATTTATAGCTACAGTTGTTGCTCACAGCTGTTGGGAATCTTGAGATGAAATAGGATGTTTGGGAGCTCGGGGAGCATTGCGAAAGTCTGGAGTGCTCTTGAAGATGTTTGGAAAGAGGGCAGCTGAAATAATTGGGTGGCATGGAAGGGAAGCAGTATTACTTAGCAGCTATGGAGTGATGTAGTGAGTGATAGATTACACTAATGTCCACAAAAACAAAAATAGCTTAATGTAATATGCCATAGCTTCCTGTTATGGAAACTTACTGTGGTGATAATGTTCGATGTTTAATGAAGTCATTATTTCAGCTGCGGGTTCTAAATATTACCTTTATGTTTTGTGCCAGTTACCTCCAGCTTGGTAAGGCAGACCAGTCCTTGGGAAATTCCTGAGTGCGGCTTTATCAGGCAGTCTGGAGAGAGGGTTTTGTCTATGCTGCTGCAGTTATTCCCTGACTAAAGGGCTGTAAAAAAGTGCCCAAAAACATGGTAATTGCCTGAAAATGCACTTATCAGCAGTTACTCCCAAATAATCTTCCTTGGTCTTTCCTTTTGACATGACAAAAGGAGAGAAGTTAACAATCTGGCTAATCTGATGGTGTTGTCTTGTGTAAGTAAAACCTGAACAAAGTGGTAGAGAAACAAACTCATGTGTCCCCACTGCTAGCTCTATAATGTCAAGAGGGAGATGTTTGGGGAGCATCTACTTATTATCTGAACACATAGAGAGGAAAGTAGCAGAACTTGTACTATTTCAACATTCTGGCCTGAAAATTATAGTAATGTACTTTCAAATGCACAAAAAGTTGGATACCGTTCTTTATAGCACTTTCTCTCCAAATGCAGTGCTCTCAGAGGGTTATTACTGACGTAATATTTGCTATCTGATTCTTTGAGAATGGGCTAAATGCTATCATTGCTTGAAAGAGTCTAGGCTATGGCCACTGCAGCTAGGGAACTACCTTAACTCATGTCATGGGATTGATTAAATCTGGAGTGAGTGTACATTGTTAGTTCACCTGTTTACAGCTTGCTCCCAGGCCATAAGCAGCCCCACAGCCTAGCCAGTCTGGATTGGTCAAGTGTTAGGAATAGGTTTTCTGACAACAATTAATCCATACCAGGCCTGAAGTTTTAAACTCGCTTAGATTTTTTTTTTTTTTTCCTTTTGACTACCTTTGAAAACGTCTTACAGAATCTTTTCATCTAACTGCAATTTTCTTTTTAACCAGGTGACCACTGCCCTAACTCCAGCAGCAAATTTACCCAGTGTGTTTGTCTGGACAGTGATTTCAGTGTACTGCCTCATAAGTTTAATTATGAAGTGATTGTTTATATACGTCGTTTTTCCGTGCATAGAATAATGTTAAAAACTGTCTCATTGTGTAGTGGTGGACATCAGTGAAATCTTTAAATGCTTCTCAGATTCTAAAAATATCCCATGATACCTGCATAGGCCTTGCTGTTAAAGGAAAAAAAAATAATGCAGAAGTTCTGTAAGGATTTTCTTTTTCAACACTTGGGAAGCGTGAGGCCTTAATCAGAAACTGGATGAAAAAAAATTGAGTTCCAGAGCACACCAGCATACACATATTTTCTTTCTTTAGAAAGAGTAACTAGAAATATAGTTTCTAGCAGTCTCAGTGAACGCGAAACAGCTTTTCAAAGGGAAGGGGTTTGAATTAACTCTATGGAAATTCTAGCCAAATATGTTTTATCTTCATCATGCTGATTTCATCTTTCAAATGAATTTTTCAAGGTGTTGGTGAAAGTCCAAGTTTGCTAGAATACACTGTGGGCAAAGCTCCTGGACTGGAATGATATGCTGTTTTCTTATACTGTTTTTTTTTTTTTTTTTTTTTTTTCTTTTTTCCCCCCTTCCAGTTGACTTAAGCAGAACAGATTTCTGACTGTTTTGGTAGCCTGAAATGATTCTCTTCTGAAGTAGTTCTCTGCCCACAGGAGACAAAGGCAGCAGTTTTCTGTATGCTGATCAAAAAATAAGACCTAATAAATTAAGTCTTAAGCAGCTTCTTCAACATAGTCAATTTTAATATTATTTTCTTTATTTTCCCTCCTCTTATTGCTTCTTATTTGTATCCTTAGAAATAGATGCATGCTTATAGAAGACCAAGTACACAGATTCATAAATTTCTGAAGTATGCTGTTGAATGGGGCCTTCTGTGTTTGAGAGCTGATTACTGTGGTTAGGAGACTGCTCAGTGCTGGGCCCAGAGCTAGAGAACTTATTTTGTTAAACTGACCAGTGTTGTAAGCATTGGCATATCTTTGTTGATTAATTTATAAATGATGTACATTAGAATAAATTACATTCTTGGAACTGGAAGGATTTTAATTCTTCAGTTTGTTAGCCAAAAAGGAATTGTGTGTTTTTGTCTGGTGCCAGTGAAGGACACGTTCACAATGAATTAAAAGATTAACTTTATTCTTGGAAGTGTCCTGTGACATTTATAAATAATGAGTTTTGTTTTAGTAAACCTGTTTCAGATATAATGGAGTAGTGTCTCAAGCTAAGTACTAAAAATGGTGCATTAATCTGTTTTTAGTCAATATTACACAACTTTCTAAGGAACAAGCCTTGTGCCATGGCATTTTTGCTGTCACTACTATGTTTGTGTTTTGGCTGTTGATTGCTGCTCTTCAGGAGGTTTCTGGACAGGTACCTATGGACTGACTCAAAAGCCAGAAGGTTTCCATATGGTGAGGTCAGACTTGGCACCTCATCCATGTTGAAGTTACTTTTAGACATTGCGGCGTTCACCTTAGGTTGTAAATTAATCCTTTTTAAATCTGCATCACCAAAGGAGGTCAGTTGGCTCTGCTTATCTGCATGACTGATTTTTTTTTTTTTTTTTTTTCCTCCAGTTCCAGTACTTTCTTTTGTTATGGAATATATTTTTATTCTTAGTCTCTCTTCTTTTAGAGTAAACTCTCAACATCTCTAAGATAATGTTACTATTAAATATGCATTTACAAAGCAGAAAAGATAATCATAGTTGTCATAGTGATTTGGGATCAGTCACTTGAAACACTTCTCTGTGCCTGTGTATTTGTTTACCACTTTGTGACTTCATTTAAGAGCAATGAAATCCAGGAAGCACTAATTCCACACACGTCTGTTTTGCAATTTTGAGCTGGAAAATGGAATCTGTTCATTTCACTTGCATAACCATACAAAGTGTAAATGGTTTATTTATAGTTTAATAATCTTCAGGGCAGTTACAGATTTTATATTCTGTCAGAATGGAAGATGATTGCACTTGAAATGAAAAGTGGTATCAGTATTTTTGGGAGCAGGAAATAGTGAGGGAGAAATGGAAAGAGTGGAAATAACCTTCTTGTGCAGGTAAAACTTCAAATACCTTTTGAGGTAGCTCATACAAGAAGAGGGGAACAAATTGAAGCAGAGAATGAAGGAAGTCTTATGTTAGTTATTCATGTTTTGATACTAAATAAGCTGTATTTTAACTTTTTTTTTTTTTTTTTTTTTTAACCATAAACTTCCTGAGACTGACTTTCAGGAAACTACCTTGAATCAATATGGATGGCATGTTCACATCTTATTGGTTAAGGGGGAGGAAGGGATGTGCTTGGTCTTAAAAATAGATAAAAATTCCACCTTCCTTCAGAATTTTTTCTAGAATATTGGAGAGAATAGCACATCTCCTCCCTACTCCACAGAGGCTAATATGGGACTTGATGGCAGAGAGTAGATAGAATCTCTGTGGGTGAGTGACTTCTCTCTAATAGACAGATGAGAGCTAATTAGATGGCATACAGAAAGACAGTGGGGGAGTGGTCCTTAAGCATTTGAGAGACGCAGAAGAAGATGTAGTAAGAAACATTAAGGAAATTAGTGAATAAAAGTGGATTGTGATATGCTTAATAAGCCATCTGTCCTATCTTTGACACAGATGATGTTGGGATGGAAAAGCAATTGGAAAATATTATGAGGCTTACTTGTCAAATGGGGCTGTTTTCTGTATACTGGCTAGCAGGTTCTTAATAATCTAATTGCTGACTTAATGCATCCCCCTACAGCAGAAAAAATCATTTGATAGATCAACTTAAGCCAACTGTTCAAGTGTGTGCTGAGCTTCTTGACTTTATAGTGACATGATTTTCTTGCATGCTTTACGTATTATTGATTATCATTATAGTTTTTTCTATATCACCACCAGAATTTGTGACTTCTCATCTAAATATAAAATGACAATGTTTCTCTGTACTTAAGGTTTTAGCTTAGATTTTTAAGAAGAACTACACAGCTTAGCCTGGGAGCTGTTTTTTACCTCGGTATGTTTTTTGTCAGTGCCTTGTAGTCTTTTGGAATAGTAAGCTTTGTGCTTCGTCATCTGTGCCAAGACACTTTTTTGGAGAAGACTGCCTGTTTGAAAGACTTGACAAATAATGTCTGAAAACATGAAACTCCTGAACAACACTTGCTTTTGATGTTATAGGCCACATCTTTTGAGTTGTCTCCCATTCACTCTAATGGTCTCTTCATCAGATGTGCCTGTCTTTGAGATCTTCTGGAGTCCAGCTGCTGAGCAAAGCAGGGAAATTGAAGTTCACTCATCCAAACTGCTCTGACTACAGCAATTGTGGCACAGCAATTTATAGGAAGACAAGGGATGAAAGAAAGGCTAAACACATTTAATTCCTCAGGGCTGCACAGGCCTGTGGAAAATCTCAGCCTTGGGACTGAGAAAAGAGAACGAACCTGAACTCTTCCCCATCACCAGCAGAAAAATAACTTTGTAATTCAAAGACTTTGCTGTTTTGTTGTCAACAGATTAGAAAGGCAGAGAGATATTCCCACTTGTGTCAGGTTGGATTGCAATTTAACATTAAAATAGGATTGTCTGTCTGTAAATCTATTTGTGGCTATTTCTGAACTTTTCTTGACAAAAGCAAGGAAAAGTGATCTATAAATCATCATGTTACAGATGTCTCACGTTATCCCGGTTGGTTTTAGGAGCAGAAAAGGTACATTTGTTTCTTCATTTCCCCACGCTTATCCTTAAAATGCAGCTTTGGTTTTATCTTCGTTAAACAGAAATGACCTTTCTGTCAGTAGCTTGGCTGATAATGTTGTGCAAGCCTTTGGCAATGACAGTGCGCAGTGGGGATTGTGTTGGATATATGCAGATCCATTCTTTCAAAACAAGAATAGAAACATGATTGCACATTTTTGTAGCACCATGTAAAATTGAATAAGTGAGCTTACCTTTTCCTGCACTGTCTGTTGCAGCACTGATTGATAGCTGCTATAGGGAGCTCAGGGCTGCGGTTTTGGGGGAGTGATGCAGGACTGGTGTTTGTGTCCTTTTCCAGCTGTTCTCCCCCACTTCCAGTGAAACGGGTTGTACCATGTTTTCCATGCATCCTTGTTTTTCTCTCCCTTTGTAACTTTTTCCTGCTTCTTACAGTGATCTTTGAAAACAATCTGTATTATTGTGGCATAGTTTTCTAAAACTGCTTACTTAAGAATGCAGAGCTGTGTATTTGACAGAACCTAAGGAAACAAAGGCTGAGTGTAGCTGTGAAAAAGAAAAAACAATATTCATTTGTTTACATTTACTGAGTACACCAGGAAGGCAACACTGATGATTTCAGTTAGATTTGTTTGGAGGGAGCTCAGCATCTTCTACCATGGCTATCAGAGAGCTGTCTGAAGCCAGGAACCCTTACATTATAGTTGGAGCTAGATGCTTACATTATAGTTGGAGCTAGGTGGAGGAAAATTGCACAAAAACATCTTTTTAATCCAACACCAATGAGGTTTTCAGATTAAAAAGAAGAAAAAAAGCTCTCCAAAAGCTTTTGCTTTTAATTTCAACCTTTATTTATGTTTTGGAAGATAGATACCAGGTTTTATATTGTAGTAATATTTCTTTTTTCTTTTTTCTTGAGAAATTTTTCAGGTATTGATGGAAGAAAGAAACCATTTCCATCTAAAATTCCTATTAAAAGCAAAAGGCACCTAAATTCTGCACATACTTTTCATGCTAGCATATTAATGTGTTTTCTGGCCAGTGGCAGTTCTTAGTCTCAGTAGAAGCTCGTAATTGGAGTTTGCTAAGCTTTTTCTTGGGTGCAATGCATTTTTTTTGTTTTGGCAATGTTATTTCCTCTTTTGCAAGTGGTGATTCCATTTTCTCACAGTGCTATGCAGGATTATGTGTAATGAAATGGTGCCCTAAGGCTTCTAGTATATTAATTCATTCTGAGTTATGTGTGGTTTTAGGAGTGCTTCAATGGCCCAAAATCAAAACCATGTAGAAAAAGACAAAATAACACACTCTTATTTCTCTAAGGGATAAATTGTTGATCTGATGACAATAGTAAATGCAATTACACTGATCAGTACAAATCTGCAGCAGTTCACATGAGGCCTGACAAAGGCATTCATGACTAGGCTCAGCAGAAAGAAATGAGTGACTGTGTAACGTGCTGTCTTTACCCTCCTTCCCCTACACTGAGATTGCTGATGAACAGTGATGAAATAAGGGCAGCGCTTCTGAAAGAGGGGCAAATGTAATTGGCTTGGGTTATGTCGTAGTTACCATAAATCTGCAAGCTCCATTCAGGATATTGGTGGCGCTGAAGCACTGGAAGTGCTGAGTTTAAAATTTCTGAAGTAACCTCTGTCTCTAGCATGAAAAACTGTACCTTGGCACAAGATCATGCAGGTGTACTTTAGGGTGCAGTGGTGGCCGGGATAACCCTTATGGTCTGGAGGAAACCAAAGACAGTGTAGCCTGATCACATTGACACCTGGAGAGGCATCTCAGCATGGACATGCCAACTTGGAACGATGCCTGTGTGATAGGCTGGAGAACAGCCAGAACTGTGACTGGGTAGTAGCAAGGCACAAAGAGCAAGCTGTAGTCCTGTGGAAGAGCTGGTCCTATGGCCTGATCTTCTACAGAACTTAATTACTCTGCTGCTCAGATGCACAGAACAATGTGTGAGATCATGCCATCAGAAATTGTCCACTACTCCTGAGGCTTTTATCCCTTCTATGAAGTATCAAGTAGCTTGCTACAGTGCACAAAGACAGGCTGCATGTTTGTTGAAACATAACCCTGTGTTGAATAACAGTCTTTAACTGGTGTTTTGGCAAGTGCTGCTTCTATATTTTTCTGTATAGAAATAAACACTTGGCATTCCTAGAAGGGAATTAGTACGATATCAATAAAAACATAGTGTCAGGGGTGTAGAAAATTGCTTTGTCAGTGGGAAGGTCATCTCATATGTGTGATTTGCCTTTTGCTCGGTTGAAATCAGGTTAGGGATACCACAAGATATATAGCACAGTCTATACCGAAACAGGTTGTCTTGAATGTTGTTGCATTGAAGTTTTCAGACTTCTGTGAAATTGCAGTGTTTCCTCTAAATCTGTTCAGTGAGAAATCTCATGATATTTTTTTAATCAGTGTTTCATGTTGCTTAATTTGCTATTAGTTCAAATATACAATTTCTAGACAAAGCTGCATCTTGGTTTTATAGTACAACCTTGTACTATGAACAGAAGCGTAGTGAAGTGGAAACAATTCAGAAGTACTGTGAAGGTTTCAGCTTACAACAGATGTTAAAAGGACTTACTGGTGCAAGAAGAATGTTTTAATAAGCTAGTAAGTTCCTAGGAGATCTCATGTCCTTCTTGGGAACGAGGGAGGTCGGATTTTAATAATTTCCACAAAAACAGCAATTCTGCAGAAGCTTCCTAGGTGGAAATTCAAATAGATAACATCTGTTACTGAGACAGAATCTGAGTAGAGGTGTTCTAAAGTATGGCATGGAGATGTCTGTTCTCTATCCTGACTCTCAAAATCTGACTTTTTTTTTTTTTTATTTAACCAGTCACCATCCCACTTGGATTTCCTATCTTTTTCTCCTAGTTAGTACTTTTAGCTGTGTGCATGTGTATTGGTGCTGTAAAATATACTGTAGCTATGTGCAGCCAGACTTTTTCCCCCAGTATGATGAATAGAGGAGAGTAAATAGCCCATGAGATCAAGCCTTAAATTCATAGCATAAGCTTCTGTTGCCCAGCGGCCTGTGAAAAACATTAAAAATCACGCTGAATGCATCACAAACTGAGGAACTGGGGGCTTATTATTTCTGTAATCTAAATTCCCAGTGATTTTCTTGCATCCAGTTTTCTCTCTCTAGGTTCTGAATGCCTGTATCTTCAATTAAATTTAATTCACCTGGAGAAGTAATTTTTTAAGGAAAAACCCCATATAAATATGAAAGGAGAAAAAAAAACCTTCATGACCTCTAACTATGAGATTGCATATTTCCACACTGCACGGTGTGGCCCAGGATGAAAATATCTGCTAGGCCAGATATGTTTACAATAAATGAAATTGCGTAAAATTGCAGTGAGAACAGAAAGCAACAGAACTGCTGAAATTGGATCTTGTCTGCGATATCTGGAATTCTTGGAGAGTTTTGATTTATTACATTGCCTCTGGATTTTTCTTTTACAGTCTTGTTTCTTCTCTAACTCTGAAAAGATTGGTGAACTCATGACTCTATTCTTATGGCATGATGATTAAATTGTAAAATAGCTGGCACTATGCCATTCTATTCTGATATGCTTTTAGGGTTTGCAAGATTGAACAATTGTAGAATGCACTAATTAGTAAAATTCTCAGATCTCTTTGAAATCTGGTAAGATTGTCTTAAAACAAACAAACAAACAAAACCACACCAACTTGATAGCTGAGAGCCTGGGAGAACTGGGTTTAACATTTTATCATTGAAAAAGGATATTTTGAGTACTCTACCAATCTGATGCTTCTTCAGTTTTGCTTCAGCTTCACTCGTTCAGATTGCACATGTGCTATTTTTTTTTTTTCTTAACTGCAGTGTTGCAAAGACTTGAATCTGCTTAAATTAAAAAAAAATTAAAAGCTGAAGCTTAAATCTGCTTTTCTGGTGAAAAGAATGCTTGCCATCTTCTGGAATAGCTTAAGGGCTAGTCTGATGTCATGTTTTTTTCCTCTTAGCTTAAGGCCAGATAACTGAAAACACTTAGTCGTGTGTTCTCAGGACTTGGTGTTTAGATGGAGGGAGACTGGGGCGTCCAGGTTGGCAGTGGCATCAATAAAGAACTGTAATTTAAAAATATCAAATTCTGGCCCACATTTCAATGTGTAACACATCCATTACTGCTCTTGAGCTGATAAATGGAAATTTATATCTGTATTATTACAATCATTAGCAAAACAGGAAACCGTAAGTATTTGTTAAGCTATTTTGCTGAATGAATCTTTAAATGCCTTGAAAATAGTAGCTGTACTTAATCGCGGATTTGCAGTTAAGTAAAAATGAAACCCAGGTCAGGATCAGAAAGCCACCAGCAGATGGGAAGACAGGACCTGGGAGTGGACTGCAGAGCTGTGGCTGTGAGCAGTTCATTCTGTGACTCCACTGGCACTTTAACTGTGTCAAAACATGTGAGCCTACCGAGTCTCTTAGTGAAGATCTGCAGTCCCAAATCAAATTGCTAAGAAATAAATGTGGCTAACTCAGTTTGAGCAGACAATTCTAAGGCAGTGTCACATGGCATGTTCTGGAAAAAGGTGAACTTGCTCTGTCTGCCCTTCAAAGTTTCAAAAAGTTGCAGGACTGCATTACAAGAGACTTGTGGCTTAGCTAATAAACTGTATTATAAATAATATATTATTTGTTTATATATATATATTATAATATTTATATATATATATTTATTTATTTATATATATATAATAAAATGCATTAAGTGAAAGGGCAAAGATGATAATGTGCTGATCTGGTGTGTAACTGAAGTTCTACATCTTGAATATTATTTCTAAAACAAAGAGCTATGTTTATATAATCTGCCTTTCCTTTTGCTTTTCATTGGCATCATTAGGCTTGTAAGAAGTTGAGGGTTTTTATCACCTCATTTATACTTAAGTGTTCTTGAAGTGTTACAAAGAGTAGTTGTGGGCCCAAGCTCTGCTTTTCCTTCTGGACAGCAATGAATTCACTGAATTGGTTTTGTGGGTCTGTTTTCAGAAAAAGTTGCTTGCATTCTTTCATGTCAAGTATGAAGAGCTTTGATGGAAATCAAACAGAGGAGTTACAATTTCTTGCCTTGCATTGTTCTGGGCAAAAATGTTAAAGTCAGCATAGGAAAATGCTGGTTTTTTTGCCTACTTGAATTATGTGCCTTACTCCTTGATGATGGTATAGTCAGGCCTTTCAGAAAGAGGGACTGCAGGAGGTACCATGCTCTAGAGGTGTATGAATGTGTGGTTAACTGAATCAGGTAGAATAATACAGGAAAGGAGAACATTTAATATCTCACTGCAGAATTCAGAAACTCTGAGTGAAATTTTCAGGTTAAATGTTGAAGATGTGAGGAATGATATTTTGCTTCTTTCTGATCTGTACTGTAGGTAAAAAAATTGTATGTTCCTTGTAAATAGTGATCTTAGACTCCATTATGAATACCTTGTGAAATCAAGACCTGCATCTGTTTCTTTGGCCAGCCACTGAGATCAGATGGGTTATGATAATTGTGGCTATTTGCTTAGAAAACTTGCTTCCTTACAGCTGTGCTACTTCAGTGTCTCTCCATATCGTTTTGGAAGGCACAAACAGTAACTGTTACTGACTTCTAGCAGATCTGTCACTTCATTCTGTAAATATGAAATGAGCAGTAGTATTCACTGAGGCAAATCTAAACAAATCTTCCACCAAATTAAGCCAACTGCATTGCGAAATATTGAGTTAAATGTATTATCTCAGTAAAAAATATGAATGTTTCTGATTTGCAGCTACGTTAACAACAAAAATGGATTAGGACGAAGGAGGAGCTACTACTGTCACCAGAAAATATTACCAGGAATCTGTTTTGTGATGAGCTGCTTATATAAAATAGGAATATGTAGTTGCTACCTGGAAAAAGTTAAGATTGATGAATTGCAGAATTTTTTTTTTTATGGCACAGTAGAAGAGATGGCTGTGTGAAGGAGGCTGTAGGATGACAGTATATAAAGACAGGCGAGAAGCAAATATCACAGAACTAGAAACTCCAGGCTCACAAATTACACTACAAAAACAGATTGAATGAATGGGCGTTTGTTGAGTGTATGTGCTGAGAGAAAAAAGCCATAAAAAACAGCTGGAAAGATAGCTGCCAGTACAGCTACCAAGTTTGTCCTTAGGTATCCATTGCCTCAGGCAGGTAGAAGACTTTGCTAAGGATTGCAAAACTGAGGAATTATATGGGTGTTTTTCAAGGGTTGTTAAAAGATATTCTTCTTGTTTCAACTTATTTTTCTTCAAAAATAGTCATCCTTTGTCACTACTTCTACTGTGAGGGAGGTTTCCTTTTTTGAAGAATGGCTTCCGTTAGAAGTGCTTAGAAAGTTTAAAAAAAGACGTTACAGCTGTACAATAGAACCTCATGAATAAACTTGTCTTTATGTTCATGCTAGATCATAAATGTGCTGCTTGGTAGTGAGCTTTTAAAAAAGAAACTGTAAACTTCTGTATATGAAAAGTTGGAGCTGAAAACTCAGGTTTTTAGAAAATGTTTTTTTTGTCTCCACGTCATCGGATAATTAACACATTTGCTCAGTGCTTTATATATAATGCATTTGATTTTTCTTACTTGCACTTTATTAAATTACAGTTAGTGGCTGTGTCACATTACCATTCTCCCTTCAGATCTGAAAATCTTTGGCTGAGAAAGCAAGTGCTGCTCTGTGAAGCTGCAGGTGTCCAGTGTGCTGACTTGAGTCGGTGCTCATGTCAGCTCTGTCCCAGCACATCGTGTCATTATGCCAGGGTAAGCACAGGGCTCAGGGTGGAAGACCTGGCTTCTGCTTTGAACCTTGCAAACACCGGTGACGCTCAGACCCAGTGACTCAGAACATGCAGCTGTGATACTCAATACAGACTCTGACCAACTTCAGAGTTTGAGCATGAGAAACTGCTGTCCCTGCTGCAGCCTGTATTACTTGTTGAAATATGTGAGAGGAAGTGATCTGTTCAGCTAACAGAAGAAACAAGCTTAAATTGCCATGTTGATTCTTTCCTAAGGTGGTAGAATGGTAGTGTTTTGACACTGCAGTATTTTTGCATTACAGGAATCACAAAGGTAAGGACTTTGTCTCTTGTCTTTACCATGTGCTTTCATGCACCATTCTTGGAGATGCTGGCCCATTAATCATTTTAGTCTTCTAGAATACTTCTGTAACATTATACCTTTGCAAAATGTTTACCTGCGTGGTCTGCATAAGGGATGCTGTCCTCCTGATGCCCATAGAACTCTGAGTAGGGTTCATCCTGAGTGTGTGCCTTAGATTAGATAGCTGTTACGAAGAAATTTTTTACTCAGAGGGTAGTGAAGTGCTGGCACAGCTGCTCAGAGAAGCTGTGGATGCCCCCTCCCTGGAGGCACTCAAAGCCAAGCTGGCTGGGGTTCTGGGCAGTCTGATCTAGTTTTATGTAGGGTGGGCTTTAAGGTTCCTTCCAACTGTTCTATGGTTTTTGAGGAAGCCCTAGGGCAGGGACATACAGTGTAAGCCTGTGGGCAAAGGCTTTCTGGACAGGTAACAGGAAGTGAAATCAGAGGCATTCATAAGATGTACAGTGAAGCTCTCTTCTGTCCAGTGAGTTACTGGAAGAAGCCCCAAGTGCAGCCTGAAATGCCTTGTTTTCTTCTAACACTTCATTTCTCGCTGTGCCTTGGTTGGTAGTTTTGGTCTGAAAATTATTTATTGCCTGCTATATTCTACTTCTCTGCAAAATTCAAAAGCCTCAGTGTACCTCTTTAATCAGTACAACTGACTGATTGCATCAACTGAACTGTACAAGTTTCATAAAGACAGTGCCTTTTTGAAAGTGAGTTTTTTTGTCTTTTCAGTTTATGAAATGAACTGGAGTAGCAGGTATTTTTAGATCAGTCAGCAAGTAAAACTGAACTTCTGAGTAACCCTTTCGTGTAACGTAAGAAAAGTAATTGGATTGAATAAATCAACCTGCAGCAAACAGCTTCACCAAGCTGTCATTTGTATATACTTTTTCAAGCTTAAACCAAAAAAGTTAATCTGGTTTATATAAAACAAAGTAACACCTACATAAATCCCAGTGGGGGACCACGGCTTGCAATCTTTGGGCTTCACAAGCTTGCTTAACATTGTTGATATGTTGGGGTATAGGAAGTGTGGCTTGGTGGTTTTTATTTTCCAGGACATTTGTATTTAGACAAATTTGTATTATTACTATATTTATATAATATTATATATAATATAAACTGTATTGTTATTATTATTTAGACAATTGTATTATGCTTAAAGGTAAAAGCTAATATACAACATTATTCAATTCTGTGATAACACCAGTTTAACTACATCTTGGGCTGTGCAGTAACTAATTACCATCAGAGTTGTATTTTAATACCATAGCATCTACAGAATCTTAGGTTCTCCTATAATATGCAAAACACATGTCTTTTTAAATGCTGTTTCATGCCTTTTGCCCTTGCAGATGCTGGGGGTAGAGCAGACTGCTCTCCAAAATACAGCACATGGGATCTTGACATCAAAGCTATGTGGGAGAAAATATCATTTCCTATCTAGCCTTTTAAAGATGCAGTTTGCTGCCATTATGCTGCTAGCTGCTCTGTAGTTGCATTTTTGTATGGTCTTTCATATACATCCATTGTGCTCTCTGTCTGCTGGAGGGAACGATGATTATACTTCCCATTCTGAATGTAATCACTCATCTACCACCAATCTCGTTTAGGCCATTCACATCATGGCACATAAGCTTGGCAACTGGTGGCAGTGAAAGGCTTGATCTTCGTGAGTTACACTTACAGTTGTCTGATGGTTCTTGCAACTGAGATGGACAAGATAGGAAAAGGATGGATGGTTTTGGGGGAAGAGGCAGCCTCATACTGCAAGGGATAGAACTGCAACCTACTCTGGGTCCTGTCTAACCCTACAATTCTGTGATTGTGTTTTTTCATTTCTGGCACCTAAGACAGTCAGTGCAGAGCAAGCTCGTATCTGTCAATGCCTGCCTGATCTGGACATGCCTGAGCTCTCTATGCAGTCTGTGCAAAACCTCATGTAAAAGATACTATGAATTTATTGTTTCTTAACAAATCATATTTCATATATGATTTGAAATAATGTATTTCAAATTATTTGAAGTCACTGTAAATGTTATAAACGGGTCCTGATAAGAAACCTCATCCTGACCTTTATCTGCTACAAAACCTGATTTAGCTGAATGCGGTGGTAATATTTGCATCTAAAAATTACTCTTCTGTGTATTAAGGCCAACTGTGAAATTGCTGCCTAAATTCTTCTCAAAGTCTTTTTAACGCCTCTAGAAAGTAAAGAGCAGTTGAGCAAAACCAGAAGCCGTTCTTGCTCTGTGCTCATGTAAATTTTTTTATTGAAGTAAATGGTTTACTTATAATCATTCACTTTGCATTCAGTTTCACCTATTGTAATGGCTTCTCGTTTAACTTGCATGCTCTGATTTCTTCTGTGGATATCAAACAAAGAAATTGTCCTTTATCTTTTCTGTAGTGGATAGCTGAAATGCCTTTCAACAGCCTTTAATGATAACAACAAAACACAAAACATTTCAGCAATTTCTGTTTTAAAAAACAAACAAACAAAAACAACAACAACAAAAAAACTAAAAATTCAGTCACTGCATGTCTACATCATTTTGAGATCAATGGCTTCTCAGTGCTTTTTCTCTCATATGGCTCACTGTGATTGCTTTTCAGATAACCAAAGCATACCTTCTGTAAGTGAAAGCAAATATTAACACTAGGGTGGTAGTTTTCTTTAAAAATAGCAAACAGACACTTGAGCACTCTTTTGTCAGTGACCTTTTCCATAGCCTTCAATAGAATCCAACACTTCCACTGTGTAATCAGGATGAAGAAATAATGAGGTATACATGAAAAAGTTAATGTGATAAGGAAAAAACCTTTTTATCACAGTAGCTGACAGTGATAACATGAGAAGCAGAAATCTCTTGGAAGTGGGTTTGTTTAAATTAACTTATTTCTGTGTGCTTACACAGTATAGTTGCTGCCTGTCAGATTAAGTAAGGATGGTAATGTATGACCTGAGGAACTTAGCATTAATGAAGACTTAATTGCATATCATTAGCTATTTTTCGGCACATTTTGCTTTTAAAATCCTAAATCCAACACGATTTCCTTTAACAGCTGTTGGACTGAGCCCCTGCCTTATTGACCTTCCCCCAGCCCTGGTCTGAGATGCGTTATTGTGATTCTTTGATGATTTTAGTCCACTCTTTGGATAATGTTTTTTCCTGGAAAGAACCAATGTAAACCCTTCAAAGGAAGAAGCGAGAGTGAGAAGGGCACTTAATTCTCTGTCATTTCTCCACTAGTTTCAATTAACATATACAGAATATCCTCTTTCCTGCATATAGGGAAATACATTCCTCTCCATGTACAAGGATCTATGCTTGCTGGGTCTGTCTGCTGTCCTTGGAGAGAGAGCTTTCTCAGAGCACAAACCAGTCTTCATTCCTTGTGCCTTGTTTTCCTATTTTTAGAGTCTTAGACTGGCTGTAATGTTTCTTACATTCTTGAACAGAAAGGACCAATTTTGTTGATCTATCTGTTTGATTGTATCTGCTTACATAAGGCTTCCTGCTGATAAGCAGAGGAATGCAATGTATGAAACTGGGCACTGAGAGTGAGACTGAAATTAAGGGTGATGCATTGTGATCAAGGCTTGAATCTAAGCATAGTAACTACTATATTCCTATTGCTGTCTTTAGCATACATCATCCCTTTGTAAGAGTTCTTTCAAAAGTCAGCAAAGCAAGCATTATTCCAGATTTGTTTTGATGATTCCAGATTTGTTTTGATGTTTTCATGTAGTTAGCTCCTGTAGAACTTATTTTGTTTCTCCATCTCTTTTTCTTGCAAAGATTTTAATGTAATGGTTGATTTAATAGTCTTCTCTTGCATTTTTAACTAGGCTGAATAGTATTAAGCCCAGTAAAGATTTTAAAGATAGAACTCTTAGCATATAAAGAGGTCTGTTTAATTTTTAAGACTGAGAACATCTGCTCATTACAGTAAATGGAGTTACGAATTTTTAATTAAATTCTTAACCTTCTATTTAGAGGATAACCTGGGGGGAAAAATACAATAAACCACCCAAGCAAGATAGTTCATTGTATCCTTAGTGTGCTCACTGCGTCCGATCATTCTAGACATGCTTGCTCTGGCTATCACAAGTCTATGGTGTTCTTGGACTGGTAATAAATGTCCTGCAGCTTGCATTGAGTGAGACTGCACTGGGGCAGCAACTGTTTGCCAGAGCTTCCTCAGAAGGATTGTGAAAACATCAAAGATTGAAATTCTATGGCAGCTGACAATGATAAACAACTAACCAGAAATTAAATGAAATATTTACATAAAACTGAAGAAAGATTTTTTTCTTTTTCATTTCCATTGGTAACTGTTACCAATCTTGAGTATTGGAATTACTATGGAACTTTTATTTAAAGAAATTACAGGAAATTTTGTTCAAAATCTCTGATCAGTTAGTAGAGATACCCAGTGGGAGGTGAGCAGAACTCTAACAGGTATATTCTAAGTAAAATCTGGTTATTCTATTTCAAAATCTGATTACTAACATAACACCATTACGTACTCAAGACTTTCTGACATTCTTATGACTGTGATGATAAGTTCTGGTTGGATATTCTTGACTGCTATGAATTATCCTTTTTTCTGTATTCCACTTTGCTATGAGGTAGAAATACAATGTTAGTGTGCCACAGAAGACAACTTTCTTTTGATGCATGTTTTAGGGTTTTCAACTGTGAGTGGAACATGCACTCCAAATTACTTATTATACTCCAGTGATTCTTACAAAGATGAATGACTGAGCAAAATGTAAATGTTGGGGATAAGCAAATATTTATTGTAATGCAAAAATAAAAGGAAATCATACTCCTATTAATGTTGTTGCTATGAAAATGCTGTACTGACTAACAGTGGCTCAAGCTTGTACTTGTCAAGAAGGGTGATAGGGATCATTTAGTTTTTATTCTTCCACAGTAGCTGATAATGGAAATAAAAGCAATGGCTGATGTGAGTTTCAGGAGAGGAGGAAAGGGGAAAGAGCAGAAAATCATCAGCAAATGGGAAATTAACACTTAAAGGGATCAAAGAGTGAAAGGCAGCATAGCAAGTTTTGGTGAGCTGCAGCATGTGGGAGTGCTTTTGAGGGAGGTCTTCCAGCAAGAAACCCAGCATTTGAAAGCCCAACTTGCATGCATCCAGATAGTTGCAGCAGTAGCTCCAGCCTTATATTCCAGTATTGCTTTTCCTGTCTCTTATCCAGCTCTTGGTCCGTGAGAAGATTTTGCCTCTTGTTCTATGGTATCTACAATTCTTTCTTTATAAAATGAAATTTTACAATGAGGAATGAAAAGGGAGAAATATGAAATTTTTTTTTTTTTTTTTTTTTTTTTTTGTAGTAATGTAAGGGAGAATAGTAGAAGTGCCATGGACACAATTTCTTCATTGTGCTCATCTATAAGCCTGGGAGCTGAGAAGGGATATAGCAAAATTTACCAATAACGTGAATTTTTTAAAGCAGTCAGATGAAATGTAACAAAAGTCTCAGAATCAAAAGTTTTGGAAGTGTTGTGTGTTACCATCACTCTGTATGCATGGGTGAGGAGCTTTCAGCTACATTTTACTACTCAGAAAAGATCTTGGTTCAGTATTATTTGCTTTATTAAGAGTCACTTCAGGGCTTCTTGGTAACAAAATAATTATTACAGAATAGTGAGGAAGAACAAAACAGAAGATCATATGTTGTTACACCATTTTCATGGAGTGGATTTCATCCAGTTTGAGTCCCCTTTTCTTGTGATAAATTTTTTTAAAATAATGTGGAGGTCTTCATTGCTGAAGAGAAGGTAAATGCCAGAAAAAAGATTAAAATATATATATATAATTATATGCCATGAAGTTATTTAACATAATTATCCACTGCTTGTCAAAGTACAAGAACTATCCCACAGCCCCTTTACATTAAGTGCAAAGTGGAATTTTTGCATACACTGTCTCGGCAAGGTAGTCTGCAGGACACCAGATATGAAGAGTGTAATTGTGCAAATTAACACTAGAAGGACTTCCCAAATACTATTAAATGCAGTACTGCAATCTCTGACTCAGGAACAGAAAACATATCACCCATTTTGCTCTCTTCATATAGAGTCCATCCTGAGAAATAAAGGACAGAAGCATCTCTCTGGGCAATTATGTTTATCTCCATTTAATTAATTGATGTGAAAGAAAATGAAGGAATATCAAATAACTGTCCTGGTTGATAGCTCTAATGATAGTTGTATCTTTCTAAATACTGCTGTCAGGTGCTGTTGCATCTCTGAGGTGAAGTTGAACAGAATAGGGTATTATCTCTAGGCAGTTTTTTTTTTTTTTTTTTAGAGACCTGTATTTTTATGTGCTTTGTTCTGTATGGAAACAGCCCAAGTACCTTTAGGAAAACATACAAAGCCTATCTGCATGTACATTTCTGGGTGCATCAGTCAAATGCTTCCTGGAACTTGAGCATATATTAAGTGTGTACATTCAATGGAAGCCAGATAGCCCGTACTTCATGTATGCTACCTTATGTTCATACAAACTTTAAATATGCCTGGTGTCCCTGATGTTTGAGCCCAAATCCATGGGGAATCTTGCACTTCAGGAAATCATGAGGCTGGGCAAGAAGAAACTTGAGCCTCCTGCAGTTTGAAACTGCTATGGCCATTACCTGCACTGCAGACTGGCTGGACAGGACACATCCATCTGGTCTCCCTCCTTTCTTTGCAGAACAGACAGGGAAATACTCCTTGAATGCAAATGACTGAATGGAGGTAAGAGGGCAAGCTGCAGAAAGGGAAGTGAGAGGGAAGGTCTGAAGTAAACAAATACACATCACAATGCAGAAGTAGCATGGCTGGGTTTCAAGAGCACTGTTTGGCTGTTTCTGTACCAGGATCTTTCTGCCTGTGCTTCCTAAAGATGAAGAACAACAGCTTCATGCCCTAGGCGATGTATCTGCTAAGTGATTATGAATGCTGATGGTGAGCAAAGCCTTTGTTCATCTCTATACCAAGAACTCCTTGACCTTTTCTTTGTAATGCATGGCTTTCTGCACAGTCACCAAGGATTTTTTTTTTAATGGAGGGAGGGGTTTGATGCTTGCAGCAATATCACAATATATTTCTGTGTTTTTATGAAAAAGAGTAGCTTTGGAGGTAATAAAATTCTCTAACATTCACAGAAGAGGAAAGGAGATGGAAAAATAATCATAACCATAGAACACTTGTTTTGTTTTTGGCAAAATCTAAATTGAGACTCCTGTGTGAATATGCTCAGTTTCTCACTGGCTTGGTTGTTTGCTCTGTGTGCTGTCTGATGCATCAAAGAGAAATAAGCTGATGGTGCATTAGGTAACATGGAGAAGTTTCTCCTGGGTGAAGACCTAAAATGCTCCATTCTGGTTGTTCACGTGTTTTTCTCTGTTCTGTTTCTGCTTTCTCACTTGTGGTTAACCGGAGGAACTTGAATTAAATCCTTGGATTCAGGAATTGCTGAAGGAGGACAGCAGCTGTACTGTTCAAGTCCTCTGCGTAGTCATAGCGAGGTTTTTTTTTTTTTTTTTAATTTCCCTTTTCAGACTGCTGAGGTGTGCAGAAACCCATCTGCTCCCTTGGCTGTGGTCAGATCCGTGTTTCTGAGCTGCCAGTTACCTTTGCTCCATGCTGGCCAGTGGCCTTCCTCTGCTTGCCAGAGCATTCTGGTAGCCAGCCAGGTTCTGCTGCAACCCTTTCAGCAGTGTTTTCATTCGTCTTACCTGGCATTTCAGACAGGTTCAAGGGAGAAATGCGAATAGAGAAAAGGATACTGAGCTGATAATGGAGAGTTTATGTCAACGTGGAGCTGCCTTGGAGCAGAAAATTTTCTCTGGCTGCATTTTGTTAGTGTATGGATGCTATAGGAAGCTGATATTGATGGTCTGTGTCAAAAAACAGCTTGGATTTTGTTCAGAGCATATGTGGATATATCACTTCTCAGTAATTAATGTTTATGTGCTATTTATTATGATAAGTAAATTTATAAATATTAGTTGTTTGTTTTGAAACAGTTTCAAGGAAGAAATGCTGAATGTAGAGTTTCTTACAGTTTCTATGGCAGAAATAATTAAACATTAAATTATTCATAGTTATAGTTTCTAGAAAATTACTTTGGACATTATTTAACCTTTAAAAGTGTGTAATGTTTTCTGCTTTATTTGGTGTGAGAGTAAAGTATTACTATAAAACAATGAATAACTAATTTTCCTTACATGATTTCCTTTAAAGTTAGTTAATCAAAACCAATTTTGCTTAGTGTTACAGCAATTAATGCTTATAGTACTACGTGGAAATTGCACAGCACTCTAGCTAAACATTAAAAACATCAGATATATAGATCTATAAACTTCAATGACATTTAAAAGCTAACATAGATATAAGAAACTTATTTTGTATATCTGGCATCAACATCAAATTCAGAAAGATCTCAACAATGTTTTTTGTTGTTGTTTTTTTTTTTTTTTTTTAAACCTCAGGCATGGTTACTCATCCATGCAGAGCTGGTATCAGAAACCTGGAACAGTGAAGATGCGCAGACATTCTGATCCAGGTTAATGTATTTGTCTGCTGCATTGCTGCAGAATGATTCAGTGGCTAGATTGCTGCTGGGCATAGATCTCCAGTATCCTCTTCACGTGTGCAGTTTCTGCTTAGGAATGAATCCTTGCTCACTTAATTCTCTTCTATGATATTCTGAAGCTTGTGCTCCAGACACCAGTTGTGTGTATTCCAGCAGTAGAATTTTCTACTCTTATTCTTGAGTTGACAGGAGCTATTTCAGTCTGCCACAAGTTTAAGGCATTGACTAAACTTTTGAAAGTAGAGCTTATGAATATTTCAAAACTTCCTGAACTTTCAGAATTGTTATTAGTATCTCAAGACATCCTTGGAGATTAGCACAGAGGAGTATATTTCTAACAATTTGACTGCAGACCCTTCCCTATCCTCCCCCTTCAAACCAACAAAACATCTAAAAATCAAGTGCTTCATTAATCATTTTTGCTATATTGAGTCATACCATAGAACTGGTAGCAGTAATTTTTAAGCTAACATATCAGGCTGTACATCTATGATACTTTCCTGCCCTTGGTTTACTGAGGAATTGGTATCATTTGTGTTCAAATGAGTGTCCTTCAGTAATAAAGTTTCTGGTTTTCTTAGAGACAGTGAATCATAGGGGTCAAACTAAGAGTGTTAAAGAGGCTACCAGATACAAAGGGAAATGGAGCTATCTATTCTATAAATAGATTTTAATGGAAAGAAAATCAATATCTTCTTCATCCATAAGTTTTGAAGGTGCAGTTAAAGATAATAAAATATTTAAGAGCATAGCATATATTCCAGTCTTAAAGTATTTTAATTTCTTGTCCTATCTCACTCTATTTTTAGACTTTCTGTGATTTAATTGACAATTGGCCCATTATCAGACTCTTTTGTATTTTATACTATATTGTCAATTTGAAGTCTAGTACTTAAGAACTATATTTTTATTGCTATTTTCACTTACAAGCCCTCTTCCAATTTTTCTTAAGGACTGCTAAAGGAATAGGGTCGATGAGCAAAATTAGATACAAATTTTGCGTTGTTTCTTTGGACGTGGATTCCTAAAGGTGGTAAAATGCACTTAAATATAATATTGAATGGGATAATAAATAGGTAACACATCAAACATTAATACCTTAAAAACAACAACAACAAAAAAAACACAAACCAAAACAACAAAAAAAACCCCCACAACAAACAACAAAACAGTGATGACTCTGTCTTTGAAAGAGAACTTCCTTGACTGCTTCAGATACTCTTCTTCCACTGCTCACTTTTTCCTGGTCTTGTAAAAGTTCAGAATATAATTAGGCTTGTATACATAAACAGCCTTAGTTGGTATCTTCAGCTATATACTCTCTGTATGCATTTTCCTCTTAAACATCTCATTTGAAAGAATTCCTTAATCAAGTATAGTGTTATGATACTCTAAGTTAATAAGTCTTGGGTATATTTGTTGTTGTTCATATTGTGGGATCAAATAATTAATTCTCTTTTTCACTCTTAAGTATTGATTTGGAGGACTCTCTCTACTTCTTGAGTTAATAGTTCTTCAGAACTGTGTATCTTCACTTTCTGGAGTATATTGGGATGAATAAGTAGAGCCTTAAAATAGAGTTGGGCAGTGGGGATAACAGGATCAATGGAATACTTTCCAGCATTAAAAAATAAAGAACCCTAACTCTTGATCTTCACTCTTACTGTGGGAAGAGGAGCTAGACTGTATGCCAGGCAATACTCCTCTTGTTTGTACTGCTGGTAGTGAGAGGGGGAGAGAAGATTTCGATTATCTTTCCTAGGAGCAGCTAGTTTTATTTGTGCAATGTCTGTTGTGCGCTCTCTCTCTCTCTCACACACACACACCTCAAAAATGAATGCTTGCAGGCAGATGCCTGACTTACTAAGTGCAGTGTGCTTATAGTGTACTTAGCAAGCTCCTCTGGAGATAGGGGCAGGTAGACTATTCTTTAAGGTAGTTCTGTAGCATGCTATGTGATCATGCTTATTCAAATTTAGTTTCAAATACTTTTCTACTGTGCTCTTGCTACTGTTCAGATAAGAAAGATGGTAATTTATATATGATCTTTTAAATGTAGACTAGTTCTGTAATGTCAAATTATTATGCTAAATTTAAATGCATAGTTAAAGCTTTTGACGCCATTCTGACTGCTCAGTGTCATAAACATGACCTATCTGTTCCTGTCAGAGGAAGAAAAAGTGCTAATATCTAAGATAGTGAAAAATGCAAAATAATTTATAGAAATGCATCTTGCTTCAAAGAGATCACTTTTAAAAGGTACTGGTTACATGGAAGCAGATTTCATTTCCTGAGCTGAGTAGAAACACTTCTATTTTCAAATTAATTTGAATATTTGGAAAAACAACATCAATACTACTTTAAACCTTTTCACTAGACTCACATTAAAATTAACTTTCTACATTGTCTCTGTATTCAAATTCTCGAAGGTAGTTTGTTGTGAAGCTTAAAATTGTTAAAAAGACAGGACAGACATACATTGAGAAGCTTGTCTGCCTGAGTGGATAGGCCTATACTGAAAAAAAAAAATTGAGCCCTCTCTCATCTTGATAATGATGTGCTGTTGTCCTTTAGCTCTCAAGTATTTCCTTGGGGGAGTCTTGTTCTGAGCGCATGACTATGGAAAAAAAGGAAAAAAATCTCTTAGAAAATGTAGTCTGAGTGTTTGGAAAAGTTGAGTCATGGCTAATGAATAGCAACATTGCAGCTGGTGCAGGCTTTAAGATTTCTTCATCTCAGCTTCCTTCTTCGTAAGCACAAGCAGGTTCACATCAAGAAGGGTCTTTACCAAGAGAAGATCAGTAGATACCTGCCTTTGGCCGCTGTGCTCTTTCCTATGCTTTTGCCATGGATGAGTAAAATGAGTTGTTTGGTAATACTGCCTTTGACCAGGTCATATTCTGTGAGTCTGCTTGTTGCCTGTTCTCTGCATGAAAGAATTCACTTCTCAGATCCTCACCCAGTCCTTTCCTTCCTGTTTGAGTGTGAGCTTATAGTGAGACTACTCAAAGCAAACTAGATCTTCTGTGGACAAACTATGATATGAGGTGAAATTAGTAGTTATTTTCTAGTTATTTTAACATGCACTTATGCAGGAAGTGTATCTCAAAGTGTAACACCAGTTAATATTGCGGTATGTGGAATAGACTCAATATTTTGATCCTTATCACCATTCATTATTTCATATTTCTTGTGTTAGATTCCTTAACCTGTGAATACTTACTTTCCCCCCCAACTTCAATATTTTCTTATTTACTTGAGTGAATTAGTGGTATTTTCACTGGGACACTATACACATGAAATCTTATTTAAGATAACGCTAAGTTGTTATTTTTAAAAATACTTATTTCCTTTTGTTTGATCTGCTCGAGAGCTGCAGATCTATGATTAAGTGTTATATCCGTGTTAGTTCTCAAATGACACAGTCACATGGGGTGCAAATCTCTCTTCTGTAAAATGCCTTGTAACTGTAATGAATACCGAGAATGTGCAGAGCAGCATAATCAGACAGCAGATACTTACATCAGGTAAGAAAATGCTGATTTGTCAGTTTTGCAATCATACACTCAGATATCTTGCTACAAATAAAAGCTTCTTAATTAAGTGTATTTAGAAAACGGAACCCTGTAAATCGAGTAATCTAATACAGTTGAGTGTCTTAAGAAATGATCAACTCCATACTTTCAAATAACACGGTATTTTTACCACTAGAGGGCACTATTTTTCTAGGTTAAGACTAAACCGGTATTTTGCATCTTGGGAGCTTTAGTAATTTTAGTAATTTAAGAAAAAGGATTTCGGGTAGTGGTTTTTCTTTCTTTCTTTTTTTTTTTTTTTTTTTTTTTTTGTTTCCTAGTTGGATATCTATTTTACTATGTTCTGGCCAGCTACTCCCTTCCTTTACATTTTTCGTGTTTATATAGGAAGAGAGTCTAGCTTGATGTCTGGCTGATTTTTGAAATTCAAAAGATTTGTGGAAAATATAAATAGTAAATACTGTTGTATTTTGTCAGATACTTCCTTCCTGCAGTTCAATTATAGGAAAATACCTGATTTTGGAAAACTGCATAGTATTCCTTCCTGTATTCTGTTTCTTTACAGAGGTATGTTTAGGATTAATCGAGATTTTTTTACTCCCACCAACCATTTCTTCAGTAGCTGATAGCTTGGTAGTGTGAAGGCCCTGCTGAAAAGCAAGAAGCATTCCTCTGTGCTTGTGCCTCCTCCTAGGGTTAATTCCTTGCTACTTTGTTCCAGTGACCAGTTTGGCCTTGCAAGGACTCCAGCTGCTGTTTGTTTTCTGCAATGGAATAAGGGTGTAAATATCATGCTTGATACACTGGCCACCCAAGAGCATAAATACAAGCTGTCATTTCCTTGTGAAGTATAAGGATATGTTAGCCTTTTATAAATGATATTCTGTGATAGAAGTGGTCTTTGTTCATGCTACGCATAGGTTATGCTTATTTAAATGCTGCATTGTGCATTATTCTGTTTTCACGTAATTCTCTTAATAATAGAAAAGATCTTGATCCTTTGGACTCTAGAAGTAATCTCTATTCATGTCTCTGTTGTATGTGTCAGTTGTTTTTAAATTCTGCTAAGTTATATGGTAATGAGACGTCACACAGAATCACAGGATCATTTGAGTTGGAAAGGATCTTTGGTTTTCTTGCCTTGCGTTAGATATATTACACACTGCACTGCATTCTTTTCTGAAGTATTGTGAAGATATTTTTCAACAAAAGACATTGAAATTTGCCTTGTTCCCTAGTGATGATGAATACCCTGATTGCAGCTGTCAAGTCATTTTTTCCAAAGTTGTGATTGTTAGCAAGAGATGTGGAGTGCATATGCACCAATGTTATTTGCTGCTTTCCCTTCGCTGCTTTGAGATATTCCAGGTAGTGACAACAAACACTGCAAACTAAGACAGCTCAACTGTTTTTGTTCAAGTTCACTCTGTGGACTGTATGTTTGGAAGGAGTTCTTGGTATAGAGAGAACTCGCACCAGGGAGGTACCTCTTGTGGGTTCGTCACCTTGGTGTCCAGTCCTGCTAGGTTTATTCTTAAACTGGATATTGATGGCTTAAAAAAAAGATTTTAGAGGAAAGCTCATTAGAGCTTATTATTGCTTGGGTGAAAAACAGTAAGAAAACTTTACCATGGTTGACTAGAAATCTAGTCCTTCATTAAAGGGCAAAAGAATTGCATGTGGTGTGGAAGGGAACTCTCTTAAGAAATCATCTGAAAGGCAAAATCCTGCATGAAAGGAAAAGATTAGAAAAAATGAAATGCAATTAACCTCTGCTGCCCCACAAAGATCCCCATGGTATTCATGGGTATGCGTTTCAGTAAAGCAGTGATGCATCTAATACTTGCCCACTGTATTGTTACCCTTCTCCATAGGAGTGAAACCTCTGAAGTCTGGTTTTAGTAGGGTAATTGTTGTTGTTTATTTTTGTTTGTTGTTTTTTTTTTTTTTAACAAATCAAAATGAAAGAAACAAAAGGAGAAAAAAGTAATATGTTTCCTTAGTAAAAGCAAATACATCAATTGCATTTGAGGTTAAAGATAAAGTAGAACTACCTTTGATCTCTTCCCTGAATATTTCCTGTCTGTATTAGTCCTTCTTTTTCCCCGTGGTTTTCAGTGACCATTCCTTTCTTTCTTGGTCCACTTGATCTCTTTCTGACTGTTAATACAATCTTGCTTTTATGGCAAGAGCTGCTATAAGTGATCTCAAACAGTCTCAGGGAACTTTTAGCACTGAGCAATACATGATTTGTTTTTCCATAGAAGTTTTGCAAGAAAAAAGGACTAAATAACAAATCATTAGATGTACAGTCTTATCTACATTTGGTTATTTTTTGCAAGCTTAGGTAGGTTATTGCTGCCCAGTTACAATCTGCTTCTCTGCAGTCTCTTTTTTCCATGTTTTGGCTTTTCAACTGTTTCCAAGTTCCATTTGAGAGTTTCTGCTTAAGAGTCCCTGTTGAGGAGCTTTTCCTCCAAATCTTTAATCTCCTTGAAGGAAAAGCTGAAGGAAAGCTTCAAAGAACACATATCCTCAATTTGCTGCATGATGACAGCCCCTCTTCATCCAGAGGCTTTTTTCTCCTGCTCTCCAAAGGTAACTGAAGCTGATGCAATATTTGATTATTGCAGTCCCCAAACCAGCAAAGATACAGTGGAAAAAAATAATCTACTTCTGTCTTACCCTGTTGAACAGCAAAGGCAAGAGGTTGTTCTTCCTAGTCTTTCAAGGTACAGTGTAATGGAGTGACAACATAAATGGCCAGCACCAAACATTGAAATTGTGGTAAATTTTTAGTTGAATCAAAGCTCCAAAGGCTCTCCAGTGACTCAGTATCCACTATGAATAAAGTCAGTGTTATAGTTTGTCCTTTGGAGAGAGCAAATTTGAGCAAATCTTTTCAAAATTCCGTGAGTTTCTGAAGGCTTTTTTTAATAACAGATGCAAACATTACTGTAACTTGTGTAGTAACCTTACATTATTAATGTCTACAAAACTTAGCAGTGACTGTGTTTTCCTTCCATGAAGATGATTCTGTCTTCTGAAAAATATCTTCTAGTTGACAGTGTTCACTGTTAGAGAACATGTCCTTTATAATATATAGGAGAATTTGTAAGACCTTAGAAACCTGAGGAAAAAAACACCATCTTATTAAAAAATAAAACAAACAAACAAAAAAACCCAAACCAACCAACCAACAACAACAACAAAAAAAAAAACAACCAAAAACAACCAAAATGAAACAGACAAAAATCCCAGTTTCCAAATGCAGTATGGTAAGGTTTTCATGATTGAAAAAGGTATTTCATGATTGTCCTTTTATTTTTTTTGAAGAAACATTGAATTGGGTAGACTTCAGAAATACTGTTAAATTTTCAAAGACAAGGTAGATTCATTAGGTAGACTCATTATTTGTATTTCCCAAGATGACAGAAGTGTTGAAGTTTGCTTGCAGTTCTGATGCTTAGCAACTGCTTCATGTTTAACAGCTTAAAAAAAAAAAACCTCAATTCACAGAATGTCAGTTCTTGGAATGACCTGGCTTGAGTATGCCACAGAGCTGCTAACCATTTGAATATTTAAATGATGGAAGCTCTCTTCTTGTCTTCTCACTCTAGCTTTAAATGAGGTAACATGGGTATTTGTAGAGATCTTACTGCAGCAGCACAAAGCCTTACCATAACTAATTTACTCTGCTGAACAAGGCCACAGCTAGACAGACGCTAACACTCAGGCTTTCTCAATTCAAGCTTGCTCACATCCCTCCATCATACTGTAATCTGTAGCACAACTACAGTCCTTTGATCTGCATTTTTACTGGAACCAGAACTGAGTACTTAAAGACAGTCTTGAGTGACAATAAAAAAAGCCAGTAGTAGAACAGAGGGTTTTTGGGAATGGTTAGATGGTGGGGGAAGCTTCTTTGGTTTTACAGAGAACAGCTGTTCTCTTTCTGATGGACTTCTACTTGGAACAGTTACTCTGTGTGCAAAAGGCAAAGAAAAATGTAAAGCAAAGCTCTGGCTAATCTTCCTCCATTAGACAAATATCTGGCTAAAATCTGTCTGTCTTTTTTTTGTGTCTACCTGACAGTTCACCTTATACAACTTTAGGGGAGATGGTTTGGGTCAGAACTGTATCTTGTAGTGAAGAGCTGATATGAAAGCTGAAAAAGAAGAGACAAAACTGAAATATTGCATGCTGCTGCTACTGTGGAATTCTAATGTGGAATGCTGCATAAGAAACAGCTGAATTGTATTTGTTCCACTACTTAAGAAGAGGTTCCTGTGCAAATGCACGTGCTGTTCCTGTGTCTGATCCAGTGGTCTAAGCTGTTACTGTGTGGTGCTCTTGTGTTTTGGGCAGCCTCCGTTTAAAAGATAAATACTGCAAGGGATTATGTGAGGTCTCAAGTAAAAGTTCTGGTGTTCTTGACAGAACATTCTTTTGTGATTTATGTGGGCCAACGCAGTGTTATTCACTGCTTCCCTAGCAGCCTACATAAATGGAAAAACTGATGCCAACTTTTTTTTAGGACATGATGGTTCTTAAATTTTGAAATGTCTGCATGACATGAATAATTACATGATTTTCAACTCTCATGGAATGTATCTTGAAATAAAATCTTGAAAGGGGTCTAGAAAGCACAAGCAGTTCTGGATGTGTTCTCTGAGAGAGGCATTCACGTGCCTCCTGTCCACTCTGTTCACACCTGTATGTGAGGAGAATATCTAGTAGAATTGCAGTATTGGGTAGACTTAGCTGAACACCAATGCAAATGATCACTGTGACTGTAGAGATTCAAGCTTTGTGTTACTTAAATGAAAACCATGACTCATCTTTTTACCTGCACAGTTGTCAGAGTGCAACATATGGGAGGCATTTCTTTACTGCCTCTAAAATTAGAAAATGTGCTGAATATCAGAAAATTTGTAGTAGAATAATTCCACTTACATTCAGGAAGAGATTCGCAGCTCTTAGCTTTAATGTGTGATTGTCTGAGGGCCTGTTTATGTAATAGAGTTATCTTCTACTGAATTGTTTTGAATAAAAAAATCATCTGCACTGGGTGAGTCACCCACGACACAGTAACTGGTGCCATACTTTATCACCTGGAAGCAGCAGTGTGACAGTGTGCACTCCCCCAGCTTCCTCTTTTTATCTGGCTGTTACATACAAGGCTTTACTTGGGCTCAGTGAAATGCTCAAGACCGTGCTCAGGCACCAAGGCAGCTAAAGGCCAATTGAGCATGCACTAAAATAGTGAGTATGAATCAACCGTACTACCCCATAAATAGTGAGCAGCCCAAGAGGCTCTAGAGCTCTCCTACATGGTGACTGGCTGTATGACAGGCTTCCCCTATGAATAGGAACATCTCTTGAGGTTATACCTGTGCGAAGATCCCTTAAACCCTGAAGTCAAGAGACGTTTTACTGATACAGATTCTTGTTAAATGGCTAATAGTTTATGTTTGGTTAGTTTCAATCAACTTTGTATCTTAGACTGTGTCCATAGACATAAATGGTTGATCAAGTCTGGAACTAAAAATCTATTTGGCCACATCTAAACTTCTCTGAGAAAGAATTCAGATAGAAAAAGGGTCCACTCTGAACCTTGTGACTCAGTATGACAGCCTCATTACTGTAAATAATGTGTGCCTTGCAACTTGAATCTTAGATCACTGTGTTCTTTATTTAATCACTTATTGTATCAATAAAATCCTGCTTCTTTCTTAGGACTCAAATGTACAGTTTAGATCTGTGACAAGCAGTTAAGTTAGTTTTGTAACTTGTTATTGCATGCCAATAGTTGTCTGCTTTTTAGTGTTTTGGCAGGCCTCTGCCTGCCATGCAGCTCGGGCTACCTGGTTTGTTACCTATGTGCCTTAAGCTATTCTGTGATCATATGGATAGAGCATTTG
Organism: Tympanuchus pallidicinctus; assembly: GCF_026119805.1. NCBI lineage: Eukaryota > Metazoa > Chordata > Aves > Galliformes > Phasianidae > Tympanuchus > Tympanuchus pallidicinctus. The sequence continues at coordinate 36,731,296 of NW_026294747.1, read as the reverse complement.
TTTCCTATTAAATGCTGAAGAACATTACTTATGTTCAGTTCCTCTATGCTTTCATGCTCTAGCAATAATGGTGGTTTTTATCTTTTTCCCGCTCTGTATTCAATTAGTGCTGTCCCTTCCTATCCCCCCTCAAAAAAAAAAAAAATCCCGAGTTGAAAAGGGTGGCAAATTCCTGAAATTCAGATATCATCAGAATGGGGTGAGGATGCTCATGTTTCTAATAAAAATGGTGAACAGGGTCATGATCATTATGCTTGCGGTAATGTCTTGGAAATCATGGATATGAATCCATCTTTACAGAAAGTTAGACACCTAGGAGAACTGAAGCAGTGTAGGGTTAAAAACCTGCAGATTAGTTTAGTTTCTGCCCTAGCCTCCAGTAATTGAAGATTTCCACTTTGTCATTGCTGGTGTTCACAATAAAGGATCATGGTCTAGGTTTACTTTAGATTAAGGATATCTGATAGTCAGAAGACAATCAGCCTCCTAACTTCTTGGCCAAGTCCTAGCCCTGCAGGGCTGCTAGTGGCCTGACAGAGACCAGTGAGTTAGTCCAGCAGTGGTGAACTATCAGCTCTCTTTATGAAGACAGAGGCAGGCCAGATCACAGTGTTCCAGGCACAGCTCCTCTTGTTTGGATTCCCCACTGCATTCCAGCAAGTCCCCTCTGGCCATACAGTGCACTTAGGAGCTCTGCCAGAGCTAATAAAAGGAAATCTTGCAATAGAAATGTTTGTTGAGCCTTCATTAGTCTATAATTGTCATAAAATGCGGTACATAATGTATTTTACTCAAAGAGGAAATTCAAATTAATCAGTACAAGTCTACCCACCCTCTCCTTCCTGATATCTTAGGGTCCAACAATAAGAAAACTTCAGGTAGGAAAACTGCACATTGCACAGTATTGTAATAGGACACTAATGCTGTTAACTTGTAGTATGCTGGGCACTCACTGGCAAACACATTTATTAACCAGAAGTCTCTGAGTGTGTTAGAGAATGAGTTTCCTAGAGTTATGAAGGGCTCAATTTATTCCCAGTTGTTCAAGAGCAGGGTGTTTTCCACTTCACTTTAGAGAAACTTCTTTCTGAAAACATTTCAGTGACTCAAGCTGTTGACCCCAGTCTGCTCATTTACTAGGGGGTGTTGC